>NC_055998.1:49772924-50419554 GCF_018446385.1 Zingiber officinale | reverse complement strand
CGCCCATAGAGAGCCTCGTAGGGTGTCATACCGATAGTGGCCTGATAGCTGTTGTTGTATGCAAATTCTGCTAAACTCAGATATTTGCACCAACTTCCCTTGAAGTCTAGGGCATATGCTCGGAGCATATCTTCGAGTACCTGATTTACTCGCTCCGTCTGTCCATCTGTCTGAGGATGGAAAGCTGTGCTAAATTTTAACTTAGTGCCCAAAGCTGACTGTAGACACTCCCAGAAGTGTGATGTGAACCTACTGTCTCTGTCTGAGATGATAGTCCGTGGAAGTCCATGCAATCTGACGATCTCCTTGAGATACAACTGAGCTAGCTGCTCCATGGAGTAGGATATCCTGATAGCTAAGAAGTGGGTTGATTTAGTTAATCTGTCGACTATTACCCAGATGGCGTCAAAACCATTCGTGGTTCTGGGTAGTCCCACTATGAAATCCATGGAAATATCTTCCCACTTCCATTCTGGGATCTGGATAAGCTGCAGAACTCCTCCTGGTCTCTGATGTTCTGCCTTGACCCTCTGACAGGTTAGACAGGTGCTGACATATCTAGCGATGTCTCTTTTCATCCCAGGCCACCAAAAATATTTTTTTAGGTCTTGGTACATCTTGGTGGAACCCGGATGCATCACATAGGGAGTCCTGTGAGTCTCGTCTAAAATCTTTCTCTTTAATTCCTCCTTATTCGGAATGCATAGTCTGTCACCAAAATATAATGCCCCACTATCAGATATTCTGAACTCTCCACCTTCTGATCCTGCTAGGCCTTGCTTGATTTTCTGAATTTCAGGATCCTGTCCCTGAACTGTCTGGATGTCACCAAGCAAGGTGGATTCTATCGTCATAGTAGAGAGTTGTCCCACTATAAGTTCAAGACTGAAATCTGTGATCTCCTTCTGTAGGGGCGGTGACATGGCTGCTAGGGATAGTAAGGTAGCACTAGACTTCCTGCTAAGTGCGTCTGCCACCTTATTAGCTTTTCCTGGGTGGTAGAGGATGTCTATGTCATAGTCTTTGACCAGCTCGAGCCATCTGCGCTGTCGCATATTCAGATCCTTCTGAGTGAAGAAATACTAAACTCTGCAGGTACTAAAACTATTATTTTATTAATAAACTATAATTATAGCATCATAGCACACTATATCATAGCCCAAGGAGGTAGAGGATGCCTATATCATAGCTATGATATAAACATGAGCTCAATGCTCAATGCTATGATATAGGGATGAATACCCTATATCAAACCATTACACAAACGGCAATAAACTATTATTAAATGGGTCGTTACACCCCCACCCCCACCCCCCTCTAACGAAACTCTACGATCCAACAGTAAAAACATCATGGTTCTGCAGGAGGCAGTTGATTAGTTCGACTTTTTGCTCGGCCCTCAGGTTGGATGCTATAAAGGTTGTCACCTCTGCTCGACCAGGATGTATCTATACTTCTTCCTTTTCCTCATAAACCAGATATGGAGGTTTTTCGATTATGGCGTGTACCTCTAGACGGGGCATCTTCCGAGCAAACTTGGCTTCTGTCTTGACCATCTCCACGTAGCAGCGTCGAACAGCCAACTGATCCCCTTTGACTTCCCCGACCTGGTCTTCGACTGAGAACTTGATCTTCTGGCAGTAGGTTGACACTACCGCTCGGAACTCATTGAGGGCCGATCGACCCAGAATGACGTTCTAGGTGGAGGAAGCGTCTACTACGATGAAGTTGGTAGTCCACAAAACCTCAGGATTCTCCTCTATTTGATACATGTACATATTTGTTTTAGTTATTTGACATATGGTGGATTTATGTGTTTTTACAGTTTACAAATCTCAAGTACTCCAGAGTTGAAATTGATGAAGTGCGGTTCGAGTGGGCTGAATGCATGCTAGATTACATTTGAAGTGCGGTTCTACCTTGATGTGTTAAAAGAATGTTCTACCTTGATTTTGATATCTATTAGCTAGCTTTTGATGTAAAAAGAATGTTTGGGTATTTTATGGATATTGTTGTAAGAAGATTATTTATATAATTTGTGAATATTTGTGTATTTTATGGATATTATTGAATGAAGAATATTTGTATAATTTGTGAATATTTGTGTTTTTTTTTTGTTATTGTCGGTTTTTCATTGTTTCGGAAATTAAATTTGTGCTGTTAAAAAATATACATATTACATCGGTTTTCCACCGCTGCAAAACCGGTGTTATTAACTAATATTACATCGGTCATTTACCGCTGCCAAAACTGGTGTTATTAAGATACAATATTACATCGGTTTTACACCGTTGATGAAACGGTGTCGTTAAGTGATACTACACCAGTTAATAACCGATTCGAAGACCGGTGTTGTTAAGTGATACTACACCGATTTTAACCCGATGTCTAAAATGACAGACTTTTAACATCGACTTCATAGACATTGGTCGAAAATGAAATAGACACCGGTGGAAAACCAATGTCTATGAGGGTTTTTGTTGTAGTGCTAACTGCAAGCCGACCCGACATATTGTTTGTAGTAGGTATGTGCGCAAGATACCAACCCTGTGCAAAAGAGTCACACCTAACATATGTTAAAAGAAAACTTAGGTACATTAAAGGAACTCTAAATGTAGGACTTTGGTACCCTAGAACTTGCACCTTTGACCTTTATGGCTATTCTGATTCGGACTATGCCGGGTGCAAATTAGACAGAAAAAGTACAAGTGGTAGCTGCCAAATTCTAGGTCAGTGCCTAGTAAGTTGTGATGGATCAAAAGCGCTAGAGGGGGGGGGAGGGGGTGAATAGCGCTCGTGGCTATTTTATTGATTTAAAACACAGAATAGAAACGCAGCGGAAAGTAAAACCAAACACACAGAGACGATGTTTTACTTCATTCGGAGTCTATAGTGACTCCTACTCGAAGGGCCGCGGTCCTTGACCGCTTTCGGTGGGCAACAACTATAATATCAGAATTTTTACAAGCTAGAGTACAATTAGTGCAATAAAGAAACTATACCAATGAAAAGAAGAATAGAGAACTTTGGAACTTCGTTGGAGTAGCAGAGCGTTGTTGAGGCGTTTTAGCAGCAGCACACGGAAGAGCGCAGTTTTCTTGTTCGAATTCGATGATCTGAGCTGCACCTCGAGGCCTCCTTTTATAGCTCTGCAAGGTCTGATCCAGATCCCCAAGTCTCGGGATCAGATTTGACCCGAAGCGGATCGGTCGACCGATCCTCATGTTCGGTCGACCGATCAGATGATCTCCACCGCATCTGATCCGTCGATCTGTCGCTCCACTTCGATCTGGTCAAACTCTATCCCTGCGTTCAGTCGACCGATCCCGAGGTTTGGTCAACCGATCAGTCTCCTCTGACCCGCACACCAATCAAGTACTCATTCCCTTTTGTAAAGGGAGAGAAGCATTTCAGTTTATTAATAAAAGGCAAAGGTGACTATTATATTTACTTCAGTTCAGTACTGAATGAATAAGTATAATAATATCCTAAGATAGTAGGTTCTAATATATAAAATATCAATTGGTTGAATTGATAGTGGAATATTGAAGATATATATAGAACGCTACTCTTAACTATTCCTAGTGAAACATTAATATACAAGGACAATATTAATGCTTTGAGACTCGCATGAAAGTCAACGGATGACTTAATCTGATAAGTTATGAATATGAGATATTAGGTTGACACATGGGTATATATTAGAAAATATGTACTGAATTGACTCACCATGAGAATGTTTCATGGATCATTATATGAGTGTTATAAATATTTTCATCTGATTATTGGTATGAATAGTTCTTAGACCTGAAGTCACTACGGTTCCTTACATAAGGAGTTGTGTACTTTAGTATCGACAAACGTCGCCTGTACCAAAGTGGACTATAAAGTCGATCATTGGGTATGCAATAAATTATGCAGAGGGATGTGAGTGATATAGATGGGATCAATCCCTTCCATATTTCGGAAGCGATATCTATAGGCCCCTTGATTAGTAGGACACAAGAATGCATGATTATACTCAAATGAGTCAATATACGATATTGAACTTAAGTAGGGCCGTGCTGATCAAATAAGGGACGGAATTAACTTAAGTAGTAGTTAAGTAGTAGTAGTTAAACATAAAATAATTGGGAATAAAAAGGTTCGGTTGAGGATTCGAACCCACGAGCTCCAGCCCGACCCAAACCCTAAGAGAATCTGGCTAGCCAAGTGCCCAAGCAGGCGTTGCTGATTAAAAGGAGAACAAAATTTATTTAAGCAGTAGTTAGGAAATAGAAAATAAATGGGAATAAAAGGTTCGGATGAGGAATCGAACCCGCGACCTCTGACCCTGTCAGAGGTTTCGGCAAAACGCGGCTAGCCAAGTGTTCAAGCGGGTATTTCGTGATAAGAAGGGAAGCGAAATAATCTTAAGCCATAACAGAAATACCCTAGTTATAAAGAGAGAACTTAGGGATTATTTTCTCCCGAACCAAATCTTCTCCTCTCTTCTCCTCTCGCGGCGCCGTTCTCTCTTCGGGCGAAAACGAAAGGGGAGTTAGGGCATTGTCTTCCGATGGCCGGCCAAGGTTCTCCGAGGGGTTTTCTCCACCTCCTTAAGATCTTCTCGTCGAGGAGAAGCTGTGAGCACGAAAAGGAGCTAGAAAACTCGAGTTATCCGAACCCTAGAGTTTTCTTCCCGGTTGTAAGCCCAAGAACACATGGTAAGTTGCTACTCACCTGCAGTAAGAGTTGTTTCGAATTGATTTAGGGTTGTTTCGAGTTTGATTTGGGGTTTAAGAGGAGTTCAAGGAAATTCCTTCTGCTTTGAATTTCTGCCGCAGCATGTTTTGCCCTAAAGTCTTCTGTTGCCTTATGAAAGTTTCGGTTGTGAACATGTTTACATGGAACTTTAATCTCAGCAAGGTATAGTTTTGTTGTGCTAAGCATTGGAGATGAAATAAGCCTTATAGGGGTTTAAAATTCAAGCAGGTTTTAATTTATGTTTGTTGATTTTGTGAATTACTGCTATTAACTTTGTAGTATTAGTGTTTTATCTCGCTGCCATTTATAAAAATGGGTTTCTTTAATGAGTAATGCAGTAAGGTTGTTTGTGCCTATTAGACTTTTATCTAAAGGACTTATAGGAATGAACAATCCGGTTCTGTGAAGTTTGATTTGCTTTAGAGATTATAGTGCAGAAATTTATTAGCTAAGAATGTAGAATTTCGGGTAGCATGTTATGTAGACTCTTAGTTAAGCTTTGTATTAGCAGTAGGCTTGTATCATATTCATGTAGCAGTGCAGATTTTTCAATTTGTAGTAGTGCAGATTTTTGCATTTTGTAGTAGTGCAGATTTGATTAAGCTTATAGTGTAGAATTTTGATTAAGTTTATAGTGCAGAATTTTGATTAAGTTTGTAGACAGATTTGATTAAGCTTGTATGCAAATTTAGTTTTAGTGCAGTTTTAATAAGTATTTCAGTACAATTTTTTTAAGTATTTCCATGCAATTTTGTTAAGCATTTCAGAGCAATGTTAATAAGCATTTTAGTGCAGTTTTGTATGAGACATCCTTTTAATAGAGGTATTAACAAGTATAAGAAAGAAAAAGGGCAAGGCCTTAAGTAGATCCCAAAGTCAAGACTTTAGAGATTTTGACACACAAGGTGCTTGTTAAAATGCCAAGGCATTTAAAGAAGAAGTAATTAAGATAATAAGATATTTTACTTTGAAGAGACTAGTACCCGACTTTTAAGGTTGTCGTAAAACAAATCCAGGAGTCACCATCTAGTTTCTAAATATCTAATACTTTGTTCATGGTTGATATTGTTAGATTGATTATTTTCTTCATCAAAGATAATATTAGTTGTTTCTTCAAATTTATATGTGTGTTTATTATAGACTCTATAAACTCTACTAATGACGAATAACCTAGGAAAATTCCAACTATTGACTTAGATGTTAATTTTCCTAAGTAGTCTTTTGTGTTTAATATGTGCACTTTACACAAAAATACTTTTAGGTAATTTAAATTTGGTATTTTATTTAATAAATTTCATAGGGAGATTTATTATAAAGTTAATTGATTAAAATTTAATTTTGAATGTAACATGCTATATTTATTGCATCTACCTAGAATTGATTACTTAAGTTATATTCATTTAACATGGTTCTAGCAGTTTCTTGTAATGTCTTATTTTTTCTTTCCATAAGTCTACTTTGTTGAGGGGTTCTAGAACATGAAAATTCATGTTGATATCCATTTGTTTAGAAAAATTCAGTAAACCTATGATTTTCAAATCCCCCCATCATATCTTATTCTTTTAATTTTTATATCTTTTTCATTTTCAACTAATTTTTAGAAATTAATGAAAATTTCAAAGGTTTCATCTTTAGTTTTTAGAAATTTTACCCATGTAAATCTTGGGTATTCATCAATTATTACTAAGTAGTATTAATTTTGGCTTAGTGATTTAGCTCTATGTGAATCAAAAAGGTCTAAATGTAGGAGCACAAGTATTGAGTTGATTTAATTTAGGTTTATAGGTTTGTGGGCTGATTTGATTTATTTCCTTGTTAACAAGTATTACAAATTATATTTTCTAAATTTCTTAGTTTTGGTGGACCTCTAATTAAACCATTATGACTCATTTTTGAAATGAGTTTTATGTGAGTGTGACTCAGTCTTCTGTGCCACAAATTGATTTCCTCTTATTGTGTCAATAGACACTTGAGTGAAGAGGTTGGTAGGTCAATTGTATAAATATTATTTTTCTTAATTCCCTTAAGTGTTGTTTCAAAATTTTTAATATTTTTTATTACACATTCAGAGTTTGAAAATGTTACTAATAGCCAAAATCACATAATTGACTAATGCTAAGTAAGTTAAACTTAAACTTGTCTACTAGTAGAACTTTTCAAATAATAAAATTAGAACTTAGCTCTATATTATCAGTTTCGATTACCTTAAGTTTTCTATTGTTTCCAAATGCAACCGAGTCTAACTTCATAATTTTTAATTTTGTAAACTTTAATCTATCTCCAATCATGTGTCTACAGCACCCACTATTCAGTGTCCATTGGTCCAAGTCATTATGTTCCTACACATAAAGTAGTTGATTTGAAACCAATTTAAAGGGATTTTAGGATAGATTGATTGATTTCAATTTCATATTTGTCATCTCACCCAATCAAGATTATCAAACATGTTAAGCCTTATGAGTTTGTATGAGATGAACATCAATGTTGCCAGATTTGATTAGATTTGGGTTTAGGTTATGAAAATTAATTAGGTTAATAGGTTAAGTTAATTAATTAGTTTAATTGGTTTGAGTTAAGTTAAGTAAAGTATATTAATTAGTAGAAATGGTTTGAGTTAGGTTCAGGTTAATTTTGAGTTAGGTTTGATTAAGTTTGGTTTGGGTTTGGGTTAATTTTTAGTTAGGTTTGATTAAGTTTGGTTTAGGTTTGGGTTAATTTTGAGTTAGGTTGATTAAGTTTGGGTTAATTTTGAGTTAGGTTTGATTAAGTTTGGTTTAGGTTAAGTAAATTAATTATGTTAATTAGTTTGAGTAAGGTTAAGTTAATTAAATAGTTTAATTGGTCAAGTTAATTAATTAGTTTAATTAGTTTGAGTTAGGTTAAGTTAATTAATTAGTTTAATTAGTTTTAGTTAGGTTAAGTTGATTAATTAGTTTAATTGGTTAAGTTAATTAATTAGTTTAATTGAAACGAGTTAAATTTGGGTTAAGTTAAGCTAATCCTCAATTTTAATCTAAATTCATCTCACATTTTTCTAGATTTTTTTAAATAGAGAATCTAATGAGTTTTGTGAGATGGTTATTTAATTTTATCTTTTGAAATTTAATTTAAAATCTAAGAATTTATTTTCATTTGAGTTATACTCAGGTCTAATAGTTAGTCGGTTAATACCATTTCAACAGTAAGTTTCCTGGCTATTGCAAGGCACAGGGGCTTTCTTGGGTATTAGAGTAATGACTTCTAGACAAAGTTTTTTAAAGAAATTAAATATTTAACTTTCTTTCTAAAAATCCTTAAACTAGCTAGTCAAGTGTCGATCAAGTCTAAGTCCTTATCTAACCATTCTAATCTAGGTAGAAATAAGGAAAGTGATAAAATAAGCAATCAAGTAAATATATTTAACAATAAAGATGGTCTTTCTATTGGATTCCTCTGAATCATAACCTCAATAAGGTCTATCAAGTGGATTTGATCCTTGAGGATCCAATATTGATTAAGTCTAATTTGATTAGTCAAGTTAGACATAGAGACCTATGCTTGAACTAGATTTCTATTGGTTCGATTTAATAAAGATGAGTAAGATCTAATTGATGTTTAGATTTGTATCCGAGTTTGGATCGGTTGTATACAACCCTTTGTTTTCTAAGAATCAAATTAAGGTTCTTGGACCCCAAAGTGAACCATTCAATATGTCCTTAAGTCTTTTGACTTGAGTTTCCAAATTAGAATTTTCTTTCTCAATTTTTTGGGCTTGAGTTGAAGTTCCAAATTGAATTAGGTCAGTCATGGAGTTGGGTTAGTCTCCTCCTTAAGGACTTTGACCTCTTTTGGGAGTGACTTGACATGGATATTAGACTTGGCTAATTTTCTAGATAAGTAGAAAATTAAATTTTGCAATCTAATTATTGATAGACTTATAGTGGAGTTGGAATCATTTGAATTGGATATGGATCTGTGGCTTTGCTCAGACTTGACTACTGATTCATTCTCGGACTCAATTTCAACAACTCATTCTCGGGCAGTAATCGCGAGGAAGCTTGCTTGCTTGTGTTCTTTGTCAGAGTCTTCTAATGAAGACTCATCCCACATTGCATGTAGCGCCTTCTTTTTTCGTTGCTTCTTGCCTTCATTCTGATTTGGACAGTTTGACTTAATGTGTTCTTTCTTGTTGCATCTGTAATAGGTGACTTCTAACTTGGTCATAGAACTCGAAATTGGGCTTGATTTCTTTATTTTCGTTTGAATCACCTTCTTGATCTCTCATTTGGTGAACCCGTTCATGTTTTTGTACAATTTTTTATCCAAGTTCATGAGCTCGGCGGTGATCTCGTCTTCATCTTCAAAATCTAATTTTCCTTCAGACTTGAGTTTGATTTAGTACTTGTTCTTTGTTTCCTTGATCTTGTATGTACTTGCAATCAAAGCAATACCCTTTTCGACTAGAAGTGCATTAGTCTGTTCATGCAATCCATATTCAGAAAATAGCTCATCTAGTCTAATTAATGAAAGACCCTTGAAAAACTTTGTAAGCATCTACCATGGATGCCCACAAAGTGTGCCTCGAAAAGACATTTAATGCATAGCTTATTATGTTGTGGTTCTCCATTTTTTGTCCAATCACGTGGAGATTGTTGAGCAGGTCTTGGATCTGATCATGCAATTGGCTCGCTGATTCATCGTCCTATATTTTTAGGTTATATAACTTATTTAAAATTAAGTTACATTTTGTTACCTTAGTGTCGGAAGTTCCTTCATATAGCTTGATCAGTTTATCCCACAGGACCTTTGTACTTATCAACGGACTGACTCAATTCAGTTCCTCTTTTGTTAGTTCACACTACAAGGTTTGGGTTGCCTTCGCATTAGCCTTGATCTTTTTCCTTGTTGGTGCGCCCCACTTGTCATAAGGGATGAGTACTTCATCCTGGTGGAGAGTGTGAATCTAGTTTAAATAATGATCGATACCTCCACTTGAGTCTTTAGGTGGTACTCTATCCAACCTTTCTTGTAGTTAGAATCTTCACTAGAGAAGAGGGATGGGTGTGCGGTATTATATCCTTCTTGATGGGCTATTCGAAATCTTGCACAAAAAATGAGGAAAACTTGTTCCAAGACTTAGTCTTGGATTAGTAGTGCAATATAAAACAAATAATGAAATCAACTAGTGTTGCACCAACTTCGAGAGACAAAAAACTTGATAAAATTTTGATCGAAATGGTTGATAGCACCAATTCAAATCAACTCTGAAAAAAATACCACGAAAAAAATTGCTCGAACGATGGTTGTTGTAGGGATCTTATGCATAAAATAACACAAAATGCAACGGAAAAAGGATCCCTCTAGGGATCCATGCGAATAATATATACTACATTTTCCTATTCTATCAAATAGAATAGTTACCTTTGTTGTGTGAACCAGTACTCCCGATAGCAACTTTGATTCGGATGTAGATCTCAGCGTGATCAACACGTCCGCGCCTCTACAATATCCACATGAATACATTATCCATCCATCTTACGAACTCACTACTTGGAGAAGAAACAACCTTTGTTATGCTGGCAACTACACAAGGTTGTCTTTGGCCAAGAGAAGAAGAGGAAGAAGAGCAAAAACCAAGAAGATCACTATCATCCAAAAGGTCACTTCATCTATATAAGGTGACTTCACAAAAGGGTTACATTACTAAATAGGTTACTTCACGTACCAAAAGGTTACTTTACCAAAAAGGCTACTTCACCTAAACATTACTTTTACAAATTGCTTTTGTACACTTCTAATGAATACAAAAATATTTTTGATCTTCCTTTTGATTAATGATATATTAATCTCTATTAA
Organism: Zingiber officinale; assembly: GCF_018446385.1. Classification (NCBI taxonomy): domain Eukaryota; kingdom Viridiplantae; phylum Streptophyta; class Magnoliopsida; order Zingiberales; family Zingiberaceae; genus Zingiber; species Zingiber officinale. The sequence goes on along the minus strand of NC_055998.1, from coordinate 50,408,973 downwards.
TATTCATTAATCTTAATGGGTTGGATTTAGTATATTGGATTAACCATTAACCTAATAAACCATTAACCCAATAAACCAATGAGTCTAACATATTACTCAATGAGTCTAATATGAATTCATTCGAGTCTAACTCAATGTGTATAATTCGGATTAGACTTAACCCTATAATCCATCTCCAAATCAACATGTTCTTTGTGTATGACCCAATAGACTCTTGTAATGTTGGCAATGCATCTAAAAATTATTTTAAAAACATAAATAATTAGTGACATCTAGTAAGGCATCATTGCTACCCAAGTGGTGAGAATGTCGAGATCTGACTTAACATTTTCATGTCCACTATCTTGTATGGCTCAATCCTTCTATCCTTGATTTCTAGATTGATCAATGAGGTATAGACTGTGTCATCCTCTCATCAATCTTTGTGTTTCTTGATCTCAAAGTAGATACAATTAAATAAGTTCAATATCGTATATTGACTCATTTGAGTATAATCATGCATTCTTGTGTCCTACTAATCAAGGGGCCTATAGATATCGCTTCCGAAATATGGAAGGGATTGATCCCATCTATATCACTCACATCCCTCTGCATAATTTATTGCATACCCAATGATCGACTTTATAGTCTACTTTGGTACAGGCGACGTTTATCGATACTAAAGTACACAACTCCTTATGTAAGGAACCGTAGTGACTTCAGGTCTAAGAACTATTCATACCAATAATCAGATGAAAATATTTATAACACTCATATAATGATCCATGAAACATTCTCATGGTGAGTCAATTCAGTACATATTTTCTAATATATACCCATGTGTCAACCTAATATCTCATATTCATAACTTATCAGATTAAGTCATCCGTTGACTTTCATGCGAGTCTCAAAGCATTAATATTGTCCTTGTATATTAATGTTTCACTAGGAATAGTTAAGAGTAGCGTTCTATATATATCTTCAATATTCCACTATCAATTCAACCAATTGATATTTTATATATTAGAACCTACTATCTTAGGATATTATTATACTTATTCATTCAGTACTGAACTGAAGTAAATATAATAGTCACCTTTGCCTTTTATTAATAAACTGAAAGATACATCGATCATGCACACTATTATCAAATCATTGGAACAAACTATCCACTAAATTCGCTACTGTATTATCCAAGTTAATGATATCCCTACTCTTCAATCAGTGAAGACTTGGCTTGGGAATTGTTTCTCAATGAACGACTTAGGTGAAACAACCTACATTTTAGGTATCAAGATCTATAGAGATAGATCTAAGCGATTGCTTGGTCTAAGTCAAAGTACATACATTGACAAAGTGCTTAAATGTTTTACCATACAGAATTCTAAGAAGGGATTCTTGCTGATGTCACATGGTGTAAGTCTTTCGAAGACCCTCTTCTAAGGAAGAAAGGGATGACACGGATCAGATTCCTTATGCATCTGCTAGAGGGTCTATCATTTATGATATGCTTTGTACTCACGCAGATGTGTCATATGCATTGAGCATGATGAGCAGATAGCAATCAGATCTAGGTGAAGGTTACTAGAAAATAGTCAAGAATATTCTTAAGTACTTGAGAAGAACTCAAGATTATTTCTTGATTTTTGGAGGTGATGAAGAGCTTGTTGTAAAGGGTTACACACCGATGCTAGCTTCTAAATCAACAAAGATGATTTCAGATCGCAATCAGGGTATTTATTTTGCTTAAATGGTGGTGTTGTGATGTAACAACTCAAAATTCCTCATTTAGAGTCCTAATAATGCTTAAAAATATTTAGAAATGCTTTAGAAATATTCTAGAGATTTTTAGAAATTTTTAGAGTATTTTTATGTAATTTTTGGAGTTCATTTGTTATTTTTTACCAAAGGAAACAAGTTGGAAAAAAATAAAGAAATTAAGCCGAGGTTTGAACCGGAGACCTCTGGTTAAGCAAAACCTTAAGTTGTCTCGGCTGACCAGGAACCCAGCAGGGCCGTGCTGATCAAATAAGGGACGGAATTAACTTAAGTAGTAGTTAAGTAGTAGTAGTTAAACATAAAATAATTGGGAATAAAAAGGTTCGGTTGAGGATTCGAACCCACGAGCTCCAGCCCGACCCAAACCCTAAGAGAATCTGGCTAGCCAAGTGCCCAAGCAGGCGTTGCTGATTAAAAGGAGAACAAAATTTATTTAAGCAGTAGTTAGGAAATAGAAAATAAATGGGAATAAAAGGTTCGGATGAGGAATCGAACCCGCGACCTCTGACCCTGTCAGAGGTTTCGGCAAAACGCGGCTAGCCAAGTGTTCAAGCGGGTATTGCGTGATAAGAAGGGAAGCGAAATAATCTTAAGCCATAACAGAAATACCCTAGTTATAAAGAGAGAACTTAGGGATTATTTTCTCCCGAACCAAATCTTCTCCTCTCTTCTCCTCTCGCGGCGCCGTTCTCTCTTCGGGCGAAAACGAAAGGGGAGTTAGGGCATTGTCTTCCGACGGCCGGCCAAGGTTCTCCGAGGGGTTTTCTCCACCTCCTTAAGATCTTCTCGTCGAGGAGAAGCTGTGAGCACGAAAAGGAGCTAGAAAACTCGAGTTATCCGAACCCTAGAGTTTTCTTCCCGGTTGTAAGCCCAAGAACACATGGTAAGTTGCTACTCACCTGCAGTAAGAGTTGTTTCGAATTGATTTAGGGTTGTTTCGAGTTTGATTTGGGGTTTAAGAGGAGTTCAAGGAAATTCCTTCTGCTTTGAATTTCTGCCGCAGCATGTTTTGCCCTAAAGTCTTCTGTTGCCTTATGAAAGTTTCGGTTGTGAACATGTTTACATGGAACTTTAATCTCAGCAGGGTATAGTTTTGTTGTGCTAAGCATTGGAGATGAAATAAGCCTTATAGGGGTTTAAAATTCAAGCAGGTTTTAATTTATGTTTGTTGATTTTGTGAATTACTGCTATTAACTTTGTAGTATTAGTGTTTTATCTCGCTGCCATTTATAAAAATGGGTTTCTTTAATGAGTAATGCAGTAAGGTTGTTTGTGCCTATTAGACTTTTATCTAAAGGACTTATAGGAATGAACAATCCGGTTCTGTGAAGTTTGATTTGCTTTAGAGATTATAGTGCAGAAATTTATTAGCTAAGAATGTAGAATTTCGGGTAGCATGTTATGTAGACTCTTAGTTAAGCTTTGTATTAGCAGTAGGCTTGTATCATATTCATGTAGCAGTGCAGATTTTTCAATTTGTAGTAGTGCAGATTTTTCAATTTGTAGTAGTGCAGATTTTTGCATTTTGTAGTAGTGCAGATTTGATTAAGCTTATAGTGCAGAATTTTGATTAAGTTTATAGTGCAGAATTTTGATTAAGTTTGTAGACAGATTTGATTAAGCTTGTATGCAAATTTAGTTTTAGTGCAGTTTTAATAAGTATTTCAGTACAATTTTTTTAAGTATTTCCATGCAATTTTGTTAAGCATTTCAGAGCAATGTTAATAAGCATTTTAGTGCAGTTTTGTATGAGACATCCTTTTAATAGAGGTATTAACAAGTATAAGAAAGAAAAAGGGCAAGGCCTTAAGTAGATCCCAAAGTCAAGACTTTAGAGATTTTGACACACAAGGTGCTTGTTAAAATGCCAAGGCATTTAAAGAAGAAGTAATTAAGATAATAAGATATTTTACTTTGAAGAGACTAGTACCCGACTTCTAAGGTTGTCGTAAAACAAATCCAGGAGTCACCATCTAGTTTCTAAATATCTAATACTTTGTTCATGGTTGATATTGTTAGATTGATTATTTTCTTCATCAAAGATAATATTAGTTGTTTCTTCAAATTTATATGTGTGTTTATTATAGACTCTATAAACTCTACTAATGACGAATAACCTAGGAAAATTCCAACTATTGACTTAGATGTTAATTTTCCTAAGTAGTCTTTTGTGTTTAATATGTGCACTTTACACAAAAATACTTTTAGGTAATTTAAATTTGGTATTTTATTTAATAAATTTCATAGGGAGATTTATTATAAAGTTAATTGATTAAAATTTAATTTTGAATGTAACATGCTATATTTATTGCATCTACCTAGAATTGATTACTTAAGTTATATTCATTTAACATGGTTCTAGCAGTTTCTTGTAATGTCTTATTTTTTCTTTCCATAAGTCTACTTTGTTGAGGGGTTCTAGAACATGAAAATTCATGTTGATATCCATTTGTTTAGAAAAATTCAGTAAACCTATGATTTTCAAATCCCCCCATCATATCTTATTCTTTTAATTTTTATATCTTTTTCATTTTCAACTAATTTTAGAAATTAATGAAAATTTCAAAGGTTTCATCTTTAGTTTTTAGAAATTTTACCCATGTAAATCTTGGGTATTCATCAATTATTACTAAGTAGTATTAATTTTGGCTTAGTGACTTAGCTTCGTGTGAATCAAAAAGGTCTAAATGTAGGAGCTCAAGTATTGAGTTGATTTGATTTAGGTTTCTTGGTTTGTGGGTTGATTTGGTTTATTTTCCTTGTTAACAAGTATTACATTATATTTTCTAAATTTCTTAGTTTTGGTGGACCTCTAATTAAACCATTATGACTCATTTTTGAAATGAGTTTTATGTGAGTGTGACTCAGTCTTCTGTGCCACAAATTGATTTCCTCTTATTGTGTCAATAGACACTTGAGTGAAGAGGTTGGTAGGTCAATTGTATAAATATTATTTTTCTTAATTCCCTTAAGTGTTGTTTCAAAATTTTTAATATTTTTTATTACACATTCAGAGTTTGAAAATGTTACTAATAGCCAAAATCACATAATTGACTAATGCTAAGTAAGTTAAACTTAAACTTGTCTACTAGTAGAACTTTTCAAATAATAAAATTAGAACTTAGCTCTATATTATCAGTTTCGATTACCTTAAGTTTTCTATTGTTTCCAAATGCAACCGAGTCTAACTTCATAATTTTTAATTTTGTAAACTTTAATCTATCTCCAATCATGTGTCTACAGCACCCACTATTCAGTGTCCATTGGTCCAAGTCATTATGTTCCTACACATAAAGTAGTTGATTTGAAACCAATTTAAAGGGATTTTAGGATAGATTGATTGATTTCAATTTCATATTTGTCATCTCACCCAATCAAGATTATCAAACATGTTAAGCCTTATGAGTTTGTATGAGATGAACATCAATGTTGCCAGATTTGATTAGATTTGGGTTTAGGTTATGAAAATTAATTAGGTTAATAGGTTAAGTTAATTAATTAGTTTAATTGGTTTGAGTTAAGTTAAGTAAAGTATATTAATTAGTAGAAATGGTTTGAGTTAGGTTCAGGTTAATTTTGAGTTAGGTTTGATTAAGTTTGGTTTGGGTTTGGGTTAATTTTTAGTTAGGTTTGATTAAGTTTGGTTTAGGTTTGGGTTAATTTTGAGTTAGGTTGATTAAGTTTGGGTTAATTTTGAGTTAGGTTTGATTAAGTTTGGTTTAGGTTAAGTAAATTAATTTTGTTAATTAGTTTGAGTAAGGTTAAGTTAATTAAATAGTTTAATTGGTCAAGTTAATTAATTAGTTTAATTAGTTTGAGTTAGGTTAAGTTAATTAATTAGTTTAATTAGTTTTAGTTAGGTTAAGTTGATTAATTAGTTTAATTGGTTAAGTTAATTAATTAGTTTAATTGAAACGAGTTAAATTTGGGTTAAGTTAAGCTAATCCTCAATTTTAATCTAAATTCATCTCACATTTTTCTAGATTTTTTTAAATAGAGAATCTAATGAGTTTTGTGAGATGGTTATTTAATTTTATCTTTTGAAATTTAATTTAAAATCTAAGAATTTATTTTCATTTGAGTTATACTCAGGTCTAATAGTTAGTCGGTTAATACCATTTCAACAGTAAGTTTCCTGGCTATTGCAAGGCACAGGGGCTTTCTTGGGTATTAGAGTAATGACTTCTAGACAAAGTTTTTTAAAGAAATTAAATATTTAACTTTCTTTCTAAAAATCCTTAAACTAGCTAGTCAAGTGTTGATCAAGTCTAAGTCCTTATCTAACCATTCTAATCTAGGTAGAAATAAGGAAAGTGATAAAATAAGCAATCAAGTAAATATATTTAACAATAAAGATGGTCTTTCTATTGGATTCCTCTGAATCATAACCTCAATAAGGTCTATCAAGTGGATTTGATCCTTGAGGATCCAATATTGATTAAGTCTAATTTGATTAGTCAAGTTAGACATAGAGACCTATGCTTGAACTAGATTTCTATTGGTTCGATTTAATAAAGATGAGTAAGATCTAATTGATGTTTAGATTTGTATCCGAGTTTGGATCGGTTGTATACAACCCTTTGTTTTCTAAGAATCAAATTAAGGTTCTTGGACCCCAAAGTGAACCATTCAATATGTCCTTAAGTCTTTTGACTTGAGTTTCCAAATTAGAATTTTCTTTCTCAATTTTTTGGGCTTGAGTTGAAGTTCCAAATTGAATTAGGTCAGTCATGGAGTTGGGTTAGTCTCCTCCTTAAGGACTTTGACCTCTTTTGGGAGTGACTTGACATGGATATTAGACTTGGCTAATTTTCTAGATAAGTAGAAAATTAAATTTTGCAATCTAATTATTGATAGACTTATAGTGGAGTTGGAATCATTTGAATTGGATATGGATCTGTGGCTTTGCTCAGACTTGACTACTGATTCATTCTCGGACTCAATTTCAACAACTCATTCTCGGGCAGTAATCGCGAGGAAGCTTGCTTGCTTGTGTTCTTTGTCAGAGTCTTCTAATGAAGACTCATCCCACATTGCTTGTAGCGCCTTCTTTTTTCGTTGCTTCTTGCCTTCATTCTGATTTGGACAGTTTGACTTAATGTGTCCTTTCTTGTTGCATCTGTAATAGGTGACTTCTAACTTGGTCATAGAACTCGAAATTGGGCTTGATTGCTTTATTTTCGTTTGAATCACCTTCTTGATCTCTCATTTGGTGAACCCGTTCATGTTTTTGTACAATTTTTTATCCAAGTTCATGAGCTCGGCGGTGATCTCGTCTTCATCTTCAAAATCTAATTTTCCTTCAGACTTGAGTTTGATTTAGTACTTGTTCTTTGTTTCCTTGATCTTGTATGTACTTGCAATCAAAGCAATACCCTTTTCGACTAGAAGTGCATTAGTCTGTTCATGCAATCCATATTCAGAAAATAGCTCATCTAGTCTAATTAATGAAAGACCCTTGAAAAACTTTGTAAGCATCTACCATGGATGCCCACAAAGTGTGCCTCGAAAAGACATTTAATGCATAGCTTATTATGTTGTGGTTCTCCATTTTTTGTCCAATCACGTGGAGATTGTTGAGCAGGTCTTGGATCTGATCATGCAATTGGCTCGCTGATTCATCGTCCTATATTTTTAGGTTATATAACTTATTTAAAATTAAGTTACATTTTGTTACCTTAGTGTCGGAAGTTCCTTCATATAGCTTGATCAGTTTATCCCACAGGACCTTTGTACTTATCAACGGACTGACTCAATTCAGTTCCTCTTTTGTTAGTTCACACTACAAGGTTTGGGTTGCCTTCGCATTAGCCTTGATCTTTTTCCTTGTTGGTGCGCCCCACTTGTCATAAGGGATGAGTACTTCATCCTGGTGGAGAGTGTGAATCTAGTTTAAATAATGATCGATACCTCCACTTGAGTCTTTAGGTGGTACTCTATCCAACCTTTCTTGTAGTTAGAATCTTCACTAGAGAAGAGGGATGGGTGTGCGGTATTATATCCTTCTTGATGGGCTATTCGAAATCTTGCACAAAAAATGAGGAAAACTTGTTCCAAGACTTAGTCTTGGATTAGTAGTGCAATATAAAACAAATAATGAAATAACTATAAAAGGAGTTGATATGATATGCTCGCTACTTGACCACTAAATCTAGGGTTGGTTCCATAACTATATGAAGCCCTATGGTATGAAGTCACATCCTGCTTGACTTTAGGTTTGTATTCCAAACCTCTATGGCCATAGGATGGCTCTTGCTTTCCTAAACCTAGATTTTTATTCTTAGACCATTATTCTTCATTTGTGGTTTTTCTAAGAGTCCTTTCTAATTTATCAAGTCATGATCTCAAGACTTGATTTTCACTCATTAATTCCTTAAATTTTGATTTTTCATTAAAGCCTTGAGTTTTTTTTTTAGGCATGTATCTAAAATCCTTAGAGTTATTACTTAAGTTGTTATCTACCATATTAACTTTAGGTGATTGTAGTCTTAGCATGATATGATACAAATTTTTTCTTAATTCTATCATACTTTATATTTTCATGATAAATTACACTGAAATGATATAAATTATTTCTAGCATACTTTTATCATTACTTAAAGGAATTGCATCAATAAAAGATACCTTGGGTTTGCTCTTAAGAGCTCCCCTTGACTTATGCTTCCTCCTTTAAATTTGATCGGTTTCTTCCCTTTTGGACATTGGCTCCGATAATGTCCATTTTGATTGTAAGAGAAGCACACAATGTGCTCCTTGCCCTTGTGTACCATGGGGCCAACCTCCTTGGGCTTCTCCTTGCCCTTTGGTGCCACTTGGCCCTTATTCTTGGTCAATTTGAGACACTTACTCTTGTAGTGCCATTTTTTCCTACACTTAAAAAAAATAATATGATCTTTATTATTTACAATTGAAATTTCTATACCTTTACTTGTAGGGTGACACTTTCTCCATTTGATCCAAATGAAGAGACTTCTTCTTAAGCCGACCTTCATGTTCTACGCCCCCCCTCAATCCTTGAGGTGGAGACCTCTTCATCTTCATCCTCATGCACATGAAATAAGGAGTATACTCTTTTCCTTTGTCTTCGTGCTCTCTAGAGGATGAACCTTCTTCTTCTTCTTTCGACATTAAGCATCTCTCAATTTCAAATTCCTCTTCTTCTTGATCCAATGAGTTGCCCTCTTTGGATTCTTCTTGATTTTGTATAGTGGAGGGATCTTCATGGATTCTTTCCAATTTGCTCCAAAGCTCCTTAGCATCCTCAATTTCTCCTATCTTTCTTAAGATGGTACTAAGCAATAAATTGATCAATAGCTTGGTTACTTTATTATTAGCCTCATATCTTTGGATTTGCCCTTGACTTCATTTTCTCCTTTTGATGATCTTGCCCTTGTCATTTGTTGAAGCTTGAAAGCCATCCATTAGAGCAAGTCATTTCTCTATTTCTACCATTAAGAAATTTTCTATCCTTGATTTTCAAAGATTGAAACTTGAAGAGATGTATGGTGGAGGTGTCATTGTGTCATATCCGAGTCCATCTCAAAAATTCATCTTAAAGTTGAGCTCCTCTTGATGAAATCTTTAACTTGTTGAAATATAGGGCTTCAACTTCATCTACCTCTAGCTTGTTGCCCTTTCCGATGATGAGTCCGGTGAAGAGTGACCTCGCTCTGATACCACTTGTTATCAGATTCCAGTACAATACAGTAATCTATAATAAATTACACTAGTACACTATCAGTTGGCTAGTTCGGTGAACTTTCCCATGTCACTACTGTTATGAATTGATCTCATTGAATTTTCTCTTTTCCAATCCAACTCCTTATTTATAGTTAAAAGGAAGATTTTAATTTTTAATAGAACTTTTTTTTTTAACCATCCTCATGATTTAAAAGAGAGTTTTAAAATTAAATCTTTCCTTTTATTGTTTCTACAAAAAATTAAGAAAAGATTTGATATCTTTCTTTATTTGTAGATTGAAAGGAAGTTTTTAATTTTAGAGAAAACTTTCCTTTTTGTAAATCATCCACATGTTTTAATAGAGAAATTTTAATTTATAAAAGTTTCATTTTATGACCAACCATGAAGGGAATTTTAAGAGAGAAATTTTTATTTAAAAATTTCCGGAAACAAATTAGAAAGTTTTAATTTTGTGTTTAAAACTTTCTTTGTTTGGAGGGATTAAGGTGGCCGGGCATATATTGTTTGAAAGAAAATTTTATTAAACTTTCCTTTCATTGGCAAAGAGAATAAGGAAGTTTTAATAAAACTTTCTTTATTTTCCAAGACCAAGGAATATAAAAGAGAGGGTAGAGGTGCCTCACCTCATAACAATATCTCTTCTATTATTCCTCTCTTCCTTAGTTGGTGGCCGACCCCTCTCTTCTTCTCGCTCTCCTATTCTTTTTCCTTGGCTGGCGGCATCATCATCTCAAGGAGTTTGGTTGGTGGCTGGATCTTGCTAAAGGAAGAAGGAGAGATAGGAGGTCTTGTTTCTTAGCATCCCTTGGAGCTTGGTGGTGGCTAAACCTCATCTTCTCTTGGAGTTCTTATGGTGGCTGAAACTTGCTTGAAGAAGAAGGAAGCTTGGGTGGTTCTCGTCTCGATAGATCATCGCCCACACGACATCTGAGATAAGAAGAGGAATACGATAGAAGATCAAGAGGTTGTTGCTTACAAAGAAAGGTATAACTAGTAATTCTATTCCACATCATACTAGTTTTCTTTGTATATATTTTGAAATACCAAACACAAGAGGTTAGTGATTCTAGGTTTCGAATTTGTGATTCGAGTTTGTGTTTCTTTTATTTTTTTGAACTTGTGATTCAATTGTTCCTTTTGGTTAAACCTAGGGTTACTATAAGGAAATTAAATATTAAATTTCATTGAAAGACTTTGTCTAGGAAGTGGTGGATGTTCCCATACCCAAGAAGGCTTAGTGCCTCACCATATTTAACCTGGAAGCCGATCTCTGAAATTAATATTTAATTGAATTTGTAACATGGGTGGATTTGGATCAATAATGTTAAGCATCGTTTGCGATCCAAGTCTAAACCACTAAGAAGAGATAAGTTGAATTTGGAATCAATGATGTTAAGTTCTGCTTGCGACTCCAAATCTAATTTCTAAAGAACACAATAGGTTGTTAGGAATGATTCAGGACTTGTACAAAATTTTTGTACAGGGGAACCGGTACAATATTTTGAGTATCAACCAACAATTGGTATCAGAACTAGGGTTTGCCTCGGTATGTTTGGTTTTCAGTTTAATTGTGCACATGTCATACATAATTTAGGTAGGATAATTGTAGGATATGCTAACTCTGTGATTGCAGGCTCCAACTATTATGACTTATAGAGATTGTGTGTGATTGGACCCTTGCATATGTCAAGGGCATTTTATTTGTGTGCATGATTGTATGTATTAAATACAGCAAGAGCTGTATTAGTTTTAGGATTTTACATTTTTGTTTCGATCTAGATTACATGTACATTCCTTTGTGGAATATAGGATCGATATATGTAAAATTCTATTTTTGTCGCGGATCGTATCCTTGCGAGGCGTGGTACTATTTATGGACCAGAGGCGTAGTGAAAAAAGAAGCAAGATAGATGCGGCGATTAGACCCCATTGCGGTGGCTAAAGATGGCAGTAGCTAGGGTTGGCAGCACACGGAGGATAGTGACGGAAAATGCCATAATAGTTGGAAAATTATTTTTCCATATTTGTTTCTTTATTTGCTGTGATGTGTGTGTGCATGGTTAAAATTCCTCACCGTAAATAACTAAGTGGGAGAGGGATTAGTAAATAAATTCCACAGTATGCAACAAACTTTGTTTGTAAGTGATGCTTCACAACTTGCGGGTCACTAGATCAAACTTCCTTTATGAATGATTACTGGTTTGTAGGTGATGCATTCAAATTTGCATGCTGGCTCTGAGTGCCTTCCTCCACAATGGATGAGTTTGTTTGTGGATCACTACATCAAACTTCCTTTATAATTACTGGTTTGTATGTGATGCATTCAAACTTGCGTATTGGCTCTGAGTGTCTTCCTCCACAACAGATGAGTTTGATTGCGGATCACTAGATCAAACTTCCTTTATGGGTAATTATAGGAAATTGTTTAGTTTTGTGTGATCTTCTCTAGGTGAAGAAGCACAATCCTATAAGTAATCAAGTAATGGTATACACTTAGGCACATCTAATAGTATCCTCCCAACGGAGTCACTGCTATTATTTGTGTGACCAAAGGAATACCGACTATTAATTTTATTTGTCATAAAGTTAGGATGACAAGATAATATATTAATGGGTATGACCCTCCTCTTGCAAATGTTGAATTTGTATATGTCCACACTAACGTGGCATGAAAAATTCACGGTGTTTTGAGGTGTTGGTAAATTTAAATAATATTGTTTGAGGAAACAATATTATTCTAAATTTAGAGTCTTGACCAAAAGTTTATTTTTTGATTCTTAGGATGACTTTCAACCCACTGGCTATTATATTGAAAGAGAACAAACTTACTAGTCATAACTACATAGATTGGAAAAGAAACCTGGACATTGTCCTAACTACTGAAGGCTATTAGTTTGTACTGTTAAAGGTCTGCTCTAATGTGCCTAATAACGATTCTAATGAAGAGGAGATTGAGTATCATAGGAAATGGGTCAAGGCAGATGAGATGGCGTGGAGTTACATTTAGCTTTTATATCAAATGTGCTGCAACATTAGCATCAGACCATGCCTATTGGCCAAGACATGATGTACAATCTCAAAGAACTCTTCAGACACTAGAATCGGGCTGACAAGCAAGACTATATGATCTCTAGGTACTGGACTAAAAGTAGGAATGAAGAAGCCGAAAGGCAAGTTTTTCATTTGCAAGCAGTCTGGATATTTGAAGGTGGGCTGTCCTCGTAGGAAGAGAACAATATAGGTATATCTTATTCTCTAGTAGTTAAAACATGATTAGTGGTGTTATCTACTGGTACCTGGCATGTAGATATGATAACCACTAATCATGTCTGCAAATCATTACAGGGGTTCCATAAAATCTGACAACTACATGAAGGAGAAATCACTGTTTACATGGGCAATGCTACAGAAGTAACAGCTGTTGCAGTGGGAGATATTTATAGGAATAAAATATTAGTTTTAAGAAATTATCTTTACGTACCAAGTTTTAGAAAGAACTTGATTTCAGTTTTTAAACAATACAAGGATGGATATTCTATCTATTTTTTATAGCAAAGGTGTTATCAAGATAAATAGGGAAGTTATCTGTTCTAGTACGTTGGTTGGCAATTTATAATCTAATAACTCCCACGATGCAACAAATGAAAATTAATAACACATCTTCTAACTCTATTAAGAGAAAGCAAACCTTCGGAAATGAACCAATCATATCTTTGGCATCTAAGGCTAGATTATATTAACTTGAGTAGGATTCAAAGGATAATAGCCGATGAACTTTTGGGTTCATTGGTAGTGGAAAACTTTCCAACCTACGAGTCTTACTTGGAAGGAAAAATAACCAAGAAGCTTTTTAAGTCGAAGGGGTATGGAGCCAAAGATGTGTTGGAATTGGTTCATGTGGTCCTATGTCTATCCAGGCAAGAGGTGGTTTCAAATATTTTGTCTCTTTTATAGATGACTATTCGAGATATGAGTACATTTACTTGATATGCCACAAGTCTAAGTGCTTTGATAAATTCAAAGAGTACAAGACTGATGTGGAAAAACGTCAAGGTAAAAGTATCAAGATTCTACGGTGAGATCGTAGTGGTGAGTACCTCTTAGGAGAGTTTAGGAGTCACTTATCAGAAGTCGGTATTCAATCCCAACTGACTGCACCTGATACACCCCAACAGAATGGTGTGGCAGAACAAAGGTATATGACTCTTATGGAAAATAGTTAGATAAATGATGAGTTATTCAGAATTACCAAATTCGTTTTGGGGATATGCTCTGGAAACAACAGTGTACATTCTGAATATGGTACCTTCTAAGTCAGTACCCTCTACTCCCATAGAATTATGGAATGAGTGTAAGCCTAGTCTGAGTCATATTCGGATATGCGGTAGTCCAGCACATGTGCTGAAGAGAGATACTGACAAGTTGGATTCACGTACAGAAGTTTGTCTGTTTGTAGGATATCCTAAGGGAACGAAAGGTGATTTGTTTTATAATCCTAAAAATCAGAAGATCATAGTTAGCACTAATGCTCAATTTTTAGAGGAAGATTATGTAATAAACCATAAACCCATGAGTGAAATTGTTCTAGAAGAAATGCGAAAGGACACACCTACTTTAGTACCAATAGTGCAAGAAGAAATATCACAAGAAACTGCAACGCGTATCACAAATGATACACAACCACAGACAGTGCCTCGTCATAGTGGGAGGGTTGTGAGGCAACCTGAGAGATTCATGTTTTTGGGAGAGTCATCGAACTTGGTCCCAGGTAAACATGAACCTGATCCCCGAACATATGACGAAGCACTCCAAGATATAGATGCAGAATCTTAGCAAAGAGCAATGAATTCAGAAATATAATCTATGTATTCCAATAAAGTCTGGGAGCTTGTGGAACTACCAAACGGTGTAAAAGTGGTTGGATGCAAGTGGATCTACAAAAGGAAAAGAGAGACAGATGGGAAGGTGGAAACCTTTAAAACAAGGCTTATTGCGAAAGGGTACACTCAGAAAGAGGGAATCGATTATGAGGAAACTTTTGCCGATAGCCATGCTTAAGTCTATCCGAATACTCTTATCTATTGTTGCTCATATGGATTATGAGTTTGACAAATGGATGTCAAGACAGCTTTCCTTAACGGAAGTCTTGAAGAAAACATTCATATGAAGCAACCAGAAGGGTTTATTGCAAAGGGCAAAGAGCATCTTGTATGTAAGCTCAATTAGTCTATTTATGGACTGAAGCAAACTTCAAGATCTTGGAACATCCAGTTTAATGAAGTAATCCCGTCTTATGGATTTATTCAGTGTCCGGATGAGTCTTGTGTATACAAGAAGTGTGATGGAAACGTGGTGGTATTTCTGTACTATACGTAGATGATATTTTGTTAGTTGGAAACAATATCAAAGTGTTGTCGGAAGTAAGGGTATGGCTGTCCAAGCAATTCGATATAAAGGACTTAGGAGAATGTGCACATATTCTTGGGATCAAAGTAATAAGGGATCGCAAGAAAAGGATGATGTGCTTGTCCCAAGCTTCATATATCGATACAATCCTTGCTCGTTTTAGCATGGAAGACTCCAAGAAAGGTTTTCTACCTTTAGGCATGGAGTAGCTTTATCTAAAGAGATATCTCCAAGACATCAAAGGAGATAGAGAACATGAAGGCGTTCCTTATGCTTCGGCTATCGGAAGCCTAATGTATGTTATGCTGTGTACGAGATCGGATATCTGTTTTGCCGTGGGCATGGTTAGCAGATATCAAAGTAACCCAGGACCGGGACACTAGACTGCTGTAAAGCATATATTAAAGTACCTTAGAGGGACTAGAGATTATATGCTAGTTTACAAGGCAGATAGTTTGCTCCCTATGGGATACACGGATTTTGACTTCCAATCATATAGGGATAATAGTAAGTCAACCTCGGGGTTTTGTGTTTATTTAGGAAGTGAAGCCATAACAATGGAGGAGTGTTAAGCATAGATGTTTTTTGGACTCCACCATGGAAGCTAAGTATGTGGCGGCCTCTGAGGCAACCATAGAAGCTATATGGCTCAACAACTTTATGATGGACTTAGATGTGATTTCTGGTTTACCCAAAAATTATTATAGTGTATTGTGATAATAAGTGGTGCAGTAGCAAACTCGAAGGAACCACGAGCCCATAAGGCAAGTAAACACATAGAGCACAAGTACCACCCAATACGAGACATCGTATAACGAGGAGAAGTTGTTGCCGCCTAGATTGCATCAGATGATAACCTGAGAGATCCTTTCACTAAGGTCCTTAAGGCAAGAGCTTTTGATGGGCATGTTGAAGGGTTGGGAATCAGATGTATGGCAGGGTATATGACAGCATAGTCTTTTAGTATAAGTGGGAGATTGTTGGAATGTATACTAAAAGCCTAGCTTTTGTATAAACATTTATTTAGAAATAAAAAATCACATTGGTCAAATGTCTACATTTATATGCTAAGTGTAGTTGTTCAATTAATTTATATTGTAGATAACATGGTGTGTGGCGTCACACACAAAAATCATGTTATCAGTTCTTTATAAATTATAAATAGTAGCTCATGACTAAGATGGAAAGAAACAAACCATTGAAATAGTCGTAGTGTAATTTGGTATTAGTTTATCTTAACTATAAAATTACACTAGTACACTCTGAGTGTATTGAGTAGGACCATTTAAGGTAAGTTCTTTTTATACTGATTGAATAAAAGAACAAGACCTTTGTTATTATGGAAGTGTGTGCTCTTAATCCTGATATAATAACAAGCACATATATCTAGTATTTATTTCTTTGACTTATCAAAGGTTGCGATTTAGTTCGATAAATCAATAGGCCCGATAAGTTGGGAAATGATATTATTTATAGTGTGTGTTGTTGATTATAGAAGAAAACTGTGTCCTAGTAATCTAGGTTGATGATGCCCCCAAGAGGAGCTTATAAGGATTGTCATGTAAACCCTGTAGGTGAACTTAGTCCGACATGACAATGAAGTTGAGTGGTACTACTCTTGGAGCTAGATATTAATTAAGTGAGTTGTCAGTAACTCATTTAATTATTGAACATTCTATATCTTAAACACAGGGAGACTAACACACTCATGATAAGAAGGAGCCCAAAATGTAATTTGGGATTGGTGCGGTAGTTTAATAATAATTCTTTAGTGGTATGAATTATTATTGATGAAATTAAGTTGGGTGTTCGGGGCGAACACGGGAAGTTTAATTTCATCGGGAGACCAAAACCAATTCCTCCTCTCGGTCCCTATCGTAGCCTCTTATTTATAAAGTATTATACCCACCCATACCCACCTTTTTACCCACCTTAAGGTGGTCGATCAAGCCTAACTTGGAGCCCAAGCTAGGGCCAGCCAAACCAAGGTGAGTTGGTTTCATTAGGTGGCTGGCCCTAGCTTGAACCCAAGGTTGGTGTGGCCGACCACATTAAAATAAAATGATTTTATTTTATTTTTTAAATCTTTCTTATTGTTAACTTCCGCAAGTGTACGGAAATGTCGCAAGTAATATAAAAGATTATCATATCTACAGGGACCGGAATAAGCACTATAAATGTTTCAACATGAGTTAGCTAAACAACTAATTAATTGGTTTCCAAAAGCTAAATGTAACTAATGAAAAGTAAACATAGAAATGAAAGATCTACAAACAAGATTATGGGCTATGATAAGGAATGTTCTAGGAGTTTTGGTTTCTTTGTAAGATTCCTCAATGTAAATGATCTACCAAATCCTATTTCTCAATTGTCCAACATTTACAGAAGGTTGTCGGTTGTCTCTTGCAATAGACAACCGGCCTAGGACAGAAATCTATACCTAAATGTGATCAAGTAGTTATGAACTTATGTTGTCCTTACACGGGCTTGTTCCTGTCACAAAGATCCCTCGGATGATCAACACAAGATCATACTCCTCAACCCATAAGATATAAAGATTAATCCCTAAATCTATCCTACCCTATTGAATTATCCTCCTTTTCCCTAAATCTTATCCCTCAAGCGTCCTTACACGGGCTTGCACCTTTCGCGTGCTTCCCTCGGAAAATCGAGTGGGGGATAGTCTTTATAAGATCCATAAGACATTCAAACAATCAATCAAGAATGTGAATTAGGTCCATATCTCAACAATATATTCAAGATCAAATTGAGACAAACAAGACAATATCATAGAAACAAGGAAATGACAAATCCACAAGAGTTTACATCAATTCATCATACAAATACTCCCTCATCCTAAAACAAGAGATCTACTCCATGAATCAAGAGAGAAATCCAAAAATAAAGAGATTACAAGCATTTCTTGATCCCCTAATCCAAGAAGAGGAGAGAAAGAAAACTTATCTAAGATGAAGCTTGGTCTTGGATCCAATCCCCGCTCCCGAGTCAATTCCGTTGAAGATCCTCCTTTAGATTGCCAAGAAATCCTCCCAAGATTGGAAGGAAAGCCCCAAATCTCGCTCTCTCCCAAGGGGGAGAAGATCCCCTTTTAAATCTTGAAGAAGGGTTTAAATAGAGATGAGGTTTGGGCGCCACACGGCCCCGTGGCACGGCCGTGTGAGGTTCACACGACCCTACCCATTCTCCTCTCTGCCAGCCTTGCACGGCCGTGTGTGAGACACGGTCATGGCAAACATCTCCAATATCCCCTTCACACGGTCGTGTAGATCTACACGGCCTGTATTGCTCCTGCCTCTGGAAACCTGGCACGGCCGTGCAGTGCACACGGCCAGAGCTCTCTTGTTTACTGGAAACCCTGCACAGTCGTGTAATGCACACGGCCAGAGCCTTCCTGGTCTCTGGAAACCTCACACGGCCATGTAGATCTACACGGCCATGTAAGGTTTAAGCTCTGAATCGCTTCATATCTTGACACGGTCGTGTGAGGTTCACACGGCCGAGCCTACTTCCTTTCCTGTTGCTGCCACACGACCTCTGATCTCAACACGGCTTGAGCACCCTTCTGTGGCATGGCCGTGTCTGGTACACGGCCAGGTGCTTTCTCCCCTTACTTTACTTATAGGTTTGGCCTTGAACATGAAATCTTCACCAAATTCGACTCTTGTGTACAAAAAATGCACAAAAGCATATCTCCGAACAAAGAGAGTAAATATGCTAAAAAGGAAAGCTGAAAATACGAAAATGCATAGATCAAGCATGCTCAAAATATATTAATGTGCGTCAAAACATGCAAATAAGTGTATACAATCTACGCACATCACACCCCAGACTTAAACCTTTGCTTGTCCTCAAGAAAATGCTGCAATCTACATTCATATGTTCTACAACACATTCAAAACCATAATGTACTTTCCTAACTCTATCAAAAGTTTCACTAATAAGCATGATCATGAAAATAAAGTCAAGTATGGCTCAAGCATATGTATCTTGTGCTTAGTGCAAAAAGTACTTAAAACCCTTCAAGTTTCAATCTTTGTCCTAGTCAAGTCGTCATCAAATTTGAGTTCCTAATGTTTCTAATGATGGACAAGTAACCAGTGATAGGCACTTACTTGCCAAACACTTGGTTCATATTTCTCAATCAACCCATGGTCTCAAAGGCGTGCTCAATCTCAAGAGAAGCTAAACAGTCATTTCCCCAGTAACCTAACTCGGTCTCAAAAGGGTAACTTGCTAGATTCCACTCACGACAACTATTTTTTATATCCCTTATTCATTTTTTTATTTATTGCTTTTTCTTTCACATTTTTTTTTCATAAGCATTTGCATTGTGCAAATCTTATTTCACAAGTGTACCTTTAGCACAAATGTTGGGATATTTTGATTTTTCCAAATGAGCTTACATGATTTGAGCCTCATCGAGTAACCAAAATGAAGTTTGAGAAATCACCATGGAAACCAAGTACTAAGCAAATAAGATGAATAATGACTATTTCAATGATATCAACCATTCAAGCATCAAGTCAAAGTGTAGTGAAAGTAAGATTCTTAAGGTCAAGCCAAAATTAAAACTCATCTCCATATGATTCTTAGCTTATTTCATGCTACCCAAGATAGAGAAAAGAAGTACATAAAGCTTACTACTAGCATCATTACAACATCATGAATCTAGATAATGAACGTGCTAACATTTAATCTTGAAGACAAGAAAGCATATAAGTGAAGTTTGATGTTCTCAAGATGTATGCCCTAAGATTTCAAAAGATAATCAAATGACTATCAAAACAAACACTCAAGCAAGACAATCAAAATAGAATGCAAAACAAAAACTACACATGCAGAAAACAAGAAAACAAGCAAAGAAACAAAAAGAAATCAGGTTTGACACCCCCCAGACTCAAACTTTTCATCGTCCCGATGAAATCAATATGGTGGAGGTGGAGGTAGATCAGGAAATTTAGGCAGAATAAAAGGGAAGTAATCAATAAACTACCTTACTTCATTTCTAACAAACATATGATACTCGAACAGTTTGTCAACATCATCTTGGAAAAACCTCATATACCCCCGAAAATCTTCATTAAACTCAAAATGGGTTCTATAAGAATTCATAAACCGAGAAATTTTTTCACACAATTCCCTCTCACTTTTGAAACAATCTTGTAATTTTTAAAATTGTTCCTCCTCCATGGGATTATCATTAGAAAGAAAATTTTCGGTCGCATTCAAATCATTATGAATCTTATCTAGAGCAGAGTAGAGTTTTAAAAAATTAAAGCTATGAACATCACGATTAACCAAAGGAACTCTTTTTGAAAATGAAATTGATAATGTTTTCGAATGTTGAATTGCTAATTTCAAGCACAATTTTTCCTAACATGGATGGTAGTGAGGTCATGATTGGGCAGTTTTAAAGGGAAATTATTCTTAATAAGAAGACTATATCCATGCTCTTCACGTCTTATCATTTCCAATTCATTTAAATCACACCCTAACACCAAAGCAATCTGGGTTAATAATCCACCCAAAATAATAGGTGTGGTAGAGTCAGATTTTCCAAGTTTCACTAAATGTTTAAGAAAGAAATAACCTGAATTAATATCAACATTCTCAACCATTGTCCATAAATAGTACAAATCTACAAGTCTTACTAACCCCTCTTTGTCTTCTCTCCCAAATATGGTATTCTTCATCACTAGATAAGCATATCTAAAAATCGGGTTAATAATGTGAAGAGCTCTGGAATTATGAGGGTTAAAATGTAATTGTTCAGAAATGTGTTGCTAAAAACGTGAATTTTCGAACCGAGGTAAAATTGTACACAAATCATTCTTAGGTAACTTATAACAAGTATTAAAATCACTCAATGTCCATTCATAATCCTCATTAAACAGTCAAAATTTTAGCTTACCCCCACCTTGAACATTATCAACCGTTATAGAACTCAAAAATTCAAAAACGATTCTAGGATAGGTAGGATATTTCATTGTCATTAAACCACTCCAGCCTATTCTTTCAAACAACCAATTTAAATCATCCTTAAACCCTAATGTTGCCAAAGTTTCATCATCCATAAATTTGGTACTTACAAGAGGGCGTTTGCATAAAGAAGAATACCTAAAACGTTGTTCCTCACTAGAGAAGACAATGCCAAAATAATTAGAAATACCTTTAAGACAAGAGTTTTTCTCCTTTGTTGCAACCACCTTCTCCTTCCCTTTCCTTATAGAAGAGGATTCTTCCATTACATTTTCCATGGAGCAAGAGATTCGAGCCTTCAAAAGGAGAATGAGAGGAAGAGATTAGAAATGGTGGTTGAAATCCTAGAGAAAAGAAAAATGAGAGAGAAGGAAGAAGAGGGAGGGGGTGTGCGGCCGTGTGCCGCCCACACCCTGTGCCCTAACTCCCTTTAAGGGTGTGGACTGGGCCGTGTATCATTACACGACCTAGTTCCTCTTTTTCTGCACGGCCGTGTCTTAGACACGGCCATACTCATCTCCTTCTCGGTTTTCCCAGCACGGTCATATCCGGAACACGGCCTCAACAACCTCCTATTCTGGAATCGGTACACGGCTGTGTCAAATGACACGGCCAGTGCAAGCTTCTGCACTTGTTCCTTCACATGGCCGTGTGTGAGACACGACCGAGAAGCCTTCCTCCTCTGGATTTTTCACACGGCCGTGTCGGGAACACGGCCGCATACCTTCTCTTCTCTGGAGACTCCACACGGCCGTGTCATGTAGACACGGCCCAAGCATCTCCACTTTCTGTACCGTAAGCCTGGTCGTGTGCAGCACATGACCATACTCTGTTTTGCTCCAATTGAAACTTCCTCCTCCATTCTAGCTCCTCCCACACTTCCATGCCCATGAAGAAATCATGGCCAGCTCATGGAAATTAAATTTCAACCTGAAAACAAAACAAAAACCAAGTAAAAGCACTACTAATGAAGAATTTGAAACCTAGAACAAGACTTAACTAAAAAGTCAATCCGGAGGACGAGGTTCAGAAAAATACAACCTTTGTTTCTCTTCCAGTTTCATACCATGCATATATTCCTTTAACCGTTGGCCATTCACCTTAATCAATCCTAGATCTTTATTCCAAATATCTACCGCTCCAAAAGGATAAACCTTTTTAACCTCAAACGGGCCCGTCCACCTTGATTTAAGCTTTCCTGGAAAAAGCTTTAGCCTTGAATTAAATAATAAAACTAGATCGCCTTCCTTAAAGTTTTTCTGGAGAATATGTTGATCATGCCACTTCTTTATTCTTTCCTTATAAGATCTAGCATGTTCATAAGCATCCAATCTCAATTCATCAAGCTTATTCAACTGAACCTTCCTTTTCTCCCCTGCTTCCTTGAGATTCATGTTTAGATTCGTAATTGCCCAATAAGCTTTATGTTCTAATTCTATTGGAAGATGACAAGGTTTCCCATAAACTAACTGAAATGGAGTCATCCCAATAGGAGTCTTGTAGGCAGTACGATACGCCCATAAGGCATCATCCAGCTTCAATGACCAATCCTTTCGTGAAGTAGATACTATTTTCTCTAGTATGGCTTTGATGTGCGTAGATTATATACTCTTTTATGCATGTTTTTACGCACATTTACATATTTTGAGCATGCTTGATCTATGCATTTTTATACTTCCAGCTTTCCTTTTAGCATAGTTACTCTTTTGGTTCGGAGATCTTCTTTTTGTGCATTTTCTGTACACAGGAGTCGATTTGGTGAAGAATCTACATCTTTGGTCATGCATTGGAGGAAACAAAGGGAGAAAGCACCGGGCCGTGTACCTCACACGGCCCTGCACTGGTATGGAGCTCGGGCCGTGTGGAGTTTGGCACCAACAGAAGAGGAAGATGACATGGCCGTGTGAACCTCGCACGACCGTATCAAGATTTGAAGCCAACCAGAGCAGAAGCCTTACATGGCCGTGAGGATCTACACGGCCGTGTGAGATTTCCAGAGACCAAGCAGGCTGCGGCCGTGTGCACCACACGACCGTGTAGCATTTCTAGAGACTAAGCAGGCTGTGGCCGTGTGCACCACACGGCCGTGTAGCATTTCCAGAGAGCAGAAGGGTTCTGGCCGTGTGGAGTCACACGGCCGTGTAGCTTTGGCAGAGAGGGAACTGGACATGGCCGTGTGAATCTCACACGGCCGTGTGGCGCCCGATTCCCTCCTCTATTTAAACCCTTCTTCATGAATTGAAAGGGGATCTCTCCCCCTTTTGGGAGAAGGCAAGATTTGGTGGTTTCCTCCCATTCTTGGGAGGATTTCTGGGCGATTCTAAGGGAGATCTCGACGATTTCGACTCCGGAGCGAGGATTGGATCCGAAGACGAGGCTTTTTCGTAGATAAGTTTTCTCTTTCCCCCTCTTCTTGATTTCTTGGATTGGGGATTTAAGAAATGCTTGTAATCTCTATTTCTTCGGGTTTTCTTCCTCTATTCATGGAGTAGATCTTGTATTCTAGGATTAAGGGAGTATTTGTATGGTGGATTGATGTAATCTCTTATGGATTTGCCATTTTCTTGTTTCAATGACATTGTCTTGCTTGTATCAATTAGATCTTGAATGATTAATGGTGATTTGTGCTTAATTCTTATTCTTGATTGATTGTTTGGATTTCTTGTGGACTTTGTAAAGATAAACTCTCACTCGATCATCCGAGGGATCCACGTGACAGGTGCAAGCCCGTGTAAGGACGTTTGAGAGATAATCTTGAAGAGGAAATGGGAATATTCAAGAGAGTAGGATGGATCTTGTGATTAGTTTCTTGTATCTTGATAGATTAATAAGTTGTGGGCTTCTATGTTGATATCCGAGGAAGGCATAGTAATAGGTGCGCTTCTGTGTAAGGACAACGTAGGTTCATGTCTAATTAATCTTATTTAGATACATTTCTCAGTCCTTAGCCGGTTGTCTATTGCAAGAGAGAACCGACAACTTTCTACATGTTTGGCAATTGAGGGATAAGAATTGGTGAGCCATTTACATTCAAGAAATCTTACAAAGAAACCGAAACTCCTAGAATCTCCCTTTATCATAACCCAAAACACTAAACTCTTGTTTGTTGATCTTTAAGATTAGATTTGTTTACCTTTACTTTGCTTTTGAAACGATTGGATAGTTGTTTAGCTAATTCGCATTGAGACATTTCTAGTGCTTATTCCAGTCCCTGTGGATACGATAATCTTTTATATTACTTGCGACATTTCCATACACTTGCGGAGCGTAACAAGTTTTTGGCGCCGTTGCCGGGGACTGCGCTATAACATTAGGAATTATCAATTGAGTTAGACTAAACATAACTTTTCTTTCTTTCTTTACATTTTCATAGTTGTAACTTTAGAATTCTGTTTCTATAAGCTTTTCTTTTCTTGAATAACATTCTTGACAATTCTTTTTGTTGCAATTCTAATTCTAATTCTAACTTTGCATTCTTGATTTCTAGCACTCTAATCTAACTTTTCTCTGTTTTCTCTTTTGATCTAGTTTCTTTCTTCTTCTCTTTTGTAAACATATCTTGCAATCTTTAGCATATGAATTATTCTAGACATTTTTCTTTTTCCTTTTATATTTTCTTTCTTGTTTTCATTATGCACTTTCTTTCATGCAATTTAAATTCTGCATTTTCTTTCTTGTTTTTCATTATGCATTTTATTTATTGTCTTTAATTCTGCATTTTTAGTTTTGATTGTAATTTTTTTTTAGATATCTAGAGCACTAACATGTCAAGCAGGGCTTCAAGGGAATTTTTCACACCCATGAGCGTAAGATCTTCCATTGATGAATATTATGGTTCAGAAGATGATCAATTTGAGTTTCTTTGTGGAGTGTGTGGTAGCACATCTCATCCAGCTGCTATTTGCCATTTTTTTCAAAAGACTGCTATAACTCTGGAACTTCAGTGTTTGGTTCAACCTCAATATCAAGATACATATGAGCAAGTTCCTGATACTTATGCCTATGACTGGGAAGATCATCAAATTCAGTACCTTGAACCCCAGCTAACTTCAGAGCAGAGTGAGCAGTCATTATTCCAGCAGCAGATCTCTGACCCTCCTCAACATTATAATCACTTTTGGATGAATCAACAAAATTTGGACTACAACTACATACAAAATGTTGAGTATACTTCCCAAGTAAATCAGGGTTTATCAAAATTTCAGGATGATTCTTCATTAGATGGACCACATCGTTCACAATTTGATGAGCCAATTGTTTGGGAGGACTCCCAAAACTCAAATACTCTTGCTCCCAATCAGATGAAGACCACAACACAAGATTCTGAAGAGCTAATGGTACAACGGGGAATCTTAGCTTTACGACTACTACTACATTCCAATAAAGTTGTTGATTCCTCTATTGATGATATTGATGTTAGTGGACTCTTCACTACTTATGATGATGATGTGGTGGATAAAAGTGTAGGGACATGTACTATGGAGGATATGTCCCAAGGATCACCTCCTTTGGTCACACAACCAATTGATACTATGGAATGTGTAAGAATAGAATTGGTTGATGATAATTGTGTAGGGACTTATGCAATGGAAGCAAAGTGCCAAGAATCACCATTTTCAGAAGCACCACCATTTGAGTCTGAGCTAGAGACACTATATAATTCTGAAGAAGTCACATCCCATTGTTTAGAACTTTCAGGTACATCTCAACAATGCAAGGTTAGTATTCTTAGTGATCTTTTAGAAAATTTCATAGATGTACCTATAATTGATTTTGTTGGATGTGATTCATTTTTTGATACATACTCAATTCATACTAATATGGTTCTAGTTCCTTCTTATATAACATGCTTGTGGGAGGTTTGTTTTTCTTTTTGGTGTGAAGGATTTCAAGAGGCCAATAATTGGAAGCTCATACTGAACCGTCTTCGACCACCTGAAACAACTTTAAAGAAGACGAAGATGGAGAGGGCGATACATCACTTTTTAACTCCAATATTGAAAGCTCCCTCCATAATAAGAGCCTTCGGTAGGAGGGTTCTAAAATATCTTACCCCTCCAAGAGCAAGATTTAGATGAATCTAATGAGGTGGTCGAGCTGATGACCTTAAACAAGCGCTTCTTGGGAGGCAACCCGAGTTCAATCTTGTTTTCATTTTACTTTTAGTTTCTTTTTATTTTGTTGATAATAAATCATACCCTCTACTTAATTCTTCTTGTCTATCTTATTTTTGTAGATTTTAAAGTTGTGGAGGATTGTGAACATTGGATAGAGGAGTATTTTTAAAAAAAACATGAATGTCAAACATTTGGAGCTCATCACTTGGTAACTTCTCTTAAAATCTCCTCCACATTGTTTTTAGTTTTCATTGGGACAATGAAAAATTTAAGTCTGGGGGGATGCATTAGATGCATTTGATTTGCTTTGTTTGTTTTTGTTTTTGCTTATGTCTTGCATTTTATTTTGATTTTTTGTGGCATACATCTTGAGAACATCAAAACTTCACTTATATGCTTTCTTGGATTCAAGTGAAATGTTAGCACGATTATTGTCTTGATTCATGATGTTTGAATGATGCTAGTAGTAAACTTTGTGTAGTTCTTTTTTCTATCTTGGGAAGCATTAATAAGCTAAGAATCTTATGGTGATGAGTTTTAGTTTTGGTTCAACCTTAAGGATTTTATCTTCACTACACTTGTGCTTGACGCTTGAATAGTTGATGTCATTGAAATAGTCATGATTCATCTTGTTTGCTTAGTACTTGGTTTCCATGGTGATTTCTCAACTTTCATTTTGGTTACTGGATGAGGCTCAAATCATTAAAGCTCATTTGGAAAAATCAAAATATCCCAACATGTGTGCTAAAAGTACATTTGTGAATAAGTTTTGCACAATGCAAACACTTATAAAAAAAAAGAAAAAAATAAATAAAAGAATAATAAGGGATATAAAAAATAATTGTCATGAGTGGAATCTAGCAAGTCACCCCTTTGAGACCGAGTTAGGTTACTGGGGAAATGACTGTTTAGCTTCTCTTGAGATTGAGCACACCTTTGAGACCTTGGGTTAGTTGAGAAATATGAACCAAGTGAATGGTGAGTAAGTGCCTATCACTGGTTACTTGTCTTTCACTGGGAACACTAGGAATTCAAATTTGATGACGACTTGACTAGGACATGGATTGAAACTTGAAGGGTGTTGAGTTACTTTTACACTGCGCACAAGATTCTTATGCTTGAACCATACTTTACTTGTTTCCATGATCATGCTTGTTAATGAAATTTTTTGATAGAGTTAGGAAAGTGCACTGGGTTTTATGAATGTGTTGTAGAATATATGAATTTAGACTGCAGCATTTTGCTTGAGGACAAGCAAAGGTTTAAGTTTGGGGGTGTGATGTGCGTAGATTATATACTCTTTTATGCATGTTTTTACGCACATTTACATATTTTGAGCATGCTTGATCTATGCATTTTTATACTTCCAGCTTTCCTTTTAGCATATTTACTCTTTTGGTTCGGAGATCTGCTTTTTGTGCATTTTCTATACACAGGAGTCGATTTGGTGAAGAATCTACATCTTTGGGCATGCATTGGAGGAAACAAAGGGAGAAAGCACCGGGCCGTGTACCTCACACGGCCCTGCACTGGTATGGAGCTCGGGCCGTGTGGATTTTGGCACCAACAGAAGAGGAAGATGACATGGCCGTGTGAACCTCGCACGGCCGTGTCAAGATTTGAAGCCAACCAGAGCAGAAGCCTTACATGGCCGTGAGGATCTACACGGTCGTGTGAGATTTCCAGAGATCGGCCGGGTGCACCACACGGCCGTGTAGCATTTCCAGAGACTAGGCGGTGGGTGTGCACCACACGGCCGTAGCATTCGAGCGAGGGGTTCTCGCCGTGGGAGTCACACGACTGCGCTTTGGCGAGGGGCGGACATGGCCGTGTGAATCTCACACGCCCATGTCACGTGTGGCGCCCGATTCCCTCCTCTATTTAAACCCTTCTTCATGAATTGAAAGGGGATCTCTCCCCCTTTGGGAGAAGGCAAGATTTGGTGGTTTCCTCCCATTCTTGGGAGGATTTCTGGGCGATTCTAAGGGAGATCTCGACGATTTCGACTCCGGAGCGAGGATTGGATCCGAAGACGAGGCTTTTTCGTAGATAAGTTTTCTCTTACCCCCTCTTCTTGATTTCTTGGATTGGGGATTTAAGAAATGCTTGTAATCTCTATTTCTTCGGGTTTTCTTCCTCGATTCATGGAGTAGTTCTTGTATTCTAGGATTAAGGGAGTATTTGTACGGTGGATTGATGTAATCTCTTATGAATTTGCCATTTTCTTGTTTCAATGACATTGTCTTGCTTGTATCAATTAGATCTTGAATGATTAATGGTGATTTGTGCTTAATTCTCATTCTTGATTGATTGTTTGGATTTCTTGTGGACTTTGTAAAGATAAACTCTCACTCGATCATCCGAGGGATCCACGTGACAGGTGCAAGCCCGTGTAAGGACGTTTGAGAGATAATCTTGAAGAGGAAATGGGAATATTCAAGAGAGTAGGATGGATCTTGTGATTAGTTTCTTGTATCTTGATAGATTAATAAGTTGTGGGCTTCTATGTTGATATCCGAGGAAGTCATAGTAATAGGTGCGCTTCTGTGTAAGGACAACGTAGGTTCATGTCTAATTAATCTTATTTAGATACATTTCTCAGTCCTTAGCCGGTTGTCTATTGCAAGAGAGAACCGGCAACTTTTTACATGTTTGGCAATTGAGGGATAAGAATTGGTGAGCCATTTACATTCAAGAAATCTTACAAAGAAACCGAAACTCCTAGAATCTCCCTTTATCATAACCCAAAATACTAAACTCTTGTTTGTTGATCTTTAATATTAGATTTGTTTACCTTTACTTTGCTTTTGAAACGATTGGATAGTTGTTTAGCTAATTCGCATTGAGACATTTCTAGTGCTTATTCTAGTCCCTGTGGATACGATAATCTTTTATATTACTTGCGACATTTCCGTACACTTGCGGAGCGTAACAGGCTTTAATCTCACGATTGGAGATCTCATCTTGCCCATTAGTTTGTGGATGATATGACGTTGCTACTTTGTGGCTCACTCCATATTTTCTGAGCAAATTCTCAAACTGTCTTTCTATAAAGTGTGACCCCCCATCGCTAATGACTGCCTTAGGTACGCCAAACCTCGGAAAAATTATGCTTTTAAACAATTTGATAACCGTTCTCGCATCACTTGTAGGAGAGGCTATAGCTTCTACCCATTTGGACACATAATCTACCGCTACAAGGATAAACCTATTCCCATATGAAAAGGGAAATGTCCCCATGAAGTCTATTCCCCATACATCAAATAATTCTACTTCAAGTATGTAATTCAATGGCGTTTCATTCCTCCTAGTAATATTTCCAGTCCTTTGACATTGATCACATGATTGTACAAACTTCTTGGCATCTTTGAATAGAGTGGGCCAATAAAAGCCTGCTTGAAGGATTTTTGCTACCGTCTTAGAGCTCCCCAAGTGTCCTCCATAAGAAGAAGAATGACAATGAAATAGAATATCCTTGACTTCTTCCTCAGGTATACATCTTCGATAAATCACATCATTGCATTTCCTATAAAGGAGGGGTTCATCCCAAATATAATTCTTCACATCTGAAAAAAACTTTTTCTTTTGCTGATTGGAGAAATTTGGGGGTAGGACTCTGCTTGCCAGGAAATTCATAAAATCCGCATACCAAGGTATTTTAGCACTCGATAAGGCTAGAAGGTGCTCATCGGGAAAAATATCATCAATAGGTAGGTCAAAATCTGCATCCTTTTCCTTATTTTGCCAAACTCTGGATAAATGGTCAGCCACTACATTCTCTGCTCCCTTCTTATCTCTAATCTCGAGGTTGAACTCTTGAAGTAGTAAAATCCATCTGATAAGCCATGGTTTAGCATCTCTCTTGCTTAGTAAATATCGGATAGCTGCATGATCAGTATAAACTATTACCTTTGAACCTACCAGATATGATCTAAACTTATCAAATGCAAATACTACTGCTAGAAGTTCTTTTTCGGTAGTAGAGTAATTCACTTGAGCTGCATCAAGCATTTTACTTGCATAATGTATAGCGTGTAGAATCTTATTTTTTCTTTGTCCTAACACTGCCCCAACTGCGAAGTCACTTGCATCACACATTATCTCAAATGGAAGATTCCAATCCGGAGCTTGAATTACCATAAGGGCACTTTTAATTTTACTAAAGGCCTCCATGCATTCTTTATCAAAACAAAATTCAACATCCTTGATTAGAAAATTTGTTAAAGGCTTAGCAATTTTTGAAAAGTCCTTGATAAAATGCCTATAGAATCCGGCATGCCCTAGGAAACTTCTCACTCCTTTTACATTAATTGGTGGGGGTAGTTTTTCTATCACTTCAACTTTTGCTTGATCCACTTCAATCCCACGTTCTGATATTTTATGTCCCAAAACGATTCCTTCTCTAACCATGAAATGACATTTCTCCCAATTTAACACTAAATTCGCCTTCTCACATCTTTGAAGAACTGTAGAGAGATTAGATAAACAAGTGTCAAAGTCATTCCCGTATACTGAGAAATCATCCATGAATACTTCCATAATTTTCTCTATTAAATCTAAAAAAATTGCCATCATACATCTCTGGAAAGTGGCTGGAGCATTACAAAGCCCAAATGGCATACGACGATAAGCAAAAGTTCCATAGGGGCATGTAAAAGTAGTCTTCTCTTGATCTTGGGGATGAATTGGAATTTGAAAAAATCTTGAATATCCATCCAAGTAGCAAAAATATGAGTGCTTAGCCAATCTCTCAAGCATTTCATCAATGAAAGGTAAGGGAAAATGATCCTTCCTCGTTTCCTTGTTCAGCTTTCGATAATCAATACACATTCGCCACCCCGTTACTGTCCATGTTGGAATCAATTTATTATCCTCATTTTTGATAACAGTTATTCCCCCTTTCTTTGGGACTACGTGTACTGGACTCACCCATTCACTGTCTGAAATTGGATAAATGATACCAGCATCAAGAAGTTTGAGCACCTCTTTTTTACTACCTCTTTCAGATTTAGATTCAACCTCCTCTGGTGCTCAATTGAATTTTTATACCCCTCCTCAAGTAGAATCCTATGCATACAAAGGGAAGGACTAATCCCTTTTATATCATCAATAGTGTATCCAATTTCTTTTCTATGTAGCTTCAACTCTTCGACCAACCTCTGTGTTTCAGACTCAGTTAGACTAGCATTGATTATAACTGGAAAAGTGGAATTTGGTCCGAGAAATTCATATTTTAAAGTCGATGGCAATGGCTTAAGCTCAGGTTGGGGTGATACTATTTCCGGCACAGTTGGCTCTTGCTCTATCAACTTAATCTCTTCATCTTGGAATCCTTCCTCCAAATCTTCTTCATCTTCTAGAAAAATATCACCCCCTTTCTTTTCCTCCATTGAAGCTGCTTCTTCATTGTCTATTTTTTAAAAAAACTCATAACACCAAGGCAATAATACACGAAGATCATTCTGATTTAGAGTAATTCTTTTCTCCCCATTCTCCTTTTCTTCCACTGTATTAACCGTAAGAATTGCGTCGTTTTGTCCCGACCAATCATTAAAATTTGATGTGATCCTGTAGATTATCCCACTGGCTTCCTCTAAATTTTTCTTAAGAAAAGATCCTCCAGAGGCTACATCTAGTTGACTCTTATTAGAGAGAGAAAACCCTTCATAGAATAAGTGCATAATTAACCATCCTTCAATACCATGATGTGGACATGACCGCAAAAGAGATGAATATCTTTCCCAGGCTTGATGTAGCTCTTCCCCAGCAAGTTGGTTAAAATTCAGAATTTGCCTCCTCAAATAAGTAGTCTTCTGGGGGGAAAAATATCTGCCCAAGAATCTTTGTTCTAACTCATCCCATGTTTCGATACTCTGAGATTTCAGGGAATTATACCATCTCTTTGCAGCACCCTGCAGACTAAAAGGAAAGGCCAACAGCTGTATAGTATCAGATGGAACATCCTCATACTTCAGAGTATAACAATATCTATAAAATTCCATGAGATGTGAGTAGGGGTCCTCAATCTCTAGGCCCCCAAACTGGACTTTCTGAACCATTGAAATGAAGGAGGGTTTAAGCATAAAATTTCTTGCTTGAATTTCAGGGTAAACAACCGATCCTAATCCCTTGGCAGACCTTGGGGCTCCATAATCTCCTAAGGATCTGAAAACCATTTTTGGTGTACAAAAGAGGTACAAGAGATACAAATTATAGCTACCAAATTCAGAAAGAATTAGGAAGGTCACGAAGAAATTTCAAGACAAAACATTAGAATCAAAATTGCAGAATTAGAATCATAACAGATAGAAATTGTCAAGAGTGTTATTCAAGAAAAGAAAAGCTTATAGAAATAGAATTCTAAAAAGAAATTAGTTACAACTATGAAAATGTAAAGAAAGAAAGAAAAGTTATGTTTAGTCTAAATCAATTGATAATTCCTAGTGTTATAGCGCAGTCCCCGGTAACGGCGCCAAAAATTTGTTAACTTCCACAAGTGTACGGAAATGTCACAAGTAATATAAAAGATTATCGTATCCACAGGGACTGGAATAAGCACTAGAAATGTTTCAACACGAGTTAGCTAAACAACTAATTAATTGGTTTCCAAAAGCTAAATGTAACTAATGAAAAGTAAACATAGAAATGAAAGATCAACAAACAAGATTATGGGCTATGATAAGGAATGTTCTAGGAGTTTTGGTTTCTTTGTAAGATTCCTCAATGTAAATGATCTACCAAATCCTATTTCTCAATTGTCCAACATTTATAGAAGGTTGTCGGTTGTCTCTTGCAATAGACAACCGACCTAGGACTAAAATCTATACCTAAATGTGATCAAGTAGTTATGAACTTATGTTGTCCTTACACGGGCTTGTTCCTGTCATGAAGATCCCTCGGATGATCAACACAAGATCATACTCCTCAACCCATAAGATATAAAGATTAATCCCTAAATCTATCCTACCCTCTTGAATTATCCTCCTTTTCCCTAAATCTTATCCCTCAAGTGTCCTTGCACGGACTTGCACCTTTCGCGTGCTTCCCTCGAAAAATCGAGTGGGGGATAGTTTTTATAAGATCCATAGGACATTCAAAAAATCAATCAAGAATGTGAATTAGGTCCATATCTCAACAATACATTCAAGATCAAATTGATACAAACAAGACAATATCATAGAAACAAGGAAATGGCAAATCCACAAGAGTTTACATCAATTCATCATACAAATACTCCCACATCCTAAAACAAGATATCTACTCCATGAATCGAAGAGAGAAATCCGAAAATAAAGAGATTACAAGCATTTCTTGATCCCCCAATCCAAGAAGAGGAGAGAAAGAAAACTTATCTAAGATGAAGCTTGGTCTTCAGATCCAATCCCCGCTCCCGGAGTCGATTCTGTTGAAGATCCACCTTTAGATTGCCAAGAAATCCTCCCAAGAATAGAGGGAAAGCCCTAAATCTTGCTCTCTCCCAAGGGGGAGAAGATCCCCTTTTAAATCTTGAAGAAGGGTTTAAATAGAGATGAGGTTTGGGCGCTACACGACCCCGTGGCATGGCCGTGTGAGGTTCACACGGCCCTGCCCATTCTCCTCTCTGCCAGCCTTGCACGGCCGTGTGTGAGACACGACCGTGGCAAACATCTCCAATATCCCCTTCACATGGTTGTGTAGATCTACACGGCCCGAACTGCTCCTGCCTCTTGAAACCTGGCACGACTGTGTAGTGCACACGGTCAGAGCTCTCTTGTTTACTGGAAACCCTGCACAGCCGTGTAGTGCACACGGCCAGAGCCTTCCTGGTCTCTGGAAACCTCACATGACCATGTAGATCTACACGACCACGCAAGGTTTAAGCTCTGGATCGCTTCATATCTTGACACGACCGTGTGAGGTTCACACGGCCGAGCCTACTTCCTTTCCTGTCGATGCCACACGACCTTTGATCTCCAAACGGCTTAAGCACCCTTCTGTGGCATGGTCGTGTCTGGTACACGACCAGGTGCCTTCTCCCCTTACTTTACTTATAGGTTTGGCCTTGAACATGAAATCTTTACCAAATTTGACTCCTGTGTACAAAAAATGCACAAAAGCAGATCTCCGAACAAAGAGAGTAAATATGCTAAAAAGGAAAGATGAAAGTATGAAAATGCATAGATCAAGCATGCTCAAAGTATGTGAATGTGCGTCAAAACATGCCAATAAGTGTATACAATCTATGCACATCACTTATGTGGAAGCCATGATTTTAAAAGAGAGTTTAAAATTTAAATATTTCCTTTTATAGTTTTCTACAAAAGATTAAGAGAAAGGTTTGATATCTTTCCTTATTTGTAGTTAAAAGGAAGATTTTAATTTTTGATAAAACTTTCCTTTTTAACCATTCTCATGATTTAAAAGAGAGTTTTAAAATTAAATCTTTCCTTTTATAGTTTCTACAAAAAATTAAGAAAAGATTTGATATCTTTCCTTATTTGTAGATTGAAAGGAAGATTTTAATTTTAGAGAAAACTTTCCTTTTTGTAAACCATTCACATGTTTTAATAGAGATATTTTAATTTATAAAAGTTTCCTTTTATGACCAACCATGAAGGGAATTTTAAGAGAGAAATTTTTATTTAAAAATTTCCGGAAACAAATTAGAAAGTTTTAATTTTGTGTTTAAAACTTTCCTTGTTTGGAGGGATTAAGGTGGCCGGGCATATATTGTTTGAAAGGAAATTTTATTAAACTTTCCTTTCATTGGCAAAGAGAATAAGGAAGTTTTAATAAAACTTTCCTTATTTGCCAAGACCAAGGAATATAAAAGAGAGGGTAGAGGTGTCTCACCTCATAACAATATCTCTTCTATTATTCCTCTCTTCCTTGGTTGGTGGCCGGCCCCTGTCTTCTTCTCCCTCTCCTATTCTTCTTCCTTGGCTGTCGACACCGTCATCTCAAGGAGTTTGGTTGGTGGCCGGATCTTGCTAAAGGAAGAAGGAGAGATAGGAGGTCTTGTTTCTTCGCATCCCTTAGAGCTTGGTGGTGGCCGAACCTTATCTTCTCTTGGAGTTCTTGTTGTAGCCGAAACTTTCTTGAAGAAGAAGGAAGCTTGGGTGGTTCTCGTCTCGATAGATCATTGCCCACACGACGCCCGAGATAAGAAGAGGAATACGATAGAAGATCAAGAGGTTGTTGCTTACAAAGAAAGGTATAACTAGTAATTCTATTCCGCATCATACTAGTTTTCTTTGTATAGATTTTGAAATACCAAACACAAGAGGCTAGTGATTCTAGGTTTCGAATTTGTGATTCGAGTTTGTATTTCTTTTATTTTTTCGAACATGTGATTTGATTGTTCCTTTTGGTTAAACCTAGGGTTACTATAAGGAAATTAAATATTAAATTTCATTGAAAGGCTTTGTCTAGGAGATGGTGGATGTTCCCATACCCAAGATGGCCTAGTACCTTGCCATGTTTAACATGGATGTCGATCTCTAAAATTAATTAATATTTAATTGAATTTGCATCATGGGTGGATTTGGATTAATAATGTTAAGCATCATTTACGATCTAAGTCTAAACCTCTAAGAACAGATAAGTTGAATTTGGAATCAATAATGTTAAGTTTCGTTTGCGATTCCAAATTTAATTTCTACAGAACACAATAGGTTGTTAGGAATGGTTCAGGACTTGTACAAAATTTTTGTATAGGGGAACCTGTACAATATTCCACGTAGTAACCAATAATATAGAGCTGGGGTTTGGGTGCCACACCGTCCCGAGACATGGCCGTGTGAACTCACACGGCCTGGTCCATTCCCTTCACTGCCCAGGTGACACAACCATGTGATGCTCACACGACCGTGACATGCTTTGCTACTGCCCCTTGCATGGATGTGTAGATCTACATGACCTGCTCTGCCTCTGGCTCTGAAACTCCTGCACGACCGTGTCTAGGACACGACTTGTTAGAATGTATACTAAAAGTTTAGCTTTTGGTATAATACATTTATCTAGAAATAAGAATCACATTGATCAAATGTCTACATTTGTGATAAATGTAGTTGTTCAATTAATTTATATTGTAGATAACATGGTGTGTGGTGTCACACACAGAAGATCATGTTATCAGTACCTTATAAATTATAAGCAGTAGCTCACGACCATGATGGAAAGGAACAAACCATTGGAAGGTCGTAGTGTAATTAGGTGTTAGTTTATCTTAACTATATAATTACACTAGTACACTAAGAGTGTATTAAGTAGGACCATTAGAGGTCGTTTCTTTTATACTGACTTTATAAAGGAACAAAGACCTCAGTTATTATGGAAGTGTGTGCTCTTAATCCTAATATAATAACAAGCACATATATTTGATATTTGTTTCTTTAATTTATCAATGGGTGAGATTTAGTTCGATGAATCAATAAGCTCGATAAGTTGGGAAATGATATCACTTATAGTGTGTGTTATTGGTTATAGAAGGAAACTGTGTCCTAGTAATCTAGGTTGAGAATGTCCCCAAGAGGAGCTCATAAGGATTGTCATGTTAAACCCTGCAGGTGGACTTAGTCCGACATGACGATGAAGTTGAGTGGTACTACTCTTGGAGCTAGATATTAATTAAGTGAGTTGTCAGTAACTTACTTAATTAGTGGACATTTGTTATCTTAAACACAGGGAGACTAACACACTCATGATAAGAAGGAGCCCAAAATGTAATTTGGGATTGGCGCGGTAGTTCAATAATAGTTCTCTAGTGGAATGAATTATTATTGATAAAATTAAGTTGTGTGTTCGGGGCGAGCACGGGATGCTTAATTTTATTGGGAGACCAAAACCAATTCCTCCTCTCGGTCCCTATCGTAGCCTCTAGTATATAGAGATTTATACCCACCGCATACCCACCTTCTTACCCATCCAATGGGGCCGGCCAAGCTAGCTTGGAACCCAAGCTAGGGCGGACCAAGACCAAGTGGATGAGCTATGTAGGTGGCCGGCCAAAGCTTGGGTCCCAAGCTTAGGTGGCCGACCACTAGAATATTAAAGAGGATTTTTATTAAAATTATTTCTTATGTGGATATCATGATTTTAAAAGAGAGTTTAAAAAATAAAAATTTCCTTTTATAGCTTTCTACAAAAGATTAAGAGAAGAGATTAATCTCTTTCCTTATTTGTAGTTTAAAAGGATGGTTTTAATTTTTGGTAAAAACTTTCCTTATTTGTAAATCATCTACATGTTTAAAAGAGAGTTTAAAATTTGAAATCTTTCCTTATTTGTTGATTAAAGGAGGATTTTAAATTTTAAGATAACTTTCCTTTTTAACCATGTTCATGATTTAAAAGAGAGTTTAAAATTAAATATTCTCTTTTATAAGTTTCTACAAAAGATTTGATATCTTTCCTTATTTGTAGATTAAAAGAGTTTTTAATTTATAGAGATAACTTTCTTTTTATCCACATGTTTAAAAGAAAGATTTTAATTTATTAAATTTCCTTTTTATAAACCAATCATGAAGGGATAAAAATTATTGGAGAAATTTTATAAATTTCCGGAAGCAAATAAGGAAGTTTTAATTTTTGTTTAAAATTTTATTTGCTTGGAGAATTTATGTGGTGGCCGGCCATTACAAATTGAAAAGAAAAATTGTTTTTAATTAAATAAATTTTCCTTTTCAATGGCAAAAGAATTAAGGAAGTTTTTATTAAATTTTCCTTATTTGCCAAGACCAAGGATTATAAAAGAGGGGGTAGAGGAGGCTTCAAGGCTAAGGACTCTATTCTATTTTTCTCCCTCTTTTCCTTGGTGTGGTGGCCGGCCCTTCCCTTTCTCTTCTCTCCTCTTGTTGTGGCCGAAATCTATCATCTCTTGGAGCTTGGAGGATGTGGCCGGATCAAGGAAGGAGAAGAAGGAGAGAAAGCATGCATCCCTTGGAGCTTGGTTGGTGGAAAATTCTTCATCCTTTGAAAGTTCTTGTGCTTGGCCGAAACTTGAAGGAAGAAGGAAGAAGGTGCCTAGGTGGTTCTCATCTCGGAAGATCGTTGCCCACACAACGTCCGAGGTTAGAAGAGGAATTCGGTAGAAGATCAAGAGGTCTTTCTAAAAGGTATAACTAGTAATTTTCTTTCCGCATCATACTAGTTATTTTTGGAAATAATACTAAATACAAGAGGCATACGATTCTAGTGTTTCGAATTTGTTTTCGATATAGTGTTCTTTTGTTTTTCTTTTCCTTGTGATTTGATTGTTCTTTTCGGTTGACCTAAAGTTATTTTAGGAAATTAAATATTAGCTTTCCTTAAAAGGTTTTGTCTAGTCGGTGGTGGTTGCTCCCATATCCAAGAAGGCCATGTGCCTCGCCACGTAAGTACTGGGAACCAATTTTGGAAATTAATATTTAATGGAATTAATAACTTAGGTGATTTGGATCAAACGTGTTAAGTTCCGCAGGAGATCCAAGTCAAAATCTAAAAGAACAAATAGATTTAGTTTTGGATCAAACGTGTTAAGTTCCGCAGGCGATCTAAAATTTAATTTAAAAGAACACATGGTAGCTAGGAAAAGGTTTAGACCTTTGTACAAAATTTTTTGTACAGTGGAACCTTTAGGTTTTCCGAGTAGCAACCAACAATTGGTATCAAAGCTAGGGTTTTGCCTCTGTGTATTTGGTATTAGTTTAATTATGCACATGTCATATATAATTTAGGCAGGATAATAGTAGGATGTGCTAACTTTGTGGATGCAGGATCCAATTATTATGGCTTATAGTTATTATGTGTGTGATTGGACCCTTGGACATGTCAAGGGCATTTATTGTGTGTGCATGATTGTATTATAAAATACAGCAGGTGCTGTATTTAGTTTTATTAGGATTTGATTTTTTGATCTAGTGTACATGTACATTCCTTCGAGGAATATAGGATCGAAAAATGTAAAATTTTATTTATGTCGCGGATCGAATCTTGCAAGGCGTGGAACCTTTTTGAGGACCAGAGGTGCAGCGGAACAAGGAGCAAGATGGATGCGACAACTAGACCCGGTGGCGGTGGTCAAAGATGGCAGCAGCTAGGGTTGGCGACACACGGAGGACAGCAATAGATAAAAGCCATAATAGTTGAAAATTAGTTTTTCTATTTATTGCTTTTTATGCTTTGTTGTGTGTGCTTGTTAGTATGCATGTTAGGTAGACTAGCATAGTCAAAATTCCTCACTTTAAATAACTAAGTGGGAGAGGGATTTATTTTAAATAAATTCCACGGTCTCCATTACTGGTTTATAAGTGATGTAACAAATTTGCGCGTTGGCTCTGAGTGCCTTCCTCCACATCGGATGAGCTTGTTTGCAGATCACTAGATTAAACTTCCATTTTGGATGACTATAGGAAGTTAATTAAGAGCGTGTGATCTTCCCCATCGGAAGGGGCATAATCTTATTAATGGACTTAGTGTCAAGTAATGGTATACACTTAGGCACGTCTAATAGTATCCTCCCCATCGAAGTCACTGCTATTATTTGTGTGACCGAAGAAAACCAACTATTAATTTGTCAAATAAATAGGTTGACAAGATAATAAAATTAAAAACCCCTCTTACGAATGTTTGATTTTGTATACGTCCACACTATCGTGGCATACAAAATTCACGGTGTTTGAGGTAATTTTATTTGTCATAAAGATTTATTGACAAGGTATTTAATGGGTAAACCCCTCCTCTTACAAATGTTTAATTTTGTATACGTCCACATTATCGTGACATGCAAAATTCACGGTGTTTGAGGTGTTGGTGAATTTAAATAATATTGTTTGAGGAATCAATGTTATTTTAAATTCAAAAAGTTTTGACCAAATAGTTGATCAAAGACAGATCAACTATTAATTTTATTCGTCATAAAGTAAAGTTGACAAGATAATAAAATTAATGAATAAAATCTCCTCTTTGATTTTGTATACGTTCACACTATCG
Organism: Zingiber officinale; assembly: GCF_018446385.1. Classification (NCBI taxonomy): domain Eukaryota; kingdom Viridiplantae; phylum Streptophyta; class Magnoliopsida; order Zingiberales; family Zingiberaceae; genus Zingiber; species Zingiber officinale. Next base: position 50,369,044 of record NC_055998.1, on the reverse strand, counting down.
TGGCATACAAAATTCATGGGGATTTTAAAGAGTTGATCTTGACCAAATATTTTTATGATTCTTAGGATTTAAAATGTTTGTCAATCCCCTAGTAGTTATAGTATAGAAAAGACTTAGTAGTCCCAATTGTAATGATTGGAAATAGGACTTGGACATTAAGGTAGACTGTCTTCTTAGAATTAAGAATAATATAAGTGTATTTAATTCATTAGAGAGAAAATAACTATTGAGGGAAAGTCGGAGTTGCATCTATTGAGGGAAAACTCCGAGAGACACGTTTAAGATGGTACGAACATGTACTTAGACAACCAATAAATGCTCCAGTTAGGCGATGCGAAACTATGATAAATATGCATATCAAACGAGGAAGAGGAAGACCAAAAAAGACTTGGTTAGCAACAATAAAACAAGATAAAATTTATTTAAATATAGATGATGATATAATAGGAGATAGAGCTCAATGGCGTAAAAGGATTCATACAGCCGACCCCACCTAGTGGGAAAAGGCTTGGATGTTGTTGTTGTTGTAATTCATTAGTTGAAACATGTTTAGTGGTGTTATCTACCAGAACCTGGAGTGTAGATACAGATGCCATTAATCATGTCCGCAATTCATTGCAGGGTTCCAAGAAACCCGACAACTAAATGAAAATTAAAACACCGTCCACATGGGCACTACTGTAAAAATGGTAGCTGTTGTAGTGGGAGATGTTTATCTTTTGTAACGACCCGCCTTCTACTGACTAAGCTATAAGGCCGGACCGTCACATTATGCTGTGCTAAACTATATCCATGACCATCACTAAGTCTAGATGCGGAAGCTGTACTAATTAAAACTTTGCTATGCTAACACCAGTTCTTGGTTCTAAACGTGCTAAGGGACGTAATCTAAACTATTCATGTAACACCCCACCCTCCTCACTACTGGACTGTGAGGGCGGAGCGCTACTGGACTACTAACTTTACTTAACTATCCTTGTTCACATGTTGATAGAAATTCCTAAAACTCTCGGAGGACTCAAAACATACAATTAACTAGCAGCGGAAGACTAAATGACTCATCTAATACATTCTTAATAAATGACAATCTTAATAAATTCTTATGCTAGGTCCCAAGGCTTCTATAGTCAGGCATCACACATCCATCCACACCTCCTTGTCGCCTTCCTTTGCTATAACTTTTCCTTTCCTTTATCTGCAGTAAGAGGAAAATGCATCTATAAGCAAAATTGCTTAGTAAGCGCTATCTAACTCACAAAACTCGAATATGCATGTGAATATACTGAAATCTAAAAGCTGAATGCTCAAAAGGAAAACTACTCAAGCTCATCTACAAGCAAAAGAAACATACTGAAATGCTAAACGTGTAAAACAAATCTATACAATCATGCTAGCATAATCTTGCTGAATTTTAAACACTTTCTGAATCTTATTTCACTTGTTTAAAAACTTATACTTTAATACTTCAAAATAATAATCAACTTTCTTCTTGGGCCCAGTAACATCTTATGCGCGTTCCCTAATAGGTTGGGGTAGCGAGCCACCAATCCTAAAAGAGCAGACTTCGGTCTACCAGGGCCAAGACCTTGGAATTGATTTGTTTAACGACAACCTCGGAAGTCGGGTACTAGCCTCTTAAATAAAGTAAAATACTTGTTATCTTTTATTACTTCTAATATATAATGACTCGGCATTTTTTTTAAGCACCTTGTGTGCCAAAATCCCTAAAATCTTGACTTTGGGATCTACTTAAGGCCTTGGCCTTTCTCTTTCTTTTCTTTATCTTTCTTACACTTGTTAATACTTATAATAAAAGAATGCTTCTTTAAAAACTGAAATGTTTAAACAAATTCTAACTTTGAAATGCATAAACAAAAATCTGGATACTATGATAATCAAAATTCTGCATACTATACTAATTAAGATTCTACATTCTATGCTACACTATTTCTGCATACTATGCAAACATAAATTCTGCACTATAATACTTAACCAAATTGCACTATAATCTTTTTCTTTAAAAACTGCACTATAAGTTCCATCAAAAATCTGCACTACAAGTTCCACCAAAAATCTACACTATAAATTCCACCAAAAATCTACACTACAAGTTCCACCAAAAATCTGCACTATAAACTTTAAAGAAGTCTATACCATAAGCTCTTAAGAAATCTGCACTACAAGCTCTAAAGAAATCTGCTCTAAAGAAATTTGTATTTTAAGCTCTAAGAAATCTGCACTACAAGCTCTAAAGAAATCTGCTCTAAAGAAATCTGCATTTTAAGCTCTAAGAAATCTGCACTATGAGCCTACATAAAGATCTGCACTATAAGGTTAATTAAAAATCTGCACTATAGGCTTAATTAAAAATCTACACTACAAGCTTAATTAAAATCTGCACTATAAGCCTACATAAAAATCTGGACTATAAGCTTAATTAAAATCTGCACTATAGGCTTAATTAAAAATCTGCACTATAAGCTTAATTAAAACCTGCACTATAGGCTTAATTAAAAATCTGTACTATAAGCTTAATTAAAATCTGCACTATATGCCTACATAAAAATTTGCACTATAAGCTTAATTAAAATCTGTACTATAGGCTTAATTAAAAATCTGCACTATAAGCGCTTCTTATGCTTCGAATTCAAGAAGAACAAAGGTCCGAAACTACTCCTACTGCAGGTGAGAAGCACTTACCTTGCTTCTTGGACTCACAACTGAACAAAAAGGGCTTCTAGGACCTTGGTCGGCCGCCGGAGAAGATGCCCTAACTCCCTTTCGTTTTCTGCCCGAGCTCCGCCATCGTACGCAGAAGAGAAGGAGAGAATGGTTTAAGTTACGGGAAAATAGAGCATCAACTTATCCCTTTTTATAACTTAATATTTCTGTTAACTCCTTAAATAAATTCGCTATATTTTCTAAATAGACAAATCCAACATCAACTTATCCATTTTATAATCCAATATTCTGTTAATTATCTTAAATAAATTCGCTACTTTTTCTAAACAAACAAATCCAACATCAACTTATCCCTTTTATAATATTATGTAAACTATCTTAAATAAATTCGCTACCTTTTCTAAACAAACAAATCCAAGATCAACTTATCCCTTTTATAATCCAATATTCTGTTAACTATCTTAAATAAATTCGCTACCTTTTCTAGACAGAAAAATCTGTTTGCACACTTGGTCAAACGAGTTTTGACCGAGTCAAAGGTCATGGGTTCAATTCTCGGCTTGGACATTTTTTTGTCGAAACTTCCTTCGTTTAGTAAAAATACCAAACGACCTCCAAAAATTACACAAAAATACTCTAAAAATTTTTAAAAATCTCTAGAATATTTCTAAATATTTTGAAGAACTTTTAGACCTCCTAATGAGGAAAATTGGGTCATTACAATTCATGACATATTTTACATCCCCCATGGTCAAGCAACTGAACTAAGGGTCTCCCGGCTGTTATCAGGCCTCCCAATCGATCCACGGATCGATTGGAATGGTCGAATCGATCACCAATTCAGAATCGATCCGGTGATCGATTCAGCAGGCTACTGTATCCGGGACTTAGGTTGGATCGATCCAGTGATCGATCCAGCACGCTACTGTGCTCGGGCAATATCCTGGATCGATCGGTTGATCGATCCAGGCTAACCAATCTATCCAGTGATCGATTCCGGAGCTCTCTATTCGCGATGAAACTAGGCTGGATCGATCGGCTGATCGATCCAGACGCAGTCTGTTCGCGGAACAGGCTGCCAATCGATCCATTGATCGATTGAGGACCCCCAATCGATCCACCGATCGATTGGGATTTCTGATTTTGCAGCTAAGCTCTGATTTCAGCACTTGTTCGTGCCAAAATTTCTTATATCAACTCTAAACTAAATGCAAAACATTCTAACATCACACAAATAGTATTTTAAGCATGATAAGGTGCATGATTAACTAATTCATAGCAATTAACATACTAAGGTGCAAAATAATAAAATGCAAAAAGGTTTTAGTGCTTAAAACAAGCTTGCTGAAATTTCCTAAGATCTTTATTCCAAGTTCCATCCACACACATCTTCATCGCATTGCCCTCCAGCCTCCGCTAGTCCATCTTTCCTTTACCTTTATCTGCAGTATAAGGAAAAGTATCTGTAAGCTTTCGCTTAGTAAGAAACCATCTACCTCACTAAAACATGCATACGATGCAATTCATGATTTTAAAACATGCTATTTGAAATACATACTGAATATGCTAAGCATGGCATGGCATACAACACATAGAAAACTAACCGATCATGGCAATTAAAAGCTAATCATAACTATCATGTTGTATCAACAGAAAACTAAGCTGATAGAAAAATTGAACTGAGCTAATCCCAGTTAATGATAGAGCTGTACTGAATTCACCTAGCTATTTTGGTGAGAGTCTGCAAATTATATATATATAAAATAGGTGAAAATACTAATCATGCTGCTGATGGGCCCGGCATCTGTACGTGCTATGCGCACATCCCTAACTAGACCCGGGTTTGCAAGTCCCGAATTTAGTAGGGTTACTAGGTTATCTGAACCTAGGGACGACTGTGGGAGCCCAACCCAATGGATATCTAATCCAGTATAGTGACACTGAGAAAGTAAAATACTGAACATAAGCTAATAAATTCTTGTCTTGCTTTTACTAGGTTGTCTAAACCCAGAACTAGGTTATCTAAACCTAGAGGCGACTGTGAGAGCCCACCCATTGGACATCTAGGCCTGTAAAAGCTGAAGCAAGACTAAATAAGCTATAAAAAATGCTTCTAGTGCATTTATCTAAGCTACTAAAATGCCTAAGTTGCATTTTACTGTGCTAAACAATTTAATCGAACACTTGGTATGTGCTAATTCGCATCCTTTGTGTCGAAGGTCTGCATACTACTAAACTAAAACATGGAATTCACACGAAAGCTACTTATACTACAGGTGAGGGGTTTCTTACCTCCGGTGCTAGTTTTCTTACGATTCTAATCGCTAGATTCCCGGTGGAGACGATCTTCTCGACGATCTTCTCGCGTCTATACGTTCTTCTCGCGGAGAGGAGCGTCCTCGTATCTTTTGTGTTGCCGAGAGATATTCCTAGAAACCTTGGTTTGGTGCGCCGAGAGAGAGTGTAACGCCCCAAATTTCCTCAATTAGAGTCCTAAAAGTAATTTAAAAATATTTAAAAATGCTATACAAATATTCTAGGGATTTTTAGAAATTTTTAGAGTATTTTTATGTAATTTTGGAGGTCGTTTGGTATTTTTACAAAACGAAGGAAGTTTCGACAAAAAAATGTCCAAACCGAGAATTGAACCCATGACCTTTGACTCGGTCAAAACCCGGCTGACCAGGTGTGCAAACAGATTTTTCTGTTTAGAAAAGGTAGCGAATTTATTTAAGATAGTTAACAGAATATTGAATTATAAAAGAGATAAGTTGATCTTGGATTTGTTTGTTTAGAAAAGGTAGCGAATTTATTTAAGATAGTTAACAGAATATTATAAAAGGGATAAGTTGATGTTGGATTTGTTTGTTTAGAAAAAGTAGCAAATTTATTTAAGATAATTAACAGAATATTGGATTATAAAAGGGATAAGTTGATGTTGGATTTGTTTGTTTAGAAAAAGTAGCGAATTTATTTAAGATAATTAATAGAATATTGGATTATAAAAGGGATAAGTTTTGGATTTGTCTGTTTAGAAAAGATAGCGAATTTATTTAAGGAGTTAACATAAATATTAAGTTATAAAAAGGGATAAGTTGATGCTCTGTTTTCCCGTGACTTAAACCATTCTCTCCTTCTCTTTTGCGTACGATGGCGGAGCTCGGGCAGAAAATGAAAGGGAGTTAGGGTATCATCTCCGGCGGCCGACCAAGGTCCTAGATGCCCTTTTTGTTCGGTTGTGAGTCCAAGAATCAAGGTAAGTGCTTCTCACCTGCAGTAGGAGTAGTTTCAGACCTTTGTTCTTCTTGAATTCGAAGCATAAGAAGCGCTTATAGTGCAGATTTTTAATTAAGCCTATAGTGCAGATTTTAATTAAGCGCTTATAGTACAGATTTTTAATTAAGCCTATAGTGCAGATTTTTAATTAGGCTTATAGTGCAGATTTTAATTAAGCCTATAGTGCAGATTTTAATTAAGCTTATAGTGCAGATTTTTATGTAGGCTTATAGTGCAGATTTTAATTAAGCCTATAGTGCAGATTTTAATTAAGCTTATAGTGCAGATTTTTAATTAGGCTTATAGTGTAGATTTTAATTAAGCCTATAGTACAGATTTTTAATTAAGTTTATAGTGTAGATTTTAATTAAACCTATAGTGCATATTTTAATTAAGTTTATAGTGCAGATTTTTAATTAAGCCTATAGTGCAGATTTTAATTAAGCTTATAGTGCAGATTTTTAAGTAGGCTTATAGTGCAGATTTTAATTAAGCTGGTAGTGCAGATTTTTAATTAAGCCTATAGTGCAGATTTTTAATTAAGTTTATAGTGCAGATTTTTATGTAGGCTTATAGTGCAGATTTCTTAGAGCTTAAAATGCAGTTTTCTTTAGAGCTTGTAGTGCAGATTTTTGGTGGAATTTATAGTGCATATTTTTTGTGGAACTTGTAGTACAGATTTTTGGTGGAACTTATAATGCAGTTTTTAAAGAAAAAGATTATAGTGTAGTTTGGTTAAGTATTATAGTGCAGAATTTATGTTTGCATAGTATGCAGAAATAGTGTAGCATAGAATGTAGAATCTTGATTAGTATAGTATGCAGAATTTACTAGCATAGTATGCAGATTTTAGATAAGCTTAGTATACAGATTTTAGATAAGCTTAGTATGCAGATTTTAGATAAGCTTAGTATGCAGATTTTAGATAAGCTTAATAGGCAGATTTTAGTTAAGCTTAATATGCAGATTTCTGTTTAAACTTGTATGCAGATTTTGTTTAAGCATTTCAGTGTTAGAATTTGTTTAAACATTTCAGTTTTGTAAGAAGCATTCTTTTAAAGAAAAGTATAAGAAAGATAAAGAAAAGAAAGAAAAGGCCGAGGCCTTAAGTAGATCCCAAAGTCAAGACTTTAGGGGTTTAGGCACACAAGGTGCCTATTAAAATGTCAAGGCATTTAAAGAAGAAGTAATTAAGATTATAAGTATTTTACTTTTAAGAAGAGGCTAGTACCCGACTTCCGAGGTTGTCGTTAAACAAATCCAGGTGTCCAATTCCGAGGTCTTGGCCCTGGTAGACCGAGGTCTGCTCTTTTAGGATTGGTGGCTCGCTACCCCAACCTATTAGGGAACGCGCATAAGATGGTACTACGCTTGGGCCCAAGAAGAAGTTGATTATTATTTTGAAGTATTATAAGTATAAGTTTTTGAACAAGTAAAACGAGTTTTACATAAACATAAAGTATTAAAGATTAAGTTAGAACAAATGAAATAAGTTTCATATAGTTCTGAAAATCAGTAAGTTTAGTTCTTTATTCTACCATGTTTATCTAGTGGATGAGTAGTTTTCATGTTTACCTATTAGATGAGTAGCATGATTAGCTATTAGAATTACATGAGTAGATTCCTTAGCTTTTCTTTGCTATTAGTTTGATATGAGCAGTTATGTTTATGCTTTATTTCTTTTTAGAGCATATAGTTTCTAGTTCTTTTCGTATACATGCACATTCGTGATTTTGTGAGTTAGATAGCGCTTACTAAGTAAATTTTGCTTATAGATTGCACTTCCTCTTACTGCAGATAAAGGAAAGGAAAAGTTATAGCAAAGGAAGACGACAAGGAGGTGCGGATGGATGTGTGATGCCTGGACTATAGAAGCCTTGGGATTTAGCATAAGAATTTATTAACAAAGAGTTGAGTAGAATGTATTAGATGAGTCATTTAGTCTTCCGCTGCTAGTTAATTAAATGTTTTGAGTTCTCCGAGAGTTTTAGGAATTACTTTCAACATGTGTGCAATGTTAGTTAAGATAAGTTAGTAGTCCAGTAGCACTCCGCCCTCACAGTCCAGTAGCGAGGAGGGTGGGGTGTTACAGAGAGAGAGAAAAGGAGAGGTGGGCGGCGGTGAGGTTAGGGTGAAGAAAAGTTACGATCAAAATAACTCTTCACTAAATTACTTCCTATTTATATTAAGGAATTAATTCGCCCAACTCTAACATAAATATAATTGTTTCCCTTTCCTTTCAGCACGGCCCTGCTGGGTTCATTGGTTACCATGGTTCACCATAAGTCATAGGACCCAATAGGTCTCGGGTTCAATTCTCGTGTAGGCTATTTTCGTTCTCTATTTATTTTTGCTAATTCCGCTATTGTAAAAATTCCATAAAAATATTCTAAAATTCCAGCAAAATCATAGAATATTTCTAATAATTATTTTGAGAAATTTCGGGCGTTACAATCCCCCATACCTTATAAAAAGTTCATCCTCGAACTTAGAATAACTCTGGGTACTTCTGTCTCATACTAGCTTCTGTCTCCCAAGTTGCCTCTTCTACTGTGTGATTTTGCCAAATGACCTTTACTAATGGTACTTCTTTATTCCGTAATTTCTTAACTGCTAGATCTACTATCTGAGTAGGCCGACAGTCATAGCTGAGGTCTTCGCGGACTTGTACCAGCTGGGGCTCAATCACCTGGGTGGCATCTGGGATATGCTTCTTCAGCATAGAGATATGAAATACATTGTGGACAGCTGACATTTCCTGAGGCAGCTCTAGCTCATATGCTACTTTGCCCACTCTTCTGCTGATAAGGTATGGTCCCACGTATCTGGGACTTAGCTTGCCCTTCTTCCTGAAACGCATTACTCCCTTCATGGGAGCCACTCTGAGGAACACTGTATCCCCAACTGAAAACTCTAAAGGTCTGCGCCGTGTATCAGCATAGCTTTTCTGGCGGCTCTGAGCTATCTCTATCCTCTGGCGGATCTGCTGTATAGCTGCTGTGGTATCTGCCACTAGATCTGTCTGAAGTTCTAGTTCTTTCTGTTCACCACTCTCATACCAGCAGATTGGAGACCTACACCTCCGCCCGTAGAGGGCCTCGTAAGGTGTCATACCGATGGTGGCCTGATAGCTGTTGTTGTATGCAAATTCTGCTAGACTCAGATATTTGCACCAACTTCCTTTGAAATCTAGGGTACATGCTCGGAGCATATCCTCAAGTACCTGATTTACCCGCTCCGTCTGTCCATCTGTCTGAGGATGGAAAGCTGTGCTGAACTTTAACTTCGTGCCCAAAGCTGACTGTACATACTCCCAGAAGTGTGATGTGAACCTACTGTCTCTGTCTGATATAATGGTTCGTGGGACTCCATGTAGTCTAACAATCTCCTTGAGATACAACTGTGCTAGCTGTTCCATGGAGTAGGATATCCTGATAGCTAAAAAGTGGGCTGATTTAGTCAATCTGTCGACTATTACCCAGATGGTATCAAAACCATTCGTGGTTCTGGGTAGTCCCACTATGAAATCCATAGAAATGTCTTCCCACTTCCATTCGGGTATCTGAATGGGCTGTAAAACTCCTCCTGGTCTCTGATGTTCTGCCTTAACCCTCTGACAGGTTAGGCAGGTGCTGACATATCGATCGATGTCTCTCTTCATTCCAGGCCACCAAAAACGCTTCTTCAAGTCCTGGTACATTTTGGTGGAGCCTGGATGCATCGCATAGGGAGTCTTGTGAGCCTCTTCTAAAATCTTTCTTCATAGTTCCTCCTGATCTGGAACACATAATCTGTCACCAAAGTATAATACGCCGCTATCTGATATTCTGAACTCTCCACCTTCTGATTCTGTTATCCCTTGCTTGATTTTCTGAATTTCAGGATCCTGTTCCTGAGCTGTCTGAATGTCACCAAGCAAGGTAGACTCTAATGTCATAGTAGAGAGCTGTCCAACTATGAGTTCGAGACCGAAATCTGTGATCTCTTTCTGTAGGGGCGGTGACATGGCTGCTAAAGATAGAAGGGTAGCACTGGACTTCCTGCTAAGTGCGTCTGCTACCCTATTGGCTTTCCCTGGGTGGTAGAGGATGTCTACATCATAGTCTTTGACCAACTCTAGCCACCTGCACTGTCGCATATTCAGATCCTTCTGAGTGAAGAAGTACTTCAGACTCTGATGATCTGTATATACTCTGCACTGAGCTCCATACAAGTAATGTCTCCAAATTTTGAGGGCGAACACGACTGCTGCAAGCTCAAGGTCATGAGTATGATAGTTCTTCTCATAATCCTTGAGTTGTCTGGAGGCGTAGGCGATTACCTTGCCATCTTGCATCAGCACTGCTCCTAGTCCCAACTTAGAGGCATCACAATATATATCAAAGCTGTCTGTATTTTCCGGTAGAGTCAGGATGGGTGCACTGGTCAATCTTCTTTGTATCTCACTGAAGCTATTATCATAGTCCTCTATCCACTGAAATTTTCTGTTCTTCCTGGTGAGAGCTGTCAGTGGGGAGACTATCCTGGAGAAGTCCTCTACGAATTTTCTGTAATAGCCTGCTAATCCCAGAAAGCTTCTGATCTCACTAGCGTTCTTGGGTCTTTTCCAGTTACTCACAGCTTCTATCTTACTGGGGTCTACCATGATACCATCCTTTGAGATGATGTGACCCAGGAAGGACACCTGATCTAACCAAAATTCACATTTTGTGAACTTGGCGTACAGCTGATTCTGCTGAAGGGTCTGCAATACTATTTTCAGGTGCTCTGCGTGTTCTTCCTGAGTTCCTGAATAGATAAGAATGCCATCGATGAATACGATAACGAACTTATCTAAGTATTCTCTGAATACCCTGTTCATGAGGTCCATGAAAGTAGCTGGAGCATTTGTCACACCAAAGGGCATGACTATGAACTCGTAATGTCCGTATCTGGTCCTGAATGCTGTCTTGGGTATATCCCCTTCTTTAACTTTCACCTGATGATAACCTGATCTGAGGTCTATCTTAGAGAACACTGCTACTTCCTTTAGCTGATCGAACAGGTCATCTATTCTGGGAAGAGGATATCTGTTCTTGATCGTGACTTGGTTTAGTGCCAGGTAATCTATACACAGGCGCATGCTCCCGTCCTTCTTCTTCATGAACAATACAGGCGCTCCCCATGGTGAGTGACTAGGGCGTATGAAGCCTTTGTCAAGCAGCTCCTGTAGTTGCTCATGAAGTTCTTTCAGTTCTGCTGGGGCCATGCGGTAAGGCGCTTTGGAAATAGGATTTGTACCGGGAATGAGCTCTATCTCAAATTCTATCTCCCTGTCTGGTGCTAAGCCTGGTAAATCTTCAGGGAAGACTGCTGGGTAGTCACATACGATTCGGACCTCTGCTAGCTGTCGGTCCTTATCCTGACTGGTACTGACTACGTGTGCTAAAAATCCCGTACATCCTGAATCCATTAATCTCTGTGCCTTCATAGCTGAGAGAAACTTTTTGGCCTTTCTCTTGGATTCTCCGATGAACTCGAACTGTGCTTCTGCTTTAGGTTGGAATACAACTTTCTGTTTACGACACTCGATGGAAGCACCGTATCTGATCAAGAAGTCCATTCCAAAGATGACATCGTAGTCAGTCATATTTAGCACTATCAGATCACAAAAGAGTTCTCTGTTTGCTATAATGACTGGCACTGCTCTGAGCCAGTGCGTGGATGCCATATTTCTCCTGAAGGTAGCGTTGTCAGAAACTGACTACTGAGTACCTCTGGAGGTATTGCTAACTTCTCGGCAAATGCCCTGGATATATATGAATGGGTTGCCCCAGTATCGAATAAGACAGTTGTACTTTGCTGTAAAATACTAATCTGACCTGAAACAACTGTCGAGGCATTTGCTACGTCCTCTTTGGTGAGTGAGTAGATCCGTGCATTTGTCGTAGCTAGAGGGGCTTCTAGTCTGCCCTGGCTGATGTGGGGACCATCTAAAGCGGCCTGCATCTGATGCAACTGTGCTGTCTTGGCTTCGTACTGGATCGACTGTGGTGGAGGAAAGCTGGCCTTGTTCGGACACTGCTTGGCCATGTGCCCTTCTTGTCCACACTCAAAGCATCCTCGTGTGCCCTTACGACAAACTCCAGGGTGAAATTTCCCACAAGTAGTACACTTTGGATAACTGGGTTGTTTGCTAGCTGGCCCTCCTTTTGGGTAACTCCCTGGTTTGTGCTTGTTGCTGGAGTTCCCTTTCCAGTTGGAGCTGTGGCCCTGTTGTTTCTGAGTGCCTGAGCCTCCTTGCCCTTTCGACTCTGAGAGAACTTGCTTCTGCTGCTTGATGCTGTTCTGATAATGCTCAGTGATTAGGGCACTACTCACTAGTTCTTCTGTGGTTTGTGGCCTATGAACGCCACTGGCTACATTCAGTGCTATGTCCGGCCTGAGCATCTTAAGCATCAGTTGGACTCTTTCCTTTTCAGTGCTCACTAACTCGGGACACAGACGAGCCAGCCTGTTGAATTTCTTTACGGCCTCCTCAACTGAAAGGCTGCCCTGGCGAAACTCCGTGAACTCGTCGTAGTGGCGATTTGTGACCCGCATGTGAAAGAACTCCTCAAAGAATTCTTTCTCGAACTCTGCCCATGTCATCTGGTTTACTGGGCGCTTCACTCTAATTCTCTCCCACCACATGCGTGCATCTCCTGCCGAGCCTATGAGGCCTATCCTTGCTTCTGCCGATTCCCGTGCCCATCCTCTTGCGACCGACTTGAAGTATGGCATCGCGGTGCCTAGATATTGTGTTTGATCTTCCTTGCGAACTCTACGGATAGGCTTCTCTCCTTCTCGCTTTTTGGCTTTATGTAAGATACTGATCCTCCATTCCTTTTCCTTGCTTTCCGGTGACTGTTGAGGTATGTGCTTAGCCTTGGTTGGCTATCTCCTGTTGCTGTTCAGCTAACTGCTGCTGTAACTGAGCCACTAATGCTGTCAGGTCTGGGGGAGGCACTGAACTGCCTGCCTCGTGCTGGGGCTCAGTAGCTGGTGCCCTTCTAGCTGGGCGTCCTCGTGCCATCTCTAGAGACATAGAGGACATACATAACTGATACGATCATAATTGCCTATCTATGGTTATCATGTTAGGTACTATCATAAATAAGCATGCTTTATTTATCTCTAACATGAAAACAGGAAACATAAATAAGGTGAGAGATGTTCTTACTTGGAAGCTGCAGGTTCAATGCTGATGTGTGTGTAGGAAGTATGGAAACTGCTCTGATACCACTCTGTAACGACCCGCCTTCTACTGACTAAGCTATAAGGCCGGACCGTCATATTATGCTGTGCTAAACTATATCCATGACCATTACTAAGTTTAGATGCGGAAGCTGTACTAATTAAAACTTTGCCATGCTAACACCAGTTCTTGGTTCTAAAGGTGCTAAGGGGCGTAATCTAAACTATTCATTATATATTTTACATCCCCCATGGTCAAGGAACTGAACTAAGGGTCTCCCGGCTGTTATCAGGCCTCCCAATCGATCCACGGATCGATTGGAATGGTCGAATCGATCCGGTGATAGATTCAGCAGGCTACTTTATCCGGGACTTGGGTTGGATCGATCCAGTGATCGATCCAGCACGCTACTGTGCTCAGGAAATATCCTGGATCGATCGGCTGATCGATCCAGGCTAACCAATCGATCCAGTGATCGATTCCGGAGCTCTCTGTTCGCGATGAAACTAGGCTGGATCGATCGGCTGATCGATCCAGACGCAGTCTGTTCGCGGAACAAGCTGCCAATCGATCCATTGATCGATTGAGGACCCCCAATCGATCCACCGATCGATTGGGGTTTCTGATTTTGCAGCTAAGCTCTGATTTCAGCACTTGTTCGTGCCAAAATTTCTTATATCAACTCTAAACTAAATGCAAAACATTCTAACATCACACAAATAGTATTTTAAGCATGATAGGGTGCATGATTAACTAATTCATAGCAATTAACATACTAAGGTGCAAAATAATAAAATGCAAAAAGGTTTTAGTGCTTAAAACAAGCTTGCTGAAATTTCCTAAGATCTTTATTCTAAGTTCCATCCACACACATCTTCATCGCATTGCCCTCCAGCCTCCGCTAGTCCATCTTTCCTTTACCTTTATCTGCAGTATAAGGAAAAGTATCTGTAAGCTTTCGCTTAGTAAGAAACCATCTACCTCACTAAAACATGCATACGATGCAATTCATGATTTTAAAACATGCTATTTGAAATACATACTGAATATGCTAAGCATGGCATGGCATACAACACATAGAAAACTAACCGATCATGGCAATTAAAAGCTAATCATAACTATCATGTTGTATCAATAGAAAACTAAGCTGATAGAAAAACTGAACTGAGCTAATCCCAGTTAATGATAGAGCTGTACTGAATTCACCTAGCTATTTTGGTGAGAGTCTGCAAACTATATATATATAAAATAGGTGAAAATACTAATCATGCTGCTGATGGGCCCGACATCTGTATGTGCTATGTGCGCATCTATAACTAGACCCGGGTTTGCAAGTCCCGAATTTAGTAGGGTTACTAGGTTATCTGAACCTAGGGACGACTATGAGAGCCCAATCCAATGGATATCTAATCCAGTACAGTGCCACTAAGAAAGTAAAATACTGAACATAAGCTAATAAATTCTTGTCTTGCTTTTACTAGGTTGTCTAAACCTAGGGGCGACTGTGGGAGCCCACCCATTGGACATCTAGGTCTGTAAAAGCTGAAGCAAGACTAAATAAGCTATAAAAATGCTTCTAGTGCATTTATCTAAGCTACTAAAATGCCTAAGTTGCATTTTACCGTGCTAAACAATTTAATCGAACACTTGGTATGCGCTAATTCGCATCCTTTGTGTCGAAGGTCTGCATACTACTAAACTTAACATGGAATTCACACAAAAGCTACTTATATTGTAGGTGAGGGGCTTCTTACCTCCGGTGCTAGTTTTCTTACGATTCTAATGTTGGGTTCTTCGAGCCGCGAAAACCGCTTTTTCGCGTCGCGGAAACCCCGAAGGACCCAAAGCCGTAGATCCGTGCAAAGATTCGTATAAAAATTCGAAAAACTATTTCTTGTACGAGTTCAAAAACTGATCTACTACTTAGATCTATGAGGAAAAAGTGTTTACCCTTGATGCGATGCCCTTCGCGTTCCCGCTCGTCCAAATGATGCCGGATCTCAAGACCGTCAAGCGCCGGTCCTCTAGAAGTATCCACACGGACACACTAGATGGAGATGACCAAAAACCAAGGTGTGCTAGCACCTATGTGGTTCGGCCAAGGGAGGAGAGGGAGAGGGAGAGCTTGAGAGGAAGAACACAAGGAAGAAGAAGAAGTTACACCACTTCCATGGGAAAAATGAAATTTTTACACCCAAAAACCAAGTGGCCGGCCACATTTCAAAATTCACATTAATTGCATTAATTGCAATTAATATGAAACCATAAAATCACATTAATTGCATTAATTGCAATTAATATGAAGCCATTAAGAGAGTGGCTTTGTTACTTCCATGAGGTGGCACCCATGATGATGTGGAACATCATTATTGGTCCACCTAATGCCAACTCACCAATGAGGTGACAAAAAGGTCAAGTCAAAATTGACCTTTGGTCTTCCTTCTCAAGTCAAGTCAAACTTGACTCAATCTCTACCATGGTGGATGTAATCCAACCATTTGATTCGAGCCAACTTAATATAATGAATCTAATTCATTAAATTAAATTGATTCAATGAGTCAAAATCTAAATTAGACTCATTTAACACATGAATCAACTTGAGTCGAACTCAAGTTAGCCCAATTAGGATTACTCTTAATCCAATTTGATTCATCAAATGAATCTAATCCTCTTGGTTCATCATATGAACCTAATCTCCACCTAATTGTCCTAAGTGTGTGACCCTATAGGTTCTTGTAACGTTGGCAATGCCCTAAACCCATTTAGGAGCATAAGTAATGAGCGGTATCTAGCAACACATCATTACTACCTAAGTTACAAGAATGTCGAGATCCGACATCACCTTGTGACTACTCACAAAATAATGACAAGTGTCCTTCTATCCTAGACATCTAGATTGATCAATATGAGGCATAGACCGTGTCATCCTCTAATCAATCTAAATCTTGAACTCCAAGTAAACTCACTTGATCAAATGAGCTCAACATCTAATGTTGACTCATTTGGGCATGGCCATGCGCTTAGTGGTCTCACTCTATCAAGAATAGCGATGTCGCTCTCGTCATATGGGAGGGATAGATCCCATCTACATCACTCACATCCCTCTGCATAATTCGTTACATACCCAGTAATCGCCTTTATAGTCCACCCAGTTACGGGTGACGTTTGACGAAACTAAAGTACATAACTCCTTATGTAGGGATCCATGGTGACTTCAGGTCTAAGGACTAATAGTCATACTAATAGCCACATGAGAAAGTATATGACACTCATATAACGATCCATGATACTTTCTCATGGCGGGTCATTCAGTATACATTCTCTAATGCATACCCATGTGTCAGCTTGATATCTCTATATCCATGACTTGTGAGATCAAGTCATCGAGCTGACCTACATGCTAGTCTTATTGTATTAACATTGTCCCTGAATGTTAATACTCGACTAGGAATGATTTAGAGTAGTGTTCCTATATCATCTCACGATTCAACCAATCGATTGATATAGGTAAGAACCTTCTACTCAAGGACGTTACTATACTTATTTTATCTGGCACTAATACAAATAAGCATAATAACCAAAAACCAAATGCCTTAATATATATTCAAGAATATGATATACATGAGTCCATACAATCATCAAATGATTGGCTCTAGGGCTCTAACTAACAATCTCCCACTAGCACTAGTGCCAATCAGTATAGGCTCTAAGGCCTAATGACCTAGTGTGACCATCATGCTTTCTCTGTGCCAAAGCCTTGGTCAAGGGATCTGCGATGTTAGCCTCTGTAGGTACTCTGCAAATCTTCACATCTCCTCTATCGATAATCTCTCGAATGAGATGGAAGCGCCGTAGTATGTGCTTGGTCCGCTGGTGTGAGCGAGGTTCCTTCGCCTGTGCTATAGCTCCATTGTTGTCACAATAGAGCTCAACTGGGTCAGCGATGCTAGGAACCACCCCAAGTTCAGTGATGAACTTGCGGATCCAAACTGCCTCCTTTGCTGCCTCTGATGCAGCTATTGTAGAATCAGCTACTGTATCCTGCTTCGAACTCTTCCAGCTGACAGCACCACCATTAATGCAAAATACGAACCCTGACTGCGATCGGTAATCATCCTGATCGGTCTGAAAGCTGGCATCACTGTAACCCTTTACAGTTAGCTCATCATTGTCTCCATATATCAAGAAATATTCTTTAGTCCTTCGTAAGTACTTAAGAATATTCTTGACCGCTATCCAGTGACTTTCACCTGGATCTGACTGGTATCTGCTCGTCATGCTCAAAGCATACGAGACATCAGGTCGAGTACACAGCATGGCGTACATGATCGATCCTATGGCTGAGGCATAAGGGATCTGATCCATGCGGTCTCTCTCCTCTCTAGAAGAGGGACCTTGAGTCTTCGAAAGACTCACGCCATGTGACATCGGCAGAAATCCCTTCTTGGAGTTCTGCATGGCAAACTGAAGGAGTACCTTGTCAATGTATGTACTTTGACTTAGGCCAAGCAATCTCTTAGATCTATCTCTATAGATCTGAATCCCTAGAATGCGGGATGCCTCACCTAAGTCCTTCATTGAAAAGCAACTCCCTAGCCAGGTCTTGACAGACTGAAGCATAGGAATGTCCTTCCCAATGAGTAGTATGTCATCCACATACAATATGAAGAAGACAACTATGTCCCCTACAACCTTCTTGTAGACACAAAGCTCATCTTCGTTCTTGATGAAACCAAACTGTTTGATCGCATCATCAAATCGAAGATTCCAGCTCTGAGAAGCTTGCTTTAGTCCATAAATGGACCTATGCAGCTTGCATACTCTACTAGTATGCTGTGGATCTACAAAACCCTCAGGTTGTGTCATGTACACATCCTCGAGTAGGTTTCCATTCAGAAACGCGGTTTTGACATCCATCTGCCATATCTCATAGTCATGGTAGGCTGCAATAGCAAGCATGATCCGAATGGACTTAAACATCGCTACTGGAGAAAAGGTTTCATCATAGTCAATACCATGAATCTGCTTGAAACCTTTAGCTACCAAGCGACCCTTATAGATAAGTCCATCCATGTCAGTCTTTCTCTTAAAGACCCACTTACACCCAATGGGTTTTACCCCTTCAGGTGGATCAACCAAAGTCCATACTTGGTTGGTGTACATGGATTCCATCTCGGATCTCATGGCTTCTAGCCATTTCTCGTCATCACAGCTTCTTGATAGGTGGTAGGCTCATCCTCTATGAGCATAACGTCATCATGGTCAGACAAGAGAAATGAGTATCTCTCAGGCTGACGACGTACCCTATCAGACCTGCGAAGAGGTATGTCTACTTGAACTGGTTGTTGTTCCTCAACTTCTTGTGGAACAACATCATCCACAACACTTTGTGGTTCCAGTTCAACTTCCATCGAGGCATCAGTGCTATTGTTCGCATCTTGAACTTCTTCAAGATCGAACGCACTCCCACTAGTCTTTCTAGAAACAAAGTCCCTTTCTAAAAAGACCCCAGTCTTTGCCACAACTACCTTGTGCTGACTGGGAATGTAGAAGTAATATCCCTTAGTTTCCTTGGGATATCCGATGAAATAGCACTTGTCGGATTTGGGTCCTAATTTGTCTGAGACTTGATGTCGTACATAAGCCTCACAACCCCAAATCCTCATGAAAGACACCTGGGCATCTCTCCCAGTCCATATCCTATATGGTGTCTTTATTACGGCCTTGGATGGAACTCGGTTGAGAATGAAAGCTGCCGTGTCTAGAGCATATCCCCATAGATATGTTGGAAGATCTGTGTGACTCATCATAGATCGTACCATATCTAATAAGGTATGATTCCTCCTTTCGGATACACTATTCCACTGTGGTGTTCCAAGAGGAGTGAGTTGAGATAAAATCCCACACTCAGCAAAGTAGTCACGAAACTCATGGCTTAAGTATTCACCACCTCGATCTGATCGAAGTATCTTAATACTCTTGCCAAGCTGGTTCTGTACTTCATTCTTGAATTCTTTGAACTTTTCAAAGGATTCAGATTTATGTGTCATCAAATACACATAACCATATCTACTGAAGTCATCAGTAAATGTGATGAAGTACCTATAACCGCCTCTAGCAGCGACATTGAAAGGGCCACATACATCACTATGTATGAGTCCTAACAAATCAGTCGCTCTTTCACTGTGCCCACTAAAAGGAGTCTTGGTCATCTTGCCTCGTAGGCATGACTCGCATATCTCATATGATTCAAAATCAAATGAGTCCAGCAAACCATCCTTATGGAGCTGGGATAAGCGCTTGTCATTTATATGACCTAAGCGACAGTGCCAGAGATAGGTGTAGTTCATATCGTTCGATTTGAACCTCTTGGTACTAACGTTATAGATAGGGCTCTCTAGATCTAGAATATAGAGTCCGTTTATCAGAGGTGCACTACAATAGAACATATCGTTTAAATAGATAGAACAACATTTGTTCTTTATTATAAACGAAAATCCTTTCTTGTCCAAACAAGAAACTGATATAATGTTCTTAGTCAATGCAGGCACATAACAACAATCGTCTAACTCTAGTATAAGTCTAGAGGGCAGAGATAGAAAATAAGTCCCTACAGCAACAGCAGCAACCCGTGCTCCATTGCCTACTCATAGGTCTATCTCGCCTTTGTCAATGCTCGCTATTTCAGTGCTTGTATACTAGTACAAATGTGCGAAGTACATCCGATATAATACCCACGATGAAGAAATAGAGAGGTTGACTTCTATAACATTTATACCAAGTAGAAATCTTATTTCTCTTGTTAAGATCTTCCGGTATCTCAAATCTCTCATGCCTCGCTTGACCTTGATACAGTTGACGAAGAAGTTCAACCATATCGTAAGCAACCATTAACTCATGTTGCTTCTGAAGCTCAGAGTTCATGGTCGCGAGCATTAGACATGACACATCTAATGTGTCATCTTGATGCTTCTTGTAAGAATCTTTGTCAGCTCGCGGGGCATTGGCAGGAGGAGCCTCCGGAATGTGCTGTTCCTGAGTGAGAACTATTCTCAGGTTCCTGTACCAGTCCAGGAAATTTGCTCCGTTGAGCTTGTCCTTCTTAAGGACAGATCGCAGGGAGAAAATGTTCATATTCGACGTCATGGCAATTCTACAACAGAAATAAATATCATATTCTTTAAAAATCATTTAATTAGGCCTTTTAATTAAATGATGCTCCCACTGAATTCTATAATTCTTGTGGGACAAGATCCACATCATACCAACCCTTGAGTTAGCTTTGGTTAATACGCCCAAGGCTTAGTATGATCGGTAGGTAACGATTACCAATTACATCTCTATGCAACTCTTGTTTATAGAATCAATATCCGCATTTATATTAAAACTCGAGTTAGCTTTGGCTAATTCGCCCGAGAGTTAATATAGATGTGATATTGACCTATCTTTCCAACTATTGGAAGAATGCCTATAGTCGACTCGATCCAACCGAGTAACTATGAATACTCAATCTAATTGAGTTTGTATTCACCCATGCGTTGATAGACGGGACCAAGATTGTCCCTCTGTACCCTACCAAGATAATATGTATTGCTCTGCTTTGGCAGATTCAACAATACATGTGATCGAGGTAGTGATAGGTATCACGGCACGGTTAGGCATTTTAGAGTTGGTTCGATCTAGATCTAATCTAATCGAGAAGAATGCATCTTGTGCACGACTTAGATCTAATCTAATCGCAAGGGTGCATCATGTGCACGACTTAGATCTAATCTAATCGATAAGGCACTAATTAATTAATTAACTATTAAACATGCATCAGATACATAATAATTAATTAATTAATCTATTTGTGATTTTGTCATGGCCCTACTACGATCTTCTCAAGCCAATGAGAAGATCGAATGGTCAACCTAGGGTCAACAGCTTCTCCAAGCTCCTCCCTTTGACCACCTTGTGTTGCTCGTGCCTGCCTCGGAACTCCGTCTCGTGTGGACCCTCCACCGCTCCAATTTGTACATTACAATTTGAAACTCGAGTTACATTCGAGTCTAAATCTAATTTACAACAAGAATAAAAGATGAGGCACGACGCGCAGGTCGCGAATAATAAAATAAATACAACACACGAAAACACATCACGGCACGCAGGTCGTATTATGAATTACAACACAACCAATCATATTGGGCTTTGGGCCATGACTATCACAAAATTAATATATAATTCAAAATTATATATTTTCTTATTTTCTGTAATTTTTAAAATAATTTTTTTTTTTACAATTTTACAAGTAAAATTTCCCGGCGGTCCCGTTTAGCGGTTTCGGGCGCAATCGCGGAACGGATCCCCTTGCGGGGCCCAGGGGCAGCGCCCCTACCCGCGATCTAACCATTGCGAGGGTTCCTTTGTGATCCAACAGCGCCTAAACCCGCTGTCCCAAAACGATTTGGGCCGAGACATTACCGTTTCGGAAAAATCTTCCCGACGGGTTCGTTTTTAGCGATTTCGGGTGCGATCGCGGAGCAAATCCCCTTGCGGGGTTAGGGGCAGCGCCCCTACCCACGATCTAACCATCGTGAGTTGCTCCGTTGCGATCTAAAGGCACCCGAGTCCGCTGTCCCAAAAGATTTTGGGTCGAAACGAAGCCGTTTGGGAAAATTCTTCCCGATAGCCGAAGCCTACAAGTGCCGAGACACTTGTGCTTCGCCTATAAGGAAAAATTACCCATAAAAACATAAAAATTGAATTTTTACAGAAAATCACAGAAGCTTTTTGTTTTCCAAAAACCAAAAACTAACTCGTACAAGTCTTTGCACGTGGCTCTGATACCACTGTTGGGTTCTTCGAGCCGCGAAAACCGCTTTTTCGCGTCGCGGAAACCCCGAAGGACCCAAAGCCGTAGATCCGTGCAAAGATTCGTATAAAAATTCAAAAAACTATTTCTTGTACGAGTTCAAAAACTGATCTACTACTTAGATCTATGAGGAAAAAGTGTTTACCCTTGATGCGATGCCCTTCGCGTTCCCGCTCGTCCAAATGATGCCGGATCTCAAGACCGTCAAGCGCCGGTCCTCTAGAAGTATCCACACGGACACACTAGATGGAGATGACCAAAAACCAAGGTGTGCTAGCACCTATGTGGTTCGGCCAAGGGAGGAGAGGGAGAGGGAGAGCTTGAGAGGAAGAACAAAAGGAAGAAGAAGAAGTTACACCACTTCCATGGGAAAAATGAAATTTTTACACCCAAAAACCAAGTGGCCGGCCACATTTCAAAATTCACATTAATTGCATTAATTGCAATTAATATGAAACCATAAAATCACATTAATTGCATTAATTGCAATTAATATGAAGCCATTAAGAGAGTGGCTTTGTTACTTCCATGAGGTGGCACCCATGATGATGTGGAACATCATTATTGGTCCACCTAATGCCAACTCACCAATGAGGTGACAAAAAGGTCAAGTCAAAATTCACCTTTGGTCTTCCTTCTCAAGTCAAGTCAAACTTGACTCAATCTCTACCATGGTGGATCTAATCCAACCATTTGATTCGAGCCAACTTAATATAATGAATCTAATTCATTAAATTAAATTGATTCAATGAGTCAAAATCTAAATTAGACTCATTTAACACATGAATCAACTTGAGTCGAACTCAAGTTAGCCCAATTAGGATTACTCTTAATCCAATTTGATTCATCACATGAATCTAATCCTCTTGGTTCATCATATGAACCTAATCTCCACCTAATTGTCCTAAGTGTGTGACCCTATAACTTTGGCAATGCCCTAAACCCATTTAGGAGCATAAGTAATGAGCGGTATCTAGCAACACATCATTACTACCCAAGTTACAAGAATGTCGAGATCCGACATCACCTTGTGACTACCAATTGTGACTACTCACAAAATAATGACAAGTGTTCTTCTATCCTAGACATCTAGATTGATCAATATGAGGCATAGACCGTGTCATCCTCTAATCAATCTAAATCTTGAACTCCAAGTTAGACTCACTCGATCAAATGAGCTCAACATCTAATGTTGACTCATTTGGGCATGGCCATGCGCTTAGTGGTCTCACTCTATCAAGAATAGCGATGTCGCTCTCGTCATATGGGAGGGATAGATCCCATCTACATCACTCACATCCCTCTGCATAATTCGTTACATACCCAGTAATCGCCTTTATAGTCCACCCAGTTACGGGTGACGTTTGACGAAACTAAAGTACATAACTCCTTATGTAGGGATCCATGGTGACTTCAGGTCTAAGGACTAATAGTCATACTAATAGCCACATGAGAAAGTATATGACACTCATATAACGATCCATGATACTTTCTCATGGCGGGTCATTCAGTATACATTCTCTAATGCATACCCATGTGTCAGCTTGATATCTCTATATCCATGACTTGTGAGATCAAGTCATCGAGCTGACCTACATGCTAGTCTTATTGTATTAACATTGTCACTGAATGTTAATACTCGACTAGGAATGATTTAGAGTAGTGTTCCCTATATCATCTCACTATCGATTCAACCAATCGATTGATATAGGTAAGAACCTTCTACTCAAGGACGTTACTATACTTATTTTATCTGGCACTAATACAAATAAGCATAATAACCAAAAACCAAATGCCTTAATATATATATAAGAATATGATATACATGAGTCCATACAATCATCAAATGATTGGCTCTAGGGCTCTAACTAACATCTAATGGCTAGATTCTCGGTGGTGACGATCTTCTCGACGATCTTCACGCGTCTATGTGTTCTTCTCGCGGAGAGGAGCGTCCTCGTATCCTTTGTGTTGCCGGGAGATATTCCTAGAACCCTTGGTTTGGTGCGCCGAGAGAGAGAGTGAAAAGGAGGTTGGGCGGCGGTGAGGTTAGGGTGAAGAAAAGTTACGATCAAAATAACTCTTCACTAAATTACTTCCTATTTATATTAAGGAATTAATTCGCCCAACTCTAACATAAATATAATTGTTTCCCTTTCCTTTCAGCACGGCCCTGCTGGGTTCACTTGGTTACCATGGTTCACCATAAGTCATAGGATCCAATAGGTCTCGGGTTCAATTCCCGCGTAGGCTATTTTCGTTCTCTATTTATTTTTGCTACTTCCGCTATTCTAAAAATTCCATAAAAATATTCTAAAATTCCAGCAAAATCATAGAATATTTCTAATAATTATTTTGAGAAATTTCGGGCGTTACATCTTTTGATAAGAATAAAACATGGATTTTTGAGTAATTGTCTTTACGCACCAAGTTTAGAAAGAACTAGTTTTCAGTT
This sequence comes from Zingiber officinale, assembly GCF_018446385.1. Lineage (NCBI taxonomy): Eukaryota > Viridiplantae > Streptophyta > Magnoliopsida > Zingiberales > Zingiberaceae > Zingiber > Zingiber officinale. The sequence continues at coordinate 50,344,561 of NC_055998.1, read as the reverse complement.
TCTAAACTATTCAAAGAACTTGATATTCTGTCTCTTTTAATAACAAAGTTGTTATTAAGAAAAAGAGGGAAGTTATCTGTTCTAGTACGTTGGGTGGCAATTTATAAATCCAATAACTCTCATGATACAACAAATGGAAATTAGTAACACATCTTCTAACTTTAAGAGAAAGTAGCCTTCGGAAATAAACCAATTATGTCTTTGGCATCTAAGGTTAGGTTATATTAACTTGAGTAGGATTCATTGGTAGCTGATGAACTTTTGGGTTTATTATTAGTGGAAATCTTTCCAACCTGCGAGTCTTACTTGGAAGGGAAAATAACCAAGAAGCTTTTAAGTCTAAGGGGTATGGAGTCAAAGATATGTTGAAATTGGTTCATTCTGATTTGTGTGATCCTATGACTATCCAGACAAGAGGTAGTATTGAATATTTCGTCTATTTTATAGACAACTATTCAAGATACAAATAAATTTACTTAATGTACCGCAAGACTAAGTACTTTGATTAGTTCAAAGAGTACAAGGCTGATGCAGAGAAATGTTAAAGTAAAAGTCACTATGGTAAGATCGTAGTGACAAGAACCTCTTGGGAGAATTTAGGAGTCACTTATCAGAAGTAGGGATTCAATCCCAACTAACTGCACCTGGTACACCCCAACAGAATGGTGTAGAAAAAGGAAGGTATAGGACTCTTATGGAAATAAGTAGATTGATGAGTTATTTAGAAAATCATTTTAAGGATATACTCTGGAAACGGAAATGAATATACTACCTTCCAAAGACAGAACTCTCTACTCATATAGAATTGCTGAATAGGCGTAAGCCTATTTCGAAGCATATTCAGATTCGGGTAGTCTAGCACATATGCAAAAGAGAGACAATGATAAGTTGGACAGGAATTCACTTGTTTGTGGGTTATCCTAGAGAAATGAAAGTAGGTTTATAGTCTTAAAAATCAGAAGGTCATTGTTAGCATCAATGACCGATTTTTAGAAAAGGACTATGTAATAAACCATGTGCCCATAAGAAAATTTGTTCTTAAGGAAATAATAAAAGACATGTCTAATCTAGTACCAACTGTACAAGATGAGATACCACAAGGAAACTGCAACACATATCACAAATGATACACAATTGCAGAAAGTGCCTTGTCGTAGTGGGAGGGTTGTTAGGCAACCTAAAAGGATTCATGTTTTGGGAGAGTTTTTGGACTAGATCCCTGGAGGACATGAACCTGATCTCCGGACATATGACGAAGCACTCCAAGATAAAGATGCAACATCTTGGCAAAGAGTAATGAATAACAGAATTAGAATATATGTATTCTAATAAAATCTGAAAGCTAGTAGAAACACCAAATGGTGTAAAAGCCTTTGGGTGTAAAAAGGTCTATAATAGGAAAAGAGGGATAGACAGGAAGGTAGAAACTTTCAAAAGCAAGGCTAGATGAAAAAGGAAACTTTTTCACTGGTAGCCATGCTTAAGTCTATCCAGATTCTTTTATCTATTTGGCAAGTGGATGTCAAGACAGCATTCCTTAATGGAAGTCTTGAAGAAAACATCCATATAAAGCAACCAGAAGGGTTCATTGTAAAGGGCTAAGAGCATCTTGTGTGCAAGCTCAATCAGTCTATGGACTGAGGCAAAGCTTCAAGGTCTTGGAACATCCAGTTTATCAAAGTAATCCAGACCTATGGATTTATTGAGTAAACAGATAAGTCTTGTGTATACAAAAGGTGTGATGGAAACGTGGTGGTATTTCTTGTACTATACGTAGATAACATTTTTGGTAGTTGGAAACAATATCAAAATATTGTCAGAAGTAAGGGTATGGTTGTCCAAATAATTCGATATAAAGGACTTGGGAGAATGTATATATTTTTGAGATCAAAGAAATAAGGGATCGCAAGAAAAATATATATTTTACTTATCCCAAGCTTAATACATCGAAAAAATCCTTGCTCGTTTTTAGCATGCAAAAACTCCTAGAAAGGTTTCTTACCTTTTAAGCATGGAGTGTCTTTATCTAAAGAGATGTCTCTGATGACATCAAAGGAGATTGAGGACATGTAGGCAGTTCTTTATGCTTCGGCAGTTAGACAACCTAATGTATGCTATGCACGAGATCAGAAATCTGTTTTGCCAAGGGCATAGTTAGCAGATATCAAAGTAACCCTAGACAAGGACATTGGACTGCAGTAAAGCATATATTAAAAGTACCTTAGAGGCACTAGAGATTATATACTAGCTTACAAGGCAGTTAATTTGGTTCCTGTAGGTTGCATGGATTTTGATTTCCAATCGGATAGGGACAATAATAAATCGACCTCGGGGTTTTGTGTTTACTTTAGGAGGAAAAGTCATAACTATGGAAGAGTGATAAGCATAGGTGTTTTTCTAGACTCCACCATAGAAGCTGAGTATATGGCAAGCCTCTGAGGTAGCCATAAAAGCTGAATGACTTAAATAACCTCAAGATAGACTTAGATATGATTTCTAGTTTGTCCAAAGATTATTACAATTTATTGTAATAGTAATGGTGCAGTAGCAAACTCGAAGAAACCATGAGTCTATAAGGCAAGTAAACACAATAGAGCGCAAGTACTACCCAATACGAGAAATTGTATAACGAGGAGAAGTTGTTGCCGCCTAGATTGCATCAGATGATAACCTAAGGTCCTTAAGGCAAGAGCTTTTTGAAAGGCAAGGGAATCAGATGTATGGCAGTAGATATGACAACTTAGTCTTTTAGTATAAGTGGGAGATTGTTAGAATGTATACTAAAAGCCTAACTTTTTGTATAAAACATTTATCTAGAAATAATAATCACATTGGTCAAATGTCTACATTTGTGATAAATGTAGTTGTTCAATTAATTTATATTGTAGATAACATGGTGTGTGGTGTCACACACAGAAGATCATGTTATCAGTACCTTATAAATTATAAGCAGTAGCTCACGACCATGATGGAAAGGAACAAACCATTGGAAGGTTGTAGTGTAATTAGCTGTTAGTTTATCTTAACTATATAATTACACTAGTACACTAAGAGTGTATTGAGTAGGACCATTAGAGGTTGTTTCTTTTATACTGACTTTATAAAGGAACAAAGACCTCAGTTATTATGGAAGTGTGTGCTCTTAATCCTAATATAATAACAAGCACATATATTTGATATTTGTTTCTTTAATTTATCAATGGGTGAGATTTAGTTCGATGAATCAATAAGCCCGATAAGTTGGGAAATGATATCACTTATAGTGTGTGTTGTTGATTATAGAAGGAAACTGTGTCCTAGTAATCTAGGTTGAGAATGTCCCCAAGAGGAGCTCATAAGGATTGTCATGTTAAACCCTGCAGGTGGACTTAGTCTGACATGACGATGAAGTTGAGTGGTACTACTCTTGGAGCTAGATACTAATTAAGTGAGTTGTCAGTAACTTACTTAATTAGTGGACATTTGTTATCTTAAACACAGGGAGACTAACACACTCATGATAAGAAGGAGCCCAAAATGTAATTTGGGATTGGTAAAATAGTTCAATAATAGTTCTCTAGTGGAATGAATTATTATTGATAAAATTAAGTTGTATGTTCGGAGCGAGCATGGGATGTTTAATTTTATCGGGAGACCAAAACCAATTCTTCCTCTCGGTCCCTATTGTAGCCTCTAGTATATAGAGATTTATACCCACCGCATACCCACCTTCTTACCCATCCAATGGGGTCGGCCAAGCTAGCTTGGAACCCAAGCTAGGGCCGGCCAAGACCAAGTGGATGAGCCATGTAGGTGGCCGGCCAAAGCTTGGGTCCCAAGTTTAGGTGGCCGGCCACTAGAATATTAAAGAGAATTTTTATTAAAATTATTTCTTATGTGGATATCATGATTTTAAAAGAGAGTTTAAAAATTAAAAATTTCCTTTTATAGCTTTCTACAAAAGATTAAGAGAAGAGATTAATCTCTTTCCTTATTTGTAGTTTAAAAGGATGGTTTTAATTTTTGGTAAAAACTTTCCTTATTTGTAAATCATCTACATGTTTAAAAGAGAGTTTAAAATTTGAAATCTTTCCTTATTTGTTGATTAAAGGAGGATTTTAAATTTTAAGAAAACTTTCCTTTTCAACCATGTTCATGATTTAAAAGAGAGTTTAAAATTAAATATTCTCTTTTATAAGTTTCTACAAAAGATTTGATATCTTTCCTTATTTGTAGATTAAAAGAGTTTTAAATTTATAGAGATAACTTTCTTTTTATCCACATGTTTAAAAGAAAGATTTTAATTTATTAAATTTCCTTTTTATAAACCAATCATGAAGGGATAAAAATTATTGGAGAAATTTTATAAATTTCCGGAAGCAAATAAGGAAGTTTTAATTTTTGTTTAAAATTTTATTTGCTTGGAGAATTTATGTGGTGGCCGACCATTACAAATTGAAAAGAAAAATTGTTTTTAATTAAATAAATTTTCCTTTTCAATGGCAAAAGAATTAAGGAAGTTTTTATTAAATATTCCTTATTTGCCAAGACCAAGGATTATAAAAGAGGGGTTAGAGGAGGCTTTAAGGCGAAGGACTCTATTATATTTTTCTCCCTCTTTTCCTTGGTGTGGTGGCCGGCCCTTCCTTTCTCTTCTCTCCTCTTGTTGTGGCCGAAATCTATCATCTCTTGGAGCTTGGAGGATGTGGCCGGATCAAGGAAGGAGAAGAAGGAGAGAAAGCATGCATCCCTTGGAGCTTGGTTGGTGGAAAATTCTTCATCCTTTGAAAGTTCTTGTGCTTGGCCGAAACTTGAAGGAAGAAGGAAGAAGGTGCCTAGGTGGTTCTCATCTCGGAAGATCGTTGCCCACACAACGTCCGATGTTAGAAGAGGAATACGGTAGAAGATCAAGAGGTCTTTCTAAAAGGTATAACTAGTAATTTTCTTTCCGCATCATACTAGTTATTTTGGAAATAATACTAAATACAAGAGGCATACGATTCTAGTGTTTCGAATTTGTTTTCGATATAGTGTTCTTTTGTTTTTCTTTTCCTTGTGATTTGATTATTCTTTTCGGTTGACCTAAAGTTATTTTAGGAAATTAAATATTAGCTTTTCTTAAAAGGTTTTGTCTAGTCGGTGGTGGTTGCTCCCATATCCAAGAAGGTCATGTGCCTCGCCACGTCAGTACTGGGAACCAATTTTGGAAATTAATATTTAATGGAATTAATAACTTAGGTGATTTGGATCAAACGTGTTAAGTTCCGCAGGAGATCCAAGTCAAAACCTAAAAGAACAAATAGATTTAGTTTTGGATCAAACGTGTTAAGTTCCGCAGGCGATCCAAAATTTAATTTAAAAGAACACATGTAGCTAGGAAAAGGTTTAGACCTTTATACAAAATTTTTTATACAGTGGAACCTTTAGGTTTTCGGAGTAGCAACCAACACGGCCATGGCTTTCTTTGCTTCTGGAAATATTGCATGACCGTGTGATACACACGACCATGCACTACTTTGGCTCTGGAAGGCTTGCACGATCGTGTAGATCTACACGGCCGTGATCTGCTTGTCTTCAAAATTTGACACGGCCGTGTGATACTCACACGGCCGTGCCCTTCCTCCTTCCTCCTAAGGCTGCACGGGTGAGCACCACCATACAGCCTGGACACTCCTTCATTGCGCCAGTGCTGTAGGGGTGAGGATCACCACACTGCCTGGGCAACTCCCCATGGTAGGGCCATGTGGCACTCAGGGATGGTACTCTCTTCCGTTCAATTGTAGATTTTGCCTCGAACATCAATTCTTCTCCAAAATCGACTCCTGCGTACAAAAAATGCACAAAAGCAGATCTCTGAATAGAAAGAGTAAATATGCTAAAAGAAAAGATGGAAGTACATAAATACATAGATAAAGCATGCGCAAAATATGTGAATGTGTGTCAAAACATGCTAAGCAAGTGTATACAATCTATGCACATCACACCCCCAGACTTAAACTTTTGCTTGTCCTCAAGCAAAAATGCTGCAATCTTAATTCATATGCTCTACAATGCATTCATAATCCCTAATGTACTTTCCTAACTCTATCAAAAAGTTTCATTAACAAGCATGATTATGGAAATAAGTCAAGTATGGCTCAAGCATAAGTCTCTTGTGCACAGTGCAAAAAGTGACCCAAACTTTTCAAGTTTCAATCTATGTCCTAGTCAAGTCGTCATCTAGATGAATTCTTAATGTTTCCGGTGATAGACACTTACCTGCCACATACTTGGTTCATATTTCTCAATCAACCTAAGGTCTCAAAAGCGTGCTCAATCTCAAGAGAAGTTAAGTAGTCATTTCCCTAGTAACCTAACTCGGTCTCAAAGGGGTGACTTACTAGATTCCACTCATGACAACTATTTTTAATATCCCTTATTCACTTTTTTTTTCACTTTCTTTTTTATATAAGTGTTTGCATTATGCAAAACTTATTTACAAATGTACTTTTAGCACAAATGTTGGGATATTTTAATTTTTCCAAATGAGCTTACATGATTTGAGCATCATCCAGTAACCAAAATGAAGTTTGAGAAATCACCATGGAAACCAAGTACTAAACAAACAAGATGACTCATGACTATTTCAATGATATCAACTATCCAAGCTCAAGTATAGTGAAGGTAAGATCCTTAAGGTCAAGCCAAATCCCAAACTTATCTCCATATGATACTTAGCTTATTTTATGATATCCAAGATAGAGAAAAGAAATACACTAAGCATACTACTAGCATCATTTACAACATCACGAATCAAGATAATAAACGTTCTAACATTTTTACTAAAAAGACAAGAAAGCATATAAGTGAAGTTTGATGTTCTCAAGATGTATGCCACAGGTTTTTTTTCAAAAGACAGTCAAGTGACTATCAAAATAGTCCAAGCAAAACAAGAACAAATGCAAAACAAAATAAACTGTAGAACAAAATAGAAAATGTAAAAATTTTCAGGTTTTCAAACCCCCCCTAGACTTAAACTTTTCATCGTCCCGATGAAATCAATATGGTGGAGGAGGTGGACGAGGGAAAGGAGGTCTACGTCGTTCCCCAATAGGAAAACTAGGAAAACCAGGGGTTTCACTCAGGAATCTATGATATTCATAAAGAGCATCTATTTGTTGGCTAGTAATATTCATGCCCTACATAAAATCCCTCATTCTAGCTTGATCAATATCATAGTCCTGAACAAATTCAGCCATTTGATCTTGAAAGTTCCTCGTAAACTGAAAGTGATTTTGTACTTCTCTAAATTGGTCATCAGATAAAGAAAAGTGACTTTCCAACATTGTTGTTGGGCATTTTTCTTCTCATGAAGTGAATCCAGAGATGCACGAAAATCTGAAAAATCAAATCTGGAGGAACCCGTACCATAGGCAAAAGAATGCCTAGTGGGCTCCGGATATCCGGAGGGCTGCGGGTGTCCAGATGACAAGGGCTCAAGGTGTGGCTCTGTGACTCCAGATATAGAAGGGACATTCTCAGGGTCTAAATTAGTAATTACTCAATTAGCAGGGTTGCGAATAGAAGTTCGTTCAGGACAAGGAAGAGGTAAAGGAAAACCATTCGTCCTAGGAAATGCAAAACCATTCTCATCCCGATAAATTATTTTCATAGCCAGACATGCATCAATGTCTATCATGTCATTGCCATGGATGACTTCCAACCCATCTAAATCAAGCTCTAAATTAATAGCTATTTGAGCAATCAAACCACCAAAAATAATTTACCCCAAGGATGCCATCCCGGCTCTCACTAAGGTTTGCAAAAAATGAAAACTGGAATCGAAATCAACTTTATGTAACATAGCCCACAAAGCGTAAAGCTCTACTTTCTTGATGACTCCATCACTTTCCCCTCTACCAAAAATAATTTTACTCATAACACGATGTAGGTATCTAAAGACAGGGTTTTGCATGTGAGAAGCCTTAGCTCTAGAGGGATCATAAGGTTATTCTAAACTAGTGATCAAACTCCAAAATTGATTCCAATTAAACCTAGAATTAAACCTGCGGGAGTTACCAGTAGATAATCCAAAATAAGTGTTAAATTCACTAAATGTCCACTTAAACTCTTGATTCATAAGCCTAAAAGTTATCTTGCCAATATAATCATCCTCATTGCAAAGTGAACATCTAATGAACTTAAAAACTCCAAAATAATGCGAGGATATGTCAGTAGATGTGTGTACAAAATGTCATTCCAATCTAGGAACCCAATCATCCAATCTATATCATCTCTAATCCCTAGCATATCCAAAACGGTTGGGTCCATATATCTTGTACACACAATGTTTCTATTGACAAGAATCTCAAATCTAGATTTATGATCTGCATTTCTAAAAACGATATTGAATTCATTGTTGTTACCTTCATCGCGTGCTATCCTCTTTCCTTTACCTTTTTTTGGTTGTTTTCCTTCTTCCTTTGTTGGCTCCTTTCCTCTGCTCGATCCACCACTTCCCTTGTGAAGTTTTTTCAGAATATTGGACATGTTGTCAAGATTAAGTGAGGAAGGGTGCTGTTTTTGGTTGGAGAAGTCAGATCTTAAAGGAATAGATCTTGACAAACAAGATCTTTGGTCAAGGAGTTGGAGATTTTAGATATAGGAGAAGAGAAAAGTCTAGATCTTGATAAAGTTTATGGAGAAGAAAGAGTTTGAGATCTAGATCTGAGAAGGTTTAGGAGAAAGGTTGAAGAGGAAAGGAGTTCAGGAGAAAAGGATGTTTTGAGAAAGTGAGGGTGTGTGGCCGACACGGCCCAAGTATGGTCATGTATAACAAACATGGCTAAGACAATTACTCCGCATGGGCTATGTGGGTCTACACGGCCCCATCCTTCCTCTCCTTGGAAGACCTTGCACGGTCGTGCTAATCAGCACGACCACAGCCATCTCCTCATCGGATGAATTTGCATAGCCGTGTAAGGGACACGACTGCTTCCTTTTCTTTGTCTGGTTGGTTCGCACGGCCGTGCAGATATGCACGACCTCAGCCTTCTTCTTTTCAGTTTAGCTCACACGGTCATGTATGGGACACGACCAACATCCTTTCTTCCTCTGGGAATCACCACATGGCCATGTCAGGTACACAACCGGGCAATCTCTCTTTTCGGGAGGCCTCACACGACCGTGTTGTTAGCTAGAGCCCTAGAGCCAATCATTTGATGATTGTATTTTGGACTTGTTGTATCATATTCTATATAAATAAAGGTATTTGGTTTTTGGTTATTATACTTACTTGTATTGGTGCCAAATAAACTAAGTATAATAACGTCCTTGAGTAGAAGGTTCTTACCTATATCAATCGATTGGTTGAATCGATAGTGAGATGATAAAGGGAACACTACTCTTAATCATTCCTAGTCGAGTATTAACATTCAGGGACAATGTTAATGCAATAAGACTAGCATGTAGGTCAACTCGATGACTTAATCTCACAAGTCATGGATATAGAGATATCAAGTTGACACATGGGTATGCATTAGAGAATGTATACTGAATGACCCGCCATGAGAAAGTATCATGGATTGTTATATGAGTGTCATATACTTTCTCATGTGGCTATTAGTATGACTACTAGTCCTTAGACCTGAAATCACCATAGTTCCCTACATAAGGAGTTATGTACTTTGGTTTCGTCAAACGTCACCCGTAACTTGGTAGACTATAAAGGCGATTACTAGGTATGTAACGAATTATGCAGAGGGATGTGAGTGATGTAGATGGGATCTATCCCTCTTATATGACGGGAGCGACATCGGTATTCTTGATAGAGTGAGACCACGAAGTGCATGGCCATGCCCAAATGAGTCAATATGAGATATTGAGCTCATTTGATTTAGTGAGTCTACTTGGAGTTCAGGATTTAGATTGATCAGAGGATGACACGGTCTATGCCTCACATTGGTCAATCTAGATGCCTAGGATAGAAGGACACTTGTCATATATTGTGAGGAGTCACAATTAGTAGTCACAAGGTGATGTTGGATCTCAACATTCTTGTAACATTGGGTAGTAATGATGTGTTGTTAGATACCGCTCATTACTTATGCTCCTAAATGGGTTTAGGGGCATTGCCAACATTACAAGAACCTATAGGGTCACACACTAAAGACAATTAGATGGAGATTAGGTTCATATGATGAACCAAGAGGATTAGATTCATTTGATGAATCAAATTGGATTAAGAGTAATCCAAATTGGGCTAATTGAGTTGGACTCAAGTTGATTCATGTATTCAATGAGTCTAATTTAGATTATGACTCATTAAATCAACTTAATTTAATGAATTAGATTCATTATATTAAGTTGGCTTGAATCAAATGGTTAGATTAGATCAACCATGGAAGAGATTTGGTCAAGTTTGACTTGACTTGAGAGGAAGAGGAAGAGTCAAGTTTGACTTGACTAATTGCCACATCATAAGTGAGATGGCAAGATGTGGACCAATGATGATGCTCCACATCATCATGGTGTGCCACCTCATGGAGGTTACAAGCCTCCTTTCCCATTAATGTGGCCGGCCACATTAAATGAGTGGGAGTTACTCAAGTGGCCGGCCACACAAGAGGATGAATGGGAATGAATTTCCATCTCATTCATTCCTCCATCTTCTTCCTCTCTTCTCCTCTCCCTCTCCTCACTTGGTCGAACCACACAAGGTGCTAGCACACCCTTTGTGTGGTTTTTCTCCACCTATGTGTCCGTGTGGATACTTCTAGAGGGGTATCTATTTTGATACTCTCGAGATCCGGCACTGTTTGGACGAGCGGGAACGCGAAGGGATTCGCTTCAAAGGTATAACCTTTTCTTTTGTAGATCTAAGTGTAGATCTAGGTAGAAACTCATATTCGTGTGTTTTTCAAACTCTTTCTTTGCACGGATCCGTTGGCTAGGGGCTTTCGGGGTTTCCGCGACCCGGAAAAGCGGTTTTCGCGGCCCGAAAAACCCAACAGCGGTATCAGAGCCACGTGTGAAGATGAATACGAGTTTATTTTTTGTTTTATGAAAAACTTTTCAGTTCTGTAGTATTCTGTAAATTTATGATTTTTATAGTTTTTATGGGTATTTTTCTCGTAGAAGCGAAGCACAAGTGTTTCGATACTTGTAGGCTTCGACTACCGAGAAGAATTTTCCTAAACGGCCAAGTTTCGCCCCAAAACTTTTTGGGACAGCGGGCTAAGGCGCTGTTAGATCGCAATGGAACCCTCGCGATGGTTAGATCGCGGGTAGGGGCGCTACCCCTGGCCCCGCAAGGGGATTCGTTCCGCGATTGCGCCCGAAAACCGCTAAACGGAACCGCCAGGAAATTGTACTCGTAAAAATTGTAAAAATTATAGAAAAATTATAGAAATATATAATTTTGAATTATATATTATTTTTGTGATAGTCATGGCCCAAAGACCCAATTCGATTGGATAATTCGTGTTGTAATTCAAAATACGGCCTGCGTGCCGTGATGTGATGTGCGTGTTGTATTTTATTTTTTTTCGCGACCTACGCGTCATGCCTTTCTCTTTTATTCTTGTTGTAAATTAGATTTAGACTCGAATGTAACTCGAGTTTCAAAATGTAATATAAAATTTGAAGCGGTGGAAGGTCCACTCGAGACGGAGTCACGAGGAGGGCGCGAGCAACACGAGGTGGTCAATGGAAGGAGCTTGAAAAGCTGTTGACCTTAGGTTGACCATCCGATCTTCTCATTGGCTTGAGAAGATCGTAGTAGGGCCATGACATAATCACAAAATTATTTAATTAATTGCTTTTGTGTGTATGTGATGCATGCTAGTTAATTAAGTAATTAATTAGTGCCTAACGATTAGATTAGATCTAAGTCGTGCACATGATGCACCCTTCGATTAGATTAGATCTATCGAGTATATGATACGCATCATCATTTAGATTAGATCTAAATCACGTCAACTCGTAATGCCTACCATGCCGTGATACCTACCACTACCTCGATCGCATGTTGTTGTTGAATCTGCCAAAGCAGAGCAACACATACTATCTTGGTAGGGTACGGAGGGACAATTTTGGTCCCGCCTATCAACGCATGGGTGAGTACAACTCAATTAGATTGAGTAACTAGTTAACTCAATTGGATCGAGTTTAACTATAGGCATTATCCAATGGTTGGTAGATAGGTCAAAATCACGTTTATATTAACTCTTGGGCGTATTAGCCAAAGCTAACTCGAGATTTAATATAAATGCGAATTTTGATCCTATAAACAAGAGTTGCATAGAGATGTAATTGGTAATCGTTACCTACCGATCATACTAAGTCTTGGGCGTATTAGCCAAAGCTAACTCAAGGGTTAGTATGATGTGGATCTTGTCCCACATGAATTATAGAATTCAGTGGGAGCATCATTTAGTTAAAGGCCTAATTAAATGATTAAGAATATGATACTTATTTCTACATTTATTTCTGTTGTAGATTACCATGACGTCGAATACGAACACCTTCTCCCTACGATCTGTCCTCGAGAAGGACAAGCTCAATGGAGCAAACTTCCTGGACTGGTACAGGAACCTGAGAATAGTTCTCACCCAAGAACATAAACTGTACGTTCTGGAGCAGCTCATTCCGGAGGCTCCTCCTGCCACTGCCCTGCGAGCTGACCGAGATGCTTTCAAGAAGCATCAAGATGACGCATTAGATGTGTCTTGTCTAATGCTCGCGACCATGAACTCTGAGCTTCAGAAGCAACACGAGTTAATGGGCGCTTACGATATGGTTGAACATCTTCGTCAACTGTATCAAGGTCAAGCGAGGCATGAGAGATTTGAGATCTCAAGGGCACTGTTTCAGTGCAAGATGCCAGACGGGGCTCCTGTAGGCCCATATATACTCAAAATGATTGGGTACATAGAGAACCTACAAAGGTTGGGGTTCCCACTTGGCCAAGAGCTGGCCACTAAACTAATCTTGCAATCCTTGCTAGATAGCTATAGTCAATTCATTCTAAACTACAATATGAACGAGATTGACAAGCCACTGCTCGAGCTGCTTAGTATGTTGCGAACTGCTGAGCTAAACCTTAAGAAGGCTAAGCCCAACACTGTTCTGATGGTTCAGAAACATAAGGGCAAGGGCAAGCCCAAAGGCAAGGGAAAGTCCCAAGCCAAGGGTAAAGGCAAGACACTGAAGCCTAAAGGAGGGGTCGCCAAGGATGCTACCTGCTTCCACTGCGGTCAGACCGGGCACTGGAAGAGGAACTGCAAGGTATACTTGGAGGATCTTAAGAAGAAGCAAAGTGAGACTTTCACTTCAGGTATATATGTTATAGAAGTCAATCTATCTATTTCTACATCATGGGTATTAGATACTGGATGTGCTTCTCACATTTGTACTAATGTGCAGGCGCTGAGAAATAGCAGGGCATTGACAAAGGGCGAGGTGGACCTATGAGAGCACGGGTTGCTGCTGTTGCTGTAGGGACTTACATTCTATCTCTGCCCTCTAGGCTTGTACTAGAGTTAGTGGATTGTTGTTATGTGCCTGCATTAACTAAGAACATTATATCAGTTTCTTGTTTGGACAAGAAAGGTTTCTCGTTTACAATAAAGAACTAATGTTGTTCCATCTATTTAAACGATATGTTCTATTGTAGTGCACCTCTGATAAACGGACTCTATATTCTAGACCTTGAGAGCCCTATCTATAACATAAATACCAAGAGGTTCAAGTCAAATGACATGAACCAAACCTACCTCTGGCACTGTCGCTTAGGTCATATAAATGACAAGCGCTTATCCCAACTCCATATGGATGGTTTGCTGGACTCATTTGATTTTGAATCATATGAGATATGCGAGTCATGCCTATGAGGCAAGATGACCAAGACTCCCTTTAGTGGGCACAGCGAGAGAGCGACTGATTTGTTAGGACTTATACAAAGTGATGTATGTGGCCCTTTCAATGTCGCTGCTAGAGGTGGTTATAGGTACTTCATCACATTTACTGATGACTTCAGTAGATATGGTTATGTGTACTTGATGACACATAAGTCAGAATCCTTTGAAAAGTTCAAAGAATTCAAGAATGAAGTACAAAACCAGCTTGGCAAGAGTATTAAGATACTTCGATCAGATCGAGGTGGAGAATACCTTAGCCATGAGTTTTGTGACTACCTAGCTGAGTGTGGGATTCTATCCCAACTCACTCCTCCTGGAACACCACAGTGGAATGGTGTATCCGAAAGGAGGAATCGTACCTTATTAGATATGGTACGATCTATGATGAGTCACACAGATCTTCCGACATACCTTTGGGGCTATGCTCTAGACACGGCAGCTTTTATACTCAACCGAGTTCCATCAAAGGCCGTGATAAAGACACCATATAGGATATGGACTGGGAGAGATGCCCAGGTGTCTTTCATGAGGATTTGGGGTTGTGAGGCTTACGTTAGACGTCAAGTCTCAAACAAATTAGAACCCAAATCCGACAAGTGCTACTTTATTGGATATCCCAAGGAAACTAAGGGATATTACTTCTACATTCCCAGTCAGCACAAGGTAGTTGTGGCAAAGACTGGGGTCTTTCTAGAAAGGGACTTTGTTTCTAGAAAGACTAGTGGGAGCACGTTCGATCTTGAAGAAGTTCAAGATGCGAACGATAGCACTGAAGCATCGATGGAAGTTGAACTGGAACCACAAAGTGTTGTGGATGATGTTGTTCCACAAAGAGATGAGGAACAACAACCAGTTCAAGTAGACATACCTCTTCGCAGGTCTGATAGGGTACGTCGTCAGCTTGAGAGATACTCATTTCTCTTGTCTGACCATGATGATGTTGTGCTCATAGATGATGAGCCTACCACCTATCAGGAAGCTGTGATGAGACCAGATTCCGAGAAATGGCTAGAGGCCATGAGATCCGAGATGGAATCCATGTACACCAAGCAAGTATGGACTTTGGTTGATCCACCTGAAGGGGTAAAACCCATTGGGTGTAAGTGGGTCTTTAAGAGAAAGACTGACATGGATGGACTTATCTATAAGGGTCGCTTGGTAGCTAAAGGTTTCAAGCAGATTCATGGTATTGATTATGATGAAACCTTTTCTCCAGTAGCGATGTTTAAGTCCATTCGGATCATGCTTGCTATTGCAGCTTACCATGATTACGAGATCTGGCAGATGGATGTCAAAACCGCGTTTCTGAATGGAAACCTACTCGAGGATGTGTATATAACACAACCTGAGGGTTTTGTAGATCCACAGCATACTAGCAGAGTATGCAAGCTGCATAGGTCCATTTATGGACTAAAGCAAGCTTCTCGGAGCTGGAATCTTCGATTCGATGATGCAATCAAACAATTTGGTTTCATCAAGAACCAAGATGAACCTTGTGTCTACAAGAAGGTTGTAGGGGACATAGTTGTCTTCCTCATATTGTATGTGGATGACATATTGCTCATTGGGAAAGACATCCCTTTGCTATAGTCTGTCAAGACTTGGCTAGGAACTTGTTTCTCAATGAAGGACTTAGGTGAAACATCCTGCATTCTAGAGATACAGATCTATAGAGATAGATCTAAGAGATTGCTTGGCCTAAGTCAGAGTATATACATTGACAAGGTACTCCTTCGGTTTGCCATGCAGAACTCTAAGAAGGGATTTCTGCCGATGTCACATGGCGTGAGTCTTTCGAAGACTCAAGGTCCCTCTTCTAGAGAGAAGAGAAATCGCATGGATCAGATCCCTTATGCCTCAGCCATAGGATCGATCATGTATGCCATGCTATGTACACGACCTGATGTCTTGTATGCTTTGAGCATGACGAGCAGATACCAGTCAGATCCAAGTGAAAGTCACTGGATAGCGGTCAAGAATATTCTTAAGTACTTAAGAAGGACTAAAGAATATTTCTTGATATATGGAGGCAATGATGAGCTAGCTGTAAAGGGTTACAGTGATGCCAGCTTCTAAACCGATCAGGATGATTACCGATCGCAGTCAGGGTTCGTATTTTGCATTAATGGTGGTGCTGTCAGCTGGAAGAGTTCGAAGCAGGATACAGTAGCTGATTCTACAACAGAAGCCGAGTACATTGCTGCATCAGAGGCAGCAAAGGAGGCAGTTTGGATCCGCAAGTTCATCACTGAACTTGGGGTGGTTCCTAGCATTGCTGACCCCATTGAGCTCTATTGTGACAACAATGGAGCTATAGCACAGGCAAAGGAACCTCGCTCACACCAGCGGACCAAACACATACTACGACCTCATTCGAGAGATTATCGAGAGAGGAGATGTGAAGATTTGCAGAGTACCCACAGAGGCTAACATCGCAGATCCCTTGACCAAGGCTTTGGCACAGAGGAAGCATGATGGTCACACTAGGTCATTGGGGCTTAGAGCCTACACTGATTGGCACTAGTGCTAGTGGGAGATTGTTAGCTAGAGCCCTAGAGCCAATCATTTGATGATTGTATTTTGGACTTGTTGTATCATATTCTATATAAATAAAGGCATTTGGTTTTTGGTTATTATACTTACTTGTATTGGTGCCAAATAAACTAAGTATAATAACGTCCTTGAGTAAAAGGTTCTTACCTATATCAATCGATTGGTTGAATCGATAGTGAGATGATATAGGGAACACTACTCTTAATCATTCCTAGTCGAGTATTAACATTCAGGGATAATGTTAATGCAATAAGACTAGCATGTAGGTTAACTCGATGACTTAATCTCACAAGTCATGGATATAGAGATATCAAGTTGACACATGGGTATGCATTAGAGAATGTATACTGAATGACCCGCCATGAGAAAGTATCATGGATCGTTATATGAGTGTCATATACTTTCTCATGTGGCTATTAGTATGACTACTAGTCCTTAGACCTGAAGTCACCATAGTTCCCTACGTAAGGAGTTATGTACTTTGGTTTCGTCAAACGTCACCCGTAACTGGGTGGACTATAAAGGCGATTACTAGGTATGTAACGAATTATGCAAAGGGATGTGAGTGATGTAGATGGGATCTATCCCTCCTATATGACGGGAGCGACATCGGTATTCTTGATAGAGTGAGACCACGAAGTGCATGGCCATGCCCAAATGAGTCAATATGAGATATTGAGCTCATTTGATTTAGTGAGTCTACTTGGAGTTCAGGATTTAGATTGATCAGAGGATGACACGGTCTATGCCTCACATTGATCAATCTAGATGTCTAGGATAGAAGGACACTTGTCATATATTGTGAGGAGTCACAATTAGTAGTCACAAGGTGATGTTGGATCTCAACATTCTTGTAACATTGGGTAGTAATGATGTGTTGCTAGATACCGCTCATTACTTATGCTCCTAAATGGGTTTAGGGGCATTGCCAACATTACAAGAACCTATAGGGTCACACAATAAGGACAATTAGATGGAGATTAGGTTCATATGATGAACCAAGAGGATTAGATTCATTTGATGAATCAAATTGGACTAATTGAGTTGGACTCAAGTTGATTCATGTATTCAATGTGTCTAATTTAGATTATGACTCATTAACTCAACTTAATTTAATGAATTAGATTCATTATATTAAGTTGGCTTGAATCAAATGATTAGATTAGATCAACCATGGAAGAGATTTGGTCAAGTTTGACTTGACTTGAGAGGAAGAGGAAGAGTCAAGTTTGACTTGACTAATTGCCACATCATAAGTGAGATGACAAGATGTGGACCAATGATGATGCCCCACATCATCATGGTGTGCCACCTCATGGATGTTACAAGCCTCCTTTCCCATTAATGTGGCCGGCTACATTAAATGAGTGGGAGTTACTCAAGTGGCCGGCCACACAAGAGGATGAATGGGAATGAATTTTCATTCAAGACTCATTCACTCCATCTTCTTCCTCTAGCTCTCCTTCTCGCTCTCCTCCTCAACTTGGCCGAACCACACAAGGTGCTAGCACACCCTTTGTGTGGTTTTTCTCCACCTACGTGTCAGTGTGGATACTTCTAGAGGGGTATCTATTTTGATACTCTCGAGATCCGGCACTGTTTGGATGAGCGGGAACGCGAAGGGCTTCGCTTCAAAGGTATAACCTTTTCTTTTGTAGATTTAAGTGTAGATCTAGGTAGAAACTCGTATTCGTGTGTTTTTCAAACTCTTTCTTTGCACGGATCCGTTGGCTAGGGGCTTTCGGGGTTTCCGCGATGCGGAAAAGCGGTTATCGCGGCCCGAAAAACCCAACACGTGTATGGGACACGGTCCTAGCATTCCCCTTCTCTGTAAGATTTGCATGGCCGTGTATGGCACACGACCAAGCTCTGTTTTGCTCCCAAAGGATAATTTCACTCCTTCCTTGCTTCTCCAACACTTCCATGCCCATGAAGAAGTCATGGCCAGCTCACGGAAGCGAAATTTCAACCTAAAAACAAAAGTAAAAACAAGTTTAAAAGAACTAACTAATGAAATGAAAACTGAAATTAAAAATACTATAAAAACCCTTGAGTTGCCTCCCATGAAGCGCTTGTTTAGGGTCTTTAGCTCGACCAATATGATCATTCCTCTCTTTTTCTTGCCCATGGAGGGTAGATGTATTTCTCATTTTCATTGGGAGGCCTTCTCCCAACGTCTTCCACCAAAGTGTATTCCTCATTTGGTGGCCTCCCATGAGGATGGAAATTCCATTCCTTATGTTTATAAATGTTTGCCCTGCTATAAACATTTAAAAGAGAAGAGACATGGTTAGAGGCATTAGATAAATCATATTCCAACCTTTACTTACCAATTACCAAAGATAGTTTATGGTTTTTAACGTCAATAATAGCCCCAGCTGTAGCAAGGAATGGTCTTCCCAATATGATAGGAATTTTTGGATCCTCCTCCATGTCAAGAACTACAAAATCTGTGGGAATTATACTCCCACCTACCTCTACTGGCACGTCTTCAACGATACCCATAGGGTACCTGCAGGAATGGTCAACAAGTTACAGTGTCATAGTAGTAAGTTTAAAGTTTTTGAGACCTAATTTATTACAAATAGAATAAGGAATGAGGCTAACACTTGCCCCTAAATCACAAAAAGCTTTCTCAATAAATTCATCTCCTATATTGCAAGGAATATAAAAGCTTCCTGAATCCTTCAGCTTTGGGGAAATGTTCTTTTCAAAAAGAGCACTACATTCCTCCGTAAGTGCTATGGTCTCTATGTCTCCTCTCCTTCTCTTACTTGACATGATGTCCTTGAAGAATTTGGCAAACTTGGGCATTTGTAAGATTGCATCAATGAGAGGAACTTCAACACATATCTCTTTGACTTTCTCCAAGAATTTGCCAAACTCTTCATCCTTCTTAAGCATAACAAGTCTTTGAGGAAAAGGGACTACTTGACTTTGTGAGAAAAGTAGAAGAGTCTTTTCAACCTTGGCGATACTCTCCTTATCTTCTCGAACCTGGTTAGGTTCTTGTGTTGAAAGAGAAAGCTCTTCTTCAAATTTCATCCCCTTTTGAGCAGTCACTTGGGGATCTCCCAAGGTCAGTCTACTCCTAAGTTCAATTCGATTGCAGTGCTCCATAGGATTAACATCAGGTTTTCCAGGAAGTTGACCTAGTGCTCTAGAAGATGAAGAAGCTAACTGGGCAATTTGACTATCCTGAATCTTTTGATGTTTTTCAGAATTATTCATTCTCTGAGTAAGCTTCAAAATAGCTTGCTTCATTTCATTCTGATTTGAGATAATTTCTTCAAACATCTTTTCAATCTTAGACATTAGAAAGCCTTGAAAGGATTGTTGTTGTTGAAAATTCTGCTGCCTAGACTGAAAATTAGGTCTTGCCCCCATAGATGGTCCTTGCTCTTGATTATTTCTATAAGAAAAATTAGGATGACTTTTCCACCCGGGGTTGTATGTATTTGAGTACGGGTTGTTCTGCCGCTGATTAAAACCCATGATTGCGTCACATTGCTCTAAGTGATTGATTTGTGCAGAGATAGCTCCCAAAGGACATGAGTCACTAGAGTGATTAGAACTTCCGCATACTTCATAAGTAGATACAATGACATTGACCGTATTTGAATTAATTCTCATGCTTTCTAATTTCTTTGTAAGAGCATCGAGTTTTGCAGCCATTAAAATGACTGCATCAACATCGAACTTCCTTGACGCTTTTGTTGGGTTTACACAAGAATAGCCACCACTTCTCTCATTTGCCCATTGATGATGATTTTGTGTTACACTTTCAATTATTTCCTCAGCTTTATCTAGGCTTTTATTCGTGAGTGCCCCTCTAGCAACTGAATCTAGGGACACCTTAGTATGATAATTAATGCCATTATAGAATGTGTGCAACACTAACCACTTCTCCAAACTATGATGTGGGCATTGTCTAAACATATTATTATATCTATCCCAAGTTTCAAATAAAGATTCTGAGTCAGCTTATTTGAAACTTGCAATGAGATTCCTCATATGAGCCGTTTTACTAGGTGGATAGAATTTATCCAGAAATTGTTGCTCACATTGCTCCTATGTGGTGATGCTATTTGGAGATAAAGAGTTTAGCCATTGCTTAGCTCTGTCTCTTAAAGAAAACCCAAATAATAATAAATGCACTGCTTTAGAAGGAACACCATTCATTTTCATTGCACCGCATATCTCATAGAAGACCTCCAAGTGTTGATTTGGGTCCTCATACGATCCTCCACCAAACTGATTTTGCTGCACCATAGAAATAATAGCCGGTTTGATCTCAAAATTATTTGCTTCAACAAAAGGTCTTGAAATACTAGATCGAAACCCTCTAGCATAAGGTGCTGCATAATCCTTTAATGGTCTGTTTGTCATGCTAGAATGTTCTTGTTCTTCTTGATGTCTTTGTGAAGTTCTTCTTCTATGAAATGTTCTGTCTATTTCGGGGTCTAGAGGAAGAAGTTCTCCTGTAAAGTTAGATCTTCACATACACAAGAACAAGATTGCAAGATATATTTGTTCAAAAGAAAAGAAGAAAGAAAAAGAAAAGTTAGATCAAAGGAAAAATAGAGAATAGCTAGACTAGAATGCTAGAAATCAAGAATGCAAAGTTAGAATTAGAATTAGAATTGCAACAAAATGAATTGTTAAGAAGTAGAAAGATATGCAAAAACTATGAAAACAGAATTCTAAAGATTAGTTACAATTATGCAAATGAAAAGAAAAGTTGTGTTTAGTCTAAATCAATTGATAATCGCTAATGTTATATCGTAGTCCCCGACAACGGCGCCAAAAACTTGTTAACGATCCGCAAGTGTACGGATACGTCGTCAGTAATAAAGAAAGATATCGTATCCACAGGGACTGGTATAACCACTAAAGATATCTCAAGATGAATTAGCTAAACAACTAATCAATTATTATAACAACTAAGTGCAACTATGAAAAGTAAAGTATAAAAATAGGAATAAGGGCTACGATAAAAGGGTTGTTCTAGGAGTTTTGGTTTCTTTGTAATATTATTCAATGTAAATGATATACCAAATCTTATTCCTCAATTAGCCTTCATTTGTAGAAGATTGCTGATTCTCTCTTGCAATAGACAACCGACCTAGGACCAAAATCTATATCTAATGTGATCAATTAGGAATGATTCCTATGATGTCCTTACACGGGCTTGCTTGTCACGTGCGCCCCTCGGATAATCAACATAGAAATTCATTACTTCTCAACCATATCAAGATATAAAGATTAATGCATACAATCTATCCTATCCCCTTGAATATCCTTATTTCCCCTTCAAGATTATCCCTCAATCATCCTTACACGGGCATGTCTGTCACGTACGCCCCTCGGATAATCGAATGAGGGATTACCTCTACAAGATCCACTAGACACACAAACATTCAATCAAGTATGGTAATTAAGCCCAATCACATCAATCCACACAAGATCAAATAGATACAAACACAAGAACATATCATAGAAATAGGAAATTGGCAAATAATCCACAAGAGTTTACATCAAATCATATTACAAATACTCCCTCCATCCTAGAACAAAGAGATCTAATCCATAGAACAAGAAGAGGAATCCAAAGACAAGAAAATTACAAGCATCTTGATCCCAAAACCCAAGAAGATAAAGGGAAGAAAAGCTTATCTACGATGAAGAATCGTCTTCGGATCCAATCCTCGTTCCTAGAGTCAATTCATTGAAGATCCACCCTTAGATCGCCAGAAAATCCCTCTAAGAAAGTGAGGAACCGCCCAAATCTTGCCCTCTCCCAAAAGGGAGAACTCCCCTTTTCAAATGAGGTAGAAACCCTTATATAGAGCTGGGGTTTGGGCACCACACGACCTCGAGACACGACCTGGTCCATTCCCTTCACTACCTAGGTGACACGGCCGTGTGATGCTCACACAGCCGTGGCATGCTCTGCTATTGCCCCCTTGCATGGCCGTATAGATCTACATGGTCTGCTCTGCCTCTGGCTCTAAAACTCCTACACGGTCGTGTCTAAGACACGGCCAGGGCTTTATTGGCTTCTGGAAATGTTGCACGACCGTGTGACACACACGACCATGCACTGCTTTGGCTCTGGAAGGCTTGCACGGCCATGTAGATCTACACGACCATGATATGCTTGTCTTCAAAAATTGACACGGTCATGTGATACTCACACGGCCGTGCCCTTCCTCCTTCCTGCTGAGGCTGCATGGGTGAGCACTGTTAGAGTGTATACTAAAAGCCTAGCTCTTGTAAACATTTATTTTGAAATAAACAATCACATTGGTTAAAAATGTCTACATTTATATGTTAAGTGTAGTTGTTGAATTAATTTAGATTGTAGATAACATGGTATGTGGTGTCACACACAGAAGATCATGTTATCGGTTCTTTATAAATTATAAACAGTAGCTCACGAATGAGATGGAAAGGAACAAACCATTGGAATAGTCGTAGTGTAATTAGGTATTAGTTTATCTTGACTAATAAATTACACTAGTACACTCTAACACTACAAGAAAATTGGGATTCTACAACACTTAAACGACAACGCTTTTTATAAAAAACGTTATCTATTTTTTTTTAACAACGCTTTTAGTGAAAAGCGTTGTCTATTTCATTATTTTCTTATTAATAGACAACACTTTTCTAAAAACCGTTGTCTATTAGTGATTTTTACAGGTCAAAGACAACGCTTCATAAAAAGCGTTGTCTATTAGCCTTCTTTTTAGTGTCTACAACAATGCTTTTTAAAAAGTATTGTCTATTATTAAATTCTCATCTAAATCTTGATTAATACAAACCGTTGGATCTAAGTAAGGAGTAGAAAACCCGAACCATTCTCCCAACTCCTATCTTCCGATCGTTTTTGATCCCGAACCCTTCTCCCAACTCCTCATCTCACGCGGCAAACCCCTCTCTCGCGAACCCCTCTCCGCGAACCACTCCTCCAAACTCCTCTCCGTCAAGACCGCGGGATTAATCTCTTCGCCTCCGTCGCCTCATTCACGCTTCTTTCACACTACCCAATCTCTTTGATTCGTGGGATTAATCTCTTACCCGTCTGATATCGAGCAGTTCTTCCTTTTGCTTCAACAGGCGAAGGCGAAAAGGTTTCCTTTTGAACTCTTCGGTGGAACGCGAGCATCCCGCGAGAATGTTGCTTCAATTCGTGGGTATCCAGTCCAATCTCTGGCTTCCGGCCTTCGTTCACGCAAGGTACTCGATATCTGAAGCCCTCTGGATCGCTTCGTGGTTCTGCTAGAGAGATCTCTAAGTTTTTTTATCCTCGATTTGTTTTAGAATTTAGATCTCGCTTCTGGATCCCTTCTGAACCTGTTCGGATCGATCCTTTTCTGGAGATTTGCCTTCCGTTCTGGTTTGCTTCTGTTTTTTTTTTATCCCTTTTTTTTTTCCTCTTGTTGTTTGAGCCTCGTGCATTAGCTTTTGGCTCCGGTTACAACCATAGTGGCGTTTACGTTTGCCCGTTGGAGTTGGGTTTGATGTGGTGATTTGATCTGGTGTTGTAGGGTTTAGAATCTGGTTGCTGCTTACATGGGAGATGGTGGCGCCATGGCTATCAAAGTCATGAAGATTGAGCAGAGTTGTGTGGAGAACAAGCAACCGGGGGCTGCTTCAAGTTCATCCATGTCTGAAGGAAGTTATGGGTTTTCTGGGATGTCTCCGTCCGTTTGTAGCTCCTCGAGGTCTTCCCCATCCCATAGGTACTGCTTAGTTTGTTGTATTATGATTTGATGTCAATATTAATATATGTATCTCAAATTGGCCCTGTTACTGTTTATATTGTGTTATTTTTATTGTTAATTAATTTGAATGTATACATTTTTTTTTCTACAGTTTTTGACTGTTCAATTTCTATAAGATGCAGAGAATCTTTGTCTGAGTTAACTAATCGGTGTTAAGTTTGGTTTTTTATTAGACTGTATGTATGAGTTCTTACTATAGGGATCGAGTCAAGTCTGCTTTATCATCACTTGTTTGTTTCGATGCTACTCAAAGAACACTGAATCGATCAATCCCAATAAGGTAGACGCTCAAATATGCTCATTAGAACTGCCCTTAGTAGATACAAATAGGTGGTCTTTGTATGCAAAAGGTTTAGGAAGGCAAAGATTCTTATACAGGAAAGAAAAGGTTCATTCTTTGTGAGAAAAACAATATAGTGTTTAATCAGTTAAGCTTTACCTAAATAAGGTGGTTGTTCTTTGTCTGATTAGTTGTAAGATGTAATAGATTTTAAAATGTGATCTAATGTAATATTTTGTGACCTTGACCATGGGTCATAGAAATATAAAAATATGTTATTTGTTAAGCTTTACCTAGAGTGGTTGTTTGTTAAGGGGTTTGATAGAGATTAGTTGTAAGATGTCATGTTATAGGACTTGTGTGATGGCACTTGATTCACCTAACAAAATTTAAAACATTTTAAATGTAAACTAATGTAAAAGTTATAATTTATATTAGAGTGGATATATATCTTGTAGTTGTTTTTTTTTATCTTGCAGTGAGAGTCTTCAATATTACTTTTGAGTGTCCCGGCATTGCCATGAGGAGTTGGCGGGTTCTATTGAGTGTCCTGGCATTGCCATGAGCGCCTCCCAAGAAGAGAAGAAGTGCAGCTTCATAACACTGAGTTCAGGTACCAAAAGAGGGCTTTTACAAATTACAATAAACTCAAAGAAAAATTAGGGCAAATTACTAATTGTTCCATCCTCTTACTAATGTATACACAGATCCTGTGCATGTTGCTTATCATGATGAGGAATGGGGAGTTCTAGTTCATGATGACAGGTGATTACTTCCACTAATTTCTTCATCTTATCTACACAAATTTCAACTAAATTTACATGTTGACAAGATTCAGATGGATAAACTTGCAGGATGTTGTTTGAATTGCTTGTTCTAATAGGAGCTCAAGTGGGGATGGACTGGACTACTATATAGAAGAAGAGGAATGAATTCAGGTTAGAACTAATGCTAGAAACAGTTTTTATTCAAAGGAAAGTACTTGTTTCGAACAATTTAGAATCTTGAAAGAAATGTTGTGTGGCAGGGTGGCATTTGCTGAATTTGATGCAGAGTCTGTCTCCAAGTTCACAGAGAAGTAGATGGTTTCCATCAGTGTGGAACTGAAGCTGGATTTAGGAAGAGTTAGAGGAATATCACTATCTACTTTGAAACAGAATTAGTGTTAATTTTGATATTTACTAGCTTCTTATGTAATTAAATACTAATATTACTTCAATGTCAGAATTCTATTATTTTGGTATGAGTTTGAAATCATTAGCTGAGTTGATTATATGTAAAATTAGAATCTAGACATGGTAAAGGAAAAATAATAGTTTCGTAAATATAAAAATAATGATTTTAAAATAATTCTTTAAAATTTTTTTCTTTAAAATGACAACGCTTTTAAAGCGTTGCAAAAAGTGATGTCTTTGTAAAAAAACAACAACGCTTTTAAAGCGTTGTAATAGCGTTGTCTTCGCTAAAAACGACAACGCTTTAAAAGCATTGTCTTCGCTACAAACGACAACGCTTTAAAAGCGTTGTCGTTGAGCAGACTTTTAACAACAGTGCCTTTAACAACGCTTTTTCAGGCACAAAGACAACGCTTTAAAAGCGTTGTCTATTAGCTTTTTTCTTGTAGTGTAAGTGTATTGAGCAGGACCATTTAAGGTAAGTTCTTTTTGTGCTGACTTAATAAAGGAACAAGACCTTAGTTATTATGGAAGTGTGTGTTCTTAATCCTAATATAATAACAAGCACATATATTTAGTATTTATTTCTTTAACTTATCAAAGGGTGAGATTTAGCTCGATAAATCAAAAGGCCTGATAAGTTGGGAAATGATATTACTTATAGTGTGTGTTGTTGATTATAGAAGGAAACTAAGTCCTAGTAATTTAGGTTGATAATGTCCCCAAGAGGAGCTCTAAGGTTTGTCATGTCAAACCCTGCAAGTGGACTTAGTCCGACATGACGATAAGGTTGAGTGGTACTACTCTTGGATTAAGATATTAATTAAAGAAAGTTGTCAGTAACTCATTTAATTAATGGACATTCGACATCTTAAACACAGAGAGACTAACACACTCATAATAAGAAGGAGCTCCAAATGTAATTTGGGATTGGTGCGATAGTTCAATAATAATTCTTTAGTGGTATGAATTATTATTGATGAAATTAAGTTGGGTGTTCGGGGCGAACACGGGAAGCTTAATTTCATCGGGACACCAAAACCAATTCCTCCTCTCAGTCCTTATCGTAGCCTCTTATATATAGAGAATTATACCCACCTATACCCACCTATACCCACCTTTCTACCCACCCTTAGGTGGCCGACCAAGTTAGCTTGGAGCCCAAGCTAGGGCCGGCCAAGACCAAAAGGTTGAGCGAAGTAGGTGGCCGGCCAATGCATGGAGCCCAAGCATGGTGTGGCCGGCCCTAAGCAAATTAAAAGGATTTTTATTTTAAAAATTTTTCTTATGTGGATTCCATGGTTTTAAAAGAGAGTTTAAAATTTAAATCTTTCCTACAAAAGATTAAGAAAAGATTTGATATCTTTCCTTATTTGTAGATTGAAAGGAAGATTTTAATTTTGATAAAACTTTCCTTTTTTGTAACCATGTTCATGATTTAAAAAGAGAGTTTAAAATTAAATATTTCTTTTATAAGTTTCTACAAAAGATTAAGAAAATATTTGATATCTTTCCTTATTTGTAGATTGTAAGGAGATTTTAATTTTAAAGATAACTTTCCTTTTTGAAAATCATCCACATGTTTTAATAGAGAAATTTTAATTTATAAAATTCCTTTTATAACCAACCATGAAGGGGTAAATTATTAGAGAAATTTTATTTTAAAATTTCTGGAAACAAATTAGGAAGTTTTAATTTTGTGTTAAAACTTTCCTTGCTTGGAGCAATGAGGTGGATGACCATGTGGATTTAAGAAAAGAAAATTAGTTTTAATTAATTAAATTTTCCTTTTCATGGAAAAGTAATAAGGAAGTTTTTATTTAAATTTTCTTTATTGGCAAGACCAAGGATTATAAAAGAGGGGGTAGGGGTACCTTCATGACTAACAACTCTATTCTATTTTTCTCTCTTTTCTTCCTTGGTGTGGCCGACCATCCTCTTCTCCTCTTCTCTTCCTTTTGGTGGCCGAACCTCATAAATCTCAAGGAGACTCTTGTGGTGGCCGGATCCTACTTGGAGAAGAAGAAGAGGAAGGAGTTTCTTGCATTCCTTGGAGCTTGGTGGTGGTGGCCGAACCTCTACATCCTTGGAGGAGTTTTGGTGGCCGAAACATGGTGAAGAAGAAAGAAGGGCTTGGGTGGTTCACATCTCAGTAGTTCTTTGCCCACATAACGTCCAAGATAAGAAGAGGAATACGGTAGAAAATCAAGAGGTCGTTGCATACAAAGAAAGGTATAACTAGTAATTATTTTTCCGCATCATACTAGTTTGTCTTTGTATTAATTCCAAACACAAGAGGCATATGATTCTATATTTTTGGATTAGATATTCGAAGTTGTGTTTCTTTTATTTTATTTTGATCTTGTGATTCGATTGTTCTTTTTGGTTAAACCTAATGTTATTTTAGGAAATTAAATATTAAATTTTGTTAAGAGGCTTTGTCGAGGCAGTGGTGGACGTTCCCATACCTAAGAAGGTCATGTGCCTCGCCATGTTTAACCTGGGAGCCAATTTTCGAAATTGATATTTAATTGAATTTATAACATGGGTGGATTTGGATTAATAATGTTAAATTCTATTTACAATCCAAGTCTAAACCATTAAGAACAGATAAGTTAAATTTGGAATCAATAATGTTAAGTTCCATTTGCGATTCCGAATTTAATTTCTAAATAACACAATAGGTTGTTAGGAAAGGTTTGACACTTGTACAAAATTTTTGTACAGTGGAACTGGTACGATCTTCCTAGGACCAACCAACAATTGGTATCAGAGCTAGGGTTTGCCTGTATGTGTTTGGTTTTCAGTTTAATTATGCACATGTCATACATAATTTAGGCACGATAATAGTAGGATGTGCTAACTCTATGATTGCAGGCTCCAACTATTATGGCTTACAGATATTGTGTGTGATTGGACCCTTGGACATGTCAAGGGCATTTTATTGTGTGTGCATGATTGTAATATCAAATACAGCAGGAGCTGTATTAGTTAATAGGATTTTACATTTTTGTTCGATCTAGACTTTATGCACATTCCCTTGTGGAATATAGGATCGATGTATGTAAAATTTTATTTTCTGTCGCAGATCATATCCTTGCGAGGTGTGGTGCTATTGAAGGACCAGAGGCGTAGTAGAAAAGAAACCTCGATGGACCCGACGATATGAACCCTAGGGCTGGCAGCACACGAAGGACAGTGATGGAAAAGGCCATAATAGTTGAAAAATTAATTTCCATATTTATTGTTTTTATTTACTGTAATGTGTGTGATGTGTGCTTGTTAGGTTAAAATTCCTCACCTTAAATAAGTAAGTGGGAGAGGAATTTTTTAGATAAATTCCACGGTCTTCATTACTGGTTTGTAAGTGATGCGACAAACTTGCGTGTTGGCTCTGAGTGCCTTCCTCCCCATCGGATGAGTTTGTTTGCAGATCACTAGATCAAACTTCCTTTATGGATGGTTATAGGAAATTGATTAGGAGTGTGTGATCTTCCCCATTGGAAGGGGCACAATCTTATTTAATGGACTAAGTATCAAGTAATGGTATACACTTAAGCACATTTAATAGTATCCTCCCCATCGGAGTCACTGTTATTATTTGTGTGACCAAAGGAAAACCAACTATTAATTTGTCATAAAGATAAATTGACAAGATAATAAAATTAAAACCCCCTCTTACAAATGTTGAGATTTTGTATACGTACACACTATTGTGGCATACAAAATTCACGGTGTTTGAGGTAATTTTATTTGTCAAGTTGACAAGATAATAAAATTAATGGGTAAACCCCTCTTACAAATGTTTGGATTTGTATACGTCCACACTATCGTGGCATACAAAATTCACGGTCTTTGAGGTAATTTTATTTTTCATAAAGATAGGTTGACAAGGTTATTAATGGGTAAAACCCTCCTCTTACAAATGTTTGATTTTGTATACGTCCACACTATCGTGGCATGCAAAATTCACGGTGTTTGAGGTGTTGGTGACACCGTGAATTTAAATGATATTGTTTTGAGGAATCAATATTATTTTAAATTCAAAGTTTTGACCAAATATTTGATCAGAGATAGACCAACTATTAATTTATTTCTCATAAAGTTAGGTTGACGAGATAATAAAATTAATGGATAAAATCTCCTCTTTGATTTGGTATATGTCCACACTATCGTGACATACAAAATTCACGAGGATTTTAAGGTGTTGGTCTTGACCAAATATTTTTTTGATTCTTAGGATTTCAAATGTTTGTCAATCCCCTAGTTGTTAGACTATAGAATAGACTTAGTAGTCCCAATGATTGGAAACAAAACTTGGACTCTAAGGTGGACTGTCCTCTCAGAAATGAGAACAATAAAAGTGTATTTTATTCATTAGTTGTTGAAACATGTTTAGTGGTGTTATCTACCGGTACCTGGTGTGTAGATACGAGAGCCACTGATCATGTCTGCAATTCATTGCAGAGGTTCCAGAAAACCCGACAACTATATGAAGGGAAAATCACCGTCTACATGGGCACTGCTGCAAAAGTAGCAGCTGTTGCAGTAGGAGATGTTTATCCTCTGATAGGAATAAAATATGGATTTTGAGAAATTGTTTTTACGTACCAAGTTTAGAAAGAACTTGATTTCGGTTTCTAAACTATCAAAGAACTTGATGTTCTGTCTCTTTTGATAACAAAGTTGTTATAAAAAAGAATAGGTAAGTTATCTGTTCTGGTACGTTGGATGACAATTTATATAAATCCAATAAATTTCACGATACAACAAATGGAAATTAATAACACATATTCTAACTCTAATAAGAGAAAGCAACCTTCGGAAATGAACTAATCATATCTTCGGCATCTAAGGCTATGTCATATGGACTTGAGTAGGATTCAAAGGATAATAGTCGATGAACTTTTGGGTTCATTGGTGGTGGAAAACTTTCCAACCTGCGAGTTTTACTTGGAAGGAAAAATGACCAAGAGGCCTTTTAAGTCTAAGGGGTATAGAGCCAAGAAGTGTTAGAATTGGTTCATTTTGATTTGTGTAGACCTATGACTATCCAGGCAAGAGGTGGTTCCAAATATTTCGTCTCTTTTATAAACGACTATTTGAGATATGAGTACATTTACTTGATGCGCCACAAGTCTAAGTACTTTGATAAGTTCAAAGAGTACAGGGATGATACGGAGAAACTTCAAGGTAAAAGTATCAAGACACTACGGTGAGATCGTAGTGTTGAGTATCTCTTAGGAGAGTTTAGGAGACACTTATCAGAAGTTGGGATTAAATCCCAACTGACTGCACCTAGTACACCCCAACAGAATGGTGTGGCAGAAAGAAAGTATAGGACTCTTATGGAAATAATTAGATCGATGATGAGTTATTCAGAATTACCAAATTTATTTTGAGGATATACTTTGGAAACGGAAGTGAACATAGTACCTTCTAAATCAGAACCCTCTACTCCCATAGAATTATAGAATGGGCGTAAGCCTAGTCTAAAACATATTCAGATTTGGGGTAGTCCAGCACATGTGATGAAGGGAGACACTGATAAGTTGGAATTAAGAACAAGAGTTCACTTATTTATGGGTTATCCTAGAAAAATGAAAGGAGGTTTATAGTCCTAAAAAATCATAAGGTCATTGTTAGCACCAATGCTCGATTTTTAGAAGAGGACTATGTAACGAACCACATGCCCATAAGTAAATTTGTTCTTAAGGAAATAATAAAGGACATGTCTAATCTAGTACCAACTGTACAAGATGAAATATCATAAGAAACTGCAACATGTATCACAAATGATACACAATTGCACAAAGTGCCTCATCGTAGTGGGAGGGTTGTTAGGCAACCTGAAAGATTGATATTTTGGAAGAGTCTTTGGACTTGATCCTTGGTCAACATGAACCTAATCCCCAGACACATGACGAAGCACTCCAAGATAAAGATCCAACATCTTGGCAAAGAGCGATGAATATAGAAATAGAATTTATGTATTTTAATAAATTCTGGGAGCTTAAATAACCACCAAATGGTGTAAAAGTCATTGGGTGAAAATAGGTCTACAATAGAAAAAAGAGGGATAGATGGGAAGATAGAAACTTTCAAAGCAAGGCTTGTTGAAAAAGGGAAACCTTTTACCAGTAGTCATGCTTAAGTCTATCCAGATTCTTTTATCTATTGCTGCTCATATGGATTATGAGATTTGACGAGTGGATGACAATACAGCTTTCCTTAATGGCAGTTTTGAAGGAAACATCTATATAAAGCAACCAGAGGAGTTCATTGTGAAGGGCAAAGAACATTTAGTATGTAAGCTCAATCAGTCTATTTATGGACTGAAGCAAAACTTCAAAGTCTTAGTACATTTGGTTTAATGAAGTAATCCAGACCTATGGATTTATTTAATAACCAGATGAGTATTGTGTATACAAGAAGTGTGATGGAAATGTGGTGGTATTTCTTGTACTATATGTAGATGATATTTTTTGATAGTTGGAAACAATATCAAAGTGTTGTCAGAAGTAAGGGTATGGTTGTCCAAGCAATTCAATATGAAGGACTTGGGAGAATGCACACATATTCTCGCGATCAAAGTAATAAGGGATCACAAGAAAAAAACGTTGTGCTTATCCCGAGCTTCATATATCGATATAATCCTAGCTCATTTTAGCATACAAGACTCCAAGAAAGGTTTTCTACCTTTTAGGCATAGAGTATCTTTATCTAAAGAGATATCTCCGAAGACATCAAAGGAGATAGAGGACATAAAAGCAGTTCCTTATGCTTCGGCTGTCGGAAGCCTAATGTATGGTATGTTGTGCACTAGACCGGATATCTGTTTTGCCCAGGGCATAATTAGTAAATATCAAAGTAACCCAAGACCGGGACACTAGACTGCCGCAAAGCATATATTAAAGTACCTTAGAGGGACTAGAGATTATATGCTAGTTTACAAGGCAGATAATTTGATCCCTGTGGGTTATACGGATTTTGACTTACAATCAGATAGGGACAATAGTAAGTCAACCTCGGGGTTTTGTGTTTACTTTAGAGGTAAAGCCATAACAATGGAGGAGTATTAAGCATAGTTGTTTCTCGGACTCCACCATAGAAGATGAGTATCTGGTTGCCTCTGAGGCAACCATAGTAGCTGTATGACTGAGAAACTTCATGATGGACTTAGATGTGATTCCTGATTTGCCCAAAATTATTATAATAAATTGTGATAATAAGTGGTGCAGTAGCAAACTCGAAGGAAACACGAGTCCATAAGGCAAGTAAACACAATAGAGCGCAAGTACCACCCAATACGAGACATCATATAACGAGGAGAAGTTGTTGCCGCCTAGATTGCATCAGGTGATAACCTGGAGATCCTTTCACAAAGGCCCTTAAGGCAAGAGCTTTTAATCGACATGTGGAGGGGATGGGAATCAGATGTATGGCAGTAGATAAGACAGCTTAGTCTTTTAGTATAAGTGGGAGATTGTTAGAGTGTAGTATACTAAAAGCCTAGCTTTTGTAAACATTTATTTTGAAATAAGAATCACATTGGTCAAAAATATCTACATTTAAATGTTAAGTGTAGTTGTTCAATTAATTTAGATTGTAGATAACATGGTGTGTGGTGTCACACACAGAAGATCATGTTATTGGTTCTTTATAAAATATAAATAGTTTCTCACGAGTGAGATGGAAAGGAACAAACCATTGGAATAGTCATAGTGTAATTAGGTATTGGTTTATCTTGACTAATCAATTACACTAGTACACTCTAAGTGTATTGAGCAGGACAATTTAAGGTAAGTTTTTTTTGTGCTGACTTAACAAAAGAACAAGACCTTAGTTATTATGGAAGTGTGTGCTCTTAATCCTAATATAATAACAAGCAGATATATTTAGTATTTATTTCTTTAACTTATCAAAGGGTGAGATTTAGCTCGATAAATCAAAAGGCCCGATAAGTTGGGAAATGATATTACTTATAGTGTGTGTTGTTGATTATAGAAGAAAACTGTGTCCTAGTAATCTAGGTTGATAATGTACCCAAAAGGAGCTCATAAGTTTGTCATGTTAAACCTTGTAGGTGGACTTATTCCGACATGACGATAAGGTTGAGTGGTACTACTCTTGGACTAATATATTAATTAAAGAGAGTTGTCAGTAACTCATTTAATTAGTGGACATTCGACATCTTAAACACAGGGAGACTAACACACTCATAATAAGAAGGAGCTCAAAATATAATTTGGGATTGGTGCGGTAGTTCAATAATAATTCTTTAGTGGTATGAATTATTATTGATGAAATTAAGTTGGGTGTTCGGGGCAAACACGGGAAGTTTAATTTCATCGGGAGACCAAAACCAATTCTCCTCTCGGTCCCTATCGTAGCGTCTTGTATATAGAGAATTATACCCACCTTTCTACCCACCCTTAGGTGGTCGGCCAAGTTAGCTTGGAGCCCAAGCTAGGGCCGACCAAGACCAAAAGGTTGAGCCAAGTAGGTGGTCGGCCAATGCTTGGAGCCCAAGCATGGTGTGGCCGACCCTAAGAAAATTAAAAGGAATTTTATTTTAAAAATTTTTCTTATGTGGATTCCATGGTTTTAAAAGAGAGTTTAAAATTTAAAATCTTTCCTACAAAAGATTAAGAAAAGATTTGATTTCTTTCCTTATTTGTAGATTGAAAGGAAGATTTTAATATTTTATAAAACATTCCTTTTTTATAACCATGTTCATGATTTAAAAAGATAGTTTAAAATTAAATATTTCCTTTTATAAGTTTCTACTAAAGATTTAAAAAAGATTTGATATCTTTCCTTATTTGTAGATTATAAGGAGATTTTAATTTTAAAGATAACTTTCCTTTTTGAAAATCATCGACATGTTTTAATAGAGAAATTTTAATTTATAAAATTCCTTTTATAGCCAACCATGAAGGGATAAATTATTAGAGAAATTTTTATTTTAAAATTTCCAAAAACCAATTAGGAAGTTTTAATTTTGTGTTAAAACTCTCCTTGCTTGGAGCAATGAGGTGGCCGACCATGTGGATTTAAGAAAAGGAAATTAGTTTTAATTAATTAAATTTTCCTTTTCATGACAAAGTAATAAGGAAGTTTTTATTTAAATTTTCTTTATTTGCCAAGACCAAGGATTATAAAAGAGGGGGTAGGGGTGCCTTTATGGCTAACAACTCTATTATATTTTTCTCTCTTTTCTTCCTTGGTGTGGTCGACCATCCTCTTCTCCTCTTCTCTTCCTTTTGGTGGCCAAACCTCATATATCTCAAGGAGTCTCTTGTGGTGGCCAGATCCTACTTGGAGGAGAAGAAGAGGAAGGAGTTTTTAGCATCCCTTAGAGCTTGGTGGTGGTGGCCGAAACTCTACATCCTTGGAGGAGTTTTGGTGGCCGAAACTTGGTGAAGAAGAAAGAAGGGCTTGGGTGGTTCCCATCTCAGCAGTTCGTTGTCTACACAACGTCCAAGATAAGAAGAGGAATACACACTATGTGAAAAATGACTTTTTATTTCGTTGATTACCTAAAGTAAAAGACCTATTTTTACCGAAGTAGACATGCGTGAAGTAAAAAGATTTATTTTACTTCGGATAAACTCTGAAGTCATAGGCCCAGAAAAACGAAGTCGTATTGGGTGTCGGGTTCGGACATATTACGAAGTTAAAAGTGCATTTAACTTCGTCGGTTTTTAAAAACACCGAAGTAATTAATCCTTTTCGACTTCATCGTTTATTATTTGTTGTGAAGTAATATACCTACTTTAACTTCGGTTAAAAATGAAGTAATGGATTACTTTTACTTCGACATATATCGTTAATTCCTGAAGTAATTATCGATTAAATTACATTTAGCTTCGTTCTGGATCGAAGTAATAGATAGATACTACTTCGGAATTTTTGGTAATAACCGAAGTAGTTGATACTATTTTACAGCAACAAATTGTATTGCTTCGAAGTTATAAGTAGATTTTACTTCGGATTTTATGAATAAAGTGAAGTATTTTTTCTCTTTTTACTTCATTATTTTTAGACTTCAGTAATTTTGAGCATCACAAAAGGTAAATTCATAAGCCTTGATCAAAATAAGCCATGATTTCAGCATATGTTTATACAAAACAAATCTCACAACCTATAATTCACACAACCATAAAAAACGAGTACACAATCTCCCTAAATATGGTCAAAATAAGCCATAAAAAACCAAAAACATGTACTGGTTCATTCACACAACCTGCAATTCACTTCAAGAACGAGTACACAAATTCACTCCATTCAATTCTCACTTCATCATATTGTGTCTGCGTATAGTACTGGTTCTTCACACAACCTGCAAATTGCAATTTAGAAAGAACCATCATGTTATGTTTTGTAACTGAAAACTTTAAATCAAAACACAGTAAGTTGAATTAACAAAAGCATGATAAGACAAATAAATATGTATTTTTATATGCACTCTTATAGTAACAATTTTGTTCGAATTATAACATGTGAGTCACAGAAGCCTAAATAAATTTGGGCCTTACATGCTCATTATTTTACTGGACTAAAAGTTGAGGCATTGTCTATCACAAAAGTATATTTTTAAAAAAATCTGCCTGAAGTAAGCTCAGGTTGTGTGAAGTCCAGCAACACTTGAAGTAAGCTAACTGGAGACCAGCAATACTTGAAGTAAGCTAACTGAAGTAAGCATTATCTATCGCAAAAGATAATTTTTGGAATCCTAAAAAATTCTGCCTAAAGTAAGCTCAGGTTGTGTGAAGCTCAGGTTGCTTAACATATCTGTAGCTAACTTTTGAAAAAATATGTTATGTTTTATAGGCAATTTCTGGAATCCTAAAAATCAAAGAGAAGTATAACCCAACAACTTGGATGCTTGAAGAAGCTCAGTGCCTACAGAAGCCCGATTTGGAATGGATTTTGTAGAATACTCAACCCCCCACACACACACACAATATTACTAAGCACACACACACACCCCATTACTAAGCACATACACACTTTGTATAGACAAATAACTCAAAAAAACGTACCCCTATTCACCTTTCCCCTCTTCCCACAGGAAAGTACACATGTTAGCCCCAAATCAGTTACTAATTTCCCCCAGCTACTAATAGAACTATGCATAACACAGTTTTGTATAAAACCATAAACAGGGTGTCATCTAAGGGCGAGGAAAAAAAAGAATGAAAGAAGCCATATCAAAGCATGAGAAGAAAGCAGTAGCAGGGCGTGAACGATTTGATTCAGTGTGCAACACTATATCGATTTGATTCAGTATGTGCATTCCTGTTCAAAATGGAAGAAATTCACACACCTTCCTCTCCAACTGTAGATCCTCACATTCAACAATCTCTTTCATGTACCGCATGACACAATATCCACATTCAACACAACCTTGTTGTTTTAGATTACCCTAATGAATCAAAGTTAATGCAAAGTGAAAAACCAAATATATAAGAACCAGAAATGCATGTTTTCAATAAGACATACCGTCAACTGTTTGAAAATTGGTCGTTTTGGATTACCCCTCATACAAAGGTACGTCCTCACTCCACTACATTGTAAAAATAGAACTTATTTCATTTCATATTTGCTAATCAATCTATTCACAATCTACATAATCTAAAACATACTTGCACACTGTAGTTTTCCAAGCGTTATCTCGGTTCCTATTACCCATTGAGTCCAACAAATAAATTGTATCTTTGTCCTCGTTTATAACGGTCAAGATCCAGTGGTTCCTGCACGATTGTCAATATATAGCTAAGCTACTATGCATTAGGAATTGAGCAGGGATTAAAAATATACCCAGTGTTGTATGGGATAAGGCATATGCTGTCTCCATTTGATGCTTTCAACTGATTAGCAATGTGTTGTGAAGAGGTACTGCCATCTTGAGCGGCTGGTATTTTGTTGGGATCCACAAATGACACATACTCAGCCCTGTTTGTTTCCTTCAAGTACTTGTACAAGTAACTGTATTCAAGTAATAAAAAACATGGTTACTTAAGACATGAACTAATGCAAAGAGAAGAATTGTATATAAGACATAACTTACCCCATGTAAACCAAAATTTACCTGGCCCCTATCTCTCTCATTTCCATACAGCGCATGACATCCTCTCTCAACAACGATGTACTCACATTACGTCCAAATATGGCTTCATCAAATTCGATAGGAATGCTTTCCTCCTCAGTCATCAGTCTAACAACATAAGAATACAAAAACTTGCATGGCATTGGTAGAGCACTTTCAACTTCTTTGAATTTATTTTTCTCATCAGGAACCTCCAAAATAGCAAATGGTGGTGCATGTTTCTCCTTTTTCTGCAATTTTAAATAATTGTAGCAAAATATATAACTATAGCAACAGAAAAGTGAACTGAAAATACCTTTGTCGTCGGAAATGTCACCAACTCTTTTGGCCAGCCAACCACAGTTCCAACAGCATCTACCATTACTGTTGGTCCCGACTTAAGTGGAATTGGAAGCTCCGCTTCCTCCTGTAAAACAACATCAACAGACACCTTTAAGTTGCCTTCCCCAAATGGAGCATTGTGCAGCATAACATTTGGGCCTCCGTCAGATACTATCGTGCCATATGCCACCACATTCCCCTTATTCTTCAGAGCCAAATGACATTTTTTCTCCTGAACAATAAGATATTATGTTTTAATATCTAAAGCTAGGAAACAAATTTAATGTACCAAATATAATATAAAACCTCATTGAATGAACTGCCGCATTCAAAAACTTCCACATCATCTTCCAATCTTTGAACTGCCATGTGCGATGACTTATTAGATGCTACACGTTCAGAAACTCGATCACTTATTTCTGGCATAAATCGAGCAAGAAGAGCCTTGAGTTTTTCAACTTCAGCTTTCAAACTCTTTGTTTCCTCCGCTTGCTCTTTATAGTTTTCAGCCAAAGCCTTTGACACCAACTCCCTCTTCTTCCTTGGAGTTTTGAAGTAGACTTGGGGCTTCACAAATCCCCCTACACCTCTAACCCTGCCGTAATGTTCTTGGCTCCCTAATGCAGTAGTTAATACGTCATTACTTCAAGAAGATATGAACTCTCCCCTCTTTTTCTTATCCAACAAATCGTCCTAAAAATATGGAGGTAACATTAAATATCCAATGAAGACACCTTTTTCACTTATTATGAATGAACTAGAAATAAAACTAAAATAATACAATTTTTTCAGCAACTTCAGCAGTCTCTGTATTTGTGATGTTTCCGGATTTGTCCTCGCGGGCCTTACGCCAAAATAATGACCTATCAACTTCCTCATCCTCCCTGAATATTTTTCTATGCCTCTAAAATTCCAAAAAACGATCATTTAAAACATGGCATACTACATGAAAAGGATAATATAATGTTCCATGGATTACCAATTCAGTCTCCAAGCCAATGTAACCTTTGCGAGACATTTTGTGATGATACTTGCAATGGCTCGTCTGTTCCTTTTGTTTTTCATGAGTGACCTATATCACGTAAAAAAAAGTAAATTTATAGAAGAATTGCTAGAATTTAAAAACAATAGGATGGAGTATGATGAACTTATTATATATATTCCTGCTGTACATGAACTTATTATATATATTCCTGCTGTACATAACTTCATTTTGTTAATTAAATGCCCTAAATGTTTTAAATCTTGGTGCATATAATAATTTAAATATAACATGATAATATCATCAAGTACCTCCCAAGATGGATGTAGTCTCTCATCGACAAAAGCTTTCCAAATTGCAGATGGGATCTGATACTACTCCGGTGGTGACCTCAATTTTTCAGAATTATCTCTATATGGCCAGGCAAACCTACTGTTGAGTTTGTTTTTGAAGTCTCTCCATTTCTGGCCTGCTGAACTCATCACTGCCCCCTCGCTTTGAGGTGCTAAGTCAAAGACATTCTGTAACACACAGCAGTAATTGCTATCAGTTTGTATATTGAAAAAATCACAATGAAAAAAAAAACATAAGCAATCTCATAAGGAAGTGTATTATTAGATTATACTCACTGATATTTCTTCCCACACTTTCTGTTTCACGTTCTCTGGAACAGTGGGCCATGACTTTATGTTAATTGGCACCATGGATCTAACAACAGAGCCTATGAAAGATTGTAGTGCCTTCCCATTTTCATTGTACACAGGTCGTCCCATGTCATCATATTCAATCGTCGACTTTTTTCCCTAACTTGCAGCAGCAATAAGTCTGCACATTGATGTAGGCCCTCGAGTCTTCTTCTGCCCAGTAATAGAAGGTTCTACTATTTCAGTCTCTCCTCGTAGCTCTGCAGCGGCTAACCCATCAGCATCTTGGTGTAGTTCGGTGTCCTCAATTACACGTGGCTCATCATATTTTGCTATTTTTCGCAGTTTTTTAGGACGCAATTTTCTTTTCACTGCATATAGGAAAATAAATGATGAGATAACGGTATATAAAGTCTACAGTGACAATATAATAAAAGAAGACATGATACAAATAATAACATTAACACATATGAACAAGTAAAAATAATACTAGTAAAAATAATAAATATTAATGCAGATGACATAAAAGTGGAAAACATCATTTTTTCTTGTTTGTTACAAAGAAACCCTCTTTAGAAGATCTAAAGTATCCTTCACGTGTAGGAATACAATGAATATCAACATTATCAATTGGTCGAGCTTCGGGAATTCTGGTCCAAAGATCCTCTTCTCCCTCGTAACATCTATTTGGAACTGGAAGCACTATTGACGACTGTAACACCCCACCCTCCTCACTACTGGTCTGTGAGGGCGGAGGGCTACTGGACTACTAACTTTACTTAACTATCCTAGTTCACATGTTGATAGAAATTCCTAAAACTCTCGGAGAACTCAAAACATACAATTAACTAGCAGCGGAAGACTAAATGACTCATCTAATACATTCTACTCAACTCTTTGTTAATAAATTCTTATGCTAAATCCCAAGGCTTCTATAGTCCAGGCATCACACATCCATCCGCACCTCCTTGTCGCCTTCCTTTACTATAGCTTTTCCTTTCCTTTATCTGCAGTAAGAGGAAATGCATCTATAAGCAAAATTACTTAGTAAGCGCTATCTAACTCACAAAACTCGAGTATGCATGTAAGCTGAAAGAAATTTAGAAACTGAATGCTCATCTAATAGCAAACGAAACATAGCATACTGAAATACTAAACATGTAAGCAAATCTAAACAACATGTCAGTATATAAGAAAGCTAAACTTGCTGAATTTTAAACTTATGTGAAGCTTATTTCTTTTGTTTGAAAACTTATACTTTAATACTTCAAAATAATAATCAACTTTCTTCTTGGGTCCAACAACTGTACTTACTATGCGCACATCCCTAACTAGACCCGAGATAGCTGGTCCCGAATCTAGTAGGGTTTACTAGGTTATCTAAATCTAGGGACGACTATGGGAGTCGAGCCCAAGGACAACTGAGAGTCCTGCATACAAGGTTATCTAAACCTAGGGACGACAATGGGAGCCCAACCCAAGGACAACTGAGAGTCCAGTACAATGCCACTAATAAAAGTAAAATACTTGTTATCTTTTAATACTTCTAATATATAATGCCTCGGCATTTTAATAAGCACCTTGTGTGCCAAAATCTCTAAAGTCTTGACTTTGGGATCGACTTAAGACCTTGTCCTTTTTCTTTCTTTTCTTTATCTTTCTTATACTTGTTAATACCTCTAATAAAAGAATGCTTCTTTAAAAACTAAAATGTTTAAACAAATTCTAACTTTGAAATGCATAAACAAAAAT
The DNA here is from genome assembly GCF_018446385.1 of Zingiber officinale. Taxonomy (NCBI): domain Eukaryota; kingdom Viridiplantae; phylum Streptophyta; class Magnoliopsida; order Zingiberales; family Zingiberaceae; genus Zingiber; species Zingiber officinale. The sequence goes on along the minus strand of NC_055998.1, from coordinate 50,303,072 downwards.
CAGCATACCATGCTAATCAAAATTCTACATACTATTCTAATTAAGATTCTGCATTCTATGCTACACTATTTCTGCATACTACGCAAACATAAATTCTGCACTATAATACTTAACCAAACTGCACTATAATCTTTATTAAAAATCTGCACTATAAGCTTAATTAAAATCTACACTATAGGCTTAATTAAAATCTGCACTATAAGCTTACATAAAAATCTGCATTATAAGCTTAATTAAAATTTGCACTATATGCTTAATTAAAAATCTGTACTATAAGCTTAATTAAAATCTGCACTATAAGCCTACATAAAAATCTGCACTATAAGCTTAATTAAAATCTGTACTATAGGCTTAATTAAAAATCTGCACTATAAGCGCTTAATTAAAATCTGCAATACAAGCTCTACATAAAAATCTGTATTATAAGCTTAATTAAAATCTGCACTATAGGCTTAATTAAAAATCTGCACTATAAGCGCTTAATTAAAATCTGCAATATAAGCTCTACATAAAAATCTGTATTATAAGCTTAATTAAAATCTGCACTATAGACTTAATTAAAAATCTGCACTATAAGCGCTTCTTATGCTTCGAATTCAAGAAGAACAAAGGTCCGAAACTACTCCTACTGCAGGTGAGCACTTACCTTGATTCTTGGACTCACAACCGAATAAAAAGGGCTTCTAGGACCTTGGCCGACCGCCGGAGATGATGCCCTAACTACCTTTCATTTTCTGCCCGAGCTCCGCCATCGTATGCAGAAGAGAAGGAGAGAATGGTTTAAGTCACGGGAAAACAGAGCATCAACTTATCCCTTTTTATAACTTAATATTTCTGTTAACTCCTTAAATAAATTCACTACCTTTTCTAAATAGACAAATCCAACATCAACTTATCCCTTTTATAATCAAATATTCTGCTAACTATCTTAAATAAATTCGCTACCTTTTCTAAACAAACAAATCCAACATCAACTTATCTCTTTTATAATATTCTGTTAACTATCTTAAATAAATTCACAACCTTTTCTAAATATAAAAATCTGTTTGCCCACCTGGTCAGCCGGATTTTGACCGAGTCAAAGGTTGTGTGTTCAATTCTCGGTTTGGATATTTTTTTGTTGAAACTTCCTTCGTTTAGTAAAAATACCAAACGACCTCCAAAAATTACATAAAAATACTCTAAAAATTTCTAAAAATCTCTAGAATATTTCTAGAATATTTGTAAATATTTGTAAGAACATTTAGAACTCCTAATGAGGAAAATTGGGTAGTTACAATCCCCCATACCTTATAAAAAGTTCGTCCTCAAACTTAGACTAATTCTATAGCATGTTCTCTACCTTGTACATGCATTAGTTAGCGTCCATAATCTAATGTACTAAGGAAAACCACATCAAAGGTATCTTAGGACCTCCTAACCTACTTTCAATGAACATAAGCATAAGCAGTGACATAAGCATGACAACATAAACGTAAGCATGGTAGATGAACTAAACATAATGATAGACTCGATCACAAGCATGTCCATATGCATAGGCAAGAACATAACATGAACATAACGTGGACCTAAATATAAACGTAAATATAAATATAACATGACTTGAACATACTTGCATGCATACTTATAAACATACTATTGTGGTGGCCTAGTTGCACTTAGTAGTACCGTAACATAAGTTGTTGATCAGACAACCACCCTAGCGCTAGGTTGGTAGGGGTCTGAACTTAGGACCGGAGTTCCCCTTTATTCTGGCGCGCTCACCGGGCTTAGGTCCCTGGATCATACCACCATCCCAGAACATATCTTGTTTGATTCTGGCGCACTCACTAGGCTTAGGTCCCAGATCATACCATCATCCCAGAACATATCTTGTTTGATTCTGGCGCGCTCACCGGGCTTAGGTCCCCGGATCATACCACCATCCAGATCACATCTTGTTTGATTCTGGCGCGCTCACCGGGCTAAGGTCCCCGGATCATACCACCATCCCAGAACACATCTTGTTATGTAAAAGAAACTAAGCAGAATTCTTAACTTTATAAGCACTTCTAAACATCTCCCTATTCTGTACATATAATCTAATACTTCTAAGGATTTCTCTTTACTGTAAAGAATAAAGAAAAGCATACTAAAAATTAAATACTTTCTTACTTGAAGACGGCAAGGTTGGTGCTGATGTGTGATGTTGGAGAATAGGAACTGCTCTGATACCAACTTGTAACACCCCACCCTCCTCACTACTGGTATGTGAGGGCGAAGGGCTACTGGACTACTAACTTTACTTAACTATCCTAGTTCACATGTTGATAGAAATTTCTAAAACTCCCGGAGAACTCAAAACATACAATTAACTAGTAGCGGAAGACTAAATGACTCATCTAATACATTATACTCAACTCTTTGTTAATAAATTCTTATGCTAAACCCAAGGCTTCTATAGTCCAGGCATCACACATCCATCCACACCTCCTTGTCGCCTTCTTTTACTATAGCTTTTCCTTTCCTTTATCTGCAGTAAGAGGAAATGCATCTATAAGCAAAATTGCTTAGTAAGCGCTATCTAACTCACAAAACTCGAGTATGCATATAAGCTGAAAGAAATCTAGAAACTGAATGCTCATCTAATAGCAAACGAAACATAGCATACTGAAATACTAAACATGTAAGCAAATCTAAACAACATGTTAGTATATAAGAAAGCTAAACTTGCTGAATTTTAAACTTATGTGAAGCTTATTTCTTTTGTTTGAAAACTTATACTTTAATACTTTAAAATAATAATCAACTTTCTTCTTGGTCCCGGCAACTGTACTTGCTATGTGCATATCCCTAACTAGACCCGAGATAGTTGGTCCCGAATCTAGTAGGGTTTACTAGGTTATCTAAACCTAGGGACGACTATGGGAGTCCAGCCCAAGGACAACAGAGAGTCCTGCATACAAGGTTATCTAAACCTAGGGACGACAATGGGAGCCCAACCCAAGGACAACTGAGAGTCCAGTACAGTGCCACTGATAAAAGTAAAATACTTGTTATCTTTTAATACTTCTAATATATAATGCCTCGGCATTTTAATGAGCCCCTTGTGTGCCAAAATCCCTAAAGTCTTGACTTTGGGATCTACTTAAGGCCTTGGCCTTTTTCTTTCTTTTCTTTATCTTTCTTATACTTGTTAATACCTCTAATAAAATAATGCTTCTTTAAAAACTAAAATGTTTAAACAAATTCTAACTTTGAAATGCATAAACAAAAATCTGCATACAATGCTAATTAAAATTCTGCATACTATTCTAATCAAAATTCTGCATTCTATGCTACAATATTTCTGCATACTATGCAAACATAAATTCTGCACTAAAATACTCAACCAAACTGCACTATAATCTTTATTAAAAATCTGCACTATAAGCTTAATTAAAATCTGCACTATAGGCTTAATTAAAATCTGCACTATAAGCTTACATAAAAATCTGCATTATAAGCTTAATTAAAATTTGCACTATAGGCTTAATTAAAAATCTGCACTATAAGCTTAATTAAAATCTGCACTATAAGCCTACATAAAAATCTGCACTATATGCTTAATTAAAATCTGTACTATAGGCTTAATTAAAAATCTACACTATAAGTGCTTAATTAAAATCTGCAATATAAGCTCTACATTAAAATCTGTATTATAGGCTTAATTAAAATCTGCACTATAAGCGCTTAATTAAAATCTGCAATATAAGCTCTACATAAAAATCTCCATTATAAGCTTAATTAAAACCTGTACTATAGACTTAATTAAAAATCTGCACTATAAGCGCTTCTTATGCTTCGAATTCAAGAAGAACAAAGGTCTGAAACTACTCCTACTGCAGGTGAGAAGCACTTACCTTGATTCTTGGACTCACAATCGAACAAAAAGGGCTTCTAGGACCTTGGCCGACCGCCGGAGATGATGCCCTAACTCCCTTTCATTTTCTGCCCGAGCTCCGCCATCGTATGCAGAAGAGAAGGAGAGAATGGTTTAAGTCATGGGAAAACAGAGCATCAACTTATCCCTTTTTATAACTTAATATTTCTGTTAACTCCTTAAATAAATTTACTACCTTTTCTAAACAGACAAATCCAACATCAACTTATCCCTTTTATAATCAAATATTCTGCTAACTATCTTAAATAAATTCTCTACATTTTCTAAACAAACAAATCCAACATCAACTTATCCCTTTTATAATATTCTTTTAACTATCTTAAATAAATTCACTACCTTTTCTAAATATAAAAATCCGTTTGCCCACCTGGTCAGCCGGATTTTGACCGAGTCAAAGGTCGTGTGTTCAATTCTCGGCTTGGATATTTTTTTGTTGAAACTTCCTTCGTTTAGTAAAAATACCAAACGACCTCCAAAAATTACATAAAAATACTCTAAAAATTTCTAAAAATCTCTAGAATATTTCTAAATATTTTTAAGAACTTTTAGAACTCCTAATGAGGAAAATTGGGTTGTCACAACCACCCTTTGTTCAGTGGGTCAGCAACATAAAATACTTGTCTAACTTGACTTGCAAGCACAAATTCATCCTTCTGGTGGCCTCGTTTGTTCAGATTAACTAAGGTGAAGCCACATTCATCATTGTATTGTATTCCTTTGTCATTTGATACCCATGCGCACTTGAAAAGAGGAACTTGAAATTGATGATAGTCTAGTTCCCAAATCTCTTCAATAACTCCATAAAATGTCACATTCTCTAACACGGGATTCTTATCTTTGGCACTACAAACAAGCATCGTGTTGGCAAGTAGAGAAACACCACTGTTTTGACAAACTTTCTCATCATCCCGCTCTTTTTTTTGGTATAAATTGCCATTTATGACATAGCTATCACACTTTAAGACCCGCACACGTGGTCCATGGGCCAGCCATCTCAATGACGATGTCATTCCACCATTGCAACTATCGATTTTAGCAGCCACCTAACATGCATTCCTATTAATTAGTGTGATCAAAACAATGATTAACAAATATTGTATGTTAGCATCTTTTACATCACCTTTGCACGAAACCAGTCAATGAACCTTTTATTATGAGCATCTTGTATCCACCTTGCATCTTTCTGTTTCTTGGGAAACATTATCTTCAAGAAGGATTTGTGTTCACTGAAGAAGTAAAGTTCTAAAGTTTTATTTTCATGAATACATATGGGCTGCCAAGTACATATAATTATTAGTTATGCAATATACTTACATAATGTATGGAGATATTTCTTCTGTATTTTCTAGAACAGTCAAGTGTGCTTGTTGGAGATCAATTTGTTGGACGATGATTGATGAATTGCTTGCTGAGAATCCAGGAATGCTTGCGTTTGGGTCACATAGTGATTTAGGGACCCCAACAGGATCAAGGTCATTGAGATATTCTGAACAAAATTCAACTGCTTCTTCTGCTGCATATCTCCGAACAATGCAACCTTCCGGATATTTTCGACTGCCTACGTAACTTTTCAACACCTTCATGCATCTTTCAAATGGGTACATCCATCTGAAGTAGACTGGTCCACATAATTGGACTTCACGAACAAGATGAACTGTTAAGTGGATCATGATATCGAAGAAAGAAGGGGGGAAATACTGCTCCAATAAGCAGAGTGTAACGATCAAGTCAGATTGCAGCTTATCTAACTTGGCTACATCGATAATCTTACAACAAATATCTTTGAAGAAGAAGCATAATCTTATGACAGCATATCTAACATATTTTGGCAGAGAATTACGTATGACTATTGGCAGGAAGTGCTGCATTATAACATGAGAATCATGTGATTTCAAGCTACTCAGCTTCATCTCATCCATGCAGACAAGATTCTTCATGTTTGATGAGAAACCTTCCGGAACTTTTATATCCATTAATGACCTACATACTTGTAATCTCTCATTTTTTGTGAATGAGCATGCTGCAGGAGGTAGATATGTTCTTTTCTCACCAATTTTAGGAGTCAATTGAGGCCTAATTCCCATCTGAACCATGCCCAACCTAGCTGTCACATTGTCCTTAGTTTTTCCCTTGATGTTCATCAAAGTATTAATCAAAGACTCGAAAACGTTTTTCTCAATGTGCATAACATCGAGACAATGCCTAACATGTAGATATTTCCAGTATGGAAGATTGAAAAAAATTGACTTCTTCTTCTAACATTTACTGAAATTTGTAGCTCCAACATACTTTTCTTCTTCAATGTCTTCCACAATATTCTCCTTTGCATTTTTTCCTTATTTTCCCCTTCACACTTGTTTTCTTTCCAAACTCACATGTTATGTCTGAAAGCTTGTCAAACAACTTAATTCCAGATAATGGCCTACCTGCTTCACCAAGTTCCTCCTTGCAATTAAACTCCTTTATTTGCCTCCGATATGGATGAAATTGTGGTAGGAATCGTCTATGCCCAGCAAATGACACTTTCTTCCCATTTTGTAAGTGCTTTGCATAAATATCCTCACCACATATTGGGCATGCGTAATAACCATGTGTAGTACATCCACTAAGGTTACCATATGCAAGAAAGTCGTTGATGGTCCATAAAAGAACTGCTTTAAGAGTGAAAACCTCCCTTCGATAAGCATCATAAACTCCATCAACTCCTTCCCACAACAGCTGCAAATCATCAACCAGAACCTTAAGGTAGACATCAATATCGTTTCCAGGCTGTTTCGGCCCTGAAATGAGCATCGTTAGCATAAGGAATTTCCTTTTCATGCACATGTCTAGAGGCAATGTAACGACCCAATTTTCCCTATTCTAAGTTTCAAATGTCCATAAAGATATTTGAAAATGCTTTTAAAATATTCTAGAGATTTTTAGAAATTTTTAGAGTATTTTTGCATAATTTTTAGAGGTCGTTTAGCATTTTTTCAAAACCAAAGAAGTTTAGGCAAAAAGCGTTGGAAGTGAGGTTTGAACCCGGGACCTCGGGTCAGACTGACCCAAGCCAAAACCGGCCTGACCAACTAAGCTAGGAGATTTCTGTTAACCCTATATAGAGAGAATTAAGGATATAGTATAGTTTGGAATAAAACCCTTATATATAAAAGGGAATTAGGTTTTGGATTTTCCAAAAACCCAACATTTTCTCCCGAAATCTTTCTTCTCCTTCTCCCTCACGACGGCGCCTTCTCTCTCGGCGGAAACGAAGAAAGCTGGCTTAGGGCTTAACTCCGGCGGTCGGCGAGCTTCTTCCTCCGAGGGTTCGGCACACATCCGAGCTTCTCTCGGCAAGGTGAACGCACGGACGAGAAGGGACCGAGATCTTCAAGCTCCATCCGAACCCCTAAATTTCCTCTTCTCGGTTGTAAGTCCAAGCAATCAAGGGTAAGTACTACTCTCACCTGTGGTAGGAGTTGCTTCGTTTGGTATGGTTGCTTTCGGATTTTTGCTTGGCGTGTAGAATTGTAAGCTCGGTTTTGTTTCCTTTCCATGCCCTGTTCATAGCCGAACAACATCCTTTAACATTAGGTTTGTAGATTTCGGTTTTAAGCCTAAGTATAGCATGATTTGAGCTTGCGGGGTTGAAGTGGGTGGATTTTTGGTGCCATCCGAGTGCTGCCGAGACCTGCACATGAAGTTTGGGTTTATGCCGTGACCTGCATAGGGAACTCCAAGTATCATCTAGGCTAATTGAGCAAGTAGAATGGTTTAGTGCTAATTAGAATTGTATGCATTTTATTCTTGAGCGTATGTTGTTCATGAACCTCTTTGCTTTAGGGTCATGTTGTACATACTTAAGTTTGATAAGTAAATATTTTGGACAGCATGCTTATAAAACCTGAGTCGCATTCCTTTGCTTCCATTATAGCATGATGAGAATTTCTAAGTAGCATCCTATACTTGTCTTTACAGCATACTTAGAAGGCCAAGAAATTAGTTTCCTTTACGCTTCGTTTATAGCATGTTTAAGAAGTTTAAAGTAGCATGTTACCTTATTTTGTATAGCATGTTTAAAGGCCTTAAAGTAGTATTCTTTGTCATGTTTTAATAGCAGGTTTAGAAGCCCTTAAAGTAGCATTCCATGCTCTGTTTCTACAGCATGATAGAAAGTGTAGAGTTACATATATTGCTTTTATTACAGCATACTTAGAAAGCCCCAAAGTTAGCTTCCTTTTGCTTTATTTATAGCATGATTAGAATCATTCCATACTTGATTTTACAGCATGTTTAGAAGCACTAAAATAGCATCCTTTGCCATGTTTTCACCGTATGATTCAAAGGCTTTAAATTGCTTTCTTTAGTTTAGCTTATAGCATGATCAGTAAGCTTTAAGTTACTTGTTTTATTCTATTATATAGCATGGTTAGTTGATTATACACCCATACTTGTTAAGTATATTTAAAGGACTCCCACAATCTTTAATAAAAGATAATAAGGAAGATAAAAGAATAAGAAAGATAACAAGTAAGTCAAGCAAGAGGCTAGTACCCGACATCCAAGAGCTTGTCGTTAAACAAATCCAGGTGACCATTTCCGAGGTCTTGGCCCTGGTAGACCGAGGTCTGCTCTTTTAGGATTGGTGGCTCGCAACCCCAACCTATTAGGGAACGCGCATGAGATGGTACTAAGCCTGGGCCCAAAGAAAAGAAAACCAAAAGAAAGAAAGAAAGAAAGAAGAAAAAAGTAAAAGATAGAAATTAAAAGACTAATTTCTATTACAAGGATATAAGAAAATATAATAAGTTTTATGCTTAGAATAAATAAAAAGTTAGTTTCTTTAATTCTAAGCTTACAATGTTCATTTCTTATTATCCTGTTAGATAGTGAGCATGTTTAGTATTCAGTTTCATTTTCTGTATACCATGAGCACATGCAGATTTGCTTTAGCATTTCAGTTTCAGTATTATTGCATTACATTTATGCATTTCGAGTTTTGTGAGATAGATTAGTACTTACTAAGCGTTTTCGCTTATAGATCTTTTCTTTTTCCTCCTACCGCAGATAAAGGAAAAGCTAAGATATGAAAGGGAGGCGACAGGATGGTAGTGGTGATGAAGGTGTGTGATGACTGCGACTATGGAGAGATCCAAAGAGTGTTATCAAACCTGCAGGACCTATTTGATTAGAGTTTATGCTTTAGTTCTTTTCTTTAACACTATTATGAAGTTTATGAGATTGTAGTTGAGTTTGATTCGTATTGTAGCTTATTTATGTCCTATTCTGGGAGTTGTGTTTAGTACTTGTTGCTAGTCTAGTCTTTTGATTATAGTATGAATTTATTATTGCGTGGTAGTGAATAAAATGTGTTCCAGCCGCATGTGGCTGCGTATATATCTTGTGTATTATAGATTTAGTCACCGGTACAGGGGAGACTCTGCCGAAATTTTTCGGTAGGGTTTCCATGTGATATTTAATCATACCGGTTAAGTAGAGTTAGTAGTTAAGTAATGGTCATCCTTAGAGAGTAGTAGTAGTAAGAAGGGTGGTTGTTACAGGCAAATTATATGTGGCCAGCATGATTGGCCAGCAGCTGTAGCGACTACTAAGATTGCTGTGAGGATTAATTCCATCGGCTGCAAGTGCCAGGCGAATATTTCTTGCCTCACTTCCAAAGTCGGGCCACATATGATCCACCAATTTCCATGACGGTGAATCAACTGGATGGCGTAACTGACCAACAACTCTTGTGCTATCTGCATGCCATGTTAAATGTAACGATCCAATTTTCCCTATTTCAAGTTCTAAAAGTCCATAAAAATATTTGGAAATACTTTTAAAATATTCTAGAGATTTTAAAGAATTTTTAGAGTATTTTTACGTGATTTTTGGAGGTCGTTTAGTATGTTTACAAAAAGAAAGAACTTTTGACAAAAATTGTTGAAAGCGAGGTTCGACCCCACGACCTCGGGTCGGACTGACTCAAGCAAAACCGGCCCAACCAGCTGAGATAAACAGTTTTATTAACCTTATATGGAGTGAATAATATTTAAGCAGTAGTTAGTGAATAGAGAATAAATAGGAAGAAAACTAGTTGCAGCCGAGACTCGAACCTGCGAGCCGCGCTTTAAGCAAAACGCAGCCAACCAACTGTGCCAGCGAGTTATGTTAACTCAAGAGGGAGAAATATAGTTAAGTTGTAATTGGAACCGAAAATAACCCTAGTTATAAAGTGAGGACTAAAGTGATTTTCGGAAAACCTAAAAAAAAAAAATTTCTTTTCCTCTCCTCACCTCTCGCGTGCGACGGCGGCAGATCAGGCGGAAGGTGAAGCCGACCTAGGGTTCCTCTCCGGCGGTCGACATGAGCCAGTTCCATTCTCCAGCATCACACACATCAGCATCATCCTTGCCGTCTCCAAGTAAGAAAGTATTTAAGTTCTTTCTTTATTGCTTTTCTTTATTATTATTTGCAGTATAGAGTGATTGCTTATAAGTGCTTAAGTAGATAAGAGTTTTTGTTATTTTTCTTTCTTCATATACAAACATGTATGTATAGAAAGGGGTAGAGAAAATAGCAAATCTTTTTATTTGTTTAACTAGATGTCAAGAAGAGGACGTCCCCGTACCGCTCGTACTGTGGACCGAGCACAGGAGAATGAAGAGCCCAGAGTAGCTGAACCGAATCTTTCTGAAGTTGTTGCTCAACTTCAGAGACAGGTGGCAGAGCAGCAGCAAGTGATCGTCAATCTGATGGCGAATCAGCAGCCAGTTTCTCCCCCTCCCCTAGCAGTCACTATGGAGATTCCAGTGGTAGCTGAAGTTCCACCAGCTGCCCTGGGAGTCGTCACAGCATCTCAGAGACCAGAAGCATACCTAATACAGTGGCTGAAGCTGAAACCAGTCAAGATCGAAGCCAAGACAATAGGGAGCCAGAAACCCCACTCAAGTAATCAGAACTGGAAGGGCAAGGGTCACCAGAGAAAGCAGTGGAGCTCAGGAGGTAACCAAAAGGGGGGACCAGCAAACAAGCAGACCAAGTTTCCTCTATGTCCTGAATGTGGGAGAACACATCAAGGAGCCTGTCTTTTGGGTAAGACAGGATGTTATTCATGTAGGCAGGAAGGACACATGGTTAAAGAATGCCCTAACAAGCTCAAAGCACCTCAGCCACAGCCATTGCAATGTGGAGGCCAGCCTGCACAGTTGCACCACATGGAAGCAGCATTGGAGGGACCCTATATCAGTCAAGGAAAGTTAGAAGCTCCACCAGTTCCAGCCTTTGATGGTGCCAGAGTATTCTCCCTCACCAAAGAAGAAGCTGCTAGTGCCTCCACGGTCGTAACAGGTCAAGTAGTTATTTTTCAGCACATAGCTACTGTACTATTTGACACTGAGGCGACCCATTCTTTTATATAGATACCTTTTGCCAGTAGTTTACAGGTGCCTACAGAGAGTACGAACTCCAAGTTCCTGACGACCCTACCTTCTGGAGAAGTCATGGGATCCAATCAGTGGCTCCGAGCCGCACTGGTCAGAAGTGCAGACCGAGAGCTATATGTAAATTTGATAGTTCTCGGCATGCAGGATTTCGATATCATTTTTGGTATGGATTTCCTCAGCAAGTATAGTGCTTTGGTGGACTACCGCAGAAGGAAGGTGATTTTTAGTCCAGAAGGTGAACCAACTTTTGAGTTCACAGGAGTGCCAAGGGAGAAGACCCAAGAACACCAGGGAGATCAGAAGCTTCCTTGGTTTAGCTGGGTACTACAGAAAATTTGTGGAGGACTTTTCCAGAATAGCCTCTCCACTCACAGCCCTCACCAGGAAGGACAAGAAGTTTGAATGGTCAGATAAATGTGAGCAGAGTTTTCAAGAACTCAAGAGGAGACTGACCAATGCTCCTATACTGACTGTTCCAGAGAGCGACAAGAGTTTTGACATCTACAGTGATGCTTCCAAGATGGGCTTAGGAGCTGTACTCATGCAGGAAGGAAAAGTTATAGCTTATGCTTCCAGACAACTCAAAGACTACGAGAAGAATTACCCCACTCATGATCTTGAGCTGGCAGCTGTGGTCTTTGCACTGAAACTCTGGCGACATTATTTGTATGACGTTCAGTGCAGGATCTTCACAGTCAGAGTCTTAAGTACTTCTTCAATCAGAATGACTTAAACATGAGACAGCGTAGGTGGCTAGAGTTGGTCAAAGATTATGACTGTGAAATCCTCTACCACACAGGCAAAGCTAATAAAGTGGCAGATGCATTAAGCAGAAAATCCAGTGCATCCCTGATGTCTTTGTCATCATTAGCCCTACCACTGCAGAAGGAGTTGTCAGATTTTGGAATGGAAATTATTTATGGGCAACTCTCTACATTGACCTTAGAGTCAACCCTGCTTGAGGATATACAGAGAAAGCAAAGTGAAGATCCTAATATCCAAAAGATCAAGCAAGGGATACAAGAAGAAGGAAATTTGGAGTTTCGAGTATCAGACAGTGGAATTCTTTATCAGGGGAGCCGCCTTTGTGTCCCCAATGATGAAGAGCTGAGAAAGAAAATTTTAGAAGAAGCTCATAGTACACCTTATTCCATGCATCCTGGTTCTACCAAGATGTATCAAGACGTGAAACAGAGAATTGAGACTACCAGAGTAGACAGAAGAGATATGCTGACACACGCCGTAGGCCACTTGAATTCCAAGTAGGGGATTCAGTCTTTCTCAAGGTTGTTCCTATGAAGGGAGTGATGAGATTTGGCAAGAAGGGCAAATTAAGTCCTCGTTATGTAAGACCTTACTTGATCACAGAAAGGATTGGGAAAGTAGCTTACAAGCTGGAATTACCACAAGACATGTCAGCAATACACAATGTGTTTCATGTCTCCATGTTAAAGAAGTGCCTCCATGACCCTAGCCAAGTGATTGAGCCTCAGTCAGTGCAGATCCAAGAGGATCTTAGTTTTGAGAGTAGACCTACACAGATAGTGGATAGAGCAGTCAAGAGATTAAGAAGCGAAGAAGTACCACTAGTGAAGGTCGTCTGGTAGAACCAGAAGCACGAGAAAGTCACTTGGGAGTGGGAGGACAGTATGAGACAGAAGTATCCAGAGCTATTCTAAGTTCGAGGACGAACTTTTTATAAGGTATGGGGAATTGTAACGACCCAATTTTCCCTATTTCAAGTTCTAAAAGTCCATAAAAATATTTGGAAATACTTTTAAAATATTCTAGAGATTTTTAAGAATTTTTAGAGTATTTTTACGTGATTTTTGGAGGTCGTTTAGTATGTTTACAAAAAGAAAGAACTTTTGACAAAAATTGTTGAAAGCGAGGTTCGACCCCACGACCTCGGGTCGGACTGACTCAAGCAAAACCGGCCCAACCAGCTGAGATACACGGTTTTATTAACCTTATATGGAGTGAATAATATTTAAGCAGTAGTTAGTGAATAGAGAATAAATAGGAAGAAAACTAGTTGCAGCCGAGACTCGAACCTGCGAGCCGCGCTTTAAGCAAAACGCAGCCAACCAACTGTGCCAGCGAGTTATGTTAACTCAAGAGGGAGAAATATAGTTAAGTTGTAATTGGAACCGAAAATAACCCTAGTTATAAAGTGAGGACTAAAGTGATTTTCGGAAAACCTAAAAAAAATTTCTTTTCCTCTCCTCACCTCTCGCGTGCGACGGCGGCAGATTAGGCGGAAGGTGAAGCCGACCTAGGGTTCCTCTCCGGCGGTCGGCAAGGGCTTCTTTTCAGAAGCCGTTCACGGATTCGTGGTCTCCTCGTCAAGGAGAACACGCGGATAGGAAGGGATCGCAGAGATCTTCACATCATCCGAACCCTAGAATACGTCATCTTCTTCGGTTGTAAGTTAAAGAAGCAAGGTGAGTTGCTTCTCACCTGCAGTAGGAGTAGTTCCGATTCGTTTAGTGTTTTCTTGTTTGTTCAAGTTTTACGGTGAAGCATGATCAGGGGTCTTGTTTTCTGCCGTGAGTTTCCCGAATTGGGATTTGGTGGTTCCTTGTTTCTCTTGTTTTCTGTTGAAACATGCTGTAAAGATTATGATTTTGTGCTTACTGCCGGGGATCTCAAAGAAAAGGAATGAATTGTTTAGTTTAGGCATATGATTGGATTTCCTTCATGCCTTGCAATTAGAAATTCAAGTTAGAGTTAGAATTTTCTGTTGTGACCTTGCTGTGCAATTCGGGATTGTGACCTTGCTGTGCAAATTGGATTGGTACGGATTATGGTTTGTGCCAATTAGCCCTAGCTGTTTTTTTTTCAATTGGCACATTAGTTTAGACTTCCTTTTCATGCTGCAATGGGCACGAACAGCCCTCATTGCCCGGTTTCGGTTGGTGCATATGAGGAACAGAAATGATGTATATAAATGTAGCATGTAGAACAAGTATGGTTTTGAGTTTACAGTAGAAATTCCCATTAGATTTATTGGATTGATCCCTCTTGCTAATAAAAGAGTATACCATTAGCTGTATGTGTAAGTTGACTCTCCATCTCGTATATCTAAGGTTATGGCTTTTCTTTAGTCACATATCAGTTATTTCACATGCACCTATTGACCAATTTCATTCATGCCCAACCAAGGTATTAGAGTATGATATGGCACATTCACAGTAGAAGCAACAGCAATTTAGTCAAGTAACTCCACCTTTAGGGAAAAGTCTTTAAGTATGACCACGCATTCCTAATAGCCTTTTGGTTAATGACTTAGAACTACATGAACAGATTTAGATTTCTAGTCCCCTTGCTACTAGAATAACATATGCAGATTTTGTTAAGCATTGTAGTGCAGATTTGCTTAAAGTATTTAGTTTCTTTAGCAGTGTAGATTTTAGTTTTGTTCATTTCTATTTCCAGTAAGCATGAAAAGGGTTGCATTAGTTTAGCATTGCAGGTTGTGACTTTTCCTTGTTACTGCCGAACATGTTTAGGCCATATATTGTACATTGCAGATTTAGTTCCTCTACTATTTCTTACACATGAACAACCCTTTCAATTTAGTATGCTACTTAGTTTTCTCATCCTGTTCTTTGAGTTTAGATCTGCTAAAAAGGTAATCATATTATGATCCTTAGTATGTTTAGCATTTTTAGTCTTGGATTCCTATGCTCAACGAACATGAACAGCTTAAGCTTAAAGTATGCATAGTTGATTCTTTTTTTTAGCAATTCAGTATCTATTTCTTGAGCATTTTACAAGTACGAACAGCACCTTGTAGCATTTCAGATTTAGTACTTATTGTTGATTTAGTAGCATGAGCAGCCTTGCCATTTTTAAAGTATCAGTTGAACATGAGCAGTAATGATTCCTATCTTTAGTCTTTTCCTATTGGACTAATATGAGAAGTTATAAGCTAAGAAAGACCAAGACTTTAACTTGATCCCAATTTCAGAAGTTTAAGATCAAAAGCGCACACAAGGTGTTTGCTTAAATGCCAAGTAAGGGCAAGTATAAAGAAGTTATAAAGAAAGTATTTTACTTTTAAAGGGCATGTACCGGACACAAGATCCAAGGGATGGGCTCTAAGTTGCCCCTAGGCACATGGCCTAGAAGTATCTTAGTAGTTTCGGGATTAGCTACCTCGATTCTTATTAAGAATGCGCGCAAAGTGGTACAATGCCGGGCCCAAGAGAAGTTGATTATTATTTTCAAGTATTAAAGTATAAATTTTAAACAAGTGAAATAAAAGAATAAATTTAGAGTAAATGAAGTAAGTTTCACTTTGTTTTAAAGATCAGCCGGTTTAGCTTTCTTTTATGCTAAGCAGCTTTTACATGTTTAGTTTCTTACATGTTATTTATTTGCTAGTTGATGAGCATGTTTAGCTTTACATGTTCAGTAGTTTTACATGTTTAGTATCTTTACATGTTCAGTAGTTTTACATGTTTAGTATGCTTCTCTTATTAGTTTATGAGCATGATAAACTATACATGTTTAGCTTTTCAGTTAGTTGATTTCTTTGCTATTTATGAGCATGAGTAGCTGTACATGTTAGTTTTTCTGTTAGTTGGTTTCTTTGCTATTTATGAGCATGAATAGCTTTACATGTTAGCATTTAGTTTTAGCATGTTTTATTTGTATGCATGCATATCGAGTTTTTGTGAGTAGATAGCGCTCACTAAGCTTTATGCTTATAGACTGCACTTCCTCCTACTGCAGATAAAGGAAAGGAAAAGATTTAGCAAGGAAGGCGACAAGGTGGTGGTGATGGAGGTGTGTGATGGCTGGACTATGGGGAGATCAAAAGTTTGCTAAGGAATTATCAAGACTTTTCTGTTTAGAGTTCTTTAGTTTCCTTTAAATGTTATTATGAGTTAAGATTGTTATTAAGTTTATTCCGCATTTGTAGTTGGGTTCTACTGTATGGAGTGGTATTGTTGTTTGCTATCGTTAGGATAGTTTCCTCTTTTTTTGTGATATTATACTGCGTGGTTGTGAAAATATATGTTCCAGCCGCCTGTGGCTGAGTATAGTATATGTGTATTTTTGATTTGGTCACCGGTACAGGGGAGACTCTGCCGAAATTTTTTGGTAGAGTTTTCCTAGAGATTTATAATAAACCGGTTAAGTAGAGTAGTAGATAAGTAACGGTCACTCTTAGAGAGTAGTAGTAGTAGTAAGAAGGGTGGTCGTTACATTAAATTTCTGGAAGTTTCTAAAGATTTAAACATGCACTTAAATTTTGGTATGGGAGGGAAATACCAAACCACTTTGGCAGGAACACCTTTCTTCTCAACATTTTTCTTGGTTAGCTTCCATCTTGATAAGCCACATTTCGGGCAGCTTACACAGTCTTTATATTGTTTCCTATAAAGGATGCAATCATTGGAACAAGCATGAATCTTTTCATGACTCAAAGCCAAACAACTCAACGTCTTCTTTGCTTCATAAATTGATGATGGCAGATTGTGGTTATCAGGCAGCATGTCCCCAAAATCTGCTAGTAGATCTGAAAATAGAGCATCACTCATCCTATGCCTTGCTTTGGTATTGTATAGTTTTACAAGTGCACTCAACTTTGTGTAACGTTTGCATCCCTTATACAGTGGCTTCTCTGCTTCCTCCAAAAACTTCAAAAATGCTTCTGGATTTTCTGTATGGTTATCATACACTGCCTCACACAAATTAACAGTTTCAAAATTATCATGACAATTATCAGTTGGCTCTTGGTTGACACTCGAATTTAATCTATCCTTCTCCGTAGCCTCGCCATGCCAAATCCAATTCAAATAATTTTTACTGAAACCATTGAAGTAAAGATGCTCCCGAATCCACATAACCGCTCCCTTTTTAAGATTCATACATTTGCAACAAGGTCAATGAATTAAATTGGGGTCGATATGTGGATTCTGCAAACAACTTCTAATGAATTGTTCCACACCCTCCTCATACTCTTTGGACCTCCTATCTAAGTAAATCCAAGATTTATCCATTATAGTACAATAGAATCCCAAGAAACTTCTTCAGAATTATCGTGCTAAAATTATTTATCGCTAGCTCAATGTGTTCTTTGATCAAAACCTGAAGATACTACATATATGTTAAGCAAAAGTTAGAGTAAGACTGCAAAAAGGTAGTCAAATTCATATCGAGCATAGTTCCGTATTTTATACTCATTCCAACAGCTGTCAATATTTTCTACTCATCATGAAGAAAAATAATGCGTATTTTGTACAATATGTGGATATATAAAGAACGAAAGCATGGGATGACTCATAAATCTCATGAAGTATAGTCAGTGCTCAATAAAAATCTATATTTGTGCAGCTGAAATGCATTCTTCTACATCAAAAACCAACAATTTTAATTGGTATAAACTTTCACAACAGAAATCAATCCCACAATACACGATCCACAACAACAAACCAAATAAAGAACAACCGAAAACAGAAGTATCTAATCCAAGAAAGCATAATGAAAAAAAAAAGCAAAAAAAATTTCCAAACACTTGTCTTTGTTGGAAGAATAGCACCAAACCAACAACAAATTGGAGACCGTCTAAAACATGATTTTGCAAATTAAAGGAGGAGAAAAAGAAGAAGAATAAGAAAAAGAAATCGAAGGAAAGAAACCTGGACCTCAGCCTTCCGCCAGCTCCGTCAAATTGAAAACATATGGTATATCTCAAACACTTGCAACCTAAACCCTGCGTAAGAAAGTTCAAGTTGCCAAACCTTATTTTTGGCTGATTGCTGCAAACCTTCGTCTCTGTTGCCTAAGACTCCAAATCGGAAGCCCTAACGAGGGGGAACTGAGAGGACTGAAATAAAGGGGAAGGAAGAGGAGGTCCAACAACTCAATTTCGGAAGAGGAGCATCGGAAGCCCTAACCCAAGAAAATGAAAGGAAGTGGGAGGAAATAAAAATGGTAAGAATCTCTTTGTAAAATTAAAAGTTAACTCTTTGTACTATTACTTCGGAGTAAACACTAAAAAATGTATTCACGACGTTTGTAACACCCCACCCTCCTCACTACTAGACTATGAGGGCGGAGCGCTACTGTACTACTAACTTTACTTAACTATCCTTGTTCACATGTTGATAGAAATTCCTAAAACTCTCGGAGAATTCAAAACATACAATTAACTAGCAGCGGAAGACTAAATGACTCATCTAATACATTCTTAATAAATGGTAATCTTAATAAATTCTTATGCTAGGTCCCAAGACTTCTATAGTCCAGGCATCACACATCCATCCACACCTCCTTGTCGCCTTCCTTTGCTATAACTTTTCCTTTCCTTTATCTGCAGTAAGAGGAAAATGCATCTATAAGCAAAATTGCTTAGTAAGCGCTATCTAACTCACAAAACTCGAATATGCATGTGAATATACTAAAATCTAAAAGCTGAATGCTTAAAAGGAAAACTACTCATGCTCATCTACAAGCAAAAGAAACATACTGAAATGCTAAACGTGTAAAACAAATCTATACAATCATGCTAGCATAATCTTGCTAAATTTTAAACACTTTTTGAATCTTATTTCACTTGTTTAAAAACTTATACTTTAATACTTCAAAATAATAATCAACTTTCTTCTTGGGCCCAGGCGTAGTACCATCTTATGCGCGTTCCCTAATAGGTTGGGGTAGCGAGCCACCAATCCTAAAAGAGCATACCTCGGTCTACCAGGGCCAAGACCTCCCGAAGTCGGGTACTAGCCTCTTAAATAAAGTAAAATACTTGTTATCTTTTATTACTTCTAATATATAATGCCTCGTCATTTTCTTTAAGCACCTTGTGTGCCAAAATCCCTAAAGTCTTGACTTTGGGATCTACTTAAGGCCTTGGCCTTTCTCTTTCTTTTCTTTATCTTTCTTACAATTGTTAATACTTCTAATAAAAGAATGCTTCTTTAAAAACTGAAATGTTTAAACAAATTATAACTTTGAAATGCATAAACAAAAATCTGCATACTATGCTAATCAAAATTCTGCATACTATACTAATCAAGATTCTGCATTCTATGCTACACTATTTCAGCATACTATGCAAACATAAATTCTGCACTATAATACTTAATCAAACTGCACTATAGTCTTTTTCTTTAAAAACTGCACTATAAGTTCCACCAAAAATCTGCACTACAAGTTCCACCAAAAATCTGCACTATAAATTCCACCAAAAATATGCACTACAAGTTCCAGCAAAAATCTGCACTATAAACTTTAAAGAAATCTGTACCATGCTCTTAAGAAATCTGCACTACAAGCTCTAAAGAAATCTGCTCTAAAAAATACGCACTACAAGCTTAATAAAAAGCTGCACTATAAGCTTACATAAAAATCTGCATTATAAGCTTAATTAAAATCTGCACTATAGGCTTAATTAAAATCTGCACTATAAGCTTAAATAAAAATCTGCACTATAAGCTTAATTAAAAATCTGCACTATAAGCTTAATTAAAATCTGCACTATAGGCTTAATTAAAATCTACACTATAAGCTTAATTAAAAATCTACACTATAAGCTTAATTAAAATCTGCACAATAGGCTTAATTAAAAATCTGCACTACAAGCTTAATTAAAATCTGCACTATAAGCCTACATAAATATCTACACTATAAGCTTAATTAAAATCTGCACTATAAGCCTACATAAAAATCTGCACTATAAGCTTAATTAAAATCTGCACTATAGGCTTAATTAAAAATCTGCACTACAAGCTTAATTAAAAATCTGCACTATAAGTCTATATAAAAATCTGCACTATAAGCTTAATTAAAAATCTGCACTATAGACATAATTAAAATCTGCAACATATTATATATAAAATCTGCACTATATGCTTATAAAAATTTAAAATTACACTATATAGGCAATTAAAATCTACACTATAAGCGCTTCTCATGCTCGAATTCAGAAAGAACAAAGGTCCAAACTACTCCTATTGCGGTGAGAAGCACTTACCTTGCTTCTTGGACTCACAACCAACAAAAGGGCTTCTATGACTCATGGCCAGAGATGATACCCTAACTCCCTTTCATTTTCTGCCCGAGCTCCACCATCGTATGCAGAAGAGAAGGAGAGAATGGTTTAAGTCACGGGAAAACAGAGCATCAATTTATCCCTTTTTATAATTTAATATTTCTGTTAACTCCTAAAATAAATTTGCTATCTTTTCTAAACAGACAAATCCAACATCAACTTATCCCTTTTATAATCCAATATTCTGTTAATTATCTTAAATAAATTTGTTAACTTTCTAAACAGACAAATCCAACATCAACTTATCCCTTTTATAATCCAATATTCTGCTAACTATCTTAAATAAATTCGCTACCTTTTCTAAACAGACAAATCCAATATCAACTTATCCCTTTTATAATATTCTGTTAACTATCTTAAATAAATTCTCTACTTTTTCTAAACAGACAAATCCAAGATCAACTTATCCTTTTTATAATATTCTGTTAACTATCTTAAATAAATTCGCTACCTTTTCTAAACAGACAAATCCAAGATCAACTTATCCCTTTTATAATCCAATATTCTGTTAACTATCTTAAATAAATTAGCTACCTTTTCTCAACAGAAAAATCCGTTTGCCCACCTGGTCAGCCGGGTTTTGACCGAATCAAAGGTCTGTTGGAGTGTATACCGAAAGCCTAAGCTTTTGTAAACATTTGTTTTGAATAAAGAATCACATTTGGTCAAATTATCTACATTTGTTTGTAGTTGTTCAATTAATTTATATTGTAGATAACATAGTATGTGGTGTCACATGCAGAAGATAATGTTATCAGTAACTTATAAATTATAAACAGTAGCTCACGGCCAAAATGGAAAGGAACAAACCATTAGAAGGTCGTAGTGTAATTAGGTATTAATTTATCTTGACTATATAATAACACTAGTACACTCAGAGTCTATTGAGTAGGACCATTTGAGGTCATTTCTTTTATACTGACTTTATAAATGAAGAAAGACCTCAGTTATTATGGAAGTGTGTGCTCTTAATCCTAATATAATAACAAGCACATATATTTGATATTTATTTCCTTAATTTATCAATGGGTGAGATTTATTTCGATGAATCAATAAGCCCGATAAGTTGGGAAATGATATCACTTATAGTGTGTGTTGTTGATTATAGAAGGAAACGGTGTCCTAGAGATACTAGGTTGATAATGTCCCCAAGAAGAGCTCATAAGGATTGTCATGTTAAACCCTGCAGGTGGACTTAGTCCGACATGACGATAAGGTTGAGTGGTACTACTCTTGGACTAAGATATTAATTAAATGAGTTGTTAGTAACTCACTTAATTAGTGGACATTCGATATCTTAAACACAGGGAGACTAACACACTCATAATAAGAAGGAGCCCAAATATGTAATTTGGGATTGGTGCGGTAGTTCAATAATAGTTCTCTAGTGGAATGAATTATTATTGATAAAATTAAGTTGTGTGTTCGGGGCGAACACGGGATGCTTAATTTTATCGGGAGATCAAACCAATTCCTCCTCTCGGTCCCTATCATAATCTCTTATTTATAGATTACTATTCCCACCTATACCCACCTTCTATACCTACCTAAAGGGGGTCGTCCAAGCTAGCTTGGGAATCAAGCTAGGGCCGGCCTAAGCTTGGTTTATGGGTGGCCGACCCTAGCTTGAACCCAAGCTAGAGAGGGCCGGCCATAATAAAATTAAAAATAATTTTAATTTTAATTTTTTATTATGTGGAAGATATAATTTATTAAAGAGAATTAAAATAAAAATATCTCTTTTAAAAGAATCTACAAAAGATTAAAGAAAGAGATTAGATCTCTTTCCTTATTTGTAGATTGGAAAGATATTTTGTTTTCTCTTTGAAAATTATTCACATGTTGAAAAATTAAAATTATAGAAATTTCTTTTTATAAACCATGAAGGGATTTTTGAAGAGAAATTTTATTTTTAAAATCTCCGGAAATAAATAGGAAGTTTTAATTTGTTGATTGAAACTTGTCTAATTTTTCCTCTCTATGATGTGGCCGGCCATTATAAGATTAATTGGGAAATTTTATTTTATTTTTCTCAATTAAATCATGACAAGGAAATTAAGGAAATTTTATTGTAATTAAATTTCCTAATTTACCAAGACTAAGGAATATAAAAGAGGGGGTTGGGGTGCCTTCATGAGACACAACCTCTATTATTTTTCTCCCTCTCTTATTCCTTGGTGTGGCCGGCCAACCTCTCTTCCCCTCTTCTTCTTTGTGGTGGCCAAACCTTTCTCTTGACTTGGAGCTCTTGTGGTGGCCGGATACTACTTGGAGAAAAAGAAGAAGAAGGAGAGAAAGTTTGCATCCCTTGGAGCTTGGTTGGTGTTTTATTTTTCCTTCCTTGGTGAAGCTTTCTTGTTTTGGCCGAACCTAGCTAGGAGGAGAAGAAGGTGTTTGGTAGTTTCTCATCTTGGAAGATCGTTGCCCACACAACGTCCGAGGTTAGAAGAGGAATACGATAGAAGATCAAGAGGTTTTTCTAAAAGGTATAACTAGTAATTTTTCTTTCCGTATCATACTAGTTATTTTTGGAAATAATACCAAATACAAGAGGCATACGATTCTAGTATTTCGAATATATTTTTCGATGTTGTGTTCTTTTGATTTATTTTTCCTTGTGATTTGATTATTCCTTTCGGTTAACCTAAAGTTATTTTAGGAAATTAAATATTAGCTTTCTATAAAAGGTTTTGTCTAGTCGGTGGTGGTTGCTCCCATATCGAAGAAGGCCATGTGCCTCGCCACGTCAGTACTGGGAACCAATTATGGAAATTAATATTTAATGGAATTAATAACTTAAGGTGATTTGGATCGAACGTGTTAAGTTCCGCAGGGGATCCAAGTCTAAACCTAAAAGAACAAATAGATTAAGTTTTGGATCAAACGTGTTAAGTTTCGCAGGCGATCCAAAATTTAATTTAAAAGAACACATGCTAGCTAGGAAAAGGTTCAGACCTTTGTACAAAATTTTTGTACAGTGGAACCTCTAGGTTTTCCGAGTAGCAACCAACAATTGGTATCAGAGCTAGGGTTTTGCCTCTGTGTATTTGGTATTAGTTTAATTATGCATATATCATACATAATTTAGGCAGGATAATAGTAGGATGTACTAACTTTGTGGATGCAGGATCCAACTATTATGGCTTATAGTTTTATGTGTGTGATTGGACCCTTGGACATGTCAAGGGCATTTATATGTGTGTGCATGATTGTATTATAAAATACAGCAGGAGCTGTATTTAGTTTTATTAGGATTTTATTTTTGATCTAGATACATGTACATTCCTTTTATGGAATATAGGATCAAAAATGTAAAATTCTATTTTTGTCGCGAATCGAATCTTGCAAAGCGTGGAACCTTCTGAGGACTAGAGGCGCAGCGGAACAAGAAGCAAGATGGATGCGACAGCTAGACCCGGTAGGAGTGGCCAAATATGGCAGCAGCTTGGGATGACAACACACGGAGGACAACTATAAATAAAAGCCATAATAGTTGAAAATTAGATTTTCTATTGCTTTTATATTGTGCTGTGTGTGCATGTTAGTATACATGTTTAGTAGGCTAGCATAGTTAAAATTCCTCATTTATAAATAACTAAGTGAGAGAGGGATTTTTAAGTAAAACCATGGTCTCCATTACTGGTTTGTAAGTGATACAAACAAGCTTGCGCGTTAGCTCTGAGTGCCTTCCTCCATATCGGATAAGCTTGTTTGTGGATCACTAGAACAAACTTCCATTTGGGATAACTATAGGAAGTTAATTAAGAGCGTGTGATCTTCCCCATCGGAAGGGGTACAATCTTATTAATGGACTTAGTGTCAAGTAATGGTATACATTTAGGCACAAATAATAGTATCCTCCCCATCGGAGTCACTGTTATTATTTGTGTGACCAAAGGATACCAACTATTAATTTTATTTGTCAAAAAGTTAGGTTGACAAGATAATAAAATTAATGGGTTAACACCCTCCTTTTATAAATGTTGAATTTGTATACGTCCACACTATCGTGGCATACAAAATTCACGGTGGTTTGAGGTGTTGGTTAATTTAAAATAGTATTGTTTGAGGAATCAATATTATTCTAAATTTAGAGTTCTGACCAAAAGTTATTTGTGATTCTTAGGATGACTTTCAACCCACTGTCCATCATACTACAACAGAATAGACTTACTGGTCCTAACTACATAGATTGGAAAAGGAACCTGGATATTGTTCTTACTGCTGAAAGCTATAAGTTTGTACTGACTGAGTCTTGTCCTGATGCACCCACTGGTGAATCTACCCAAGAGGAGATTGAATATCATAGGAAATGGGTAAAAGCAGATGAGATGGCGCGGTGTTACATTTTGGCTTCAATGTCAAATGTATTGCAACATCAGCATCAAGATTTACCAACAGCTTATGATATTATGAACAATCTCAAGGAACTCTTTGGTCATCAGGATAGGGCTTCTAGGAAAGAAGCCATGAGAAAGATAATGACAGCCACCATGCAAGAGGGTACTCCTGTGAGGGATCATATCCTAAAGATGATGGCTTATCTAAACGAGATACAGATCCTTGGAGGAGAAATTGATGGGGAAACCCAGATCGATATGATCCTCTAAACACTACCTAGAAGTTTTGAGCAATTCCGCCTGAATTATAATATGAACAAAAGGGTATATTCATTGGCGGAACTACTGACAGAACTTCAGGCAGCAGAAGGTTTGTTTCGTCACAATTCTCATATTCACTATGCTGAAAATGGTTCTACTTCTAAATCGAAAGGAAAGAAGAATAAGAAACAAGTTGGTTCAGCAAAGAAAGTGAATAAATCTCAGAGTACGGGACCTAAAGCTGGAATGAAGAAGCTGAAGGGCAACGTCCTTTGAGTCGCGAAAGGCGGCCTGTCCTCGTAGGAATCAAAACAACAAAGGTATATCTCATACTCTAGTTGTTGAAACATGTTTAGCGGTGTTATCTACCAGCACCTGGTGTGTAGATACAGGAGCCACTGATCATGTCTGCAATTCCTTGCAGGGGTTCCAGGAAACCCGACGACTAACTGAAGGAGAGATTACCGTCTACATGGGCAATGCTACTAAGGTGGCGGCTGTTGCAGTGGGAGACGTCTACTTATCTTTTAGTAGAAATAAAAATTTGGTTTTGAGAAATTGTCTTTATGTACCCAGTTTTAGAAAGAATTTAATTTCAGTTTCTAAACTATTTTTAGATGGATATTCAGTTTCCTTTAGTAACGATATAGTTATTAAGAGAAATAAAGTGATTATCTATTCTGGTACATTAGTTGACAATTTGTATACTTTAAATCCAATTTCTCCCACAAAGCAAAACATAGAAATTTATAACTCATCTTCTAACTCAAATAAGAGAAAAGAACCTTCGGAAATGAACCAAGCATATCTTTGGCATCTATGGCTTGGTCATATTAACTTAAGTAGGATTCAGAGGCTTATAGCCGATGGACTTTTGGGTTCATTAGAGTTGGAAAATTTTTCAACTTGTGAATCTTGCTTGGAAGGTAAAATGACCAAGAGGCCTTTCAAGGCCAAGGGGTATAGAGCCAAAGAAGTTTTAGAATTGGTTCACTATGATTTGTGTGGTCCTATGTCTGTCCAGGCAAGAGGAGGTTTTGAATATTTTTTCTCTTTCATAGACGATTATTCAAGATATCGATACATTTACCTAATGCGCCGCAAGTCCGAGTGCTTTGATAAGTTCAAAGAGTACAAGGCTGATGTGGAGAAACGACTAGGTAAAAGTATCAAGACACTACAATCTGATCATGGTGGCGAATACCTCTTAGGAGAGTTTAGGAATTACTTATCAGAGGCCGGGATTCAATCCCAACTGTCTGCACCTGGTACACCCCAACAGAATGGTGTGGCAGAATAAAGGAATAGGACTCTTATGGAGATGGTTAGATCGATGATGAGTTATTCAGAATTACCAAATTTGTTTTGGGGATATGCTCTGGAAACAGCAGTATACGTTCTGAACTTAGTACCTTCTAAATCAGTTTCTTCTACTCCCACAGAATTGTGGAATGGGCGAAAACCCAGTCTAAGACATATTTGGATTTGGGGTAGTCCAGCACATGTGCTGAAACTAGATGCTGATAAGTTAGAATCTCGTACAGAAGTTTGCGTGTTTGTGGGATATCCCAAAGGAACGAAAAGAGGTTTATTTTATAGTCCTAAAGACCAGAAGGTCATTGTTAGCACCAATGCCCAATTTTTAGAAGAAGACTATATAATGGATCACAAGCCCAGTAGTAAAGTTATTTTAGAAGAACTAAGAGAGGACACGTCTACTTTAGTACCAACAGTACAAGATAAAGTACCACAAGAGACTGCAACACGCGTCACACATGATACACAACCACAGACAGTGCCTCGTCATAGTGGGAGGGTTGTAAGGCAGCCTGAGAGATTCTTGTTTTTGGGAGAGTCTTCGAACTTGATCCCGGGTAAACATGAACCTGATCCCCGGACATATGACGAAGCACTCCAAGATATAGATGCAGTATCTTGGCAAAAGGCAATGAATTCAGAAATAGAGTCTATGTATTCTAATAAGGTATGGGTAGAACCACCAGATGGTGTAAAAGCTGTTGGGTGCAAGTGGATCTACAAAAGGAAAAGAGGGACAGATGGAAAGGTAGAAACCTTCAAATTAAGGCTTGTTGCGAAAGGGTACACTCAAAAAGAGGGAATCGATTATGAGGAAACCTTTTCACCGGTAGCCATGCTTAAGTTTATCCGGATACTCTTTTCCATTGTTGCCCATATGGATTATGAGATTTGGTAAATGGATGTCAAGACAGCTTTCCTTAATGGAAGTCTTGAAAAGAACATCCATATGAAGCAACCAGAAGGGTTCATTGAAAAAGGCAAAGATCATCTAGTGTGTAAGCTCAATCGGTCCATTTATGGACTGAAGCAAGCTTCAAGATCTTGGAACATCTGGTTTAATGAAGTAATCCAGTCATATGGATTTATTCAAAGTCCGGATGAGTCTTGTGTATATAAGAAGTGTAACGGAAATGTGGTGGTATTTCTTGTACTATACGTAGATGATATTTGTTAATTGGCAACAATGTCAAGGTATTATCAAACGTAAGGGTATGGTTGTCCAAACAATTTGATATGAAGGACTTAGGAGAGTGTGCACACATTCTTGGGATCAAAGTAATAAGGGATCGCAAGAAAAGAATGTTGTGTCTGTCCCAAGCTTCATATATAGATACAATCCTTGCTCGTTTTAGCATGCAGGATTCCAAAAAAGGTTTCTTACCTTTTAGGCATGGAATAGCTCTATCTAAAAAGATGTCTCCAAAGACATCAAAGGATATAGAAGACATGAAAACAGTTCCTTATGCTTCGGCTGTAGGAAGCCTTATGTATGCAATGCTATGTACGAGACCTGATATTTGTTTTGCCGTGGGCATGGTCAGCAGATATCAGAGTAACCCTGGACAAGGACATTGGACTGCGGTAAAGCATATATTAAAGTACCTGAGAAAGACTAGAGATTATATGCTAGTTTACCAAGCAGACGATTTGCTCCCTGTGGGTTACACGGATTCAGATTTCCAATCAGATAGAGACAACAGTAAGTTTACATCAGGCTATGTGTTTACTTTAGGAGGTGGAGCCATTTCATGGAGGAGTGTTAAGCAAAAATGTGTTTCGGACTCAACCATGGAAGCTGAGTATGTACCACCGACTCGAGGGCGACTAAAAGCAGTATGGCTCAGGAACTTTCTAATGGACTTAGATGTGATTCCTGGTTTGCCCAAAATTATCATGATTTATTGTGAGAATAGCGGTGCAGTTGCAAACTCGAAGGAACCACGAGCTCATAAGGCAAGTAAACATATAGAGCGCAAGTACCACCTGATATGAGATATCGTGAAGAGAGGAGAAGTTGTCATCGCCAAGATTGCATCAGCGGATAACCTAGCAGACCCTTTCACTAAGGCCCTTCCGGCGAAAGCTTTTGATCGGCATGTGGAGGGAATGGGAATCAGATGTATGGTAGAAGAAATGACAGCTTAATCATTAGTATAAGTGGGAGATTGTTGGAGTGTATACTGAAAGCCTAAGCTTTTGTAAACATTTGTTTTGAATAAAGAATCACATTTGGTCAAATTATCTACATTTGTTTGTAGTTGTTCAATTAATTTATATTGTAGATAACATAGTATGTGGTGTCACATGCAGAAGATAATGTTATTAGTAACTTATAAATTATAAACAGTAGCTCACGACCAAAATGGAAAGGAACAAACCATTAGAAGGTCGTAGTGTAATTAGATATTAGTTTATCTTGACTATATAATTACACTAGTACACTCAGAGTGTATTGAGTAGGATCATTTGAGGTCGTTTCTTTTATACTGACTTTATAAAGGAACAAAGACCTCAGTTATTATGGAAGTGTGTGCTCTTAATCCTAATATAATAACAAGCACATATATTTGATATTTATTTCCTTAATTTATCAATGGGTGAGATTTACTTCGATGAATCAATAAGCCCGATAAGTTGGGAAATGATATCACATATAGTGTGTGTTGTTGATTATAGAAGGAAACTGTGTCCTAGAGATACTAGGTTGATAATGTCCCCAAGAGGAGCTCATAAGGATTGTCATGTTAAACCCTACAGGTGGACTTAGTCCGACATGACGATAAGGTTGAGTGGTACTACTCTTGGACTAAGATATTAATTAATGAGTTGTTAGTAACTCACTTAATTAGTGGACATTCGATATCTTAAACACAGGGAGACTAACACACTCATAATAAGAAGGAGCCCAAAAATATAATTTGGGATTGGTGCGGTAGTTCAATAATAGTTCTCTAGTGGAATGAATTATTATTGATAAAATTAAGTTGTGTGTTCGGGGCGAACACGGGATGCTTAATTTTATCGGGAGACCAAAACCAATTCCTCCTCTCGGTCCCTATCGTAACCTCTTATATATAGAGTACTATACCCACCTATACCTACCTTCTATACCCACCTAAAGGGGGTCGGCCAAGCTAGCTTGGGAATCAAGCTAGGGCCAGCCTAAGCTTGGTTTATGGGTGGCCGGCCCTAGCTTGAACCCAAGCTAGAGAGGGCCGGCCATAATAAAATTAAAAATAATTTTAATTTTAATTTTTTATTATGTGGAGGAAGATATAATTTATTAAAGGGAATTAAAATAAAAATATCTCTCTTAAAAGGATCTACAAAAGATTAAAGAAAGAGATTAGATCTCTTTCCTTATTTGTAGATTGGAAAGATATTTTATTTTCTCTTTGAAAATTATTCACATGTTGAAAAATTAAAATTATAGAAATTTCTTTTTATAAACCATGAAGGGATTTTTGAAGAGAAATTTTATTTTTAAAATTTCCGGAAACAAATTAGGAAGTTTTAATTTGTTGATTGAAACTTGTCTAATTTTTCCTCTCTATGATGTGGCCGGCCATTATAAGATTAAATTGGGAAATTTTATTTTATTTTTCTCAATTAAATCATGTCAAGGAAATTAAGGAAATTTTATTGTAAGTAAATTTCCTAATTTACCAAGACTAAGGAATATAAAAGAGGGGGTTGGGGTGCCTTCATGAGACACAACCTCTATTATTTTTCTCCCTCTCTTATTTCTTAGTGTGGCAGGCCAACCTCTCTTCCCCTCTTCTTCTTTGTGGTGGCCGAACCTTTCTCTTGATTTGGAGCTCTTGTGGTGGCCAGATACTACTTGGAGAAGAAGAAGAAGAAGGAGAGAAAGTTTGCATCCCTTCGAGCTTGGTTGGTGTTTTTTTTCCTTCCTTGGTGAAGCTTTCTTGTTTTAGCCGAACCTAGCTAGGAGGAGAAGAAGGTGTTTGGTGGTTTCTCGTCTTGGAAGATCGTTGCCCACACAACGTCCGAGGTTAGAAGAGGAATACGGTAGAAGATCAAGAGGTCTTTCTAAAAGGTATAACTAGTAATTTTTCTTTCCGCATCATACTAGTTATTTTTGGAAATAATACCAAATACAAGAGGCTTACGATTCTAGTATTTCGAATATGTTTTTCGATGTTGTGTTCTTTTGATTTATTTTTCCTTGTGATTTGATTGTTCCTTTCGCTTACGTAAAGTTATTTTAGGAAATTAAATATTAGCTTTCCATAAAAGGTTTTGTCTAGTCGGTGGTGGTTGCTCCCATATCGAAGAAGGTCATGTGCCTCACCACGTCAGTACTGGGAACCAATTATGGAAATTAATATTTAATGAAATTAATAACTTAAGGTGATTTGGATCGAACGTGTTAAGTTCCGCAGGAGATCCAAGTCTAAACCTAAAAGAACAAATAGATTAAGTTTTGGATCAAATGTGTTAAGTTCCGCAGGCGATCTAAAATTTAATTTAAAAGAACACATGGTAGCTAGGAAAAGGTTCAGACCTTTGTACAAAATTTTTGTACAGTGGAACCTCTAGGTTTTTCGAGTAGCAACCAACAATGTCGTGGGTTCAATTCTCGGCTTGGACATTTTTTTGTCGAAACTTCCTTCGTTTAGTAAAAATACCAAACGACCTCCAAAAATTACATAAAAATACTCTAAAAATTCTAAAAATCCCTAGAATATTTCAATAGCATTTTTAAATATTTTTAAATTACTTTTAGGACTCTAATTGAGGAAATTTGGGTTGTTACAACGTTACTACTTCGGTTTTTAACAAATTTCTGAAGTAATAGCTTATTTCAGTTTAAAGCGAAGCCCGTGTTTTTAAACCTGCAAAGTCTATATTTGTATATACTTCGTCGATTTTTGCAGCGAAGTTGCTTATACTCTTTTACTTCGTATATTTAAATTGGCGAAGTAAATTGTGGCGAAGTAAAAAGTCATTTTTCACATAGTGACGATAGAAGATCAAGAGGTCGTTGCATACAAAGAAAGGTATAACTAGTAATTATTTTCCGCATCATACTAGTTTGTCTTTGTATGAATTCCAAACACAAGAGGCATATGATTCTAGATTTTTGGATTAGATATTCGAAGTTGTGTTTTTTTATTTTATTTTGATCTCATGATTCAATTGTTCTTTTTGGTTAAACCAATTGTTATTTTAGGAAATTAAATATTGAATTTCATTAAGAGGCTTTGTCAAGACAGTGGTGGATGTTCCCATATCCAAGAAGGTCATGTGACTCGCCATGTTTGACCTGGGAGCCAATTTTTGAAATTGATATTTAATTGAATTTATAACATGATTTGGATTAATAATGTTAAGTTCCGTTTGCAATCCAAGTCTAAACCATTAAGAACAGATAAGTTAAATGTGGAATCAATAATGTTAAGTTCCGTTTGCGATTCTGAATTTAATTTATAAAAAACACAATAGGTTGTTAGGAAAGGTTCGACACTTGTACAAAATTTTTGTACAGTGGAACCGGTACGATCTTCCTAGGACCAACCAACAAGCACCACCACACAGCCTGGACACTCCTTCATTCTGCCAGTGCTGCAGGGGTGAGGATCACCACACGGCCTAGGCAACTCCCCATGGTAGGGCCATGTGGCACTCAGGGATGGTACTTTCCTCCTTCGTTCAATTGTAGATTTTACCTCGAACATCAATTCTTCTCCAAAATTGACTCCTGCGTAAATAAAATGCACAAAAGCAGATCTCCGAATAGAAATAGTAAATATGCTAAAAGAAAAACTAGAAGTATAAAAATACATAGATAAAGCATGCGCAAAATATGTGAATGTGCTTCAAAACATGCTAAAAAAGTATATATAATCTACGCACATCATCTATCTCCACTATCAAGAAATTTTTGATCCTTGATTTTCAAAGATCGAAGCTTATCAATGTGAATGGTGGAGGCATCTGTGTATCATATTCGAGTCCATCTCGGAATACCATCTTGAAGTTGAGTTTGTTGATGAAGTCTCTGATGTTGTTGAGATTAGGGCTTCAACTTCTTTTCTTCCTCTAGCTCATTCCCCTTTCTGGCGATGAGTCCGGTGAAGAGTGGTCTTGCTCTGATACCACTTGTTAGGTCACTCTAGAGCTAAGGGGGGTGGGGGTGAATAGCTCGTCTCCCTTTGTCGATGTTGATTTGTAGCAGAAAATATGACGCAAGCTCCTCTAATGCTAGCTCAAATGATTTACTTGGTATCCACCTCAAGAAGAGAAGACTAATATAAGGATCCAACACTCACTCACACATCCACTATTAAAATACTCGTTCTCAAAAACACTCCAGAGGTGGAGAAAACGTTGTACAAGACTCCAATGCAATAAGATGAAAAAAGAGTAGCTAATACAACCAAATCTTACAAGATTTACAACATTGAAACCCTAGCCTGCTCCTTCTTGCTTGTCCACCGGATTGTTGTGATTCCTTGATAATGTTGTCCCTTGGAGGTAATCTAACCAGACTCGTATCTGACCGACTATATGTAGTACGAGATTGTAATAAGAATGGAGAACTAAGTCCCTCCAGCCGGACTAGATATTAGGTTGACTGGACTATATGTTGAGTTGCATTATAATAGTGAGAAATGAGCTATCCTCTAAGTCTGAATGGCACTGAGTTAGACCGATTGTATACTGAGAGTTCTTTTGATGGAAGGGGAGAGCTCATTCCTAGGTCCGTCCGACACTTTAGACCTAGCAATCATATGTAATAAAACTTACCCCTGAACTGTTATGTTGGGATATGGAAGTTGTTGGTACAGTTAGCACTAACGATTTAACCCAGGTTTTGATGAATGACAAATAGGTTAAGTTAGTTTTGTTGTTGTCTGACACTTTGATCGAGTGTGCAGGAGAAGTCCAGACAGGTCGACGGGCTGACCGGATGTCTGGCACGAAGTCCAAGCGGGTCGACGGGCTGACCGGACGCTTGGCGAGAAGTCCAGCTAGGTCGACGGGCTGACCGGATAGATGGCGAGAAGTCCAAGCGGGTCGACGGGCTGACCGGACGTCTAGCAGGTAAGTGAGGTAAGTCACTGGAGGGGAGTGACTGTGAGGACGCGTTCCCGGAAAGGGGACATTAGGCGTCGATCCGGCTTAGATCCATTTCGGATGTCTAAGTCGAGATCGTGACTAGATTCCGGTCTCGGAAAGACGGAATCTAAGTCATACTCTTTTATCCATCTGTTGAACTTTAACTGTGCTAACAATCTGTTTTACAGGATACATATTTGCCTCAGACTAACTTTGTTTTGCAGGAAAAGGGAGTTTTCCAGGCGCCCGGAAGGCGAATTCTATCCAGCCGAGTCGTCGCCACGTGGAGCATCATGGTTTGTGCAGCTACGTCACATTCCAGGCGCCCGGAAGGGATCCAGGCGCCTGGAACAGCATATAAAAGAAGCCCCAGACAGGAGCTTCAGATGAATTCAATTTAAGCTGAGAACTCTTCTACTGCTGGTCTTGCTGCTCGACGTTCAGTGCGACGCCAACAAAGTTCCGACAAAGTGCTACTTCGGTTTTTATTTAATTTCCTTGTCGGTATTGCTTTATTTTCACTTGCATTTCCTGTACTCATTCTGTAATCATATTTCGACTTGTTAGTGATTGCCCAACGAAAGTGGTCAAGGACCACGGGCCTTCGAGTCCGAACGAAGTAAAACATCTGTGTCTATTTTATTTTTCCGCTGCGTTTATACTTGTCTTTTTCGAATCGATATTCACCCCCCTCTATCGAATCTAACGGTCCTACAAGTGGTATCAGAGCAGGTACCGCTCTGATTTGGTGCAACCACCAATCAGACAAGGGGTGAATTTTCTTTTGTTTTTTTTAATTTTAAAACTGGTGTTTCGTTAACTTAATATTTCTCTAATCAATTTAAATTAGTGCAACACGAATCTAGTTTTTTTTCTCTCTCTTCCCGCACTACTAATCCAAGACCAAGTCTTGGGATATTTTTTGGTTATTTACCTGTGCACAGAATGTCCCAACAAGAAGGATTCAGCACAGTGCGACCTCCACTCTTCAACGGGGACGACTTCCCTTACTGGAAGAAGCGCATGGAGGTCTACCTCAAAACTGACTTTGACCAGTGGATGAGCATTACGAGACCTTACAAAATTCCGGCAGACACCTCCGGGAATATACTGGATCCTGAAGAATGGACAGCTGACTTGAAGAAGAAGGCGTCAACAGAAAACAAAGCGATCAACACTCTACAGTGCGGACTAACAAGAGAAGAGCTAAACAGAGTCGGTCCACACAAAAACGCTAAAGAACTGTGGGACAAATTGATCGAGCTGCACGAAGGAACAAGCGACGCTAAGGTAACAAAACGAGACCTGCTTTTAAATAAAATTTTTAATATAAAAATGCAGGAAGGAGAAACAGCGAATCAACTCCACGCGAGGATCAAGGACATCCTCAACGGGCTCCATGCGATAGGCCACCAGATGGAGAACAGAGACTTGATAAGGTACGCATTAAACGCCTTTCCACGTAATAGTTTGTGGGCATCAATAGTGGATGCCTACAAAATTTCTAAGAATCTTTCTAAATTAAAATTGGATGAGCTTTTCTGTGAATTAGAATTACACGAACAAACTAATGCTGGAGCCAAGAAAGGTGTAGCTTTATTTGCAGGTTCCTCCAAGAAAAGCAAGCCTGAATTTGAAGAAGACGCCGACCAAGACTCCGAAGATGAAGAACACCTGGTGAACTTGGTAAGAAAAATGTTCACCAGGAGAAAGAGGAGCTTCAGCAAAAAGGACCTTCAAAAGATCAGCTCTCCCTCAGAACAAAAGAACGTCACTTGCTACGGCTGCAATAAAAAGGGACACTACAAGAACGAATGCCCAAAACTGAAGTTCGATAAATCAAAGCCAACCAAAAAGAAGGCACTCAAAGCAACGTGGGACGACTAGAAGAGCAGAAACATCAGAGCCACCTCGCACTGATGGCCCGCGAAGCTGAAACAGAAAATGAATCGGAAGATGAAGACGGGTCTGAACCCGAAACAAGCCACGAGTCCGTATTCGTTTCCGAAGGCCCGAATGAGGTATACTTTAATTTAAATAAAAAATTTTTTAGAATCATTTCCTGCTTAAATAGTAAATTAACTAAATTAGAAAATGAAAACAAATCACTTCTTGAGGAAAATCAAAACCTCAAGGAACAAATCATAAATTCAAATCCAACTCAAGATCTAACACTTGAGGAAGAAAATTTAT
Source organism: Zingiber officinale (assembly GCF_018446385.1). Classification (NCBI taxonomy): domain Eukaryota; kingdom Viridiplantae; phylum Streptophyta; class Magnoliopsida; order Zingiberales; family Zingiberaceae; genus Zingiber; species Zingiber officinale. The sequence continues at coordinate 50,267,456 of NC_055998.1, read as the reverse complement.
TACTAAAAAATGAGATTAACAATTTAAAAGAAATGTTAGAAAAATTCACAACAAGATCAAAAAATCTAGACTTAATCCTAAATAATCAAAAAGCATGTTATAATAAAACCGGACTAGGATATAAGTCGAATTCAAATAAAACCTTCAAATCATTAATAACCCAATATAAATCAACTAATCTAGCTTGGGTTCCGAAAGCATGTCTGACCACGCAAGTAGGACTTAATCAATATTATATACCTAAAGAAAAAATACATTATATAAAATCGAATAAACCAAACCAAAATCCAAAATACAAACCTAAATCAAATTCAAAATCTAAACATTTTAAAAATCAACAAAATTATCACCAAGTTAACCATAACTATAAAAAGAATCGACACAAACCTAAAACCAAAATCTAAATTAATGGCCAATAATTCAGGGGGAGGCTCCAGAATAGCTGGCACCTCCAAAACTAAACAATCCCGGCAGGGTAATTAGGATTAGTTAAAAAGAGACCAAGTTTAACTTGACTCATGTTACTGGTGAAGTTTTTGGATGATAGTACGTTAGGGAAGCTTGGGCATCGCATGTCTAGAAAGATATGGCTTTGATCTGGTGCATTTGGCCAAGTGGAACTGACCGAAGCTACCCTTAAACGAATCCTAACCAGTTAGACCAAGATTTAGTACTAAGTTCTGTGGATAGGACTATTCGGAAAACCTCGAAAGGTTGGTTACTTCTAATGATGTCCATGTGACTCACCAAGCTTAGAAGTTTATCCGAAGAATGCCTATTTGTGGAAACCAAAGCTAAGTCTGAATCTAACACAAGTTAAACCAAAACTCGGTAATCAAACCAATTTCATCTCACAAAATCATAGAATTCCCTGATTGATAATATAGATCGGGTGAGATGAATAAGGCTTAAATTTTAAAGTTAAAATTTTTAATTTTAACTTAAAAATTAATTTTTAAATTTTAATTCTAAACTTAAAAATTAATTTCAAAATTTTAATTTTAAACTTAAAAAATTAATTTCAAAATTTTAATCTTAAACTTGAAAAAATTTATTTCAAAATTTTAATTTTAAACTTAAAAATTAATTTCAAAATTTTAATTTTAAACTTAAAAAATTAATTTCAAAATTTTAATTTTAAACTTAAAAAAATTAATTTCAAAATTTTAATTTTAAACTTAAAAATTAATTTCAAAATTTTAATTTTAAACTTAAAAAATTAATTTCAAAATTTTAATTTTAACTTAAAAATTAATTTCAAAATTTTAATTTTAAACTTAAAAAATTAATTTCAAAATTTTAATTTTAACTTAAAAATTAATTTCAAAATTTTAATTTTAAACTTAAAAAAAATTAATTTCAAAATTTTAATTTTAAACTTAAAAAATTAATTTCAAAATTTTAATTTTAACTTAAAAATTAATTTCAAAATTTTAATTTTAAACTTAAAAATTAATTTCAAAATTTTAAGTTTAAACTCAAAAATTAATTTCAAAATTTTAATTTTAAACTCAAAAATTAATTTCAAAATTTTAATTTTAACTTAAAAATTAATTTCAAAATTTTAAACTTAAAAATTAATTTCAAAATTTTAATTTTAAACTTAAAAATTAATTTCAAAATTTTAATTTTAAACTTAAAAATTAATTTCAAAATTTTAATTTTAAACTTAAAATTTAATTTCAAAATTTTAAACTTAAAATTAAAAATTTTAATTTTAACTTAAAAATTCATTTTAAAATTTTAATTTTAAACTTAAAAATTAATTTCAAAATTTTAACTTCAAACTTAAAAATTAATTTTAAAATTTTAATTTTAACTTAAAAATTAATTTCAAATTTTTTAAACTTAAAAATTAATTTAAAAATTTTAATTTTAACTTAAACTTAAACCAATTTTAAACTTAAACAATGCATGCTCAAAAGACTAACTTTAATCCTACTTACTGTAGGAAACCAAGTGGATTTTGGACAGTGGTTTGCTCCAAACATATGACTGGAGATCACACCAAGTTCACTCAACTCACTTACAAAAGCCTAGGAACAGTTGCCTTCGGAAACAACGGCAAACTCAAGGTAATTGGTATAGGTAATATTGAGTTAAAATTAGACTTTATAATTACAAATGTCTTACTTGTTGAAAACTTTAAATATAATCTTCTAAGTATAAGTCAATTGTGTGATACTAGGTATAAGGTCAAATTTCTATCTACAGAATGTTCAATCAAACATCTAGATAATCCTACCATAAGCCTAAAAGGTTTTAGAAAAGACAACATCTATGTCATCAACTTAACCATTTCTTCCATTAAGTGTTATTTAACACAAAAAGAAGAAACTTGGTTATGGCATAGGAGGATGTCTCACACCAACTTTAGAAATATAAGTAAACTAAATGGACTTGTAAAAGGCTTACCAAAGTTACCTAACTTAGATTCAACCATATGTAATGCTTGTCAACAAGGTAAACAAACTAAATCAACCCACAAACAAACAAATCAACCACAAACTAACTCAATCTTAGAACTTCTACATTTAGACCTTTTTGACTCCCATGGAGTCAAATCCATAAATGGAAACTTATATTGTTTAGTAATTATAGACGATTATTCTAGGTTTACTTGGGTAAAATTCTTAAAACATAAAGATGAAACTTTTGAAATTTTTACAAATTTTTGCAAACAGATTGAAAATGAAAAAGATATTAAAATTAAAAGAATTAGGAGTGACAATGGGGGAGAATTTAAAAATCACAACTTTAACAGTTTTTGTCTAGAAAACGGTTACCATCATGAGTTCTCATGCCCTAAAACCCCCCAACAAAATGGAATTGTAGAAAGAAAAAATAGAACCTTACTTGAAGCTTCTAGAACAATGTTAAATGAGTACAACCTACCTAAATACTTTTGGGCAGAAGTCGTTAGTACAGCCTGCTATGTACAGAACAGAACAACAATAAATAAAAATCATAACAAAACTTTTTTCGAAATATTTTATAATAAACAACCAAACATAAAATATTTTAAGGTATTTGGGTGCCCAGTTTTTATCTTAAATACAAGAGAACACTTAGGAAAATTCACCTCTAAAATTGAAAATGGAATTTTTGTGGGATATTCCCTAAACAGTAGAGGCTACAGAATTTATAATAAGGTTACATTAAAAATTGAAGAAACTACTAATGTAAAATTTAAAGAAACTAAACAAGACATAAAACCTACACAACCACCTAAGTTTGTTCCAGAAACCAACCAAACTCTAAGTCATGAAGAAGAGGAACACCATCAAGAGCATCAACCTCCTAGAACAATAAGGGTAAACCCAAATCATCCAACTGATCAAATAATTGGTGACCCAGACTTAAGAGTTCAAACCAGATCATCTTTTAGAAACCTAAGTCAAATTTCATTAATTTCAAAAATTGAACCCAAAACTGTGAAAAAATCCCTACTAGACCCAGATTGGATTATAACTATGCAAGAAGAACTAGCCCAATTTGAGCGTAATGAGGTCTGGGACCTAGTCCCACCACCCAAGAATAAGAAAATAATAGAAACAAAATGGGTATTCAGAAACAAACTAAGTGAAACTGGGGAAATTACTAGAAATAAGGCTAGGCTGGTTGCCAAAGGATTTAGTCAAGTTGAAGGACTTGACTATGATGAAACATATGCCCCAGTAGCCAGATTAGAATCCATTAGAATGCTACTAAGTTATGCAGCCCATAAGGGATTCAAACTATACCAAATGGATGTTAAGTCTGCCTTTCTTAATGGACTAATCAAAGAAGAAGTTTATGTAGGTCAGCCTCCTGGTTTTGAAAGTCTAGAACACCCTGATTATGTTTTTAAATTAAAGAAAGCCCTATATGGACTTAAACAAGCACCAGGGCGTGGTATGAGAGGCTAACATCTTACCTAACATCTAAAGGATTCAAACAAGGTAAAATGACCCAACCTTGTTTGTTAAATCATTAAATACAAACATTTTTATTGCACAAATATACGTAGATGACATAATATTTGGCTCAACAAATTCAGAATTTTTAGAAGAATTTATTAATCTAATGGAAAAAGAATTTGAAATGAGCTTAGTGGGAAAACTAACCTATTTCTTAGGATTAAAAATCAAACAGACAAATGAAGGAAACTATATTTCTCAACATAAATACACCAAGGAATTACTTAAAAAATTCGGAATGGAAAATACAAAAGAAATAAAAACACCGATGGCAGTAAACACAATCTTAGATAGTGACCCAAATGAAAAACTAATTGATTTAAAACATTATAGAAGTGCAATAGGTAGCCTACTGTACTTAACTGCAAGACGACCTGATATTTTATTTGCAGTTAGTATGTGTGCTAGATACCAAACTTGTGCTAAGGAATCTCATTTGACACAAGTTAAAAGAATTTTTAGATATCTTAAAGGAACAACAAATGTAGGAATCTGGTATCCTAGGACAAATAATTTTGAACTAATAGGGTATTCTGACTCAGATTATGCTGGATGCAAATTAGACCGCAAAAGTACAAGTGGTGGATGCCAATTATTAGGTTCATCACTTGTTAGCTGGTTTAGTAGAGAGCAACATTGTGTTGCTCTGTCTACAACTGAGTCAGAATACATAGCTATAGGCGAATGTGTTGCACAATTATTATGGATGATGCATACTCTAAAAGATTTCAACTTAAATATCACAAATGTAAAAGTATTAATTGACAATATAAGTTCAATTAACTTAACCAAGAATCCTGTGCATCATTCATGTAACGACCACCCTTCTTACTACTACTATTCTCTAAAGATGACCGTTACTTAACTACTAACTCTACTTAACCGGTGTGATTAAAAACCACATGGAAACTCTACCGAAAAATTTCGACAGAGTCTCCCCTGTACCGGTGACCATATTCAACAATACATGCAGTATATATACTCAGCCACAAGCGGCTGGAACACATAACTAACAACCACGCAGTATAATAAATCTAACTCAGCAACAATAAAGGAAAACTAATCCACAACCACAACTGAATAGCAAACATAGTATCAAGTGTCCTTATAAACAGTTATCAAATTTCCTTAACACATAAAAACTTAATTAACTCAAAGAACAAATCATAATTCATCTTATTCGCAAGGATCCCTAGAACTTCCATAGTGCAGACATCACACACCCCTCTTGCATCTCCTTGTCGCCTTCCTTCATATTAGCTTTCCTTTTTCTTTATCTGCAGTAGGAGAAAGTGCAGTCTATAAGCATAAAGCTTAGTGAGCGCTATCTAACTCACAAAAACTCGATATGCATGTATACAAATAAAAACATGCTAAAACTGAATGCTAATATGTAAAGCTACTCATGCTCATAAATAGCAAAGAAATCAACTAACAGAAAAGATAACATGTATAACTACTCATGCTCATAAACTAATAAAGAAAGCAAACTAACTGGAATGCCAACATATAAAGCAAAACATGCTCATCAACTAGCAAATAAATAACATGTAAGAAACTAAACATGTAAAAGCTGCTAGCATAAAAGAAAACTAAACTTGATGATCTTTAAAACAAAGTGGAACTTACTTCTTTTACTCTAATCTTATTCTTTTACTTCACTTGTTTAAAATTTATACTTTAATACTTGAAAATAATAATCAACTTCTCTTGGGCCCAGGCATAGTACCATCTTATGCGCGTTCCCTAATAGGTTGGGGTAGCGAGCCGCCAATCCTAAAAGAGCAGATCTTGGTCTACCAGGGCCAAGACCTTGGAATTGAACACCTGGATTTGTTTAACGACAACCTTGGAAGTCGGGTACTAGCCTCTTCTTAAAAGTAAAATACTTATTATCTTAATTACTTCTTTAAATGCCTTGGCATATTAATAAGCACCTTGTGTGCTAAAATCCCTAAAGTCTTGACCTTAGGATTTATTTAAGGCCTTGGCCTTTTCTTTCTTTTCTTTTTCTTTCTTTTTACTTGTTAGTGCCTCTAAAAGAATTTGATAGAACTCCTAATTTTCCCACTAGAATACATGGTTGTTCATGCTTATTAAAATAGCAAATGAAAACTAAAGGAACTGCTCATGTGTATCTAGTAATAAAGAAAACTGATCATGCTCAACTTATAGCAATTAAAAACTGCACATGATCAGCTAAGGGTAAATGAAAACAAAACATGCTCAGCTAAGGTAAGTTCAAACAACAAAGGAAACTCGTAATGCTGGTTCAAGATGTAACGACCCGCCTTCTGGGTACTAAGCTGTAAGGCGAATCGTTACAATACTGCTAAGCTATACTGCGCGGAAAGCTGGGCTAATTAAAATTTTTGCTAACTAATTGATTCTTATAAACTAATCGCCTTACAGACCGATCTACTGATACTGGTACGGTCACAAGACCCTGGATCGGTCTGCTGTCCGATCCTGAAGCTTCATTGCTTCTGGTGGATCGGTCTGAGCCCGATCGAGTGCCTGATCGGTCGGTGAACCCGATCGGTGGCTTCAGTGCTCTTGGATCGGGGTTGACCGATCCTTAAACTTCTGGGTTCGCTCTTGTCCCGTCTTTGGATCGGTCGGCCCGATCCAGAGCTGAATCGATCGGCGAGCCGATCCGGTCGATCGGTGGCCGTCCGGTACTAATCTCTTGAGGCTCTTGTATCGTCTTTGGATCGGTCGGTGGCCGATCCGAGGATCTGATATCTCTGTATCTCCGGATCGGTCGGTGACGGCCGATCGATGCTTCTCGAGCAGCGATCGAGGCCGTCGGTCTATTCGTTCGGAACTCGATTTGGGACTCGGTGTGCCAAATACAATCCAACAACTACCTACTGCATAATAAACTATTCTAATAACAGGTAGTGGCAATTCTAAACTGGTTCATGGCATTTCACTCACTAAAACACATTTTAACAACTTAACGTGCATGAAAGCGACAGTATCAAACTAATAAACTGAAAGTGCTGAAAGTAAATGCTAAAGAGTTCTAATGTATAAATGAAGCTCGTTAGATCCCTAAGATCTTTCATTCCAGTTCACCACACACACCATCTTCGCATTGCCCTCCAGCCTCCGCTAGTCCATCTTTCCTTTACCCTTATCTGCAGTATAAGGAAAAATAGAATCTGTAAGCTTAAAGCTTAGTAAGAAACCATCTACCTCACAAAACATGCAACGATGCAATCATGGATTTAAATCATGCTATTTGAAAACATGCACTGAAAAGCTAAACCATGGCATCTTGAAATCTAATGGCATAACATATAAGCATGGCATATACACTGGAATCATGGCATAGCAAGTAATAACACTAAGCTAATCATAAGTTAAGCTAACTGGAACTAAAGCTGTAACTGAAAACAAACTCCACTAGCATATCTGATTTTGAGTTTGAAACTAATACATAATAAGTGAAAATAATAAACATGCTGTTGGGCCCGGGCGCATTTCTACTAGACCCGGGGTTGCAAGTCCCGAATTTAGCAGGGTTACTAGGTTAGGACGACTATGGGAGTCAACCCAATGGATATCTAATCCGATGCAGTGCCACTGAAAATAAAATACTAATATCTTTAGCTAACTGATATAACATGCTTCTAGGTTATCTGAACCTAGAGCTAGGTTATCTGAACCTAGAAGCGGGAGCCTACCCATTGGACCATAGTCCCATATAAGCTGTAGTGAGCAAAGTTACTAATTTAAATGCTACTAATGCATTTAACTGGGCTAATAAACATAACTGAAGGGTAATTAGCTAAACTAACCCCTTTTTCGAACACTTGGTGTGCTTCAACCCCTCTCTGCATTAGGAAAGACACCTCTAGGCACCCAACCGCGTCTATGATCTCCAACTGAAGGAGAATAAACGTGTCCGGCCCATCTAAAGGTGCTAACTAAATTCCTAATCTTCGAGAAGGGTTAAAACACATCCTAGGTGCCGGAAACTACACATATAGCTAATAACTAATGCATATAAACGAACGGAGCTATTATACCGCAGGTGAGGGGTTTCTTACCTCCTGATCTTAATTTCTTACGATTCTATTCGCTAGAGTTCCGGTGGAGATGATCCTCTCGATGATCCGATCACGTCTTCGCGTTCCTCTCGCGGAGAAGAACCTCTTTCGTGTTGGAGTCGTCGCCGGAAAGTGAACCTATGGACCCTTGCCTTGGTGTGCCGTGCGTGAGGAAGAGGAAGAGGAAGAGGAGTGGGCGGCGGTGAGGGTTTGGAGAGGATCGGCGTGAGTTAGGGTGAGGAGAAGGAAGTTGCCGAACCAAAACTAAAATAAACCAAACCCCACTTAAACCCTCTATTTATATTAAGTGGGTAACCCGAACCAACTCTAATATAAATTTAATTGTCTCCCTTTCCTTTCAGCACGGCCCTGCTGGGTTCAACTGGTTACTAACATTATCCTCTACACGATAGGTCTCGGGTTCGATTCCCGCTTAGACCGTTTTCGTTTATATTTATTTTTGCTACTTCCGCTACTCGGAAAATTCCGGAAAAATATCTAAAAATTCCAGAAAAATCATACTATATTTCTAAAACAGTTTTGAGAATTTTCGGGCGTTACAATCCCCCATACCTTATAAAAAGTTCGTCCTCGAACTTAGAACAATTCTGGGTACTTCTGTCTCATGCTGGCTTCTGTCTCCCAAGTCGCCTCTGCTGCTGTGTGATTTTGCCAGCTGACTTTAACTAATGGTACTTCCTTGTTCCGCAATTTCTTTACTGCTCGGTCTATTATCTGAATAGGCCGACTGTCATAGCTGAGATCATCACGGACCTGTACCAGCTCAATCACCGGTGGCGTGGAATATGCTTCTTGACATGGAGACGTGAAATCGTTGTGGACGGTGACATTTCTGAGGTAGCTCTAGCTCATATGCTACCTTGCCCACTCTCCTCGTGATAAGGTATGGTCCCACATATCGGGGCTAGCTTGCCCTTCTTTCCAAAACGCATGACTCCCTTCATGGGAGCTACTCTGAATCCCCCACTGAGAACTCTAGGGGTCTGCGGCGTGTATCGGCATAGCTCTTACCAGGCTCTGTCCTCTATCCTCAATCTGGTATGCTCTTGGTAGTGCTACTAGATCAAGCTCTGGTTCCTTCATTCACCACTCTCATACCGTACAGATAGTGATGCACCTCCGCCCATAGAGTGCCTCATAAGGTGCCATGCCGATAGTGGCACGATAGCTGTTGTTGTATGCAGCTAGACTCGGATATTTGCACCAACTTCCTTGAAATCTAGGGCACAAGCTCGGGAGCATATCTTGAGTACCGATTTACTCGCTCAGTCGACCATCCATGAGGATGGAAAGAATTTTAACCGTGCCCAATCTTGTTACACTCCCGAGTGTGATGTGAATCTCTTGTCCATGCGAAATGATGGTTCGTGGGACTCCATGTAGTCGGACGATCTCACGGAGATATAACTGAGCTAGCTTCTCCATGGAATAGGATATCTTGATAGCTAGAAAGTGGGCTGATTTAGTCAACCTGTCAACTATTACCCGATGGCATCAAACCCACTATGAAGTCCATCGAGATATCCTCCCACTTCCATTCGGAATCTGTATAGGCTGCAGAACTCCTCCCGGTCGCCGATGTTGCCTTGACCCTCCGACAGGTGAGGCAGATGCTAACATATCTGGCGATGTCTCGCTTCATCCCGGCCACCAAAACGTTTCAGGTCTTGATACATTTTGGTGGAGCCTGGATACGGGAGTCCTGTGAGCCTCATCTAAAATCTGTCTCCGTAGCTCCTCCCGATCTAGACTGTCGCCAAAATACAACACCCCGCCATCGGACACTCTGAATTCTCTACTTTCTGCAGCCCTTGCTTGATTTTTCGAATCTCGTGATCCTGATCTGGCTGAATATCACCAAGCAAGGTAGACTCTAAGGTCATAGTAGAGGCTGTCCCACGATGAGCTCGAGACCGAAATCCACGATCTCCTTCTGTAGGGCCGGTGACATGGCTGGCAATGGATTTTTGCTAAGTGCATCTGCTACCTTATTGGCTTTCCCCGGATGGTAGAGGATGTCTATATCGTAGTCCTTGACCAGCTCAAGCCATCTGCGCTATCGCATATTCAGATCCTTGAAGAAGTACTTGAGACTACGATGATCTGTATACACTCTGCATTGAGCTCCATATAAGTAATGTCTCCAAATTTTGAGAGCGCTGCAAGCTCAAGGTCATGAGTAGGGTAATTCTTCTCATAATCCTTGAGTTGTCCGGAGGCATCACCTTGCCGTCTTGCATCAGCATCGCTCCTAGTCCCAACTTAGAGGCATCACTATAGATGTCAAAGCTGCTGGTGCCAAAATAGGAGCACTGGTCAATCTCCTTTTAGCTCGCTCTCGATCCTCACGGAATTTCTGTTCTTTACGGTAAGAGGCATCGGTGGGAGGCTACCGAGAAATCCTCTACAAACTTCCTGTAATATCCTGCTAATCCCCTGACGTTCTTGGGTCTCTTCCAGTTACTTACTGCTTCTATCTTGCTGGGATCCACCATAATACCATCCTTTGAGATGATGTGACCCAGGAAGGACACCTGGTCTAGCCAAAATTCGCATTTCGTGAACTTGGCGTAAAAGTGGTTCTGCTGAAGTGTCTGCAATACTAGTTTCAGGTGCTCTGATGTTCTTCCTGAGTTTCTGAGTAGATAAGAATGTCATCGATAAACACAATAACAAACTTATCTAAATACTCCTGACTCTGTTCATGAGATCCATGAATGTAGCTGGAGCACCAAAAGGCATGACCACGAACTCGTAGTGTCCGTATCTGTTGGTATATCCCCTTCTTTAACCTTTACTTGATGATAACTCCGAGATCTACCTTAGAGAACAACGATGCCCCTTGATCGAATAGGTCATCTATTACGGGAAGAGGATACATTTTTGATTGTGACTCGGTTCGGTGATCGTAGTCTATGCGATCGCATGCTTCCATCCTTCTTCTTCACGAAGGCGCTCCCATGGTGAGTGACTCGGTATATGAAAAGCAGCTCCCGTATTTGCTCTGAAGTTCCTTGATTCTGCTGGAGCCATGCGGTATGGTGCCTTGGAAATTGGATTTGTGCCGGGAATAAGCTCTATCTCAAATTCAATCTCACATGTCTGGTGCTAAGCCTGGTAGCTCTTCAGGGAACCTCTGCTAGCTGTTGGTCCCTGTCCTGACTGGTGCTGACTACGTGTGCTAGGAATCCCGTGCATCCTGAATCCAGTAACTTCTGTGCCTTCATAGCTGAGAGAAACCTCTTGGCCTTTCTCCTTGGTTCCCCGACGAATTCGAACTGTGCTTCCGCTTCAGGTTGGAACGTGACTTTCTGTTTACGGCACTCGATAGAGGCACCGTATTTGACCAAAAAGTCCATTCCGAAGATAATGTCATAGTCGGTCATTTCTAGCACTATCAGATCGCAAAAGAGCTCCCTGTCTGCTATAATGACCGGCACTGCTCTGAGCCAGTGCGTGGACGCCATGAGTATCTCTGGAGGTACCTCTAATTTTTCGGAGAACATCCTGGCTATATATGAATGGGTTGCCCCAGTATCAAATAGAACAGTAGCACTATACTGAAAAATGCTAATCTGACCTGTGACAACCGTCGAGGCATTGGCTACGTCCTCTCTGGTGAGTGCGTAGATCCTCGCATTCGCTAAAGCTGGAGGGGCTTCTAATCTGCCCTGGCTGATAAGTGGACCTTCTAGAGCGGCCTGCATCTGATGTAACTGAGCTGGCTGAGGAAGACCGGTCTTGCTCGGGCACTGCTTGGCCATGTGCCCTTCTTGTCCACATTCAAAGCATCCTCGTGTGCCCTTGCGACAAACCCCTGGGTGGAATTTCCCACAAGTGACACACTTTGGATAACTGGGTCGCTTGCTAGATGGTCCTCCTTTTGAGTCACTCCCGATTTGCGCTTGTTGTTGGGTTCCTTTCAGTTGGCCCCGCCGCTTCCGAGTGTGAGAGCTTCCTTGGCCTTTGAACTCGAGGAGACTTGCTACATTGCTTCATGCTGTGCAGTAATGCTCGTGGTCAAGGCACTGCTCACTAGCTCCTCCGTGGTCTATGGCCTATGAATGCCACCAGCCACGTTCACTGCGATCTCGGGCCTCGGCATCTTGAGCATCAACCGGACTCGTTCCTTCTCTGTGCTAACTAACTCTGGACATAGCCAAACTGTTGAATTTCTTCACGGCTTCCTCCACCGAAAGGTTGCCACTGACGAAACTCCGTGAACTCGTCGTAGTGGCGGTTTGTAACCGCATGTGAAAGAACTCCTCAAAGAATTCCTTCAAGTCCCCCATGACATCTGATTCACTGGGCGCTTCGTGTGCGTCTCCTGTCAGGCGAAGAAGGCACACTTCACCTTCTCGTGTTACGGCCAGTCCAGACTTTCTAGTGTTTTGAACCATGCTTGTGCATCCCATGGTTCACTAGTGCTGAGAAGTTCTCCGGCTTGACTCTGCCACTGGATCAGATAGGCTTCCTTCCTTGGCTCATTCTTTGACCTTTGGTCTTTGGGGAGTGGAACCTCTAAAACTCTGGAGTCGTCGGGTTTGGCTCGGGGTATGTGGATTAGCCTTTAAGGTGGCTATTTCCTGCTGCTGTAACTGAGCCACTAATGCTGTAAGATCTGGAGGAGGCACTGAACTGCCTGCCTCTTGCTGGGGCTCACTGGCTAGTGCCCTTTTTGCTGGGCGTCCTCGTGCCATTTCTAATGACATAGAGAACATATGTATAACTAATACTATCACAGTTATAAAATTTCTGATATCATGATTAAACTACCATGTACTAACAAGCACAAGCATATAACATGAACTGTAATTATAAGCAAGAAACATATAACATGAACTGTAGCTATAAACAAGAACATTAAGGAGAGTAGAGGTATCCTTACTTGGGAGCTGCAGGTACAATGCTGATGTGTGTGTAGGAAGTATGGAACACGGCTCTGATACCACTCTGTAACGACCCGCCTTCTGGGTACTAAGCTGTAAGGCGAATCGCTACAATACTGCTAAGCTATACTGCGCGGAAAGCTGGGCTAATTAAAATTTTTGCTAACTAATTGATTCTTATAAACTAATCGCCTTACAGACCGATCTACTGATACTGGTACGGTCACAAGACCCTGGATCGGTCTGCTGTCCGATCCTGAAGCTTCATACATTCTTGGATCGGTCTGAGAACCGATCCGAGTGCCTGATCGGTCGGTAGGAACCGATCGGTGGCTTCCGTGCTCTTACACCGGATCGGTCGGTGACCGATCCTTAAACTTCTGGGTTCGCTCTTGTCCCGTCTTTGGATCGGTCGGCCGAGCGAGGCTGATCGGTCGACGATCCAGTAGCTGGATCGGTCGGTGACCGATCCGTACTAATCTCTTGAGGCTCTATCGTCTTTGGATCGGTCGGTGACCGATCCGGAGGAATCTGATATCTATCTCCTTTGGATCGGTCGGTGGCCGATCGATCTCCGAGCGATCGGTGCAGACCGATCGGTGTCTGTTCGGCCGGAACTCGATTTCGAGGACTCGGTGTGCCAAAATACAATCCAACAACTACCTCTTGCATAATAAACTATTCTAATAACAGGTAGTGGCAATTCTAAACTGGTTCATGGCATTTCACTCACTAAAACACATTTTAACAACTTAACGTGCATGAAAACGACAGTATCAAACTAATAAACTGAAAGTGCTGAAAGTAAATGCTAAAGAGTTCTAATGTATAAATGAAGCTCGTTAGATCCCTAAGATCTTTCATTCCAGTTCCACACACACACACCATCTCCGCTTCCGCTAGTCCATCTTTCCTTTACCCTTATCTGCAGTATAAGGAAAATAGAATCTGTAAGCTTAAAGCTTAGTAAGAAACCATCTACCTCACAAAAACATGCAACGATGCAATCATGGATTTAAATCATGCTATTTGAAAACATGCACTGAAAAGCTAAACCATGGCATACTGAAATCTAATGGCATAACATATAAGCATGGCATATACACTGGAATCATGGCATAGCAAGTAATAACACTAAGCTAATCATAAGTTAAGCTAACTGGAACTAAAGCTGTAACTGAAAACAAACTCCACTAGCATATCTGATTTTGAGTTTGAAACTAATACATAATAAGTGAAAATAATAAACATGCTGTTGGGCCCGGCAACTGTACTTGCTGTGCGCGCATCCCTACTAGACTTTAACCTAGGGACGACTGTGGGAGTCCAACCCAATGGATATCTAATCCAGTACAGTGCCACTGAAAATAAAATACTAATATCTTTAGCTAACTGATATAACATGCTGATTCTAGGTTATCTGAACCTAGAGCTAGGTTATCTGAACCTAGAGGCGACTGTGGGAGCCTACCCATTGGACCATAGTCCCATATAAGCTGTAGTGAGCAAAGTTACTAATTTAAATGCTACTAATGCATTTAACTGGGCTAATAAACATAACTGAAGGGTAATTAGCTAAACTAACCCCTTTTTCGAACACTTGGTGTGCTTCAACCCCTCTCTGCATTAGGAAAGACACCTCTAGGCACCCAACCGCGTCTATGATCTCCAACTGAAGGAGAATAAACGTGTCCGGCCCATCTAAAGGTGCTAACTAAATTCCTAATCTTCGAGAAGGGTTAAAACACATCCTAGGTGCCGGAAACTACACATATAGCTAATAACTAATGCATATAAACGAACGGAGCTATTATACCGCAGGTGAGGGGTTTCTTACCTCCTGATCTTAATTTCTTACGATTCTATTCGCTAGAGTTCCGGTGGAGATGATCCTCTCGATGATCCGATCACGTCTTCGCGTTCCTCTCGCGGAGAAGAACCTCTTTCGTGTTGGAGTCGTCGCCGGAAAGTGAACCTATGGACCCTTGCCTTGGTGTGCCGTGCGTGAGGAAGAGGAAGAGGAAGAGGAGTGGGCGGCGGTGAGGGTTTGGAGAGGATCGGCGTGAGTTAGGGTGAGGAGAAGGAAGTTGCCGAACCAAAACTAAAATAAACCAAACCCCACTTAAACCCTCTATTTATATTAAGTGGGTAACCCGAACCAACTCTAATATAAATTTAATTGTCTCCCTTTCCTTTCAGCACGGCCCTGCTGGGTTCAACTGGTTACTAACATTATCCTCTACACGATAGGTCTCGGGTTCGATTCCCGCTTAGACCGTTTTCGTTTATATTTATTTTTGCTACTTCCGCTACTCATAAAATTCCGGAAAAATATCTAAAAATTCCAGAAAAATCATACTATATTTCTAAAACAGTTTTGAGAATTTTCGGGCGTTACACAAGAGAACATATCAGTAAACACCCTAAACTAATTCTTGAATCTAATTAAGTACTATGACTGATTATAGCTTGCTACTTTATGTGTACCTAACAATCCAAACTCTATCTTTACAGGTTAATTACACATGCACAGTACACATTTATTCAACTAGAAATCTCCATATTATGAACATATCATCTGAATAATCTAGGGTATTCCTGGAATACTAGTTTTCAACTAAACACATGGGTATGATTAGAATCTGGAAACTCAATTTAAGCATAATCAAAATTCTAAGTAGAGTATGCACCTATCTAACCTTTAATGAGTACCAAAATAGCATATGTAGAGTACAAAAACAACACATGCTCAAATCTGTTGAATGGATTCCGAAATTCGTATCAACACATTCATTTCATTCTATTACCACCCAACCCAAAAGATATATCTGTATATATATAAAGAGGAGAACTAAGTGTAAACAAATCTAATGTATAACATCCAGGAAGACCCTATCCAGGTCTAATGAAAGAAAAAACTCAACTGAAATGAGAAAAGAAAGCAAGGGACACATGCTGTTCTTAAACCTCTAGCTATCCTAATTCTGTACACGAAACATCCCTTTATTTTCTTTATAAGAATCACGGCAGCAAGCTTCACAAGCAACAAATTCTGTACAAGGTTCTTTAAACTTGGTTCCACAGACATAAAAAGAAACTGCAAATCCGTGCATCATGATCCGAAACCAAAAGGAAGACCAAATCCCTATTGCAGATTCTTTAAACTCTAAGGTTTCGTGCAAAGCTTCGGGAACAAGGAAAATAACAAGAAATAAAACTCGGAGCTATCCTACTGCAGGTGAGTAGCAACTCACCTCGCTGCTCTTGGACTTACAACCGGAGAAGAGAACTCTAAAGCTTCTAGGTTTCGGGTGAAGATGAAGATCTCGGTGATTCCTTCCTTTCCGCGTGTTCCCCTTGACGAGGAGAGCTCGGTTCCGCAAGAGCTCGTGGAAATTCCCTTCGGCCGGCCGTCGGAGACGAAGTTGGCTTCGTCTTTCCTCCGCTCGGCAGAATCGGCGCACGCACGGGAGAAGAGATGGGATTAGGTCACGGGAAAACACTTAACCCTTTATAACCTAGATTTTATTTTTGCCCTTTACAATAACTTAAGTACATCTCGCTACATACTTAGTTAACAAATCACGCGCAGCCCAGTTGGTTGGCTGTGTTTTAATCAAGTTCGGCCAGAGGTCTTGGGTTTATTCTCAATTTATTTTAAACGTTCCAGCTATAACTTAAATCTATTTCTCTCCATATTTGATTAATAAAACCTGCGTAGCTCAGTTGTTGGCTGCGTCCGATTGGGTCAGGTCCGGCAGGAGGTCTTGGGTTCAAGTCTCAACTTCCACATTTTTGGTCAAAACTTCTTTCTTTTTGTAAACATACTAAACGACCTCCAAAAATTACGTAAAAATACTCTAAAAATTCCTAAAAATCTCTAGAATATTTTAAAAGTATTTCTAAATATTTTTATGGACTTTTAGAACTTGAAATAGGGAAAATTGGGTCGTTACAATTCAAGAACCAAACATATTGAAATTAGGCACCACTTCATCAGGGATCATGTTACTAAAGGTGATATTGAACTCAAGTACATTGAGTCCAAATCAAATTTATCTGACATTTTTACAAAACCACTCCCTGAAAGTGAATTTAGCAACTTACGATGAAAATTAGGGATGTGCTCAATAGACTAGGTTCTTTCAAAAAAAAAAAACTTTCAAAAATGGTTTTATCAAAGTATAAGTCAAATTTATTTGTTTTCAAAACTTGCCATTTTTAGATTTTCAAAAACAGTTTTGGCCTTAGACTAGTTTTGAATCCTTAGAAAGCATGTACCCATAGGACTAGTTTTTGAGCATCTCACCAACACCTTAGGCTTACTTTGCTTGTGTTTGACAAACATAGAAAGGGGTGAGATGCATAGGCCAACTGTCTGGACTTAAAATGCTTATTTCAGTGCATCAGCATAAGTCTGGACGTTAAATACAAATCAGACAGTAATCAGATTAAAGATAATCAGTCAAGTCATACACTGACCTTAATCTGACTAACCAAGTGAAAGCTACTATCTTCTGATAGTTAGTTAGTACCTAATTGGTTAGACAGCTGTTTAATTTTAAGATATCAAATTCAGGGGGAGAAATTAATAGCAAAACTTGAAAGTTTAAATCCCATTTTTTTAAACCTGAGTTTAAAAGTTGAATATAGCATATTTAAACTTATTCAGTTCTTGTAACATATGCTTGGAAATCTTTACACACTTGAAAAGTGAAACTTGATTAACTTTATATTTCTTCAAAAATTCATCCCAAGTCATTTTGACTATTTTTTTGGTGTTCAAAATTAAACCAAACTTAAATATATTGCAAAATCTAGTTACTTTTTGCAGAAACTCAACACTTTGATTATTTACCCTTACTTATTTTTTTTTATGAATGCCAAAGGGGGAGAGTTAGGTGCTTAAGTTAGCTAAACCAATTTGAAAATACAAACTAACTTTAAAAACCACATAAATGCATGTTGTTTCTTGCATATGTTAACACTAACTTAACCAGGTTGTCATTCCATCAAAAAGGGGGAGATTGTTGGTGCAGTTAGCACTAACGATTTAACCCAGGTTTTGATGAATGACAAATAGGTTAAGTTAGTTTTGTTGTTGTTTGACACTTTGATCGAGTGTGCAGGAGAAGTCCAGACAGGTCGACGGATGTCTGGCACGAAGTCCAAGCGGGTCGACGGGCTGACCGGACGCTTGGCGAGAAGTCCAGCTAGGTCAACGGGCTGACCGGATAGTTGGCGAGAAGTCCAAGCGGGTCGATGGGCTGACCGGACGCTTGGTGAGAAGTCCAGACGGGTCGACGGGCTGACCGGACGTCTGAGTAAGTGGAGGGGAGTGACTGTGAGGACGCGTTCCCGGAAAGGGGACATTAGGCGTCGATCCGGCTTAGATCCATTTCAGATGTCTAAGTCAAGATCGTGACTAGATTCCGGTCTCGGAAAGACGAAATCTAAGTCATACTCTTTTTATCCATCTGTTGAACTTTAACTGTGCTAACAATCTGTTTTACAGGATACATATTTGCCTCGGACTAACTTTGTTTTGCAGGAAAAGGGAGTTTTCTGAAACAAGGTGGTCGGCGCCGAAGCGAATTCTATCCAGCCGAGTCGTCGCCACGTGAAGCATCATGGTTTGTGCAACTCGTCACATTCAGTGCCGGAAGAGATCCGAGCGCTGGAGCGATATAAAAGAAGCCCAGGGAGCTTCAGATGAATTCAAATTAAGCTGAGAACTCTTCTACTGCTGGTCTTGCTGCTCGACGTTCAGTGCGACGCCAACAAAGATCCGACAAAGTGCTACTTCAGTTTTTATTTAATTTCCTTGTCGGTATTGCTTTATTTTCACTTGCATTTCCTGTACTCATTCTGTAATCATATTTTGACTTGTTAGTGATTGCCCAACGAAAGTGGTCAAGGACCACAGGCCTTCGAGTAGGAGTCGTCACAGGCTCCGAACGAAGTAAAAACATCTGTGTCTATTTTATTTTTTCGCTGCGTTTATACTCGTCTTTTTCGAATCGATATTCACCCCCCCCTCTATCGAATCTAACGGTCCTACAGAAGTTTGACAGGATCTCATCCTGGTCAGCTGTATGTTAGGAGATATTGCCTTTGTTGTATGCTGAGAAAATACTTCTGGAGGATGGGGCGCTAACACCCTTTTGGCCGACCAACATTAGGGTCATCGAAATTTATCTTATATATCTTAGCATCAAGTGAAGTGATAAGTCCTCCTAGTTCAGCTAGTTATTAGGGTCGGTTGACCGTATACAAAGAGACTTCTACCTAAAGAATGGGGAACTGAGTCCCTTAAGTCCGACCGACTACTGGAATGATCGGCTTTATTCTGAGAGTCATAACGCTGAGTGAGGAGTTGAGTCTTGGTGAGAATAATCCATTCAGATGCATCTATTCTAACTTTGATTGTCACCTCACCCTGACTTTGACCACCACCTTATCTTGACTCTGAATGACACATCATCTTTGGGTCCACTTATAACACATCATATCACTAGCCTCCCCTTCAAGTCTAGTCGAAGGAGACTAATATTTAACTGACTAGACTCAAGTCTTATTTCTATCCGATCATCCAATTTACTGGTTTGGTCGGCTGGTTGTGCTTCTACTCATCCATTAATGCTACAGTGTAACGCCCGAAAATTCTCAAACTTGCATTAGAAATATTCTATGATTTTTCTGGAATTTTTAGATATTTTTCCGGAATTTTCCGAGTAGCGGAAGTAGCAAAAATAATTAGAAGAATAAAAAGGCTTAAGCGGGAATCGAACCCGGGACCTCTCGGGTCCGCTAAACCTTTAGTTAGCCTTGGTAACCGGTGAACCCAGCAGGGCCGTGCTGAGAGAAAGAGGAACCAATTATATTTATATTAGAGATGGGTTCAATAATCCACTTAATATAAATTAAGAACTTAAGTGGGTTTGGTTTAATTTTGGTTCGGCAACCCTCTCCTCACAAAACCTCACGCCACCTTCTCCTCTCAAACCCTCACGTCGGCGCCCCTCTTCCTCCTCCTTCTCACGGCACACCAAGCCCCAAGGGCCAAGGGAACTTCTTCCGGCGAGATCTTCGATACGAGGACGTTCCCCTTCGCGAGAAGAACACGTAGACGCGAGCGGATCGTCGAGAAGATCATCTCCACCGGAGTTCTAGCGAATAGAATCATAAGAAATTATGAATAGGAGGTAAGAAACCCCTCACCTGCAGTATAATAGCTTCCGTTTGAGTTTTTATGCTTTAGTTAGGATGTATGCAGATTTTTTATCGATATCTAGGGTGTTTTTAACTCTCTTCGCAGATTAGGGATTTAGTTGAGCACCTCTAGACGGGCCGGACACGTTTTCCCTCTTCAGATAGGAGGTTAGACGTTGTCGGGTGCCTAGAGGTGGTCTCCCTAATAGGAGAAGAGTTAGAGCATCCTAGGTGCTCGATTAAAGGTCTAACTCAGTAATAGACAGTTTAATTAACTGATTAAATGCACTAGAAGCATTTAAAACAGCAAATTAGTTTTATTTCAGCTTATGTAGGACTACAGTCCCATGGGTGGGCTCCCACAGTAGCCTCTAGGTTCAGACAACCTAGTTCTAGGTTCAGATAACCTAGATTCAGCAAAATAAGTATATAGCATTCAGTATTTTACTTTCAGTTGGCACTGTACTGGATTAGATATCCATTGGGCTGGATTCCCATAGTCGGTCCCTAGGTTTAGATAATCCAGTAGCTCTACTAAATTCGGGACTTGCGACCCCGGGTCTAGTTAGAGATGCGCGCATAGCACGTACAGTTGCCGGGCCCCTCAGCAGCATGTTTAGTATTTTCACTTATTATATGTATACGGTTTTTAACCTTTCACAAATTAGTTCGTGAACTCAGTACAGCTCTAGCAGTAGCTCAGTATTAGCGTAGCTCAGTTTCAGTATCATGCTCCAGTTTAGTTTTTCCCTGGGAATATGCATGATAACTTTATGTGCAGTTGTTATACATGTTTTTATGTTCAGGTTTAGATATGCCATGATTGTATGCTTATATGCCATGCCATGCTAGTTTATTCAGTATATCCAGCATATGTTTTAAACAGCATGATTTAAAATCATATTTGCATCGTTGCATGTTTTATTGAGGTAGATGGTTTCTTACTAAGCTTTAAGCTTACAGATACTATTTTTCCTTATACTGCAGATAAAGGTAAAGGAAAGATGGACTAGCAGAGGAAGCTGGAGGGCAATGCGAAGATGGTGTGTGTGGCAGGAACTGGAATAAAAGACCCTCTGGGGATCTAGCATTTACTTTAGCACTTTACAATTTATTAGTTCTAGTTTTCATGTTTTATGCACTCTTGAACCTTAGCAAGTTTAAACAATTAGAACTTTTAGAAATTTATACTTCCATGCACTTTAAGTTGTTAAAATGTGTTTTAGTGAGTAAAATGCCATGAACCAGTTTAGAATTGTCACTACATGTTATTAGAATAGTTTATTATGCATTAGGTAGTTGTTGTATGAGGTTTTGGCACGAAGCAGTGCTGAAATCAGAGTTTCAGCTCGAAATCAGAAACCCCTGATCGGTCAGCAGACCGATCAGGGAGTCTCTGATCGGTCGGTAGACCGATCAGGGATCTGGTTTCTGCGAACAAACTTTCTGTTCGCTCACTGATCGGTCAGCAGACCGATCAGTAAGCCACTGATCGGTCTCACTGACCGATCAGGGACCAGCTGGATCGGTTGGCAGACCGATCCAGCAGCGTACAGAATTGCAGCCTAGTTATGGATCGGTCGGTTGAACGATCCGGAGGTTCCTACCGTACCAGTATCAGTAGATCAGTCTGTGGATCGATCCGAAGTTTATTATCAGTTGTAAACACCTCCCCTAGCATGTGTACAACTCCTAGGTACACCTAGAATACTAAGATCAGATTTTAAAGATAATAGTTTAGCAAAATTTTAATTAGCCCAGCTTTCCGCACAGTATAGTTTAGCATTATTGTAGCGACCGGCCTTACAGCCAGTACCCAGAAGGTGGGTCATTACAGAGTGGTATCAGAGCAGTGTTCCATACTTCCTACACACACATCAGCATTGTGCCTACAGCTTCCAAGTAAGAATACCTCTTCTTTATTTATGCTCCTTGTCTTGTCATTAAGGTTCATGTTTATATGTCTACTGCTTGATAGTATGTGATAGTTTTTAAACATGACATCAGTAGTTATATAACTGTGATTACATTAGTTATGTTATGTTCTCTATGTCTTTAGAAATGGCACGAGGACGCCCAGCTAGAAGGGCATTAGCTACTGAGCCCCAGCAAGAGGCAGGCAGTTCAGCTGAACAACGACAGGAAATAGCCACCTTAAAGGCTAATCAGCAGAATACTCCCACAGTCATCCCGGAACCAAATTTGACTACTCCAGTAGTCTTGGAGGTTCCACCAGTCCAGCCTACAGTACCAGTAGCCCCAGCAACAGAGACAAGGAGAGAAGCCTATCTGATCCAGTGGCGGTGGTCAAGCCAGAGAACTTCTCGGGCACTAGTGAACCATGGGATGCACAAGCTGGTTCAAAACCTTTGGAGAGCACGATGGAGCTTGGGTGGCGAGAATACTAGAAAGTGAAGTGTGCCTCCGCACAGGCGCGCATGTGGAGAGAATCGAGCAGGCGCCCGGTGAACCGGATGTCATGGGTTGACTTGAGAAGGAGTTCTTCGAGGTTCTTCCACATACGGGTTACGAACCGCCACTACGACGAGTTCAGCGAGTTTCGTCGGGCAACCTTTCTTGAGGAAGCCGTGAAGAAATTCAACAGGTTGGCTCGTCTATGCCCGAGCTAGTCGGCACAGAGAAGGAACGAATCCGGTTGATGCTCAAGATGCCGAGGCCGAGATAGCAGTGAACGTGGTGGTGGCATACATAGGCCACAAACCACAGAGGAGCTAGTGAGCAGTGCCTTGACCACGAGCATTACCAGAATAGCATAAAGCAGCAAAGCAAGTCTCCTCAGAGTCCAAAGGCCAAGGAAACTCTCACACTCAAAAACAGCAAGGCCACAGCTCTAGCTGGAAAGGAAACTCCAACAGCAAGCGCAGATCAGGAAGTGATCCAAAAGGAGGACCATCTAACAAGCGACCCAGTTATCCAAAGTGTGCTACTTGTGGGAAATTCCACCAGGGTTTGTCGGGCACACGAGGATGTTTTGAATGTGGACAAGAAGGGCACATGGCTACCGAACAAGACCGGTCTTCCTCAGCCACAGCAGATTCAGGATGCAGGCTAGCTCGGATGCAGGCCGCTCTAGAAGGTCCACTTATCAGCCAGGCAGATTAGAAGCCCCTCCGGCTATGGCGAAGGATCTACTCACTCACCAGAGAGGGCGTAGCCAATGCCTCGACAGTTGTCAGATTAGCATTTTTCAGTATAGTGCTACTGTTCTATTTGATCTTGGGGCAACCCATTCATATATAGCCGGGGTTCTCCGAAAAGTTAGAAATACCCTCGGAAGCACTCGGTGGTCAATTTTTGACGACACTATGCCAGTCATTATAGCAGACAGAGAGCTCTTTTGTGATCCGATAGTGCTAGAAATGACCGACTATGATGTTATCTTTGGAATGAACTTTCGATCAGATACGGTGCTACCATAGAGTGCTGTAAACAGAAAGTCATCTTCCAACTGGGTACATCGGAGAACCAAAGAGAAGGGCCAAGAGGTTTCTCTCATGTAAAGCATAGAATCTTGGATTCGGGATGTACGATTCTAGCACTTGTAGTCAACGTCGGCTAGGACAAGAACCAACAGCTAGCAAAGGTTCGAGTCGTATGTGACTACCCAGCAGTGACAGGGAGATCGACTTTGAGATAGAGCTCATTCCGGTACAAATCCTATCTCCAAAGCGCCATATCGTAACTGAAGGAACTTCAGGAGCTGCTTGACAAGGGCTTCATACGCCCTAGTCACTCACCATGGGGAGCGCACTATTTGTGAAGAAGAAGGATGGAAGCATGCGGCTATGCATAGACTACAGAGCAATGAATCAGGTCACGATCAAGAACAGGTATCCCTGAATCGATGACCTGTTTGACCAGCTGAAGGGAGCAGCAGTGTTCTCTAAGATATATCTCAGATCAGGTTATCATCAGGTGAAGGTTAAAGAAGGGGATATACCCAAGACAGCATTTAGAACCAGATACGGACACTACGAGTTCGTAGTCATGCCCTTTGGCATGACTAATGCTCCAGCTACATTCATGGATCTCATGAACAGAGTATTCAGGGAGTATTTAGATAAGTTTGTTATTGTGGTTATCGATGACATTCTTATCTACTCAGGAACTCAGGAAGAACACTCAGAGCACCTGAAACTAGTATTGCAGACCCTTCAGCAGAACCAGCTATACGCCAAGTTCACGAAATGTGAATTTTGGCTAGATCAGGTGTCCTTCCTGGGTCACATCATCTCAAAGGATGGTATTATGGTAGATCCCAGCAAGATAGAAGCAGTAAGTAACTGGAAGAGACCTAAGAACGCCAGCGAAATCAGGAGCTTTCTGGGATTAGCAAGATATTACAGAAAGTTTGTAGAGGACTTCTCCAGGATAGCCTCCCCACTGACAGCTCTTACCGGGAAGAACAGAAATTTCGGTGGACGGAGGGCTGAGACGGCTGAGCTAAAGGAGATTGACCGGTGCTCCCATTTGGCTCTACGACAACACCAGCAGCTTTGACATCTATAGTGATGCCTCTAAGTTGGGACTAGGAGCGGTCCTGATGCAAAGATCGCCTATGCCTCCAGACAACACAAGGATTATGAGAAGAATTATCCTACTCATGACCTTGAGCTTGCAGCAGTAGTGTTCGCTCTCAAAATTTGGAGACATTACTTATATGGAGCTCAGTGCAGAGTGTATACAGATCATCAGAGTCTGAAGTACTTCTTCACTCAGAAGGATCTGAATATGCGACAGCGCAGATGGTTAGAGCTGGTCAAAGACTACGATATAGACATCCTCTACCATCCAGGAAAAGCCAATAAGGTAGCAGACGCACTCAGCAGAAAGTCCAGTGCTACCTTATTATCTCTTACAGCCATGTCACCGCCCCTACAGAAGGAGATCGTAGATTTCGGTCTTGAACTCATCGTTGGACAACTCTCTATTATGACCTTAGAGTCTACCTTGCTTGGTGATATTCAGTCAGCGCAGGAGCAGGACCCTGAAATTCAGAAAATCAAGCAAGGGTTAGCAGAGACAGAAAGTAGAGAATTCAGAGTGTCCGATAGAGGGGTGTTGTATTTTGGTGACTGTAAAATACGGTACCCAAATATTATTTAAATAATAAGGTTATTGGACAAATAATCTTATTGGATTTTTTTAGGAATTTTTAGGAATTTTCTGGGAATTTTTCGGAGTCCGTTTGGCGTAGTTTAAGGGGATCATTTATAGGCTAAGTGGAAGCCCGTTTAAAATACCCAAAAGTGGGAGTTGATTGAGGAAACCAACTTAGGGTTTAATTGATTTAACCTAAGTTTTAATTAGGCTAGGTTTATAAGCCGAAATCTTCTCCATTCCTTCTTCACTCTGCCGATCCCTTCTCCCCATTTGCGCCGACTCCTTCCCCTCTTCCGCCCGATCGGTGCCGATCAACCTCAGATCGTCGGCCAGCCGGGGTTCCCTTCCAACTCCTCAGCATCGTCGTCGACTCTCACGGGCCGCCTCTCAGCATCGACCTGAGCCGAGCCTTCATCTCTTCTCACCGGCGCCGACTGCCAAGCCTCAATCCGGCCATTGTTCTTTCATCCCTAGTCGCGGATACTCGCCGGAAAACCAGGCACACGAGCTACCTCTTCTCAGTAGCCGCGAGCCCCTCTACCAGCGTCGTGTGGACTTCTTTCCCCTCTCCGACCACAGATTCAGCCTGGAGTTAACCTTACCGTCGTGTGCTCTACTTTTCTTCCCCGATCTGATATGTGCACTGCCGGCCTTCGTGGATCAGTGTCGCCTTGATCGCCCAAGTTGGATCGCGATGCCACTGTTTAATCGCATTAGTGCTACCCAATTTTGTAAGCCGAGCTTCTCATTTCCTCCATCGATCAACCCAAATCTACTCTGAATTAGTTGCCCACAGGTATAATCTAGAACACACAGTTATGCTCTAGATTTTTGTCGTTGGATCATCTATCGTTATTGAGTTAACTATTTACAGCCAAGATTTCTTTCTCCTATCGTGAGCCATCGCCGAAAGAGCTAGGTATTGTTAGATTAGTCGATGGATCAGCCTTTGTAGCTGCCTCCCCTGGTTCCGATAGCAGCTCTACCAGGACACCCATTTCTAGCAGCAAGAACCCGACTATGAGTTAGCAAGGAAGAGCTTCACTTCTATTGCTACTATGATTGGATATCTTCGTCAAGCGGAGAATCGGATTTGGGTAAGTTTAGAAGGTAACTTCGTGTATTTACCATATCTGATTTTAGTTGTGAAATGGTTAGAGTGTCCTAGTCTATTTTGTTGTGATTTATTGCTTGAGTGGATTTTAGTTTGTGTGTGATTATCATGTGGATGATTTGTTATTGAGATGAAAGTATATGGCTGATTTAGAGGAGTACATGATTGTAATAGAATCATAAGATTGATATCATGATTAGTGTTGATGGGTTGGATTAATCGGTGTGATATGTGGATTTTGGTAGATCTTGAATTGTTTGGTTTAAGGATTATCTAGTTGTCATAGACGTGATTAGGTAAAATTTATAGCATGTGATTTAATTGAATTGGAAATTGGATTTTAAGTTTAGCTAGTTGTTGTATATATAATTAGTTAAATATATTATGTGATTGCAGGACTTGGATTCGAGATGTGCATCTCGACATGGGATTAGTTTATCACGATCGACAGATAAAGGCGGGTACTTCTGCCTTTATCTCTCTAGCACATTGATCTTAGTGCATGAGCTATATGTTTAGTTGGCTACTATGTTTATCTTGACTCCACTCTTATTTTTCCTGCGCTTGATACTTCCACTCAATCTTTGAGCTACTCGTTTATGTATCTATATAGTCTCTCGTTGTTATTCATGATATTTAGCAGATACTATAGTACTAGGTATTGGATACCAGACACCAGACATTAGATAGTAGGTATTGGATATATGGACACCTGATACCATGTTTACCTGCTTTGATTTCTGTTTATTTACACACCTTGCTGAGCATGCTGGCTTCATGTAGCATACCTGTTTCTGTTTATATATATATGATGACTGCTGCATTTTCGCATCATGTCATTGCATGCATAGCCGACGACTTTGGCTCCCTTGTGGTTGAGACGGTCGTTGGCCACTCATGGGTAGTGGTAGCTGGAGCGTGCCGCTTGTCCTGTCGTGTCACACTCGGCCACTCATGGGTAGTGGCGGCTGGAGTTGCGGCAGCAGGGACCCCGTCGCAGACGTAGCTATTCAGCTACTATGCACCTGTCCATCCGGTCACTCGAGAGTAGTGGCGGCCTTTGGGTGGTACAGTTTGTCATCGATCCGGCCTCTCGACCATACAGGGGTCGTGGTGCAGAGAGGTGGGCGGGGTGACCATCCGTACATACGCTGTTGTTATTATATCTGCTGGTTGTTTACTTATGCTGTTGTTGCTTATCTATGCTGCTGTTGCTAGATTATGCTGTTGTTGTTTTATTTATGCTGTTATGCTTACATAGGTTGAGATTTATACCTGTGATATGTGTTTAGACACTGGCTTACTTACCATTGACCTGTATATACCTCACATGATACCATGTAGTTATGAGCAGTACTGTAGCAGGACTTTGCTACATCTACCTTCCCTTACTAGCCTAGGATATGGTTTCAGGTATGGACACTTATTATGTTATCACTGTAGTATCTGCTATTTCCATACGAGACTGTATACCTTTGCATCTCTAGTTCTTTACTATACTCATGCACTATCCGTCTATTACCCGCTGAGTTTTTATACTCACCACCCCGTATATTGGTAATTTCACCAGGTAGCAGGTAAAGGATTTATGGAGTCGCCTGGAGAGCCTGTCCGCCAGTTCCACGTCACATTCGAGGACGACCTTACGATTTCGGTATTTCTTACGTTATTTGTATTTTGGGTTTTGTACTTGTTTATGTATTTGTATTCTTTTGTATTTGGTTTGATATTATTGTGTCAAGCCGAGCCGGCTCGCAGTTAGTTACTTTATGTTTTGTGATCGTTGTTTGTGATTTCCGCTGTGTTGATTTTAGTACAGCCGTGTGGGCTGATTTATATATTTATATAACTGCGTGGTTGTGTAGATATATTCCAGCTGTATGTGGCTGATGTATATTGTATGTATGTATGTTTCAGATTGTCACCCGTACAGGGGAGATGCTGCCGAAATTTTTCGGTACGGTCTCCTTTTGGGGGCGTGACAATTTATTGGTATCAGAGCCAATGTTTTAGAGGCCTATTTTCGTTTGGTTTTTCGTGATTTGGTTTTTCTCGATGTGACTTTTCGGGTTTTGGGACCAGGCAGCGACAGGATTCTCCAAGCTATAGGAGGTATGTTTGCATATTGTTAGCTTACATTTCTGTTAGTGCATGCATAGTTGTTATGTCAGTTATGTTATGTATTAGTATGCTTTTGTTAGTACCTGTCCAGTTGTTTGTAGCATACATCAAATGTGTTGGGTCAATCACTGATCACGGTTGATCCTACTAGAGATCAAGGAATACAGTCTCATAGGATTTCTTTTACCATACCACTAGTGTTATTAATTTCTGTTATCACTAGTTTAGTAGTGGTTAGTATCTGCTAAATATCATATTGTTTCGGTTAGTGGAGAACCAATTCACTCGTATTGCCTTGGTTTGTAGAGAACCGATTTACTCTTATTTGACTTGGGTAGTAGAAGATTGATTTATTCTTGTTGCTTCGGTTAGCGGAGGACCGATGTACCCTTGTTGACTTGCTTGGTAGGGCTGATTTACTCTGTTGGTTTGGTTAGTAGAGGATCGATGTATCCTATTATATGGAGATTTTAACCCTAGACTGTATGTACCTGGTAGGATGACCTTGAGGGTACATTTGGATGGACGACCCCTACTGACGTGGAAAAATGTGGAGCTAGTTGCTTAACACTTACGAGATATTTTATATCTGTGGGAGGTTAGGTGTGATCCTGAATCACTTCTTATCTGGGAGGAGTTTTGTAGGAAAACACCTCGATATGGATTTGTGATACATTCGGGTGACACCCGATGTATAAGGACTTGGAGCGTTTCTACTGGTGGAATGACATGAAAAAGACATCGCGGATTTTGTAGCTTGGTGTCTAGTATGTCAGCAAGTGGAGGCTGAACATCGGAGGTTAGTAAGATTATTTCAGTAGATTCGGATACTGGAATGGGGTTGAGCGCATGTTATGATGGATTTTGTTGTGAGATTACACAGGACATGGAGAGGATACGAAGCGTTGGGAAATCAGTGATTGGTTGATGAATTTGCTCCCTAGTTATTGATTTGTAGGATGGATTCTTTAGATCCAGTAGCAGGATTATATGGCAGAGAGATTATCGGACCTCATGGTATATCTCTGGGTGTTATATTGGATGGAGATCCATGATTCACCTCACGTATCTCGCAGGGTTTGTAGCATTGTGAGTGTGGAGCTTTGTTGAAGTGGAGGTTTTCACCCTCTGACAGATGGACAGTCGGAGCACGTTATGTGGATGTTAGAGGATTTGCTGATACTAGGTGTTGTGGATTATGAATTTTAGATGAAATTGATTTACCTACCGTTGGTTAGACAGTAGTGTGAGAGTAGCGGAAGCAGGATGAGCTCATAACCCACAGAGTCATACCTTGCAGTTAGAGGTTTGTTAAGGATATTTGAATGGAGCTGTATGTGAGTATGTTGTTGGATTATTACAGTTAGATGAGGATCCCTGAGTTGAGCAGTAAATTTGGGGACCAAATTTTTATTAGTGGGGGAGAATGTAAAATACGGTACCCAAATATTATTTAAATAATAAGGTTATTGGACAAATAATCTTATTGGATTTTTTCAGGAATTTTTAGGAATTTTCTGGGAATTTTTCGGAGTCCGTTTGGCGTAGTTTAAGGGGATTATTTATAGGCTAAGTGGAAGCCCGTTTAAAATACCCAAAAGTGGGAGTTGATTGAGGAAACCAACTTAGGGTTTAATTGATTTAACCTAAGTTTTAATTAGGCTAGGTTTATAAGCCGAAATCTTCTCCATTCCTTCTTCACTCTGCCGATCCCTTCTCCCCATTTGCGCCGACTCCTTCCCCTCTTCCGCCCGATCGGTGCCGATCAACCTCAGATCGTCGGCCAGCCGGGGTTCCCTTCCAACTCCTCAGCATCGTCGTCGACTCTCACGGGCCGCCTCTCAGCATCGACCTGAGCCGAGCCTTCATCTCTTCTCACCGGCGCCGACTGCCAAGCCTCAATCCGGCCATTGTTCTTTCATCCCTAGTCGCGGATACTCGCCGGAAAACCAGGCACACGAGCTACCTCTTCTCAGTAGCCGCGAGCCCCTCTGCCAGCGTCGTGTGGACTTCTTTCCCCTCTCCGACCACAGATTCAGCCTGGAGTTAACCTTACCGTCGTGTGCTCTACTTTTCTTCCCCGATCTGATATGTGCACTGCCGGCCTTCGTGGATCAGTGTCGCCTTGATCGCCCAAGTTGGATCGCGATGCCACTGTTTAATCGCATTAGTGCTACCCAATTTTGTAAGCCGAGCTTCTCATTTCCTCCATCGATCAACCCAAATCTACTCTGAATTAGTTGCCCGCAGGTATAATCCAGAACACACAGTTATGCTCTAGATTTTTGTCGTTGGATCATCTATCGTTATTGAGTTAACTATTTACAGCCAAGATTTCTTTCTCCTATCGTGAGCCATCGCCGAAAGAGCTAGGTATTGTTAGATTAGTCGATGGATCAGCCTTTGTAGCTGCCTCCCCTGGTTCCGACAGCAGCTCTACCAGGACACCCATTTCTAGCAGCAAGAACCCGACTATGAGTTAGCAAGGAAGAGCTTCACTTCTATTGCTACTATGATTGGATATCTTCGTCAAGCGGAGAATCGGATTTGGGTAAGTTTAGAAGGTAACTTCGTGTATTTACCATATCTGATTTTAGTTGTGAAATGGTTAGAGTGTCCTAGTCTATTTAGTTGTGATTTATTGCTTGAGTGGATTTTAGTTTGTGTGTGATTATCATGTGGATGATTTGTTATTGAGATGAAAGTATATGGCTGATTTAGAGGAGTACATGATTGTAATAGAATCATAAGATTGATATCATGATTAGTGTTGATGGGTTGGATTAATCGGTGTGATATGTGGATTTTGGTAGATCTTGAATTGTTTGGTGGATAAAAGATGAACTTATCATCTAGTTGGATTTAGACTATTAGGTGAAATTTAACGGTTATCTAATTGAATTGGAAATTGGATTTTAAGTTTAGCTAGTTGTTGTATATATAATTAGTTAAATATATTATGTGATTGCAGGACTTGGATTCGAGATGTGCATCTCGACATGGGATTAGTTTATCACGATCGACAGATAAAGGCGGGTACTTCTTGCTTTATCTCTCTAGCACATTGATCTTAGTGCATGAGCTATATGTTTAGTTGGCTACTATGTTTATCTTGACTCCACTCTTATTTTTCCTGCGCTTGATACTTCCACTCAATCTTTGAGCTACTCGTTTATGTATCTATATAGTCTCTCGTTGTTATTCATGATATTTAGCAGATACTATAGTACTAGGTATTGGATACCAGACACCAGACATTAGATAGTAGGTATTGGATATATGGACACCTGATACCATGTTTACCTGCTTTGATTTCTGTTTATTTACACACCTTGCTGAGCATGCTGGCTTCATGTAGCATACCTGTTTCTGTTTATATATATATGATGACTGCTGCATTTACGCATCATGTCATTGCATGCATAGCCGACGACTTTGGCTCCCTTGTGGTTGAGACGGTTGTTGGCCCGAGCCGCACGCTCGGCCGCTCATGGGTAGTGGTAGCTGGAGCGTGCCGCTTGTCCTGTCGTGTCACACTCGGCCACTCATGGGTAGTGGCGGCTGGAGTTGCGGCAGCAGGGACCCCGTCGCAGACGTAGCTATTCAGCTACTATGCACCTGTCCATCCGGTCACTCGAGAGTAGTGGCGGCCTTTGGGTGGTACAGTTTGTCATCGATCCGGCCTCTCGACCATACAGGGGTCGTGGTGCAGAGAGGTGGGCGGGGTGACCATCCGTACATACGCTGTTGTTATTATATCTGCTGGTTGTTTACTTATGCTGTTGTTGCTTATCTATGCTGCTGTTGCTAGATTATGCTGTTGTTGTTTTATTTATGCTGTTATGCTTACATAGGTTGAGATTTATACCTGTGATATGTGTTTAGACACTGGCTTACTTACCATTGACCTGTATATACCTCACATGATACCATGTAGTTATGAGCAGTACTGTAGCAGGACTTTGCTACATCTACCTTCCCTTACTAGCCTAGGATATGGTTTCAGGTATGGACACTTATTATGTTATCACTGTAGTATCTGCTATTTCCATACGAGACTGTATACCTTTGCATCTCTAGTTCTTTACTATACTCATGCACTATCCGTCTATTACCCGCTGAGTTTTTATACTCACCACCCCGTATATTGGTAATTTCACCAGGTAGCAGGTAAAGGATTTATGGAGTCGCCTGGAGAGCCTGTCCGCCAGTTCCACGTCACATTCGAGGACGACCTTACGATTTCGGTATTTCTTACGTTATTTGTATTTTGGGTTTTGTACTTGTTTATGTATTTGTATT
The DNA here is from genome assembly GCF_018446385.1 of Zingiber officinale. NCBI lineage: Eukaryota > Viridiplantae > Streptophyta > Magnoliopsida > Zingiberales > Zingiberaceae > Zingiber > Zingiber officinale. Next base: position 50,234,656 of record NC_055998.1, on the reverse strand, counting down.
CTTTTGTATTTGGTTTGATATTATTGTGTCAAGCCGAGCCGGCTCGCAGTTAATTACTTTATGTTTTGTGATCGTTGTTTGTGATTTCCGCTGTGTTGATTTTAGTACAGCCGTGTGGGCTGATTTATATATTTATATAACTGCGTGGTTGTGTTTATTTCTGTTCCAGCCGAGTGGGCTGGTTATATAACTGCGTGGTTGTGTAGATATATTCCAGCTGTATGTGGCTGATGTATATTGTATGTATGTATGTTTCAGATTGTCACCCGTACAGGGGAGATGCTGCCGAAATTTTTCGGTACGGTCTCCTTTTGGGGGCGTGACAGTGACAGACTCTGTGTTCCAGATCAGGAGGAGCTACGGAGACAGATTTTAGATGAGGCTCACAGGACTCCTTATGCGATGCATCCAGGTTCCACCAAAATGTATCAAGACCTGAAGAAATGTTTTTGGTGGCCCGGGATGAAGCGAGACATCGCCAGATTTGTTAGCATCTGCCTCACCTGTCAGAGGGTCAAGGCAGAACATCAGCGACCAGGAGGAGTTCTGCAGCCTATACAGATTCCAGAATGGAAGTGGGAGGATATCTCTATGGACTTCATAGTGGGACTACCCAGAACCACGAATGGTTTTGATGCCATCTGGGTAATAGTCGACAGGTTGACTAAATCAGCCCACTTTTTAGCTATCAAGATATCCTACTCCATGGAGAAGCTAGCTCAGTTGTATCTCCAGGAGATCGTCAGACTTCATGGAGTCCCACGTACCATTATTTCAGACAGAGACAGCAGGTTTACATCACACTTCTGGGAGTGTGTACAGTCAGCATTGGGCACGAAGTTAAAGTTGACACATTCCATCCATGAGACGGATGGTCAGACAGAGCGAGTAAATCAGGTACTCGAAGATATGCTCCGAGCGTGTGCCCTAGACTTCAAGGGAAGTTGGTGCAAATATCTGAGCTTAGCAGAATTTGCATACAACAACAGCTATCAGGCCACTATCGGCATGGCACCTTATGAGGCTCTCTATGAGCGGAGGTGTAGATCTCCAATCTGCTGGTATGAGAGTGGTGAACAGAAAGAACTAGAGCTTCAGACAGATCTAGTAGTAGATACCACAGCAGCTATACAGCAGATCCGCTAGTGGATAGAGACAGCTCAGAGCCGCCAGAAGAGCTATGCTGATACATGGCGCAGACCCTTAGAATTTTCAGTTGGGGATTCAGTGTTCCTCAGAGTAGCTCCCATGAAGGGAGTAATGTGTTTTGGGAAGAAGGGCAAGCTAAGTCCCCGATATGTGGGACCATACCTAATCAGCAGAAGAGTGGGCAAGGTAGCATATGAGCTAGAGCTACCCCAGGAAATGTCAGCTGTCCACAATGTATTTCATGTCTCTATGCTGAAGAAGCATACCCCAGATGCCACCCAGGTGATTGAGCCCCAGTCGGTACAGATCCGCGAAGACCTCAGCTATGATAGTCGGCCTATTGAGATAATAGACCGAGCAGTTAAGAAATTGCGGAACAAGGAAGTACCATTAGTCAAAGTTATTTGGCACAGTCACACAGCAGAAGAGGCAACTTGGGAGACAGAAGCCAGCATGAGACAGAAGTACCCAGAATTTATAAGGTATGGGGGATTGTAACGCCCGAAAATTCTCAAACTTGCATTATAAATATTCTATGATTTTTCTGGAATTTTTAGATATGTTTTCGAAATTTTTCGAGTAGCGGAAGTAGCAAAAATAATTAGAAGAATAAAAAGGCTTAAGCGGGAATCGAACCCGGGACCTCTCGGGTCCGCTAAACCTTTAGTTAGCCTTGGTAACCGATGAACCCAGCAGGGCCGTGCTGAGAGAAAGAGGAACCAATTATATTTATATTAGAGATGGGTTCAATAATCCACTTAATATAAATTAAGAACTTAAGTGGGTTTGGTTTAATTTTGGTTCGGCAGCCCTCTCCTCACAAAACCTCACGCCACCTTCTCCTCTCAAACCCTCACGCCGGCGCCCCTCTTCCTCCTCCTTCTCACGGCACACCAAGCCCCAAGGGCCAAGCGAACTTCTTCCGGCGAGATCTTCGATACGCGGATGTTCCCCTTCGCGAGAAGGATACGTAGACGCGAGCGGATCATCGAGAAGATCATCTCCACCGGAGTTCTAGTGAATAGAATCGTAAGAAATTACGAATAGGAGGTAAGAAACCCCTCACCTGCAGTATAATAGCTTTCGTTTGACTTTTTATGCTTTAGTTAGGATGTATACAGATTTTTTATCGATATCTAGGGTGTTTTTAACTCTCTTCGCAGATTAGGGATTTAGTTGAGCACCTCTAGACGGGCCGGACATGTTTTCCCTCTTCAGATAGGAGGTTAGACATTGTCGGGTGCCTAGAGGTGGTCTCCCTAATAGGAGAAGAGTTAGAGCATCCTAGGTGCTCGATTAAAGGTCTAACTCAGTAATAGACAGTTTAATTAACTGATTAAATGCACTAGAAGCATTTAAAACAGCAAATTAGTTTTATTTCAGCTTATGTAGGACTACAGTCCCATGGGTGGGCTCCCACAGTAGCCTCTAGGTTCAGACAACCTAGTTCTAGGTTCAGATAACATAGATTCAGCAAAATAAGTATATAGCATTCAGTATTTTACTTTCAGTTGACACTGTACTGGATTAGATATCCATTGGGCTGGACTCCCATAGTCGGTCCCTAGGTTTAGATAACCTAGTAGCTCTACTAAATTCGGGACTTGCAACCCCGGGTCTAGTTAGAGATGCGCGCATAGCACGTACAGTTGCCGGGCCCCTCAGCAGCATGTTTAGTATTTTCACTTATTATATGTATACGGTTTTCAACCTTTCACAAATTAGTTCGTGAACTCAGTACAGCTCTAGCAGTAGCTCAGTATTAGCGTAGCTCAGTTTCAGTATCATGCTCCAGTTTAGTTTTTCCCTAGGAATATGCATGATAACTTTATGTGCAGTTGTTTTACATGTTTTTATGTTCAGGTTTAGATATGCCATGATTGTATGCTTATATGCCATGCCATGCTAGTTTATTCAGTATATCCAGCATATGTTTTAAACAGCATGATTTAAAATCATATTTGCATCGTTGCATGTTTTTGTGAGGTAGATGGTTTCTTACTAAGCTTTAAGCTTACAGATACTATTTTTCCTTATACTGCAGATAAAGGTAAAGGAAAGATGGACTAGCAGAGGAAGCTGGAGGGCAATGCGAAGATGGTGTGTGTGGCAGGAACTGAAATAATAGACCCTCTGGGGATCTAGCATTTACTTTAGCACTTTACAATTTATTAGTTCTAGTTTTCATGTTTTATGCACTCTTGAACCTTAGCAAGTTTAAACAATTAGAACTTTTAGAAATTTATACTTCCATGCACTTTAAGTTGTTAAAATGTGTTTTAGTGAGTAAAATGCCATGAACCAGTTTAGAATTGTCACTACATGTTATTAGAATAGTTTATTATGCATTAGGTAGTTGTTGTATGAGGTTTTGGCACGAAGCAGTGCTGAAATCAGAGTTTCAGCTCGAAATCAGAAACCCCTGATCGGTCAGCAGATCGATCAGGGAGTCTCTGATCGGTCGGTAGACCGATCAGGAATCTGGTTTCTGCGAACAAACTTTCTGTTCGTTCCCTGATCGATCCGTGGATCGATCAGGAGCTGGATCGCGGCTCACTGATCGGTCAGCAGACCGATCAGTAAGCCACTGATCGGTCTCACTGACCGATCAAGGACCAGCTGGATCGGTCGGCAGACCGATCCAACAGCGTACAGAATTGCAGCCTAGTTATGGATCGGTCGGTTGAACGATCCGGAGGTTCCTACCGTACAAGTATCAGTAGATCAGTCTGTGGATTGATCCGAAGTTTATTATCAGTTGGAAACACCTCCCCCAGCATGTGTACAACTCCTAGGTACACCTTGAATACTAAGATCAGATTTTAAAGATAATAGTTTAGCAAAATTTTAATTAGCCCAGCTTTCCGCACAGTATAGTTTAGCATTATTGTAGCGACCGGCCTTACAGCCAGTACCCAGAAGGTGGTCGTTACATACAGTCAACATTATTTTCCTTGGAAAAATATGTGTCAAGCCCTTGACATGCTAGGCAATACGTCAATGATATGTAGGAAAATACTTTTAGCGAAATGATTTAAGTTATCTTGTCCATCATAAATATCCATTTATGGGTAAGCGACATGTGTCCCACTACCATATTCTCTAAAGCGACAATTGACGCAAGCCTTTTCGTATGAACCAACGATGCTTCCTCCTTTATAATCAATCGATCGCCAATGATCAAGCCATTTTAGTCAGACAATTGAGATTGAAAAATCACTTATGACTTTTGTTTAAAAACCATAAGCATCACAAAAGAAAATTATCTGTGTCTTCTCTTCTCCAACCCTTTCTGTTGGAGTGTATACTAAATGCCTAGCTTTTGTAAACATTTATTTGTTGAAATAAAAGAATCACATTGGTCAATATCTGCATTTATTTGTTAAATGTAATTATTCAACTAATTTATATAGTAGATAACATGGAGTGTGGTGTCACACTCAGAAGATCATGTTGTCGGTTCTCTATAAATTATAAACAGTTGCACACGACTAAGATGGAAAGGAACAAACCATCAGAATAGTCGTAGTGTAATTAAGTATTAGTTTATCTTGACTAATAAATTACACTGATACACTTTAAGTGTATTGAGTAGGACCATTTAGGTAAGTTCTTTTTGTACTGACTTAGTAAAAGAACTAGACCTTAGTTATTATGGAAGTGTGTGCTCTTAATCCTAATATAATAACAAGCACATATATTTAATATTTATTTCTTTGACTTATCAAAGGGTGAGGTTTAGCTCGATAAATCAATATGCCCGATAAGTTGGGAAATGATATTACTTATAGTGTGTATTATTGATTATAGAAGGAATCTGTGTCCTAGTTATCTTGGTTGAGAATATCCCCAAGAGGAGCTCATAAGGATTGTCATGTTAAACCCTGCAGGTGGACTTAGTCCGACATGACAATGAAGTTGAGTGGTACTACTCTTGGAGCTAGATATTAATTAAGTGAGTTGTCAGTAACTTACTTAATTAGTGGACATTCGTAATCTTAAACACAGGGAGACTAACACACTCATAATAAAAAGGAGCCCATAATGTAATTTGGGATTGGTGCGGTAGTGCGGTAATAACTCTCTAGTGGAATGAGTTATTATCGATGAACTTGAGTTGTGTGTTCGGAGCGAACACGGGATACTCAAGCTCATCGGAAGGACAAAACCAATTTCTCCTCTAGGTCCCTGTCATAGCCTCATTATAGCCTCAAGTCCATCCAAATGAAAGGCTCTTCTTGGTGTCTAAACAGTGGGCCGGTCCAATGCTTGGTGACCAAGCAAGGGCCATTGGACCGGCCACATCCTCTTCTATAGGGGCCGACCCATTGCTTGGTGACCAAGCATGTAGGGGCTAGCCACAATATTCAAACAAGGAGGGTTGTTTTTAAATTTTTAAAATCTTCGCTTTGTAGAAAACTATAAGTTTTAAAAGAGAGATTTTAATTTTAAAAAACTTTCCTTATTTGAATTTGGCCACATATTTTAATAGAGAGTTTTAAAAGTTTTAAAACTTTCCTTTTTTAACTATCCTCATGGTTTAAGAAAAAAGGAAGATAAGTTTTAAAATTAAAATTTTCTATCATCATGTTTAAAAAGAAAATTTTATAAGAGAAGTTTTAAATTTTAAAACATGGTTTTAATTTTTAGAACTTTCCTTTTTTAACTCCTACTTTAGGAAAGAGAGCTTGTAAAATTTTATAAGAGGATTACTTCTTGTAAAATTTTTTAAAAAATATATTTCCTTATTCCTCTTGATGAGGTGGCCGGCCACCTTGATTGGTGCCCAAGCAAGTGGCCGGCCATCATAAAATAAAAATAAAAATCATCAAATCAAAATTGGCGATTGATTCAATCAAGAAAAAAGAAAAGGAAAAATAAAAAGGAAAAAGGAAAAACTCTTGGATGATTTTATTTTTTGTAAAAAAATTTTCCTTATTTGCCTTGGGCAAGTAATATAAAAGAATGAGTGAGGGGGCTTCATGAGACAACTCTTATTCTTTTGCTTGGAGATCTCAAGTGGTCGGTCCCTCTCTCCCTTCTCTTTTCCGTTTTGCTCTCTTCTCCTTGGTGGTGGTGGTGGCCGGATTTTAGAAGAAGAGGAAGAAGCTTTTGGGTGGTGTTCATCTTGGAGGATCGTCGCTCACACGACGTCCAAGGCGAGGCCAGGAATACGACAGAAGATCTCGAGGTCATTAGCTTTACAAAGAGAAGGTATAACTAGTAGTTTTCTTCCGTATCATACTAGTTATTTTCTTTGTAAGAATTCTAAATACAAGAGGCAATTAGATCTAGTTTTTCGAATTTATTTTTCGAGTTTGTGTTTTCTTCTTTTTCGAATTTGTGATTCGATTGTTTTTTTTGATTAACCTAGAGTTATTTAAGGAAATTAAATATTAGTTTTCCTTAAAAGGCTTTGACTAGGCGGTGGTGGTTGCTCCCATATCCAAGAAGGTCATGTGCCTCGCCATGCAGTCCTGGAAGCCAATTTTAAAAATCAATATTTAATGGAATTAATAACATAGGTGGATTTGAATCAATAGTGTTAAGTTCCGCTTGCGATTCAAATCTAAACCATTAAGAACAGATAAGTTAAATTTGGAATCAATGATGTTAAGTTCCGTCTGCGATTCCTAATTTAACTTCTAAAGGACACAATAGGTTATTTAAGGAAAGGTTCGACACTTGTACAAAAATTTTTATATAGTAGAACCGGTACGTTTTCCTAGGATTAACCAACAATTGGTATCAAAGATAGGGTTTGCCTCTGTGTGTTTAGAATTCAAATAGGTTATGCACATGTCATACATAATTTAGGCAGAATAATAGTAGGATGTGCTAACTCTTTGGTTGCAGGCTCCAACTATTATGGCTTATTTAGATATTGTGATTGATTGGACCCTTGGACATGTCAAGGGCATTATTTTGTGTGCATGATTGTATATATCAAATATAGCAGGAGCTGTATTATTTTTAGAATTTTCATTTTTTGTTCGATCTAGAATACATGTACATTCCCTCGTTGAATATAGGATCGATATATGTAAAATTCTATTTTTGTCGCAGATCGGATTCTTGCGAGGCGTGGTACTTTTGGAGCACCAATGACGCAGTGGAATAAGAAGCAAGATGGATGCGACGACTTGACCCGATGGCGGTGGCTAAAGATGGCAGCAGCTAGGGTTGGAGCATATGGAGGACAGTAACAGAAAAAGGTCATAATAGTTGGAAAATAATTTCCATATTTATTGCTTTTATTTACTGTGATGTGTGTGTATGCATGTGATGTATGCTAGGATAGTTTAAAATTCCTCACTTTAAATAACTAAGTGGGAGAGGGATTTTAATAAATCCCATGGTCTCCATTACTGGTTTGTAAGTGATGCAACAAGCTTGCGTGTTGGCTCTGAGTGCCTCCCTCCACAACGGATGAGTTTGTTGCGGATCACTAGATCAAATTTCCTTAATGGATGGTTATAGGAAATTATTTAGGAGCGTGTGATCTTCTCCAACTGAAGGGGCACAATCCTATTTAATGGACTTAGTATCAAGTAATGGTATACACTTAGACACATTCAATAGTATCCTCCCCAACGGTGTAACTACTATAGTATTGTGTGACCAAAGTGAAACCAACTATTAATTTTATTTGTCATAAAGTTAGGATGACAAGATAATAAAATTAATGTGTCACACCCTCCTCTTACAAATGTTGAATTTGTATACGTCCACACTAACGTGGCATGCAATATTCACGGTGATTTAAGGTGTTCGTTAATTTAAAATAGTATTGTTTGAGGAATCAATACTATTCTAAATATAGAGACTTGAATAAAGTTATTTTTGTGATTCTTAGGATGACTTTCAACCCACTGGCCATTATATTGAAAGAGAACAAACTTACTGGACCCAACTACATAGATTGGAAAAGAAACCTGGGCATTGTCCTTACTGCTGAAAGCTATAAGTTTATACTGACTAAGGCTTGCCCTGATGCATCTAACGGTGACTCTACCCCAGAGGAGATTGAGTATCATAAGAAATGGGTAAAAGCTAATGAGATGGCGCGGTGTTACATTTTGGCATCAATGTCAAATGTATTGCAACATCAGCATCAAGATTTACCAATAGCTTATGACATAATGAACAATCTCAAAGAACTCTTTGGGCACCAGAGTCGGACTGCTAAGCAAGAGGCAATGAGAAAGCTAATGACATCCACCATGTCTGAGGGAACACCCGTAAGGGACCATATCCTCAAAATGATGGCTTATCTGAATGAAATACAAGTCCTTGGAGGAGAAATCGATGGGGAAACCCAGGTCGATATAATTCTCCAAATGCTACCCAGAAGTTTTGAGCAGTTCCTCCTGAACTATAACATGAAAAAAAGAGAGTATATGTTGGTGGAACTTCTGACAGAACTACAGGCAGCAGAAGGAATATTTCGTCATAGTTCTCAGATTCACTATGCTGAAAATGGTTCTACTTCTAAGTCGAAAGGCAAGAAGAAGAAGAAGCAGGTCTTTTCAGTAAAGAAGGTGAATAAACCTCAGGGTACAGGACAGAAAGCTGGAATGAAGAATCCGAAGGGCAAGTGCTTCATCTGCAAGCAGTCTGGACATGGGAAAGTGGACTGTCCTCGTAGGAACCAGAACAATAAAGGTATATCTCATACTCTAGTAGTTGAAACATGTTTAGCGGTGTTATCTACCAGCACCTGGTGTGTAGATACGGGAGCCACTGATCATGTCTGCAATTCTTTGCAGGGGTTCCAGGAAACCCGCGACTATTTGATGGAGAGATAACTGTCTATATGGGCAATGATACTAAGGTGGCGGCTATTGTAGTAGGAGACGTCTACTTATCATTTGATAGGAATAGAAATTTAATTTTAAGAAATTATCTTTATGTACCCAGTTTTAGAAAGAATTTAATTTCAGTTTCTAAACTGTATTTGGATGGATATTCAGTTTCCTTTAGTAACAATGTGGTTATAAAGAGAAATAAGGTGATTATCTGTTCGGGTGCATTGGTTGGCAATTTATACACTTTAAATCAAATTTCCCCCACAAAGCAAAATATGGAAATTAATAACACATCTTCTAACTCTAATAAGAGAAAAGAACCTTCGAAAATGAACCAAACGTATCTTTGGCATCTAAGGCTTGGTCATATTAACTTAAGTAGGATTCAAAGGCTTGTAGCCGATGGACTTTTGGGTTCAATAGAGTTCTGCTTGGAAGGTAAAATGACCAAGAGACCTTTTAAGGCCAAGGGGTATAGAGCCAAAGATGCGTTAGAACTGGTTCATTCTGATTTGTGTGGTCCTATGTCTATCCAGGCTAGAGGTGGTTATGAATACTTTGTCTCTTTTATAGATGATTATTCAAGATACGAATACATTTACCTAATGCGCCACAAGTCTGAATGCTTTGACAAGTTTAAAGAATATAGGGCTGATGTGGAGAAACGTCTTGGTAAAAGCATCAAGACACTACGGTCTGACCGTGGTGGCAAATACCTCTTTGGAGAGTTTAGGAATTACTTATCAAAAGTCGGGATTCAATCTCAATTGTCTACACCTGATACACCCCAACAGAATGGTGTGGCAAAATTAAGGAATATGACTCTTATGGAAATGGTTAGATCGATGATGAGTTATTCAGAATTACCAAATTCGTTTTGGGGATATTCTCTGGAAACAACAATGTACATTCTGAATATGGTACCTTGTAAAACAGTTCCTTCTACTCCCATGGAATTATGGAGTGGGCGTAAGCCTAGTCTGAATCATGTCCGGATATGGGGTAGTCCAGCACATGTGCTGAAGGGAGATACTGACAAGTTGGAATCATGTACAGAAGTTTGTTTGTTTGTGGGATATCCTAAAGAAACGAAAGGTGGTTTATTTTATAATCCTAAAAATCAGAAGATCATTGTTAGCACCAATGCTCAATTTTTAGAAGAAGATTATGTAATGAACCATAAGCCCATGAGTGAAATAGTTCTAGAAGAAATTAGAGAGGACACGTCTACTTTAGTACCAACAGTACAAGATGAAGTACCACAAGAAACTGCAACACGAGTTACACATGATACACAGCCAGAGACAGTGCCTCGTCGTAGTGGGAGGGTTGTGAGGCAACCTGAGATATTCATATTTTTGGGAGAGTCTTCGGACTTGATCCTAGATAAACATGAACCTGATCCCCGAACATATGACGAAGCACTCCAAGATATAGATGCAGTATCTTGGCAAAAGGCAATGAATTCTGAAATAGAATCTATGTATTCTAATAAGGTCTGGGAGCTTGTAGAACCACCTGATGGTGTAAAAGCCATTGAATGCAAGTGGATCTACAAAAGGAAAATAGGGATAGATGGGAAGGTAGAAACCTTCAAAGCAAGGCTTGTTGCGAAAGGGTATACTCAGAAAGAGGGAATTGATTATGAGGAGACTTTTTCACCGGTAGCCATGCTTAAATCTATCTGGATACTCTTATCTATTGCCGCTCATATAGATTATGAGATTTGGCAAATGGATGTCAAGACAGCTTTCCTTAATGGAAGTCTTAAAGAAAACATCCATATGAAGCAACCAGGAGGGTTCATTGAAAAGGGTAAAGAGCATCTAGTGTGCAAGCTCAATCGGTCCATTTATGGACTGAAGCATGCTTCAAGATCTTGGAACATCCGGTTTAATGAAGTAATCCAATCATATGGATTTATTCAATGTCCAGATGAGTCTTGTGTATACAAGAAGTGTAACGGAAACGTGGTGTTATTTCTTGTACTATACGTAGATGATATTTTGTTAATTGACAACAATGTCAAGGTATTATCAGGCGTAAGGGTATGGTTGTCCAAACAATTTAATATGAAGGACTTAGGAGAATGTGCACACATTCTTGGGATCAAAGTTATAAGGGATCGCAAGAAAAGAATGTTGTGCCTATCCCAAGCTTTATATATAGATACAATCCTTGCTCATTTTAGCATGCAAAATTCCAAGAAAGGTTTCTTACCTTTTAGGCATGGAGTAGCCTTATCTAAGGAGATATCTCCGAAGACAGCAAAGGAGATAGAGGACATGAAGGCAGTTCCTTATGCTTCGGTTGTAGGAAGCCTTATGTATGCAATGCTGTGTACGAGACCTGATATCTATTTTGTCGTGGGCATGGTTAGCAGATATCAGAGTAACCCTGGACAAGGATATTGGACTGTTGTGAAACATATATTATAGTACGTGAGAAGGACTAGAGATTATATGTTAGTCTACCAAGCAGACGATTTGCTCCCTGTGGGTTACACGGATTCAGACTTCCAATCAGATAGCGATAATAGTAAGTCTACGTTAGGCTATGTGTTTACTCTAGGAGGTGGAGCCATTACATGGAGGAGAGTTAAGCAGAAATGCGTCTCGGACTCAACCATTGAAGCTGAGTATGTGGCAGCCTCTGAGGCAGCCAAAGAAGCTGCATGGCTCAGGGATTTTCTAATGGACTTAGATGTGATTCCTGGTTTGCCCAAGATCATCACAATTTATTGTGATAATAGCGGTGCAGTTGCAAACTAGAAGGAACCACGAGCCCATAAAGCAAGTAAACATATAGAGCGTAAGTACCACCTAATACGAGACATCGTCAAGCGAGGAGAAGTTGTCGTCGCCAAGATTGCATCAGCAGATAACCTGGCAGACCCTTTCACTAAGGCCCTTCCGGCGAAAGCTTTTAATCGACATGTGGAGGGGATGGGAATCAGATGTATGGCAACAAATATGGCAGCTTAGTCTTTTAGTATAAGTGGGAGATTGTTGGAGTGTATACTAAAACCCTAACTTTTGTAAATATTTATTTGTTGAAATAAAAGAATCACATTGGTCAATATCTGTATTTATTTGTTAAATGTAATTGTTCAACTAATTTATATAGTAGATAACATCGAGTGTGGTGTCACACTCATGAAAATCATGTTGTCGGTTCTCTATAAATTATAAACAGTTGCTCACGACTAAGATGGAAAGGAATAAACCATCAGAATAGTCGTAGTGTAATTGAGTATTAGTTTATCTTGACAAATAAATTACACTGATACACTTTATGTAACAACCACCCTTTCTTACTACTACTCCCTAAGGGAGATTGTTACCTAACTATAACTTCACTCCTAGTGGCACTGACTCTATAATTAGAGTCAGGTAGATTTTATCACAGTTCAGAGGAATTCCTACCAAAAAATTTCGGCAGAGTCTCCCCTGTACCGATGACCAAATCTATAATACACAAGATATATACACAGCCACATGCGGCTGGATCACAATTTATTCACAACCACGCAGTAATAAATCATATCGTAATCAAAAACTAATCTAGCAACATGAACTAAACTCAAGCTCCCCGAAAGAAGCATAATAAGCTACAATGCACATCAAACTCAATCATAAACTCAAAATTTCATAACAGAAATAGGGAAAAATAAACTAGACATAAACTCTAAATAAATAAGTCTTGCTAGTCCCCTCTGGACCTCTCCATAGTTCAGTCACCACACACATCCATCATCACCACCACCCTGTCGCCTCCCTTCATATCTTAGCTTTTCCTTTATCTGCGGTAGGAGGAAAAAAACAAAAGATCTATAAGCGAAAACGCTTAGTAAGTACTAATCTATCTCACAAAACTCGAAATGCATAAATGAAATGCATAAGTACTGAAACTGAAATACTAAAACTATCTGCATATGCTCATGGTATACAGAAAATGAACTAGATACAAATCATACTCAGTATCAAGCAGAATAACAAGAAACTAACTATGTAAACTTAGAATTAAAGAAAACTAACCATTCTTATTTATTCTAAGCTTGGAACTTATTTCATTTCTTGTATCCTTGTGTTAGAAATTAATCTTTTAATTTCTATCTTTTACTTTCTTCTTCTTTCTTTCTTTCTTTACTTCTTTACTTTTCTTTACTTTGGGCCCAGGCTTAGTATCATCTCATGCGCGTTCCCTAATAGGTTGGGGTTGCGAGCCACCAATCCTAAAAGAGCAGACCTCGGTCTACCAGGGCCAAAACCTCGGAAATGGTCACCTGGATTTGTTTAACGACAAGCTCTTGGATGTCGGGTACTAGCCTCTTGCTTGACTTACTTTTTATCTTTCTTATTCTTTTATCTTCCTTATCATCTTTTATTAAAGATTGTGGGAGTCCTTTAAATATACTTAACAAGTATGGGTGTATAATCAACTAACCATGCTATATAATAGAATAAAACAAGTAACTTAAAGCTTACTGATCATGCTATAAGCTAAACTAAAGAAAGCAATTTAAAGCCTTTGAATCATACGATGAAAACATGGCAAAGGATGTTATTTTTGTGCTTCTAAACATGCTGTAAAATCAAGTATGAAATGATTTTAATCATGCTGTAAAAACAAGTATAGAACGATACTTTAGGGCTGCTAACCCTGCTGTAAGTACATGGCAAGGATGACTACTCTAAGGCTTTTAAACATGCTGAAAAATAGAATAAAACATGCTACTTTAATCTTCTAAACATGCTATACAAAATAGGCAAAAACATACTACTTTAAACTTTCTAATCATGCTAGAAATAAGGCAAAAGGAAGCTAACTTTGGGCTTTCTAAGTATGCTGTAATAAATAGGTATAGGATGCTACTTTAGTGACTCCATTCATGCTGTAAAAATAGGCAAGGAATGCTACTTTAGGGCTTCTAAACCTGCTATTAAAACATGACAAAGAATACTACTTTAAGGCCTTTAAACATGCTATACAAAATAAGGTAACATGCTACTTTAAACTTCTTAAACATGCTATAAACGAAGCGTAAAGGAAACTAATTTCTTGGCCTTCTAAACATGCTGTGATAAGAGCAAAGAAACTAATCTAATCTTACTAATCACACTACAAAATGGAGCAATAGAAAACTAATTTGATCTTGCTAATCATTAGCAATGGATAATGGCTCATGCTTTACTATTAGCAAACAAAACTAAACAACAAGGGAATGATCTAACAGCATAGGAAAAATCTAAACAACATGCTAAACCCATTCAAATTTCCTTCTCCTCTTCTTTAACAAACCCATGGCAGCAAAGGTAGATTAACCAAGCTAGGGCAGCAAAAAAAGAAATTAACTGTTCATGCTCATTAAGTGGCAAGGAAAACTAAACAATTTAATTTGAGTTTCATAGCAGCAAGGGAAATTACACATGCTCAACTAATTGCTAATGGGAACTACTCAAATTACTTAAAGCTTCTTCTCAGCTTCCTATAAGGACTCACGGCAGCACAAAGGGAAAGGGTTGATACCGTTCAGTCCACAGCAAAGAGCCAAATACAAACCGAGCACACATTTTAGGGCCACACGGCTTATCAATTCCAAGCTAATCATGTACAAGAAGTAATCTACTATGCCAGGTTCCAAAATTCTGTACGAAGCAAGGAAAACTATAGGAAGCTGTTACCCGCAGCTTCTGATCCCAATTGTACAGTAGACCCGAAACCACCTTGGTAAAGAAAATTCTGCACAACATGATCCTAAACAAGAGGAACCATATCCCTAACACAAGGAATTCGGCACAACCAAATCCGGAAGCAAGGAAGAAAGCCCTAACATGCATTTCTACTCGGCACTGTGAAATCCGGAAGCAAGGAAGAAAAATCGAAACTCGGAGCAACTCCTACCGCAGGTGAGTAGTACTTACTTGCTTTCTTGGACTTACAACCGAGAAGAAGGGAAGGAGGGCTTCTAGGGCTCGGGTAGCGGCTTTTCCGGCGTGTTCTCGGAGCTCTCGGCTTCTCTCCGTCGGGAACAGCCACCGTGGATGAAGGACGGTTGGAGGGAAGCTTCGCCGGCGTCGGAATCTCCAACCCTAGCTGCTCCTGGTTTCCGCCGCGAGAGGAGAAGAACCGCGCCGTCGCGAGGGAGAAGGGGAGAAACAATTTCGGGAGAAATTGTTTTGGGTTTTGGAAAATCAAAACCTAATTACCTTTAATATATAAGGGTTTTATTCCAAACTATACTATATCCTTATTTAACTCTATTTGAGATTAACATAAATCTCTTATCCCAGCTGGTCAAGCCGGTTTGGCTTGGTTTGGTCCGACCCGAGGTCGCGGGTTCGAACCTCTTCTCCAACACTTTTTGCTTAAACTTCTTTGGTTTTGTAGAAATACTAAACGACTTCCAAAAATTACGTAAAAATACTCTAAAAATTTCTAAAAATCTCTAGAATATTTTAAAGGCATTTCCAAATATTTTTATGGCCCTTTAGAACTTGAAATGGGAAAAATTGGGTCGTTACACTTTAAGTGTATTGCGTAGGACTATTTAGGTAAGTTCTTTTTGTACTGACTTAGTAAAATAACTAAACCTTAGTTATTATGGAAGTGTGTGCTCTTAATCCTAATATAATAACAAGCACATATATTTAATATTTATTTCTTTGACTTATCAAAGGGTGAGGTTTAGCTCGATAAATCAATATGCTAGATAAGTTGGGAAATGATATTACTTATAGTGTGTGTTGTTGATTATAGAAGGAATCTGTGTCCTAGTTATCTAGATTGAGAATATCCCCAAGAGGGGCTCATAAGAATTGTCATGTTAAACCCTTCAGGTGGACTTAGTCCGACATGACAATGAAGTTGAGTGGTACTACTCTTGGAGCTAGATATTAATTAAGTGAGTTTGTCAGTAACTTACTTAATTAGTGGACATTCGTAATCTTAAACACAGGGAGACTAACACACTCATAATAAGAAGGAGCCCATAATGTAATTTGAGATTGATGCAGTAGTGCGGTAATAACTCTCTAGTGGAATGAGTTATATTGATGAACTTGAGTTGTGTGTTCGGGGTGAATACGGGATACTCAAGCTCATCGGAAGGCCAAAACCAATTTCTCCTCTAGGTCCATGTCGTAGCCTCATTATAGCCTCAAGTCCATCCAAATGAAAGGCTCTTCTTGGTGTCCAAGAAGTGGGCCGGTCCAATGCTTGGTGACCAAGCAAGGGCCGGCCACATCCTCTTCTATAGGGGTCGGCCCTTTGCTTGGTGACCAAGCATGTAAGGGGTCGGCCACATTATTCAAACAAGGAGGGTTATTTTTGAATTTTTAAAATCTTCTCTTTGTAGAAAACTATAAGTTTTAAAAGTGAGATTTTAATTTTAAAAACTTTCCTTATTTGAATTTGGCCACATGTTTTAATAGAGAGTTTTAAATGTTTTAAAACTTTCCTTTTTTAACCATCCTCATGGTTTAAGAAAAAAGGAAGATAAGTTTTAAAATTAAAATTTTCTATCATGTTAAAAAAAGGAAATTTTATAAGAGAAGTTTTAAATTTTAACACATGGTTTTAATTTTTAGAACTTTCCTTTTTTAACTCCTACTTTAGGAAAGAGAGCTTGTAAAATTTTATAAGAGGATTACTTCTTGTAACATGTTTTAAAAAATATATTTCCTTATTCCTCTTGATTAGGTGGCTGGTCACCTTGCTTGGTGCCCAAGCAAGTGGCCGACCATCATAAAATAAAAATAAAAATCATCAAATCAAAATTGGTGATTGATTCAATCAAGAGAAAAGAAAAGGAAAAATAAAAAGAAAAAAGGAAAAACTCTTGAATGATTTTATTTTTTGTAAAAAGTTTTTTCTTATTTACCTTGGGCAAGTAATATAAAAGAATGAGTGAGGGGGCTTCATGAGACAACTCTTATTCTTTTGCTTGGAGATCTCAAGTGGTCGGCCCCTCTCTCTCTTCTCTTTTCCCTTTTGCTCTCTTCTCCTTGGTGGTGGTGGTGGCCGGATTTTAGAAGAAGAGGAAGAAGCTTTTGGGTGGTGTTCATCTTGGAGGATCGTCGCCCACACGACGTCCAAGGCGAGGCGAGGAATACGGCAGAAGATCTCAAGTTCATTAGCTTACAAAGAGAAGGTATAACTAGTAGTTTTCTTCCGCATCATACTAGTTATTTTCTTTGTAAGAATTCTAAATACAAGAGGCAATTAGATCTAGTTTTTTCGAATTTATTTTTTGAGTTTGTGTTTTCTTGTTTTTTGAATTTGTGATTCGATTGTTCTTTTTGGTTAACCTATAGTTATTTAAGGAAATTAAATATTAGCTTTCCTTAAAAGGCTTTGACTAGGCGGTGGTGGTTGCACCCATATCCAAGAAGGCCATGTGCCTCGCCATGCAGTCCTGGAAGCCAATTTTGAAAATTAATATTTAATGGAATTAATAACATAGGTGGATTTGAATCAATAGTGTTAAGTTCCGCTTGCGATTCAAATCTAAACCATTAAGAACATATAAGTTAAATTTGGAATCAATGATGTTAAGTTCCTTCTGTGATTCCTAATTTAACTTCTAAAGGACACAATAGGTTATTTAAGGAAAGGTTCGACACTTGTACAAAAATTTTTGTATAGTGGAACCGGTACGTTTTCATAGGATTAACCAACACTTTCTTGCGGCGATTTCTGTCGACAAGCTTTCCTTTCTTATAAACTATAGTTGTAAGTTTCTCCTCCGATCTTCCTTTGTCTTCCCTTCATCCATGGCCCAAGAGGCATTTTCTCCTTGGTATATCTTTACTCGCTCCGACTTTGACAACTACGATCTAGAAATGCTTGGCCTTTGGAAATCCCCAAAAACTATCTTATCTGTGTTTCAACCTCCCAAGATCATCCTCATCGCCCCCTCCTTGCCATGTTACATTCTTTAAAGACCAATTTCTCGCATGTTTATGCTTTCCAATTCCCTATTTTTTATCTGAGATAAGTTGTTACTTCAATATTCCTCTCCAATAATTTACACCCAATGCCTTCCGCACTATATGTAGAATGTTTATTTTGTTCCGCCTATATGATATTCCTCTGACCCCGAAGTTTCCTTGAAGAGAAGACACAAGAGGCGCCAACTCGTCCCTACCACTCAACTCCTCGCAGGACAAGCGTCTCCAATTACTACACCTTCTCCCCATCTTACACCCATCCGGGAAGAAACCCCGACTCCATCTTTCGAGCGAATACCATCTTCTCTTCCTTGTGGTAGTCCGACCCAAGGGGAGGTTGTGTCCCATCGAGGCAGTTCTCCAGCTGTGCCTACTCCATACTTGTAACGCCCCGCCCCTCCTGCTAAGGCGGCGGGGGTTACTTGGACATACACATACTTACTTACTGCAGCGGAAGTCTTACATAGAGAATTTAAAAACAACTTTTCTTACTTTAAAATCACCATGGACATAAAAGAACCACATAACATACCTAACATGATTTTTGAGTCATAATACCCAATACATACTTAATGTCATGGAGTCATAATAACATAAACATAGCATATTCCTTATTAAACAAAAGCAGGTCTTTCCCTTTAGCCAAGCCACTACCACACACATCCTTCTAGCCCCTCCTGCTGCTCCCCTAGTACATCCTTTCCTTGCCTTTATCTGTGGTACAAGAAAGTAAGTTGTGAGCACTCAAGGCTCAGTAAGTTCCTTTCCTACTCAAAAAAACCGTATAGCATATCAAAATCACAAGTCAAATTGCATGGAAACAAATTTATCATAACAAGCAGCATATCATGGCATATCGTAATATAATCATCATAAAGTATCATGGCATATTCTAACATGAACATCAAATGTATCCTGACATAGCATAACATCGTCATAAATATCATGGCATAATCATAAAGTATATGCAAGGTGAATTCCTAACCATGTATCATGAAACATACGCAACATGTCTTTTGAAAACTTATAATATACATACTTAAACATAATCTCAACATGATTAGGGCCCCGGCTTGTACCACATACATAAATGCGCGCGTCCTATGTAGGTCCAAGGTAGCAAGTCTTGAACTCTACAAGGCATACATACTAGGCCCGTTTCTTAGTCCATCGACCTAGGGGCACTTAGGAGCCCATCCCTAACGAGGCCCGTTTCTTAGTCCATCGACCCCGGGGCGCTTATGGAGCCCACCCTTGGTACAAGCCATACATAAAGTAAAGTAGCATGTCATACATATCATAGTTCTTATCCTTTCATGCATATCATGTTTCTTAACATATCATAAAACATGCATATTTGGGCACACAGCACATGCATGAATCATAAGCATACATAATGAACATGTCATTTATCACATCATAAGGCATGCATATTTGGGCACACAGCACATGCATGGATCATAAGCATACATAATGAACATGTCATTTATCATATCATAAAGCATGCATAATTGGGCACATAGCACATCACAAAGGACATTATCATGCATGGATCATAAGTATACATAAATTAGCATATCACCTATCATAGAAAGACATAATCATTCATGGAATCATTAAATAACATCTCTTAATTCATAACATAGCATGTGAGGCACATCTAGGTCACTAAACCTATTATGGCCGAAAGTCAAGAGTAGGGACATGATCTATTGACAACATACAAACATAAGAATCTCATGATAACTTCACATCCTATCATAAGAAAGATCATAAGTATATTAACCTAAATTTTTAAGCCCTCCTAGGTTTCTAATTCTTTCATGGCCGAAACCTTCATGAAGAGCAATCAAGTTCTAAGCAACATGCAAACATGTAAACCCTAAACTCATATCATATCATATTTCATAAGGAACAACTTGAGCATGTTTAGTTTAGGTTCTAAGTTCCCTAAGCTTCCAACCTTATCATGGCCGAACCCTAGCAAGCCTTATTCTAGGTTACATGTAGCATGAAAGTGTTGATCCTTAAGCCAATATCCTACACATTTCATGAGGAACATCATAAGCACATTTGGTTCAAGTTCCAAACTTCCTAAGCTCATTAAACTAAGGTGGCCGAAACATGTTAAGCATGGAAACTAGGTTTCTAGTGGCATAAGAGCATGGAAACCACAACCACATTTCATAGCATTTATCACAAGAAACATCATGAGCATATCTAAGTTGGGTTCTAAGTTTCCCTAGGCCTTTAGACCAATAGTGGCCGAAACATGTTAAGCTTAGATTTGTTTTTCATGTGGCCTAAAAGCATGGAAACCCTACACAATTTTCATGGCATCATTACAAGAAACAACATGAGTAAACTTAGTTTAAAAATCTAAGCATCCTAGCCTTAAAACTTAGTGTGGCCGAAAGTTACATGTAACCAAATTTCTATGTAACAAGCAACCATAAGAACATCAAACTAGTTTCATATCATTTCATCAAGGAGGTCATGAGCATCTTAGACTTGGTTTAAACTTTCCTAGGCCTCAAATCTCAACATGGCCGAATCTTTATAAGCATGAAATAGAATTCAAAACCAACATACAATCATGGCATGACATTTTGGCTTCATATCTTGTCTTAGGAAAAATCATAGAATGCTTAGTTTTGTGTTTAAAGCTCTCCTAGGCCTTTAGTTCTTCCATGGCCGAATATTCTTGAGCATGAAAATGGAGTTTCAATCAACATACAAGTAAGAGAAAAAGTTAACAACACCATTATCATAGGGTACATAACACAAGAACAAGGGAGCATGTTTAGTTTGAGCTTTAGCTTACCTAGTCCTCTTGTTCATGCTTGGCCGAGAGTCTAAGGTTCATGGATCTAGGTTCTAATTAATCATTCTAGCATGGAAACATTAGATTAACCTTCTACATAAGATACATGTCACAAGAAAAATAATAAGCATATCTAGTTTAAAATTTCTTAGACTCTTCCTTTTGTCTTGGCCGAAATTTTCATAAAGCAATCCTAGGTTTTTAAGCAATCTATCTTCATGGAAAACCATATGAGCTATTGTACCATAGGTGAGGGGAAGCTTACCTAGTGTTTCCTTGTTAATCCTTAAGAAAATGGTACCCTTGGTGAAGAGGAAGAAGAGAGTTTCTTCTATTAGCACTCCTTTTGATTTCTCTTGCTTGGAAGGGTACACCTTGAAGGCTCCTTCTTGTAATTTAGTTTTCTCTTAGGGAGAAAACCTAAACTTGGCTTGTGGAGATGAGGGAGGAGAGCTCTAGTTTCGGCAAAGGTGAGGAAGAAGGAAAAAAATGAAATTCTTTTCTTTCTTTCCTTTCTATGCTAAGTGGGTGGAAGAAACAAAGATAAACTTTGCTTCCCTTTCTCCTTAATTCATGTATATACTTTTTTTCTAATGAGAATATGTCCTCATTCATCTCGCTTAATTCTTCTCATCCTTACTCTCTTAATCCCCACGAAAATAGAGAAAGAAAAAGAAAAGACAACTTGTCTTTTGCTTACTCCTTTTTCTTAACCAAGCGGTAAACAAGAGGAAGAAAGTTACTTGATTTTTCTCTTGTTTCCTCACTTAATTATATCCCCACTTTTAACTACAATTCCCATCATTTTCCATTCATATGTTATTCATTATCCTAGTGGTTATCATACATAATTTTATTTCTATCCTTTGTGAGAGGTTCAAGGTTCAAACCTTCACCTCTTCTTTTTATTTCTCTTATTTCTTTTTCTTTTGATTCTTCTTACTCTTATGTTCTAAAGCAAATAACACCCATATATTTATCTTATAATTTTGTGGGTGTTACAGTACCCCATACCTCATAGAAAGTTCATCCTCAAACTTAAAATAGCTCCGGATACTTTTGTTTCATATCATCTTCTCGTTCCCACGTGGCTTCTTCGTATTGTTGATTTTGTCATAGGACATTTACTAAGGGTACTTCTTTGTTCCTTAGTCTTTTGACATCTTGATCCAATATCTGAATTGTTCGGCTTTCGTAGGTTAGGTCCTCTTTCACTTGTACCGTCTGGGGTTCGATCACTTGGCCCGTGTTCGGAATACATTTCTTTAGCATCGAAACGTGGAACACGTTGTGAATGGCTGACATCTCTTGAGGCAGCTCTATTTCATACGCTACCTTGCCGATTTTTTTCAGAACCTGGTATGGTCCCACATAGCGCGGGCTTAGCTTTCCCTTCTTACCGAACCTCATTACTCCCTTCATAGGAGCTACCTTGAGGAATACTGAGTCTCCGACACTGAACTCCAATGGCCTTCGTTGCTTATCCGCATAATTCTTCTGTCGACTCTGAGCAGTTTCTATTCTTTGGCGGATATTCTGTATAACATGGGTGGTGTTATCAATAAGATCTATTTGAAATCCCATCTGTTTCTTTTCCCCGCCTTCATACCAACATATAGGTGATCTGCATTTCCTACCATACAGAGCCTCGTAGGGTGCCATCCCAATAGTAGACTGGTAGCTATTGTTGTAAGCGAATTCTGCTAAGCATAAATATCGGCACCAGCTTCCTTTGAAGTCCAAGGCACAAGCCTGTAGCATGTCTTCTAGCACTTGGTTCACCCTCTTTGTCTGTCCGTCGGTTTGAGGGTGGAAAGCAGTACTGAATAATAGCTTTGTGCCAAGAGCCCTCTGAACACATTCCCAAAAATGCGAGACAAAACGACCATCTCTGTCCGAGATGATGGTCTTAGGGATCCCATGTAGTCTAATAATTTCCTTGACATATAATTGAGCCAGTTGCTCAATTGAATGAGTCATCTTAATTGCCAGAAAGTGGGCGGATTTGGTTAGTCTATCCACGATTACCCATATAGCGTCATAGCCATTTGTTGTCTTGGGTAATCCTGAAATAAAGTCCATAGATATATCCTCCCATTTCCATTCCGGAATTTGGACAGGCTACAGTAATCCTCCAGGCCTCTGGTGTTCTGCTTAAACCCTTTGACAGGTCAGGCAGACACTGATGTACTGAGCCACATCTCTTTTCATACTGGACCACCAAAATTTCTTTTTCAAATCATGGTACATTTTGGTGGTCCCGGATGCATTGCATAGTGCGTTGAATGAGCTTCTTCTAATATCTTCCTTCGCAACTCGGGGTCCTCGGGAATACATAATCGATCTCTGAGGTATAATATTCCGCTGTCCGCGGTACGAAATCCATCATTCTTTCCTTCTAAGATCTCTTGTTTAATCCTTTGGAGGCTTTGGTCACTGGTTTGCTTCTCTAATATATTGTCGAATAGGGTGGGTGCTATGGTCAGGGTGGAGAGTCGCCCGGACATAGCCTCGACCCCATGACACGAAATGTTTCTCGGTTTCCCAATAGATTCGACCACTGGTTTGCCTTCAGTATTAAATAAAACTTTAGCATGTTGGCTTGAGATAGGCAGCTGACCTGTAACGACAGTAGAGGCGTTCGCCACATCTTCACTAGTAATCGCGAAAACCCTGGCATTCGTCGTCGCTGGCGGGGCTTCCAATCTCCCTTGGCTGATCGAAGTCCCTTCTATAGCAGTTTGCATCTGGTGTAGCTGTGAAGGGGCACTCCTGCTCTGATTATTCTGCTGGAATGGTGCCTGAAACTGAGTAGGACAGTCTCTGGCCAAATGTCCTTCTTGTCCACAATTATAGCATTTTCTTGTACCTTTGTGACACATTTCGGAATGCAGCTTCCCACAAATAGAACACTAGGGGTATCTCGATTGCTTATTCACTGACATACTTTTTGCATTGTCCCACTGCTTTCTTTTTCTGGTAGAAGTTCCTTTCCAGCCTGGTTTGGTACTCTGGGGTCTCTGTCCTTCGGCTCGTGTCTGACCTTTATTCTCATTCATTGCTTTCTGATAATGTTCTGTAATCAGTGCACTGCTGACTAATTCCTCTGTAGTCTGCGGTCTATTAACTCCGCCGGCCACGTTCAGTGCTATCTCGGGTCGAAGCATCTTCAGCATCAGTCTGACCCTTTCTCTTTCTGTACGCACTAATTCAGGGCAAAGGCGTGCTAGACGGTTGAAGCGCTTTACTGCTTCGTTCACTGATAAGTCACCTTGCCGGAACTCGGTGAACTCGTCGTAATGCCGGTTCGTCACTTGCGTATGGAAGAACTCTTCGAAGAACTCTGTCTCGAAGTCTGTCCAATTCATCAGATTAATTTGCCTCTTAGTTTTAACTCTTTCCCACCACATTCTCACATCTCCGGAGAAACAGAAAGATACGCATTTGATCTTCTCTGATTCAGGCCAGTCCAGTAGTTCCACTGTGCTTTCTATTATCTTGAACCAGGCCTGGGCGTCCCACGGCTCGTAAGTACCCGAGAAGTTCTCCGGCTTCAGCCTCAGCCACTGTATCAAGTAGGCCTCCTGTCGAACCACTAGGGCAAGGGCTACTGGTGGTACTGGTGCAACTATTGGCATGACGAGCACTGCGTTCTGAATTACTTGCGGGGTGGTAGGAGTTCCTTGTTGACCCATCAAAGTCGTGATCAACTGTTGTTGTTCCGTGATCTGACGATGGAGGTTGGTAACTACCTGAGTCAGATCTGGTGGAGTTACTGTCTCGTCCGCTCGGGTAGTGCGTCTCCTAGCCATGCTTATCTTCATTAAATAGCAATAAATCATCGTTATTCCTATTCGACTGTCATAAGGTCATTACTATTCCTATCCTACCATCATGCATACCTAAACTAAATCAAAGAATAAATAAACATGCATAATATTAAAGCATCAAAACAAAAAATTACAATAGGCATATAGAATCTTACTTGTAGGTCTCATTTAACAATATTTATGTAACGCCCCGCCCCTCCTGCTAAGGCGGCGGGGGTTACTTGGACATACACATACTTACTTACTACAGCGGAAGTCTTACATAGAGAATTTAAAAACAACTTTTCTTACTTTAAAATCACCATGGACATAAAAGAACCACATAGCATACCTAACATGATTTTTGAGTCATAATACCCAACACATACTTAATGTCATGGAGTCATAATAACATAAACATAGCATATTCCTTATTAAACAAAAGCAGGTCTTTTCCTTTAGCCAAGCCACTACCACACACATCCTTCTAGCCCCTCCTGCTGCTCCCCTAGTACATCCTTTCCTTGCCTTTATCTGTGGTACAAGAAAGTAAGCTATGAGCACTCATGGCTCAGTAAGTTCATTTTCTACTCACAAAAACCGTATAGCATATCAAAATCACAAGTCAAATTGCATAGAAACAAATTTATCATATCAAGCAGCATATCATGGCATATCGTAATATAATCATCATAAAGTATCATGGCATATTCTAACATGAACATCAAATGTATCCTGACATAGCATAATATCGTCATAAATATCATGGCTTAATCATAAAGTATATGCAAGGTGAATTCCTAACCATGTATCATGAAACATATGCAACATGTCTTTTGAAAACTTATAATATACATACTTAAACATAATCTCAACATGATTAGGGCCCCGGCTTGTACCACATACATAAATGCGCGCGTCCTATGTAGGTCCAAGGTAGCAAGTCTTGAACTCTACAAGGCATACATACTAAGCCCGTTTCTTAGTCCATCGACCTAGGGGCACTTAGGAGCTCATCCCTAACGAGGCTCGTTTATTAGTCCATCGACCCCGAGGCGCTTATGGAGCCCACCCTTGGTACAAGCCATACATAAAGTAAAGTAGCATGTCATACATATCATAGTTCTTATCCTTTCATGCATATCATGTTTCTTAACATATCATAAAACATGCATATTTGGGCACACAGCACATGCATGAATCATAAGCATACATAATGAACATGTCATTTATCACATCATAAGGCATGTATATTTGGGCACACAGCACATGCATGGATCATAAGCATACATAATGAACATGTCATTTATCATATCATAAAGCATGCATAATTGGGCACATAGCACATCACAAAGGACATTATCATGCATGGATCATAAGTATAAATAAATGAGCATATCACCTATCATAGAAAGACATAATCATTCATGGAATCATTAAATAACATCTCTTAATTCATAACATAGCATGTGAGGCACATCTAGGTCACTAAACCTATTATGGACGAAAGTCAAGAGTAGGGACATGATCTCTTGACAACATACAAACATAAGAATCTCATGATAACTTCACATCCTATCATAAGAAAGATCATAAGTATATTAACCTAAATTTTTAAGCCCTCCTAGGTTTGTAATTCTTTCATGGCCGAAACCTTCATGAAGAGCAATCAAGTTCCAAGCAACATGCAAACATGTAAACCCTAAACTCATATCATATCATATTTCATAAGGAACAACTTGAGCATGTTTAGTTTAGGTTCTAAGTTCCCTAAGCTTCCAACCTTATCATGGCCGAACCCTAGCAAGGCTTATTCTAGGTTACATGTAGCATGAAAGTGTTGATCCTTAAGCCAATATCCTACACATTTTATGAGGAACATCATAAGCACATTTGGTTCAAGTTCCAAACTTCCTAAGCCCATTAAACTAAGGTGGCCGAAACATGTTAAGCATGGAAACTAGGTTTCTAGTGGCATAAGAGCATGGAAACAACAACCACATTTCATAGCATTTATCACAAGAAACATCATGAGCATATCTAAGTTGGGTTCTAAGTTTCCCTAGGCCTTTAGACCAATAGTGGCCGAAACATGTTAAGCTTAGATTTGTTTTTCATGTGGCCTAAAATCATAGAAACCCTACACAATTTTCATGGCATCATTACAAGAAACAACATGAGTAAACTTAGTTTAAAAATCTAAGCATCCTAGCCTTAAAACTTAGTGTGGCCGAAAGTTACATGTAACCAAATTTCTATGTAACAAGCAACCATAAGAACATCAAACTAGTTTCATATCATTTCATCAAGAAGGTCATGAGCATCTTAGACTTGGTTTAAACTTTCCTAGGCCTCAAATCTCAACATGGCCGAATCTTCATAAGCATGAAATAGAATTCAAAACCAACATACAATCATGGCATGACATTTTGGCTTCATATCTTGTCTTAGTAAAAATCATAGCATGCTTAGTTTTGTGTTTAAAGCTCTCCTAGGCCTTTAGTTCTTCCATGGCCGAATATTCTTGAGCATGAAAATGGAGTTTCAATCAACATACAAGTAAGAGAAAAAGTTAACAACACCATTATCATAGGGTACATAACACAAGAACAATGGAGCATGTTTAGTTTGAGTCTTTAGCTTACCTAGTCCTCTTGTTCATGCTTGGCCGAGAGTCTAAGGTTCATGGATCTAGGTTCTAATTAATCATTCTAGCATGGAAACATTAGATTAACCTCCTACATAAGATACATGTCACAAGAAAAATAATAAGCATATCTAGTTTAAAATTTCTTAGACTCTTCCTTTTGTCTTGGCCCAAATTTCCATAAAGCAACCCTAGGTTTTTAAGCAATCTATCTTCATGGAAAACCATATTAGCTATTGTACCACAGGTGAGGGGAAACTTACCTAGTTTTTACTTGTTAATCCTTAAGAAAATGGTACCCTTGGTGATGAGGAAGAAGAGAGCTTCTTCTATTAGCACTCCTTTTGATTTCTCTTGCTTGGAAGGGTACACCTTGAAAGCTCCTTCTTGTAATTTAGTTTTCTCTTAGGGAGAAAACCTAAACTTGGCTTGTTGAGATGAGGGAGGAGAGCTCTAGTTTCAGCAAAGGTGAGGAAGAAGGAAGAAAATGAAATTCTTTTCTTTCTTTCCTTTCTATGCTAAGTGGGTGGAAGAAACAAAGATAAACTTTGCTTCCCTTTCTCCTTAATTCATGTATATACTTTTTTTCTAATGAGAATATGTCCTCATTCATCTCCCTTAATTCTTCTCATCCTTACTCTCTTAATCCCCATGAAAATAGAGAAAGAAAAAGAAAAGACAACTTGTCTTTTGCTTACTCCTTTTTCTTAACCAAAAGGTAAACAAGAGGAAGAAAGTTACTTGATTTTTCTCTTGTTTCCTCACTTAATTATATCCCCACTTTTAACTACAATTCCCATCATTTTCCATTCATATGTTATTCATTATCCTAGTGGTTATCATACATAATTTTATTTCTATCCTTTGTGAGAGGTTCAAGGTTCAAACCTTCACCTCTTCTTTTTATTTCTCTTATTTCTTTTTCTTTTGATTCTTCTTACTCTTATGCTCTAAAGCAAATAACATCCATATATTTATCTTATAATTTTGTGGGTGTTACAGTACCCCATACCTCATAGAAAGTTCATCCTCGAACTTAAAATAGCTCCGGATACTTTTGTTTCATATCATCTTCTCGTTCCCACGTGGTTTCTTCGTACTGTTAATTTTGTCATAGGACCTTTACTAAGGGTACTTATTTGTTCCTTAGTCTTTTGACATCTCGATCCACTATCTGAATTGGTCGGCTTTCGTAGGTTAGGTCCTCTTGCACTTGTACCGTCTGGGGTTCGATCACTTGGCCCGTGTTCGGAATACATTTCTTTAGCATCGAAACGTGGAACACGTTGTGAATGGTTGACATCTCTTGAGGCAGCTCTATTTCATACGCTACCTTGCCGATTTTTTTCAGAACCTGGTATGGTCCCACATAGCGCGGGCTAAGCTTTCCCTTCTTACTGAACCTCATTACTCCCTTCATAGGAGCTACCTTGAGGAATACTGAGTCTCCGACACTGAACTCCAATGGCCTACGTCGCTTATCCGCATAATTCTTCTGTCGACTCTGAGCAGTTTCTATTCTTTGGCGGATATTCTGTATAACACGGGTGGTGTTATCAATAAGCTCTGTTTGAAATCCCATCTCTTTCTTTTCCCCACCTTCATACCAACATATAAGTGATCTGCATTTCCTACCATACAGAGCCTCGTAGGGTGTCATCCCAATAGTAGCCTGGTAGCTATTGTTGTAAGCGAGTTCTGCTATGCATAAATATCGGCACCAGCTTCCTTTGAAGTCCAAGGCACAAGCTCGTAGCATGTCTTCTAGCACTTGGTTCACCCTCTCTGTCTGTCCGTCGGTTTGAGGGTGGAAAGCAGTACTGAATAATAGCTTTGTGCCAAGAGCCCTCTGAACACATTCCCAAAAATGCGAGACCAAAACGACCATCTCTGTCCGAGATGATGGTCTTAGGGATCCCATGTAGTCTAATAATTTCCTTGACATATAATTGAGCCAGTTGCTCAATTGAATGAGTCATCTTAATTGCCAGAAAGTGGGCGGATTTGGTTAGTCTATCCACGATTACCCATATAGCGTCATAGCCGTTTGTTGTCTTGGGTAATCCTGAAATAAAGTCCATAGAGATATCCTCCCATTTCCATTCCGGAATTTGGACAGGCTGCAGTAATCCTCCAGGCCTCTGGTGTTCAGCATTAACCCTCTGACAGGTCAGGCAGGCACTGATGTACTGAGCCATATCTCTTTTCATACCGGACCACCAGAATTTCTTTTTCAAATCCTGGTACATTTTGGTGGTCCCGGATGCATTGCATAGGGCGTTGAATGAGCTTCTTCTAATATCTTCCTTCACAACTCGGGGTCCTTGGGAATACATAATCGATCTCTTAGGTATAATATTCCGCTGTCCGTGGTACGAAATCCATCATTCTTTCCTTCTAAGATCTCTTGTTTAATCCTTTGGAGGCTTTGGTCACTGGTTTGCTTCTCTAATATATTGTCGAATAGGGTGGGTGCTATGGTCAGGGTGGAGAGTCGCCCGGACATAGCCTCAACTCCATGACATGAAATGTTTCTCGGTTTCCCGATAGATTCGACCACTGGTTTGCCTTCAGTATTAAATAAAACTTTAGCATGTTGGCTAGAGATAGGCGGCTGACCTGTAACGACAGTAGAGGCGTTCGCCACATCTTCACTAGTAATCGAGAAAACCCTGGCATTCGTCGTCGCTGGCGGGGCTTCCAATCTCCCTTGGTTGATCAAAGTCCCTTCTATAGCAGTTTGCATCTGGTGTAGCTGTGAAAGGGCACTCCTGCTCTGATTATTCTACTGGAATGGTGCCTGAAACTGAGTAGGACAGTCTCTGGCCAAATGTCCTTCCTGTCCATAATTATTGCATTTTCTTGTACCTTTGTGACACATTTCGGAATGCAGCTTCCCACAAATAGAACACTAGGGGTATCTCGATTGCTTATTCACTTACCCACTTTTTGCATTGTCCCACTGCTTTCTTTTTCTGGTAGAAGTTCCTTTCCAGCCTGGTTTGGTACTCTGGGTCTCTATCCTTCGGCTCGTGTCTGACCTTTATTCTCATTCATTACTTTCTGATAATGTTCCGTAATCAGTGCACTGCTGACTAATTCCTCTGTAGTCTGCGGTCTATTAACTCCGCCGGCCACGTTCAGTGCTATCTCGGGTCAAAGCATCTTCAGCATCAGTCTGACCCTTTCTCTTTCTGTACGCACTAATTCAGGGCGAAGGCGTGCTAGACGGTTGAAGCGCTTTACTGCTTCGTTCACTGATAAGTCACCTTGCCGGAACTCGGTGAACTCGTCGTAATGCCGGTTCGTCACTTGCGTATGGAAGAACTCTTCGAAGAACTCTGTCTCGAAGTCTGTCCAATTCATCGGATTAATTTGCCTCTTAGTTTTAACTCTTTCCCACCACATTCTCGCATCTCCGGAGAAACAGAAAGATACGCATTTGATCTTCTCTGATTCAGGCCAGTCCTGTAGTTCCACTATGCTTTCTATTGTCTTGAACCAGGCCTGGGCGTCCCACGGCTCGTAAGTACCCGAGAAGTTCTCCGGCTTCAGCCTCAGCCACTGTATCAAGTAGGTCTCCTGTCGAACCACTGGGGCAGGGGCTACCGGTGGAACTGGTGCAACTATTGGCACGACGGGCACTGCGTTCTGAATTACTAGCGGGGTGGTAGGAGTTCCTTGTTGACCCATCAAAGTCGTGATCAACTGTTGTTGTTCCGTGATCAGACGTTGGAGGTCGGTAACTACCTGAGTCAGATCTGGTGGAGTTACTGTCTCGTCCGCTCGGGTAGTGCGTCTCCTAGCCATGCTTATCTTCATTAAATAGCAACAAATCATCGTTATTCCTATTCGACTATCATAAGGTCATTACTATTCCTATCCTACCATCATGCATACCTAAACTAAATTAAAGAATAAATAAACATGCATAATATTAAAGCATCAAAACAAAAAATTACAGTAAGAATATAGAATCTTACTTGGAGCGGCAGGATGGAGGCTTGATGTGTGTAGTGAGATAGCTAACCTCGCTCTGATACCAAACTGTAACGCCCCGCCCCTCCTGCTAAGGCGGCGGGGGTTACTTGGACATACACATACTTACTTACTACAGCGGAAGTCTTACATAGAGAATTTAAAAACAACTTTTCTTACTTTAAAATCACCATGGACATAAAAGAACCACATAGCATACCTAACATGATTTTTGAGTCATAATACCCAATACATACTTAATGTCATGGAGTCATAATAACATAAACATAGCATATTCCTTATTAAACAAAAGCAGGTCTTTCCCTTTAGCCAAGCCACTACCACACACATCCTTCTAGCCCCTCCTGCTGCTCCCCTAGTACATCCTTTCCTTGCCTTTATCTGTGGTACAAGAAAGTAAGCTGTGAACACTCATGGCTCAGTAAGTTCCTTTCCTACTCACAAAAACCGTATAGCATATCAAAATCACAAGTCAAATTGCATGGAAACAAATTTATCATATCAAGCAGCATATCATGGCATATCGTAATATAATCATCATAAAGTATCATGGCATATTCTAACATGAACATCAAATGTATCCTGACATAGCATAACATCGTCATAAATATCTTGGCATAATCATAAAGTATATGCAAGGTGAATTCCTAACCATGTATCATGAAACATATGCAACATGTCTTTTGAAAACTTATAATATACATACTTAAACATAATCTCAACATGATTAGGGCACCGGCTTGTACCACATACATAAATGAGCGCATCCTATGTAGGTCCAAGGTAGCAACTCTTGAACTCTACAAGGCATACATACTAGGCCCGTTTCTTAGTCCATCGACCTAGGGGCACTTAGGAGCTCATCCCTAACGAGGCCTGTTTCTTAGTCCATCGACCCCGGGGCGCTTATGGAGCCCACCCTTGGTACAAGCCATACATAAAGTAAAGTAGCATGTCATACATATCATAGTTCTTATCCTTTCATGCATATCATGTTTCTTAACATATCATAAAACATGCATATTTGGGCACACAGCACATGCATGAATCATAAGCATACATAATGAACATGTCATTTATCACATCATAAGGCATGCATATTTGGGCACACAGCACATGCATGGATCATAAGCATACATAATGAATTTGTCATTTATCATATCATAAAGCATGCATAATTAGGCACATAGCACATCACAAAGGACATTATCATGCATGGATCATAAGTATACACAAATGAGCATATCACCTATCATAGAAAGACATAATCATTCATGGAATCATTAAATAACATCTCTTAATTCATAACATAGCATGTGAGGCACATCTAGGTCACTAAACCTATTATGGCCGAAAGTCAAGAGTAGGGGCATGATCTCTTGACAACATACAAACATAAGAATCTTATGATAACTTCACATCCTATCATAAGAAAGATCATAAGCATATTAACCTAAATTTTTTAAGCCCTCCTAGGTTTCTAATTCTTTCATGGCCGAAACCTTCATGAAGAGCAATCAAGTTCTAAGCAACATGCAAACATGTAAACCCTAAACTCATATCATATCATATTTCATAAGGAACAACTTGAGCATGTTTAGTTTAGGTTCTAAGTTCCCTAAGATTCCAACCTTATCATGGCTGAACCCTAGCAAGCCTTATTCTAGGTTACATGTAGCATGAAAGTGTTGATCCTTAAGCCAATATCCTACACATTTCATGAGGAACATCATAAACACATTTGGTTCAAGTTCCAAACTTCCTAAGCCCATTAAACTAAGGTGGCCGAAACATGTTATGCATGGAAACTAGGTTTCTAGTGGCATAAGAGCATGGAAACCACAACCACATTTCATAGCATTTATCACAAGAAACATCATGAGCATATCTAAGTTGGGTTCTAAGTTTCCCTAGGCCTTTAGACCAATAGTGGCCGAAACATGTTAAGCTTAGATTTGTTTTTCATGTGGCCTAAAAGCATGGAAACCCTACACAATTTTCATGGCATCATTACAAGAAACAACATAAGTAAACTTAGTTTAAAAATCTAAGCATCCTAGCCTTAAAACTTAGTGTGGCCGAAAGTTACATGTAACCAAATTTCTATGTAACAAGCAACCATAAGAACATCAAACTAGTTTCATATCATTTCATCAAGAAGGTCATGAGCATCTTAGACTTGGTTTAAACTTTCCTAGGCCTCAAATCTCAACATGGCCGAATCTTCATAAGCATGAAATAGAATTCAAAACCAACATACAATCATGGCATAACATTTTGGCTTCATATCTTGTCTTAGGAAAAATCATAGCATGCTTAGTTTTGTGTTTAAATCTCTCCTAGGCCTTTAGTTCCTCCATGGCCGAATATTCTTGAGCATGAAAATGGAGTTTCAATCAACATACAAGTAAGAGAAAAAGTTAACAACACCATTATCATAGGGTACATAACACAAGAACAAGGGAGCATGTTTAGTTTGAGTCTTTAGCTTACCTAGTCCTCTTGTTCATGCTTGGCCGAGAGTCTAAGGTTCATGGATCTAGGTTCTAATTAATCATTCTAGCATGGAAACATTAGATTAACCTCCTACATAAGATACATGTCACAAGAAAAATAATAAGCATATCTAGTTTAAAATTTCTTAGACTCTTCCTTTTGTCTTGGATGAAATTTCCATAAAGCAACCCTAGGTTTTTAAGCAATCTATCTTCATGGAAAACCATATGAGCTATTGTACCACAGGTGAGGGGAAGCTTACCTAGTGTTTACTTGTTAATCCTTAAGAAAATGGTACCCTTGGTGAAGAGGAAGAAGAGAGTTTCTTCTATTAGCACTCCTTTTGATTTCTCTTGCTTGGAAGGGTACACCTTGAAGGCTCCTTCTTGTAATTTAGTTTTCTCTTAGGGAGAAAACCTAAACTTGGATTGTGGAGATGAGGGAGGAGAGCTCTAGTTTCAGCAAAGGTGAGGAAGAAGGAAGAAAAGGAAATTCTTTTCTTTCTTTCCTTTCTATGCTAAGTGGGTGGAAGAAACAAAGATAAACTTTGCTTCCCTTTCTCCTTAATTCATGTATATACTTTTTTTCTAATGAGAATATGTCCTCATTCATCTCCCTTAATTCTTCTCATCCTTACTCTCTTAATCCCCATGAAAATAGAGAAACAAAAAGAAAAGACAACTTGTCTTTTGCTTACTCCTTTTTCTTAACCAAGAGGTAAACAAGAGGAAGAAAGCTACTTGATTTTTCTCTTGTTTCCTCACTTAATTATATCCCCACTTTTAACTACAATTCCCTTCATTTTCCATTCATATGTTATTCATTATCCTAGTGGTTATCATACATAATTTTATTTCTATCCTTTGTGAGAGGTTCAAGGTTCAAACCTTCACCTCTTCTTTTTATTTCTCTTATTTCTTTTTCTTTTGATTCTTCTTACTCTTATGCTCTAAAGAAAATAACACCCATATATTTATCTTATAATTTTGTGGGTGTTCCAATATTCACTCCCCTCTCTTCCAATTTCTCCCCTTACCGAAGCTCCAGCCTCCGCAACTTCCTCCAGCCTGTCGAAAAGTCACTATCAATTTTTGGTTGTATACAACCTACTGTCCGCCCAAGCAATAGCTTCTCTATCGGCTCTACTATCGGCATGCAGTCGAATATTACCGAAGGGCCCATTAATTGAGGCCTGAGAGTTAGCCATGAGCCGAGTTGACAAGCACACTCTGGTTGAGATGGCGGATAAGTATTCTTATGACTTAACCAAAGTAGGTTTTAGCTTTCTTATCTTCTTTTATTTATAATACCTCTAATGATGATTTGTCTATAGCTTTAGGGAGTCGGGATGAACTTAACCCAATCCATGGCAAACTTGGCCTAGGAAAATGAGGCCTTAAAGGGGCGACTAGCAAAGGCAGGATCTATCTATGCCTCCACCCGATCCCCATAGGAAAGTTAGGCTCAACTTAACTGCCTAATCAAGTTAGAATGGCAACTTCAGGAAGCTCAGGCATCGATGAACGCTAAAGAAAAGAGAGTGAAGTCATCAGAGGGTGCCCTAGAAACCACCAAAGATACACTACAATTCGAATCAAC
Source organism: Zingiber officinale (assembly GCF_018446385.1). Classification (NCBI taxonomy): domain Eukaryota; kingdom Viridiplantae; phylum Streptophyta; class Magnoliopsida; order Zingiberales; family Zingiberaceae; genus Zingiber; species Zingiber officinale. The sequence goes on along the minus strand of NC_055998.1, from coordinate 50,199,374 downwards.
CAGGCAAACCAAGGTGATGACGGATCTGGATGAGAAAATTACTGAAATCCAGAGCCTCTCTACTCAGTTAGAGGAGCTGAGGGCTATTCATGCTTTGGAGATGGGTACAAAAGAAGGCAAACTAACGGCCATAACCCACCTGTTATCAGAGTAGCAACAAAGGGTGGACGCTTAAAGAACTGAACTGAGTCCCTGCAAGTGGAAGTAGAGTCCACAAAATTTGAGTTAAATGCCTCTAAATCTAAGATAGTAGGAACTATATTCAAGTTGACTGCTTCCTGGGTGGAACTAACAACCTACTAGGCAAGGGAGAATGAGCGCTTTGAGACTAGGAAAACTACCTACCTCCAAATACGAGAGTTCAATATCAATTGTCACCTCCATCAACAAAGCATTTCTTGTTGGTGTTGAGAGGGCTATTGTGTAACTTCTTGAGGGTGGTTACATGGTGTTAGAATCTCCCACCTGATTTCTAAACCACCAAAGGATTTTAAAGGAGCTCTCGCCTAGCGTCTTCCCTATGTTTGTGTAGCATATCTTGTATGTTAGCCCCTTTTATGGGCCAAGCAAACTTCCATGTAACCAAACTTTGATTTTGCTTAATCTTGTTTCGTTCTTGGTCACTTCTTGCTGCTAATTTTCCTTAGTATTCTTGAGTACTCCAAGTATTTAAGTGGGAGTATCTTAGTCTTACTTTATATACTTAGCAACTTATAAGACAAAGCACATCCTTAAGTATTTAACAAACATCGATGATCAGACCAGATTCATGTTGATCGGATATATAGTAAGGACCGTAATCCTGGGCACTTAACTACTTTAGTGACAAAATTATGAAGGCCCGACTAGCTTAGAGTCGATCGGATACATGGTATGTGTAAGGTTCTAGTACGCTAAACACGTAAAAAGCAAAGCAGAAAAATTAATTAGATCCATTCCAGAAGATCTATGCAAAGGATAAAATATATACTAAGTTTGTTAAAGGGAGTTATACCTTCGGAGCATAAACACGAACTCCCGATAGCAAGGATCTCAGCACGATCATGTGGGCATGCCTCTAGCGGTATCCACATGTTAGTTAGAGCCCTAGAACCAATCATGTGATGATTGTTGTATGGACTTGATGTATCATATTCCTATATGTTTATAAATACATTTCTTTATGGTTATTATACTTACTTGTATTGGTGCCAAATAACTAAGTATAATATCTTCCTTGAGTAGAAGGTTCTTATCTATATCAATCGATTGGTTGAATCGATAGTGAGATGATATAAAAAACACTACTCTTAATCATTCCTAGTCAAGTATTAATATTCAGGGACAATGTTAATGCGCTGAGACTAGCATGCAGGTCAACTCGATGACTTGATCTCACAAGTCATGGATATATAGATATCAAGTTAACACATGGGTATGCATTGGAGAATGTATACTGAGTGACCCGCCATGAGAAAGTATCATGGATCGTTATATAAGTGACATATACTTTCTCATGTGACTACTAGTATAACTATTAGTCCTTGGACCTGAAGTCACCATAGTTCCCTACATAAGGAGTTGCATACTTTGGCTTCGTCAAACGTCACCCGTAACTGGGTGGACTATAAAGGCGATTACTGAGTATGTAACAAATTATGCGAAGGGATGTGAGTGATGTCGATGAGATCTATCCCTCCTATATGACGGGAGAGACATCATGATTCTTGATAGAGTGAGACCACTAAGTGCATAGCCATGCCCAAGTGAGTCAATATGAGATATTGAGCTCATTTAATTAGAGTGAGTCTACTTGGAGTTCAAGATATAGATTGATTAGAGGATGACACGGTCTATTTATCAATTGATCAATCTAGATGTCAAGGATAGAAGGACATTGTTATGTATTGTGAGAGTCACAATTAGTAGTCACAAGGTGATGTTGGATCTCAACATTCTTGTAACTTGGGTAGTAATGATGTGTTGCTAGATACCGCTCATTACTTATATTTCTAAATGGGTTTAGGAGCATTGTCAATGTTACAAGAACTTATAGGGTCACACACAAAGGGCAATTAGATGGAGATTAGGTTCATTTGATGAACCTAGAGGATTAGGTTCATGTGATGAACCAAATTGGATTAAGAGTAATCCAAATTAAACTAATTGAGTTGAACTCAATTTGATTCATGTGTCCAATGAGTCTAATTTAGATTATGATTCATTGAGTCAATTTAATTCAATGAATAGAGATTCATTAAATCAAAATTGACTTGAATCAAAGGTTGGATTTGTTCAACCATGGGAGATAAGAGGTCAAGTTTGACTTGACTTGAGAGGGAAGATGAAGGGTCACGTTTGACTTGACCATTTTCCACCTCATTTGTGACATGGCATGGGGCCGGCCAATGATGGTGTTCCACATCATCAAAGCTAGCTCAAGTGTGTGCCACCTCATGAGGAAAACCAAGAGTCATGACTCTTGGTCTTCCATGAGTGGTCGGCCACTTAAAGAGGAGAGGAGTTACAAGTTTGTGAATAATTTTGGTGTGCTCATTCAAGTGATCTTCCTCCTCCTCTCTTCTTCCCTCTCCCTCTCATCCTTGCCGTGACTTCTAAGGGTGCTAGCACACTCTTAGTTTGTTCTCTCTATCTCTTGTTCATGTGGATAATTCTAGAGGTGTGTCCGCTTGAACACACTTGAGATCCGAAGAACCTTGGACGAGCGGGATTTGCGAAGAGCTTCGCTTCAAAGGTATATGACATGTAGATCTAAAGTAGATCTAGAGTAGAACAACTAAGTACATGAAAAATTTTATCTTCGCACGGATCCAATGGCTAAGAATTTCGGGGTTTTCGCAATGCAAAAAGCGATTTTTGCGGCTCGAAAGTTCTAACACCACATGAATAAGCCTTTTGTCTGTCTCATGAACTCTCGAAGTGGGGAAGAAAACCAACCAAAGGTTGTGCTAGTAACCACAAGGGGAGGTTTCGGCCAAAGGTGGAAGAAGAAGGAAGAAGAAGATGCATATCTTAAAAATGAGATAGAAAAGACCTTTTGTACTTCATCCAATGAATACACTTAATGAGCATTAATACTCCATTAAGACAAGAGCCTTTTGGTCTTCCTTCAAGAATTCAAATCAACATTTGAATTCTTCATGAGTCAATGGTCAATTGTGAAATAGACCTTTCATCTTCCTTCATACAATTCAAATTCAATGAGTCACTATCTCATTAATTTAAATTTACCCAATGAGTCTAGTATGAATTGAACTCAATCCAATAATTAGATCTAATTAAGTCTAACTCAATAAGTCTAGTTCGGATTAGATTTAATCCAATAATCCATCATATAAACTCATCTCCAAATAAACTTATTCTTTGTGTGTGATCCAATAGGCTCTCGTAACGTTGGTAATGTCTCTAAAACTATTTTAGATATATAAACAATGAGTGACATCTAGTAAGACATCATTGCTACCCAACTGGCGAGAATGTCAAGATTCGACTTAACCTTTTCATGTCTATTATTTTGTATGACTCAATTCTTCTATTCTTGCTATCTAGATTGATCAATAAGACATGGATTGTATCATTCTCTTATCAATCTTTATGTTTCTTGATCTCTAAGTAGACACACTCAATCAAATAAGCTTAATATCCCATATTGACTCATTTGAGCATGGTTATGTATTCTTATGTCCTACTAATCAAGGGGCCCATAAATATCACTTTTGTCATATGAAAGGGATAATTCTCATCTATATTACTCACATCCCTTCGCATAAGTTATTGCATATCCAATAATTAACTTTATAGCCCATCCTATTACAGGTAATGTTTATTGATATCAAAGTATACAACTCCTTATGTAGGGAATCGTAGTGACTTCAGGTCTAAGGACTATTCATATTAATAGTCACTATGAGAATATTTATGACACTCATATAATGATCCATGAAATATCTCATGGTGAGTCATTCAATATAATTCTCTAAGATATACTCATGTGTCAACCTGATATCTCATATCCATGACTTGTAAGATTAAGTCATCCGTTGACCTACATGCTAATCTTAATGCATTAACATTATCCTTGTATATTAATACTTGACTAGAAATAGTTTAGAATAACATTCTATATATATCCACAAAATCTCACTATCAATTCAATCAATTGATATATTGTAGACTATAACCTTCTACTATAGGACATTATTATACTTATTCATTCGGCGCGAAACTACAGTAATATAATAACCAACTTTGTCTTTTATTAATAAAATATGATACAAAAAGTATCATTGTGATTATCTCATAATTGGTACTAGGGTTAATACTGATAGTATTGACCTTACTTAGATAAGGGGAATAAAATCCTCAAGACCTGATCAGAATTAAAGCCAATCAGCTTTTTAGATGACCTGGTCACTAAATAAGGAGAGAGGTTCTTATTGGCGCAAGTACTGAGATTTTGGAATAATGATTTGCCCATCACGTTTTCATAAATGTGTCTTTCCTAATATTGACACATGTCTAACAACTTCAGTTTTCCTTACAAGACAACTGATGTACAATTCTCTATGCATGAGACTGTTTATCTTTCCTCTAATCCGATGGTCCTAGTAAGTGGCCCGCTTTTTTTACCCCCTAAGCCAACGACTCCTTTTGAAAAGGGGCTTGCAATATTTCTTTAAAAACCATGGCAACTTTATCTCTTTATCTTCTTTCTTCTCCACGAGGTTAATCAATTCCCTAATTTGTAAGTCTTGTAGAACCCTTTTTTTTTCTTTATTTTCCTTCAACCGTTCCTCTCGAGTCTTCACCATGAATGTTTCAGGTGTTTAGTGCACTTTTCTTACCTTAGATTTCAACAAGGTGAATCTAGACAAACTCTGTTTCACTTATGAAGTTTACTCTTCTATGCATATTCAGGTCCACTAACCATGATCACCCCCATTGCCCTCCTAATAGTTATGTAACCTTTTTCAAGGATCAAATCCTTGTTGGCCTATGATTTCTTCTCCCACCTTTTTTTGCCTAAATGAGTCAATATTTTCACATCCCACTTCAACAATTGGTTCCCAAATTCTATTCATCTTTTATGTAGAATCGCCACCATGTTTCATTTTCTTGGAATCCTCTTGACTCCTAGCATGTTTCACTACTTCTACTACCCCCAACAAATAGTGGATGATATTTTTCTCTTTTGTGCCCATCCAAAAATTACCCTCTTTGATAAACTCCCTTATTAGGGTACTGAGTGGAAGAACAAATATTTCTTCCTCCAATTCCCTATCCCATTATCCTGTTCAACCCATTGGTAGTTGTCTCTTCCCCTACACCTGAGCTAAGCGAGTTTTGAAAGGAATTGACTTTTAATGAAACTACACAAAAATCGTCTGGCTTGAAATTTGACATTCCTGGGCTACTCTTGGAGGGAATGTTGTATATCTTCGGATTGAGCCCCCATCCAGCTTGGGCTAGACTCCTCCTTCGGTAAGAAATTTTAACTTCCTTCCCCTTTTACTTCTAACTAAAACCTTCTCTTTTTTTCTACAGTGGATATTGTCTCTAAGGCTTTCCTCTCCCAAACTATTCATATGGATGAAGCCATGTTGAACCAGTTAAAAAAGGCAATCCTGGACGTGCGAGAGGCCACGCTGGAAACTTCGCAACATGGTCTTCCCTAACTACCAGTGGTACCCTTTGAGTCTTCTGACTTGGAGGTGCCCTTCAGTTTTAGGTGTAACCGCTCAAATGCCCCTAACCCTTCCAATCGGGCGAGGGCCGAACAGGCCACGATGACCCCTACTACTTTCGCTCAGGGAAAAGCCTCGATGTGGACGACGTGCCCCACCCCAGCAAGGCCTTCGAAGTCGACTAAGCCTATCCCAAGACCATCAACATCTATGCATCTCCCCCAACTAGTTGACCCTACCTCAGGTGCTTCCTCATCCAGGCTAGGCATGCCTCCTGAACTTAAGTGCTAGTTCCATCTCTCCTTCGGCTTACCATCCAAGAAGAGGATGGGTTCGAACCCTCCGCTACCCTTCAGGCTGGTGAAATTTCAAGGGTCGTTAGCCGAAGCTTGGATGAGTGGGATGAGGCAACCAAGAGATTTTCTATATTTGATTGTACAGATGAATTCACCCAGGGCACCACCATAGTAAGTTTCAAATTTAATTTCCTTTAATGAATGAAATTTCCTAACACTGATCTTTCTTAGATTTTTATTGTTGGCCTTAACCTGAGTCACTTGGTGGTGGACCTAGCGCGAGCCAACAAGATCTTGAAATAACTTGTGGAAGAGCTAGAACTCCCCTCTATGTCTGCCCCAAACCCCGAGATAGCATGCTTATTGCCTTCCAGGCTGGGCTACTATTGGAGATGGAGAGGGCTATGAAAGAATCCCAACAAAAAGTAGACCTCCAATAGGAGGAGTAAAGGAAACTTGAAATCTTGTTGCAAAATAGTGAAACCAAGCTCTAAGCAGAAATGACAATGAAAACCAAGGCAATATCCAACCTGACACAAAAGACTATCACATTAGAGGAACTTAAGATGGCTCATGCTTCAGAGTCGACTGAGAAAGCCAAGGAGTTATTAGCCAAGGATTTGTTAATACTAGAACAACAGAAGAACTTGGATACATAAGAGAACGGGATAGACTCTCTACAAACGGAACTGGAATCTACTAAATCCGAGCTGGCAGCTTATAAGGCAGGTGAAGATGAGCATTTTGAAACTAAGTGGCAAGCCTATTTTAAATATCGTGAGTTTGGCTTGAAATTTGTCCAATGGACTGTATGGACTCTCATTCTTGGAGCTGAGGGAGCCATCACACAATTACTGTATTGTCATGAATTTGTTGTAAGAGACTTCTTTGACTCCAGAAGATTTCTGAGAAGGAGGAAGTTCTTATTTGAAGTGAAGAGCCTGGAGTAGACTCTTGAATTAGTCATTTTAAGGAGGCAGATACCAAGTAAAATCCAAGTGTTATGCATATAGAGTTGATTTTGAATCAAAGTTTTCGTTGTACATGCAAACGACAAGCACAAGATCGAGATAAAGTGATTAGAGTTATTCTCCCCCTCTCTATCTCACACGGATCCTAACACTAGCGAACTTACTGAGAGGAAAGGAGAGGAGGCGTAACCACTATAGAGAGGTGAAGGAAGTGCCACTATGATCGATTGAGAGGAGAAGGAAGGAGACAAGCATTTTATTAGAATGTATACTAAAAGTCTAGCTTTTTGTATAAACATTTATTTTGAAATAAGAATCACATTAGTCAAATGTCTACATTTATATGCTAAATGTAGTTGTTCATTTAATTTGTATTGAAGATAACATGGTGTGTGGTGTCACACAGAAGATCATATTATGAGTTCCTTATAAATTATAAATAGTTGCTCACAACCAAGATGGAATGGGACAACCCATTGGAATGGTTGTAATGTAATTTGGTATTAGTTTTTCTTGACTATAAAATTACACTAGTACACTCTGAGTGTATTGAGAAGGATCATTTGAGGTTATTTTTTTTATACTAACTGTAAAATAGAACAGGACCTCTGTTATTATGGAAGTGTGTACTCTTAATTATGATATAATAACAAGCATGTATACTTAATATTTATTTCTTTAGTTTATCAAAGGATGAGATTTAGTTCATTAAATCAAAAGGCCCGATAAGTTGAGAAATGATATTATTTATATGATGTGTTGTTGATTATAGAATTAAACTGTGTCCTAGTGATCTAGGTTGGTGATGTCCCCTTGAGGAGCTCATAAGGATTGTCATGTAACCCTACAGGTGGACTTAGTCCTGCATGACAATAAGGTTGATTGGTACTAATCTTAGAGCTAAATATTAATTAAGTGAGTTGTCAATAACTCATTTAATTAGTGGATATTCGATATCTTAAACACAGGGATACTAACGCACTCATGATAAGAAGGAGCCCATATTGTAATATGGAATTGGTGTGGTAGTGCAATAATAACTTTTTAGTGGTATGAGTTATTATTGATGAACTTAAGTTGAGTGTTCGGGGCGAACACGGGAAGCTTAAGCTCATCGGGAGACCAAAGCCAATTCCTCCTCTAGGTCCCTATTGTAGCATCTCATATAAAGCCTTATATCCACTCGAAGCCTAGCTTCTTAAAACCTAAGCTAGGACAGGCCAAGCCTTGCTTGGTGTCCAAGCAAGGGTTCGACCAAGCCAAGCTTAGAGCCCAAGCTAGGGTCGGCCAGCCTTGCTTAGTGCCCAAGCAAGGGGTCGCCCACACACTTGGAAAAGGAAGTTTTATTTTGAAATCTTTCCTTTTATAGAGATCCATTAAAAGGATTTAAAAGGATGATTTTAATTATAAAATTTTCCTTTTTTAGATTGGTCACAAAAGGAAATAAAAGGAGTTTTTATTTTGTAAAATCTTTCCTTTTATAGAGATCCATTAAAAATATTTAAAAGGATGATTTTAATTATAAAACATTCCTTTTTTAGATTGGTCACAAAAGGAAATAAAAGGAGTTTTTATCTTGTTAATCTTTCCTTTTATAGAGATCCATAAAAGGAATTTAAAAGAAAGATTTTAATTATTGAAATCTTTTTTTTTATAGACATCCACAAAAGGATTTAAAAGAGAGATTTTAATTTTATAAAACATTCCTTTTATAGCTATTCACAAAAGGGATTTTAAAAGAGAGATCTTAATTTTTGTTTAAAATCTTTCCTTGTTTGATGAAGAAGGTTATGGTCGACCATGATAAAGGAATTAAAGGAAGTTTTAATTTTGTTTTAAAACTTTCCTTTTTTGCATTCACCAAGGATTATAAAAGAAGAGGAGGTGGTGCCTTATGGTTTAACACATCTTCTATTCCTCTTCTCTTCCTTGGTGCTCGATCCCTTCATCATCTTCTTCTCTTCTTCTTCCTTGTGGTCGGCGGGATCAAGCTTGGAGCTTTTTTGGTGGCCGGATACTTGGAGGTGAAGAAGAAGAGAAAGGAAGCTCTCTAGTTGTGATATCCTTTGGTGGCCGAAAGCTTGGAAGGAAGAAGAAGGCTTGGGTGGATTTCATCTTGGTAGATCGTCACCCACATGATGACCAAGAGAAGGAGAGGAATACAATAGAAGATCAAGAGGTCTATAAGCTACAAAAAGGTATAACTAGTTATTTGTTTCTGCATCATAACTAGTTCATCCTTTTGTATAGATCTTGAAAAACCAAACACAAGAGACCATCGATTTTAGACTATCATTTTTGTTATCGATTTTGTACTTCAATTTCATGTTTCGATATTGTGCTTCTATTGAGGTCTCTGTAGTTAAACCTAGTTTACTATAAGAAGTTAAATATCCGATTTCTTTGAAAGGTTTTGTCTAGAAAGTGGTGGATGATCCCATACCCAAGAAGGCCTAGTGCCTCGCCATGTTTAACCTGGAAGTCGATCTTTGAAATAGATATTTTAATTAACTTCTGTAATATGGTTTAACTTATGAAGAACACATTGGTTAAACTTGGAGTAAAAATGTTAAGTATCGTTTCCAATCCAAGTTTAACTTCTGAAGGATAATTTGTATTAATAATGTTAAGTATCGTTTTCAATCCAAATTTAACTTCAGTAGAGCACATGAGTAGCTAGGATAGTTCTTTGTTTGTATAAATTTTTGTACAGGGGAACTAGAGCGGTATTCCGAGTAGCAACCAACAATTGAGTAAATAGTTAAATTTTTATTAACTTATTAACTAGGATATATAATTTAATCCTAATTTGAATTAACAAATAAGTTACAATTATTTTTGGGATTACTAGTAAACATTAAATTAATCTTTAAAAGTAATTAACTTTATTCAGTTAATTAATTCACACTTGGTATTGGTTTTATTAATTGATCATAATCGTTAAGTTCATGTTATTAAAAGTATTATTAAATTAGGATTAATTAATTAGTTATTAATTAAAATTTAAATTAATTGATTGAGTTGATTTTATGTTTTAATTTAACTTAAGTTAAATTATTAATTAAAGTTAATTTAAATTAGGATTTAAGTTTTAAAATAACTTTTAAAGGATTTTTCTAAAATTATTTTAAAATAAGTTTAGTTTAAATTTTTAAAGGATTTTTAAAATAATTTTTAAAAGGATTTTTTAAATAATTTTTAAAGGATTTGTAAAATATTTTTTAAAGGATTTTTAAAATATTTTTTAAAGGATTTTAAAAAGATTTATAAAATAATTTTATGTAATATGTTAATTAAATTTACTTTAACTTCAATTTAATTTAATTTAATTTTTATTCATTACACCCGATCTATATTTTCAATGAAGGGAATGCTATATTTTTTTGAGATGAGTTCAATTAACTTTTAGGATTTGATTTAACTTGTATTAGATTCAAGTTTAGTTTTAGTATCTAAGCTATGGTGAGTCACCTGGATATCATTAGAGTAACCACGTCTTTGAATTTTTCCAATTAGTCAAAACTTTGGTTTAACCAGCTAGAATTAGTAAAGGATAGCTTAAGTTTAATTTGTTCTACTAAGTCAAATACACCATGTCGAAGTCATATCTTCCTAAATATGCATAGACAGAGTTTCTCTAACTTACTATCATCCAAAACTTCTTCAGTGATGTTTGTCAAGTTAAATTTTTGTCTCTAATTAAGGTAGTTCTAATTACCCAGCTGAGTAAACTATTGTTTTAGAGGTGCCAACTAGTTTGGTATCTCCTCTGAATTATTAAACCTCCTTTTAAGTTTAAGCTTAATTAATTTCTAGTTAAGATTAATTAAGTTTTAGTCGAGATTTAATTAATTATAGTTTAAGTTCAATTTAAGTTTTTAATTGAGTTGAATCTAGATTTTATGAATTTTAATTTATATTTTAGATTAGGTTTATTATTATATTTATTGATTAATTTCATAATCAAAAGATACTTAATTATATCTTGATTTTAGATTTGGCTTAGACTTGTACTCTAAGTCTAGATTTAATGACTTGGTGAGATTATTAATTATCTTTTCTAGTTTATAAATTTTGTTTTTCAAAATATTATTTTATTTTTCTAATTTCCTAAACCTTGAATATGAATTTTTAAAGATTAAATAATTATTTTCTAAATTATTGTTTAGGTTTTTACTAGTTAATTTATTTGGTTGAGCATGCATATCTAATTGTTGAGGAAAATCTAAACTAGAGCAATAATAATTATCTAAGTTATTACGATGTGTAGAAAAAATAGAATTTTCATATACTATAAATTTACTAACCTTTGCTTCCCCAAGATCCTTAGATCTTCTTTCTAGGCAATGATATTTGTAATGACTCATCTATCTACACTTGAAACATTGGATATGCTCCTTCCCTTTCTAGACTTTTGGTATTAATTTCGCCTTTGCTTCTGGTTGTGTGGTTCGAGCCTTATAAGTGGGGATCTTACTTTTGTAATGTCATCTTTCACTGCATTTAAAGCATGTTATATGATCTTTAACTTTTAAATTTACTAATTTACCTTTTAAATCCATGTTAGGATTCTCCTCCTTGTCCATCGTCGTCTCAGATTCAAATTTTGACTTTTGTTCTGGCTCAAATTCAGATCCTTCTGCCTCCTCGTTAGCCATTAATATCATGAAGCTGGTTTGATCTGATTCTCCTAAGTCTGATTCTGAGTATGACTCATGGGATGACTCTGGGAATTCGAACTCAGATTAGAGCTAAGTTTGTCACGCCCCAGGTGAGTCCTTGTCCGAAGAAATTTCGGCAGCATCTCCCCTGTACGGGTGACAATATGAATCCAGAATACATATATCTCTATACCTCGGCCACACACGGCCGGAACAATACACACAAATAGAAAACAATCCACGCAGTTATATTCAACATTTCCACACAGATATAATATGAACAATCCACGCAGTTATATAAAGAAAGAACGATATAGAATCCTCGAAGATATATGTAAACATCCTACTCCACTACAACGAAGAAAGACAAAATCCACGAAGTAATGAAAATATATCCGCAGCGGAAAACCAAAAGTAGTAAACCCAAGTGTTCGATATAAAGTCCACAATACAAAACCCACATCACAAGTATATAAGATGCAAAAGCAAAACAGATCCCGACAACAGGAAATCCTCGCGATAAAGGGCTAGCAACTGGAATCTCTCCTGACGGCCTAACAATAGTAACAACGGGGTGAGTTCAAAGAACTCAGCAGATAATCCAATAGATATGTACAGTAACATATAACCACCAGTAACATCCTATGGTACAGTACACCAAACCATAGAGCCTACAGTACAGTTTCCTAACAGAACAACCTACGGTACAGTCTCCTAACAGTATAACAGATATGCATAGCTGAAATAAATTGTAATAACCAGCAATAGGCATAAGGTACAGTCTATAGCAAGCATAATAAGAAAATGCATAACTGAAATAAACTGTACTCACCTGCGAGGCTTGGGCAATTAACTGTGGACATACACAGACAAAGATAGTCAGAGCAAATAAGCATGTATCATGTATGCATGTCAATCATATGCAATCACCCAAGTGCATCATCCAATATGCAACAATCACAATAAATGCAATATGTGCATATGATGCAATATGACATGGTCACCCCTGACGCCAGTCAGCCATCTCACACACAATGGTGAGACCGAGTGGGTAGGGTTGTGACACCGTGCACTCTGCCGTCACTACCCCTGATAAGTGACCGAGTGGACGGGATGCTGTCGGAGTACACCTATCCTCCTACCTCAGACATAGTGAGGGAGCGCAATGCTCTCATCTCCAGGTACGCGATGACGGGGAGGGATCCCGGCTGAAACCCCGCTGTATCGTGCTACCCATGAGCACCCCGGCGGTGCACCACCGAGCAACCTGCCATACACACCCTGAGTGTTGTGCCACTACCCATGCAGTGGTCACGCTGTGTGCAGGCCCTCATGTAGCAGGCTGACGAGCTCAACAATAATGGAGTCGTCAATCACCCAGCATGCAATCATGCAATATGGTGCGTGCGGCTACAGTATGTCATACCTGAACATATCCTCCTCCATATGTGTAAGTGCCAAAAAGATAAACACATATATAACAAGGATAATAAACAACATGAATCCAATATCACATATCCAACATATCTATCAACTAATCCAGTATAGAGGGAAGCACAATAAATACCTCTATCTCTATGAACACAGATAACATAGCCAGAAAGAAAGCATACTAGGGTATAGCAACTAACAGTAGAACCATGTATCAGGTATCAACTAAACTAAAAACAGGGGAAGTACTAAAGCTACAAATCACTAGTAATTATATATAAAGTGCACATATCATAAGACAGTATCAAAAGATAAGTCAAAGGGTACCCGCCTCAAATAGAAGGTATGATCAAGCAATCCAAGGTCGAGACGTCTGTCTCGAATCAGAGTCCTGTGTCAAACAAATAATATATATTTTATTTAGCTAAATCCAAATGAATAGCTAAATAAAATCTTTAAAACTAAATTAGGGCAAAACCCTAATCACACAACCTCAATCTACATAATTAAACCTAACGGTCAATTAGGGTTAGTTACTTAATCCCTAATCACCAATTAGATTAGAAATATAAACTTAAATTAAAACTCAATAGTTGACTAGGGTTAATTGTCTTAACCCTAATCATTCCATTAGATTAAATCTAAGCAAATATATCTAATCATAATCAACTAACCAATTACAACCTCCAATCAAACCTACACGTGATCCTCCATCTAAAATAATCAAATCCAATCATGATCTACACATCATATATCAACTACCTCATACAACTAATCATGGATTAATCCAATGTAGTCCTAATCCAATACATGAATCTAATTCCTCAACACAAGAAACAATTACCCTACACCTTACCTCGAATCCCAGCCGATACTATTGCTGGTTGGAGTGCTGTCGGCAAGGAAATACCTCACGATCACAATTCCACAGAACAGGACAGATCAGAACCTCACAACTGCACTTGTTGATCCACAGCACTCACTTTGCCAAAATCTTCCCTCACTGATCAGCTCAAAGTGAGATCAAGAAATGGAGATCACAGATCCAGTAGCAACTCTTCTAGGCATTGCCCGATAGCTCAAGCACACCTCCATCATCAACCAAATCTCCCAATCCACCACAAGAATAGGAGGTGCAAGATCTGCTCAAGAGGAAATACCAGCACAAGAAGAATCAATGCCGGAAGAACTCTGACCTAACGAACCTTTGAATCCACCAAAGATCCGGCGATGCCTTACCTCCAAGATCGCTGCTCGGTGGCGTCTCTCGATCCAAATCCGGCCAATGAAGGGGTGGATCGCACTGTCAGCAACGCGAGGAGAGGAAAGGGAAGGTCGATTGGCTAGGAGACGACACAAATCAACCCCCCGCCGTGCCCTAGTTGTCGTATCGCCGACAATCGATCGTTGAATCCACCGAACCGCAACCCCTCGACCGATGGAGATCTGTACTCCACTAGTCCCGTCGTGCTCCAGCAAGCTCCGATGACTCCACTGGTTTCCGTCGTGGTCGACAGCCGCCGGAACCGTCGGCTTTGCTTCGTCCGCAAGAGAGAACAGAGGAAGGGGATCGGGGAGGAAGAGGGGAAGGAGTTCGGGTAATCGGCGATTTGGGGGAGGAAATAAGGGAAAAGGATTTATATAATTTAAAACATTTCCTCACTTAAATGGTATCCCAAACAGGCTTAATCCGTACCCGAAATTAATCCCCTCAAAACCCGTCATACGAGCTCCGAAAAATTCCTAGAAAATTTTTAAAAATTCTGAAAAAATTCTATAAGGCTATTTTCCAAATAACCCTATTAATTAAATTTTTCTGAGATCTCACATCCTCCTCTACTAATAAAAATTTGGTCCCCAAATTTCGCTATAACCAACAGCCAACACTATAACATAACCAAACTGTATAAATGCTAAAAGAAACTCTAACCCACATACCTCAAGTAAAGAGATGAGGGTATCGAGCTCGAATCGTATCCTCCAGCTCCCAAGTAGCCTCCTCGTCAGAATGATACTGCCATCTGACTTTAACCAGTCGGACCGTCTTGTTCCTCAACTGACGCTCTCTACGGTCCAGAATCCGTACCGGAACTTCCTCGTAAGTAACGTCCGCCTGAATAGGAACTGATATATCCGACAGAACATGTGCCAGATCTGATACGTATCTCCTCAGCATAGATACATGGAATACATCATGAATGCCGGCTAGAGATGGTGGTAGCGCTAGACGGTAAGCTACTGCTCCAATCCTCTCCAAGATCTGGAACGGTCCAATATATCGGGGAGCTAGCTTACCTCGGAGACCAAATCTCTTCACCCCTTTCGTGGGTGAAACTCTAAGAAATACATGATCACTAATGGAGAACTCCAGGGGTCTCCGTCGCCGATCAGCATAACTCTTCTGACGGTCCTGAGCCTCTGACATCCTCCGTCTGATAGTGCGAACTAACTCTGCATCCTGCTGAGCTCTCTGAGGTCCTATCAGCTGGGCCTCCCCAACCTCCTCCCAAAGGATGGGTGTCCGACACGGTCTACCATACAACGCCTCAAACGGTGTCATCTGGATAGTCGAATGATAGCTGTTGTTGTAGGCGAACTCCACTAAGGGCAGGTGGTCCTCCCAACTGCCTCCGTAGTCCATAACACAAGACCTCAGCAAATCCTCCAAAGTCTGAATGGTCCGCTCTGACTGTCCATCTGTCTGCGGATGGAATGCCATACTGAAACGGAGCTGTGTGCCCAAGGCCTGCTGCAGACTCTGCCAGAATCGGGACGTGAACCGTGGGTCTCTATCAGATATAATGCTCAACGGAACTCCATGCAATCTGATAACCTCTCGACAGTATAGCTCTGCTAATCGATCTAAAGAATCTGTCTTCCGGATCGCTACAAAATGTGCGGATTTGGTTAATCAGTCAACGATTACCCAAATCGCATCATGACCTCGTCGAGTCCTAGGCAATCCTACCACAAAATCCATAGTAATATGCTCCCACTTCCACTCTGGAATAGGGATCCTCTGAAGTAATCCAGCAGGTCTCTGGTGCTCGGCCTTCACTTGCTGACAGACAAGACATCTTGCTACAAAATCAGCGATGTCCTTTTTTTTTCATACTGTTCCACCAATAGGAACGCCTCAAATCACGATACATACGGGTCCCACCTGGGTGGATAGCAAATCTAGAACGATGAGCCTCCTGAAGTAATTCCTCCATGACCGGATGAGACTGAGGCACACATAATCTGCCTCAAAAATAAACAATACCCTCGTCAACTCGTGTAAACTCGGTCTGCTGTCCAGAAGCTATCTGGCTGCCAATGAACTGTCAGTGCTGATCTCCGGCCTGGGCCTCTGGAATCCTCATCCTGATCGACGACTGAGCAACCATGGTAACAAGAATACCCTGCTCTGTCCATCCCTGCTCCTCAAGGCCCAACTTGGAGAATCCCTGAATCAAGTCCGTGACTAAAACTCGGTGACAAGGTAAAGTCCCTCTGGACTTCCTGCTAAGTGCATCAGCAACCACATTAGCTTTACCCGGATGGTAGCTAATAGTACAATCATAGTCCTTCAGGAAATCCATCCATCTCCTCTATCATAGATTGAGTTCCTTCTGTGTAAAATATATTTGAGACTCTTATGATCAGTAAGAATCTCAAAAGTAATACCATAAAGATGATGTCGCCAAATCTTCAAAGCAAAGATAATAGCGACTAGATCTAAATCATGTACTGGGTAGTTCTTCTCATGCTCCTTCATCTGACGAGAAGCATAGGAGACTACCCTACCGTGCTACATCAAAACAACGGCCAAGCCCTGAAGAGATGCGTCTGTGTAAAGTACGAATCCGTCATCACCAGAAGGTAAAACCAAGACTGGTGCTGATACTAATCTCCGCTTCAGCTCCTGGAAGCTGGTCTCACAAGCCTCTGACCACGTGAACTTCACGCCTTTCCGGGTCAGACGTGTCAACGGCATAGCAATGCTGGAGAAACCCTCAACAAATCGTCGGTAATATCCAGCCAATCCCAAGAAACTGCGGATCTCTTGGACTGACTTCGGCTGCTCCCAGCTGGTGATAGCCTCGATCTTCTGAGGATCTACTGAAATACCTCGGCTTGACACCACGTATCCCAGAAAACCAACTGAAGATAGCCAAAATGCACACTTGCTGAACTTCACATACAGATGATGTCGTCGAAGAGTCTCCAAGACTATGCGAAGGTGATGCGCATGTTCCTCCTCGGAACGTGAATAGATCAATATATCATCGATAAACACAATAACAACTGATCTAGGTACTCCAGAAAGATACGGTTCATTAGATTCATAAATACTGCAGGAGCATTGGTAAGCCCAAATGGCATTACCAAAAACTCGTAATGTCCGTATCTTGTGCGAAATGCTGTTTTCTGAATATCAGAATCTCTAACTCTCAGCTGATGATATCCGGACCGCAGATCAATCTTAGAATACTCTGATGTATCTCTAAGCTGATCAAATAAATCCTCAATCCGTGGCAAGGGGTACTTATTTCTGATAGTCACTGCATTCAGCTGCCTATAATCGATGTACAACCTCAGAGTACCATCCTTCTTCTTGACAAATAGTACTGGAGACACTAAGGTGGAATACCGTGGGGTTCTCCACAAGGACATCGAAATGCTCCTGCCCGTGCATGCCATATGCAGCTGCTGCAGGGGGAGCTATCCTCTGCTGATGATGCGAAAATTGGGCTTTCGGCCAACCTCGCTGAGTCCCGGACTAACCAAACTGTCCTCTGGGAACAGAAACTCTAGAAGCTACATGCTGAGCCTTCAGCGAACAGCCTCGACTCAAATGTCCAGGCAGTTTGCAATAATAGCAAACTGACTATCCCAGAGTACATGCAGAGATGATGTGATCTCAAGACCCGCATCGGGTGCAGTGAGAGTCACCGGTGGACTGTTCCCGGTTCTGCTAAGAAGACCGGGAATGTCCTGATGCAGAGCGTCCTGACTTCTGGGGTCGGCCAGATGACCCTGAAGTACCCTGCCCCATCTAAGTGCGACTCCTCTGCTACTGTCCAGTAGTTTGTGGCTGCTGGGTCTGTCCGGAAGTCCGATCAGTCTCCTTCCTCTTCTTGTCCGCATTCACTCTCTGATGAGCAAACTCAATCATAAGAGCTCTACCCAGTGCCTCTGTATATGATGAATGACCAAAACCGGCAATCTTCACCTGAAGATGCCCGTCCAGTCCCTGGACAACCTGAAGCATACGAGATCTATCCTCGGCAACAACTCAGGATAGAATCTGGCCAATCGATTAAATTCAGCATTATACTCCATCACTAAGCGGTTATTCTGTCGAAAACTCAGAAAATCCTGCCGACGTGTCATCTGATACGCTAGGGGAAAATACTGACTCTCGAACGCCTCTATAAATCTCACCCATGTAATATGCTGCTCGTTATAATCGAGCGCTGCGTGTCCCACCAGATCTTTGCCTCATCTCGTACCTCAAGTACGCAGTAGTAGGCACGACTGGAGGGGGTGCCGGGTATACTGAAGGTAATACCACTAGTGGTAAGTAGAGGTAGATACCTCTGAAGTCGGAACCGTCGGGGTCTTATAATCCGACGTGCATATAATATCCTGACGAGTCTGTCCCTGACGGACAAGCTCGACCCTAGCAGATCTCTCTAAAGACTCTATCTCCGGAGAATCTATCGGCCTCTAACGTGGATGACCACGTCTCAGTATCGAAACACGTGTATGTACCATATCTGTAACAAAATGTTATCCAGACATCACTACAAGTATGAAAACTATAAAATTACCTCATTTACCTATTTGCCGTCTGGAGATGTCCTGTCGCTGCTTAGCCCCAAATAGAACCAATAAAACCTCATCAAAATACCTCGGAATTCCGAATCAAAAAATCGACGGAAATCCGCAAAATCCAAAAATATCCAGATAAGCTCGCAAAACTCGTACGAACTAGTATCAGATAAGCTCTGATACCAAATAAATTGGGATTAGATAAAATCCCAAAAATCAAGATACGCTAACAAACTCCAGGACACAAAAATCCGAAATCGGGGCCTAGCTCAGATACCAAATAAATTGGTATCAGATAAACTCAGAAATCCAGAGCAGGTATCGCAAACCTACTCTGATACCAAATAAATTGGTATCAGATAAAAAGAAAATAGAGAGCATCATAACCCAGGCTCTGATACCAAAAGAAATTATCACGCCCCAGGTGAGTCCCTGTCCGAAGAAATTTCGGCAGCATCTCCCCTGTACGGGTGACAATATGAATCCAGAATACATATATCTCTATACCTCGGCCACACACGGCCGGAACAATACACACAAATAGTAAACAATCCACGCAGTTATATTCAACATTTCCACACAGATATAATATGAACAATCCACGCAGTTATATAAAGAAAGAACGATATAGAATCCTCGAAGATATATGTAAACATCCTACTCCACTGCAACGAAGAAAGACAAAATCCACGAAGTAATGAAAATATATCCGCAGCGGAAAACCAAAAGTAGTAAACCCAAGTGTTCGATATAAAGTCCACAATACAAAACCCACATCACAAGTATATAAGATGCAAAAGCAAAACAGATCCCGACAACAGGAAATCCTCGCGATAAAGGGCTAGCGACTGGAATCTCTCCTGACGGCCTCAACCTAAAAATAGTAACAACGGGATGAGTTCAAAGAACTCAGCAGGTAATTCAATAGATATGTACAGTAACATATAACCACCAGTAACATCCTATGGTACACCAAACCATAGAGCCTACAGTACAGTTTCCTAACAGAACAACCTACGGTACAGTCTCCTAACAGTATAACAGATATGCATAGCTGAAATATATTGTAATAACCACCAATAGGCATAAGGTACAGTCTATAGCAAGCATAATAAGAAAATGCATAACTGAAATAAACTGTACTCACCTGCGAGGCTTGGGCAATTAACTGTGGACATACACAGACAAAGATAGTCAGAGCAAATAAGCATGTATCATGTATGCATGTCAATCATATGCAATCACCCAAGTGCATCATCCAATATGCAACAATCACAATAAATGCAATATGTGCATATGATGCAATATGACATGGTCACCCCTGACGCCAGTCAGCCATCTCACACACAATGGTGAGACCGAGTGGGTAGGGTTGTGACACCGTGCACTCTGCCATCACTACCCCTGATGAGTGATCGAGTGGACGGGATGCTGTCGGAGTACACCTATCCTCCTACCTCAGACATAGTGAGGGAGCCCAATGCTCTCATCTCCCGGTACGCGATGACGGGGAGGGATCCCGGCTGCAACCCCGCTGTATCGTGCTACCCATGAGCACCCCGGCGGTGCACCACCGAGCAACCTGCCATACACACCCTGAGTGCTGTGCCACTACCCATGCAGTGGTCACGCTGTGTGCAGACCCTCATGTAGCAGGCTGACGAGCTCAACAATAATGGAGTCGTCAATCACCCAGCATGCAATCATGCAATATGGTGCGTACGGCTACAGTATGTCATACCTGAACATATCCTCCTCTATATGTGTAAGTGCCAAAAAGATAAACACATATATAACAAGGATAATAAACAACATGAATCCAATATCACATATCCAACATATCTATCAACTAATCCAGTATAGAGGGAAGCACAATAAATACCTCTATCTCTATGAACACAGATAACATAGCCAGAAAGAAAGCATACTAGGGTATAGCAACTAACAGTAGAACCATGTATCAGGTATCAACTAAACTAAAACCAAGGGAAGTACTAAAGCTACCAATCACTAGTAATTATATATAAAGTGCACATATCATAAGACAGTATCAAAAGATAAGTCAAAGGGTACCCGCCTTAAATAGAAGGTATGATCAAGCAATCCAAGGTCAAGACGTCTGTCTAGAATCAGAGTCCTGTGTCAAACAAACAATATATATTTTATTTAGCTAAATCCAAATGAATAGCTAAATAAAATCCCTAAAACTAAATTAGGGCAAAACCCTAATCACACAACCTCAATCTACATAATTAAACCTAACGGTCAATTAAGGTTAGTTATCTAATCCCTAATCACCAATTAGATTAGAAATATAAACTTAAATTAAAACTCAATAGTTGACTAGGGTTAATTGTCTTAACCCTAATCATTCCATTAGATTAAATCTAAGCAAATATATCTAATCATAATCAACTAACCAATTACAACCTCCAATCAAACCTACATGTGATCATCCATCTAAAATAATCAAATCCAATCATGATCTACACATCATATATCAACTACCTCATACAACTAATCATGGATTAATCCAATGTAGTCCTAATCCAATACATGAATCTAATTCCTCAACACATGAAACAATTACCCTACACCTTACCTCGAATCCCAGCCGATACTATTGCTGGTTGGAGTGCTGTCGGCAAGGAAATACCTCACGATTACAATTCCATAGAACAGAATAGATTAGAACTTCACAGCCGCACTTATTGATCCACAGCACTCACTTTGCCAAAATCTTCCCTCACTGATCAGCTCAAAGTGAGATCAAGAAATGGAGATCACAGATCCAGTAGCAACTCTTCTAGGCATTGCCCGATAGCTCAAGCACACCTCCATCATCAACCGAATCTCCCAATCCACCACAAGAACAGGAGGTGCAAGATCTGCTCAAGAGGAAATACCAGCACAAGAAGAATCAATGCCGGAAGAACTCTGACCTAACGAACCTTTGAATCCACCAAAGATCCGGCGATGTCTTACCTCCAAGATCACTGCTCGGTGGCGTCTCTCGATCCAAATCCGGCCAATGAAGGGGTGGATCGCACTGTCAGCAACGCGAGGAGAGGAAAGGGAAGGTCGATTGGCTAGGAGACGACACGAATCAACCCCCCGCCGTGCCCTAGTTGCCGTATCGCCGACGATCGATCGTTGAATCCACGAACCGCAACCCCTCAACCGAAGGAGATCTGTACTCCACCAGTCCCGTCATGCTCCAGCAAGCTCCGGTGACTCCACTAGTTTCCGTCGAGGTCGACAGCCGCCGGAACCGTCGGCTTTGCTTCGTCCGCAAGAGAGAACAAAGGAAGGGGATCAGGGAGGAAGAGGGGAAGGAGTTCGGGTAATCGGCGATTTGGGGGAGGAAATAAGGGAAAAGTATTTATATAATTTAAAACATTTCCTCACTTAAACGGTATCCCAAACAGGCTTAATCCGTACCGGATATTAATCCCCTCAAAACCCATCATACGAGCTCCGAAAAATTCTTAGAAAATTTCTAAAAATTCCGGAAAAATTCTATAAGGCTATTTTCCAAATAACCCTATTAATTAAATTTTTCCGAGATCTCACAGAGTTCGACTTGATCTTCCAGTTATGACAAATCCTCGTGAAGTTCGTTTAATCATGTCTAAAAGTCATAGGCATATTTGAATTCTCAAATTTTGTATATAATTTTATTTGGTAATAATTCTGAAATTAAGCTAATTACCTTTTGGTTTGCTTCTAAATTTTTGATAGATCTCTTCAATGCCATCCCACAGTTGAAGTTGCCCATCATAATGAAGCACTCCATTTGATACTTCTATATCTTGAAGTAATTCATTTCGTATGGTGGAGGTACATAAATGCTTCGCCCTTCACCTTGAGCCATTTATGTGAGAAGATCTTGCACATAAGAATATAAAAGGGAAGAGTTGCCAAGACTAGGTCTTGGATTAGTAGTGCTTAAGGTAAAAAGAAATATCGAGGACTCGAGTGGTGTTGCAATAATGTCGAGTCAAAACCAAATGAGAAAGAGTTATTTGAAGAGGTAAATTTTACCAAGTCAAATAAATTACAAAAAACTAAAATCTGAATATAAAAATGGTTCCCTTGGCTTGATTGGTGGTTGCACCAATTCAGAGCAAAATCTTACTTTGATAACACTTGTTTGATTGTAAAGATGTTAGAGGAGGGTGAATATCATTCGTCAAAAATCGTGATTTAAAACAAGTTACGCAGCGAAATAAAGAAAACAAAAACACACGCTAAAATAAGTAATTTTTTACTTGGTTTGGAGCCTTTGACGACTCCTACTCTAAGGCCCGCACTCATCGAGTACTTTCGTTGGATAATCCACTAATAGTTCAAATGATTACAAAATTTAAGTACAAGAACTATAAGAAAATGTTATCGACTACAGAGAAAATAAATAGATCCTCATTGTCGATTGTCGAAGGAGCGTTACAGCATCGTAGGAGCTTTCCAGAGCAGCGTGCAAGAAGTCAAGTCGTAGAAAAAGTTATTTTGAAGCTACTAGTTGAAGGCCTTTATATAGGCCTATTCCGGGTGCCTGGAACCCCTTCAAGTGCCTGGACCGCTGCTGATGTGGCAATCTCTTGTCGAAACTTAGTCTATCAAGTTTATCCACCTCCGGACGTCCGAACCCCCTTAGGATGCCTTGACCCCCTCTGGACGCCTTGAAAGTTGACATGGCTTCGACCAATCGTTGCACTCCACCTCAACTTCGGGATGAAATTTTTAATCCAAGCGCTTGGACAACTATGGGCGCTCGGACTGCCCAGGTGCCTGGCGAGGCTGCCCGGGCGCCTGGACTCCCCTTTTTTTAGTTGCTTCCTCCCTGTAAAAAGGGTTAGTCCAGGTAACAAAAAAAATATGCTTTTCCTGCAAAACAATGTTAGTATAATATAGCTATTGGGATGTATACTAAAAGCCTAACTTTTTGTATAAACATTTATTTTAAAATAAGAATCACATTGGTCAAATGTCTGCATTTATGTTAAATGCAGTTGTCCATTTAATTTATATTGTATATAACATGGTGTTTGGTGTGACACAGAAGATCATGTTATCAGTTCCTTATAAATTATAAATGGTAACTCACAACCAAGATGGAATGAGACAAACCATTGGAGTGGTTGTAGTATAATTTGGTATTAGTTTATCTTAACTATAAAATTATACTTATACACTATGTGTGGATTGAGCAGGACCATTTGAGGTTGTTTCTTTTTATACTAACTACATAAAAGAACAAAACCTCTGTTATTATGGATGTGTGAACTCTTAATCCCGATATAATAACAAGCATGTATACTTAGTATTTATTTCTTTGATTTATCAATAGGTGAGATTTAGTTCATTAAATCAATAGGCCCGATAAGTTGGGAAATAATATTATTTATATGGTGTGTTATTAATTATAGGAGGAAACTGTGTCCTTGTAATCTAGGTTGATGATGTCCCCTTGAGGAGCTCATAAGGATTGTCATGTAAACCCTGCAGGTGGACTTAGTCTGGCATGATAATAAAGTTGAGTGGTACTACTCTTGGAGCTAGATATTAATTAAGTTGTCAGTAACTCATTTAATTAGTGGACATTCGATATCTTAAACATAGGGAGATTAATGCACTCATAATAAGAAGGAGCCCATAATGTAATTTGGAAATGGTGAGGAAGTGCAATAATAACTCTTTAGTGGTATGAGTTATTATTGATGAACTTGAGTTGGGTGTTCGGGGCAAACACAAGAAGCTTAAGCTCATCGGGAGACCAAAACCAATTTCCCCTCTCGGTCCCTGTTGTAGCCTCTATAAATCCTTGTATCCATAAAGTCCACTTCTTACCCAAGTAATGGGTCGGCCACATCCTTTCTTGGTGCAAGGGTGTCGGCCAAGCATGAGCTTGGAAGCCAAGAGGTGGCCGGGCAAGCTTGGTCCCCAAGCTAGGGGTTGACCACTAGAAAAGGAAAAGGAAGTTTTTTTTTCAAAATAAAATTTTGTTAAAATCTTTCCTTATTTATAGTTATCTTCAATGGTTAAAAGAGAGATTTTATTTTATTAAAATCTTTTTTTTTTGTAGTTATCTACAATAGTTAAAAGAAAGATTTTAATTTTCCTTTTATAGTCATCCTCGTGGTTTTAAAAGAGAGTTTTAAAATTTTAAAATCTTTCCTTTTATAGCTATCTACAAAAGATTAAAGAAAGATTTTAATTTTGTTAAAATCTTTCCTTATTTATAGTTATCTAGAGAGATTTTAATTTTTGATAAAACTTTCCTTTTTGTAACCATGATTTAAAAAAAAAAGTTTATTTAATCTTTCCTTTTTTTTAGTTGTCTACATGTTTTAAAAGAGAGAGATTAATTTTAAAACATTCCTTTTGTTGCCATGTACAATAGGAAATTTAAAAGAGAGAAATTTTAATTGTTGTTAAAATTTCCTTTTTTAAAGGGAGGCCATAAATAAGGAAGTTTTAATTATGTTTAAAACTCTCCTTTTTTGCCATGACCAAGGATTATAAAAGAGAAGGAGAGGGTGTCTCATGAGATATACAACCTAAGCCTTGCCTCCTCTCCTCTCTTCCTTGTGGCCAACCCTCTCCTTTCTTTTTCTTTCTTTGTTTTCTTTCCCATAACGGCCAGCGGCACCTTTCTCCTTGTCTCCTCTTTTGCTTCCTTAGGGTCGGCGGCATCAAGGATTGGAAAATCCTTATGGCCGGTTGCTTGGAGAGGAAGAAGAAGAGGAGGAGTAGCACTTGGTGGTCAGTTGCTTGGCGGAGAAGAAGGAGGAAATTTCCTATTTTGGCATCCCTTGGTGGCTTGAGAGTCTTAAAGGAGAAGAAGTGGTTCGAGTGGATTTCATCTTGGTAGATCGTCGCCCACACTATGTCCAATAGAATGAGAGGAATACAACAGAAGATCAAGAGGTCATTAGCTACAAAGAAAAGTATAACTAATTAAAGGTTTCTGCTTTGAATTAATTAGTTAGTTTTCTTTGCATGGATTCTGAAACACCAACGCAAGAGGCTAGTGATTTTATGTATCGATTATGTGCTATTGATTTTGTATTTAGTTTTTGCGTTTTGATCTTGTGTTTCTATTATGGTCTCTATAGTTAAACCTAGGGTTATTGTAAGAAGTTAAACATCAAATTTCTTTGAAAGGCTTTGTCTAGGAAGTGGTGGATGATCTCATGCCCAAGAAAGACTAGTGTCTCGCCATGTTTATCCTGGAAGCCGATCTTTGAAATATATGTTTAATCATCTTCTGTAATATGGTTTAACTTAGGAAGATCACATCGGTTAAACTTGGAGTAAAAATGTTAAGTATCATTTCCAATCCAAGTTTAACTTCTGAAGAGCAATTTGGATTAATAATGTCAAGCATCGTTTGTAATCCAAATTTAACTTCAGTAGAGCACATGGGTAGTTAGGTTAAGTTCTATGCTTGTACAAATTTTTGTACAGGGGAAACAGAACGGAATCCAGGTGTAGCAACAAACAATTGGTATCAGAGCTAGGTTTTTGCCTCTGTATGTTTGGTTTTTAGTTATTATGCACTTTTCATACATAAGTTTAGGCGGGATAATAGTAGGATGTGCAAATAGATTAGCTCTGTGATGGTAGACTCTAACTATTATGACCTATTGTGATTGTGTGTGATTGGACCTTCTGACATGTCGTGGGCATTTTATATGTGTGCATGATTGCAATTATTAAATACAGCAGTGTTGACCTCCGTAAGTGTACGGAAATATCGCAAGTAATATAAAAGCTTATTGTATCTACAGGGACTGGAATAAGCACTAAGAATATCTCAACGCGAATTAGCTAGACAACAAATCAATGGATTGACAAAGTCTAAGTGTAACTATGAAAAGTAAATAAAAGAATGAAAGAATAGGCAACAAGAATAAAGGCAATGATAAGGGATATTCTAGGAGTTTTGGTTTCTTTGTAAGGTTGTTCAATGTAAATAATCTACCAAATCCTTTTTCTCAATCGTCCATCATTTGTAGAAGGTTATCGGTTCTCTCTTGCAATAGAGAACCGACCTGGGACTGAAATCCATACCTAGATTGATCAATTAGGAATGAATCTATGTTGTCCATACACGGGCTTGCCTGTCACGTGCGTCCCTCGGAAAATCAACATAAGAATCCATCGCTCATCAACCCATCAAGATATAAAGATTAATGCATAAATCTATCCTACCCTCTTGAAATACCTAATTTCCCCTTCAAGATAATCCCTCAAACGTCCTTACACGGGCATGTTCCTGTCACGAAGATCCCTCGGAAAATTGAATAAAGAATTACCTCTACAAGATCCAAAAGATATCCAAACTCTCAATCAAGCATGGTAATTAGGCACAATCACAACATTCCACACAAGATCAAATAGATACAAAATAGGACAAAATCATAGAAATGGGAAATTGGCATATCCACAAGAGTTTACATCAAGAAATCTTTACAAATACTCCCTCCATCCGAGATCGAAGATAAACTACTCCATCGATCGAAGAAAGAAATCCGAAAACATAAAGATTACAAGCATTCTTGATCCCAATCCAAGAAAAGGAAAGAAAGAAGGAAAATCTATGATGAAGACGGTCTTCGGAACCAATCCACGTTTTCGGAGTCGAATCGGTGAAGATCTTCCCTTAGGTCACCCAGAAATCTACCCAAGAATGGAAGGAATTGCCCAAATCTTCCATTCTCCCCAAAGGGGAGAAGATCCCCTTTCAAATCTTGAAGGAAGCCTTATATAGAAGAGGGGATTGGGTGCCACACGGCCCCGAAGCACGGTCGTGTGAGTTCACACGGCCTGCTCAATTCTCTTCTCTGCTAACCTCACACGGTCATGTGAGGTACACGACCATAGCTTGCCTCTACCAATGCCCCCCTTGCACAGCCGTGTAGATCTACACAACCTGTACTACCTTCTCCTCTGGAAACCTGGCACGGCCATGTGGTGCACACGGCCAGAACTCTCTTGCTCACTGGAAACCTCACACGGCCGTGTAGCACACATGACCGAGGCTTCTCTGGTCTTGGGAAAACTGACATTGTCGTGTGGTGTACACGACCTAGGCTTCATTGGGCTCCAAAGCTTGGCATGGTCATGTGAGGTTCACACAGCCAAGCCATCTTCCTTCTCTGCTGCAGCAACACGACCTCTCATGTCCACACGGTCTAGGCAAACCCCCATGGAAGGGCCATGTGGGGTTTAGGTATCATGGCTTCCCCATCTCTTTGCTTATAGATTTGGCCTCGAACACACATCCTTCACCAAATTTGACTCCTGTGTATAAAAAATGCACAAAAGCAGATCTCCGAACAAAGAGAGTAAATATGCTAAAAAGAAAAACTGGAAATACGAAAATGTATAGATCAAGCATGCTCAAAGTATATGAATGTGTGTCAAATCATGCTAACAAGTGTATACAATCTACGCACATCACACCCCCAGACTTAAACCTTTGCTTGTCCTCAAGCAAAATGCTGCAATCTAAATTCATATGTTTTACAATGCTCTCATATCCCTAATACATTCTCCTAACTCTATCAAAAAGTTTCATCAATAAGCATGATCATGGAAACAAGTATGACTCAAGCATATGTCTCTTGTGCACAGTGCAAAGTAACTCAAAACTCTTCAAGTTTCAATCTATGTCCTAGTCAAGTCGTCATCAAATTTGAATTCCTAATGTTTTCGGTGATAGACAAGTAACCAGTGATAGGCACTTACTTGCCACACACTTGATTCATATTTCTCAATCAACCCAAGGTCTCAAAGGCATGTTCAATCTCAAGAGAAGCTAAGTAGTCATTTCCCAGTAACCTAACTCGATCTCAAAGGGGTGACTTACTAGATTCCACTCACGGCAACTGTTTTTTATATCCCTTATTCACTATTTTTCACACTTTTTTTCGTAAGTATTTGCATTGTGCAAATCTTATTTATAAATGTACTTTTAGCACAAATGTTGGGATATTTTGATTTTTCCAAATGAGCTTACATGAGTTGAGCCTCATCCAGTAACCAAAATGAAGTTTGAGAAATCACCATGGAAACCAAGTACTAAAAACAATATGAATCATGACTATTTCAATTATATCAACCATTCAAGTATCAAGTATAGGTGTAGTGAAAATAAGATCCTTAAGGTCAAGCCAAAGCTAAAACTCATCTCCATATGATACTTAGCTTATGTAATGCTACCTAAGATAGAGAAAAGAGGTACATTAATCATACTACTAACATCATTTGAGCATCATGAATCTAGATAATGAACGTGCTAACATTTAATCTTGAAGACAAGAAAGCATATAAGTGAAGTTTTGATATTCTCAAGATGTATGCCACTAGAATTTCAAAAGATAGTCAAATGACTATCAAAACAAGCAATCCAAGCAAGACAATCGAAATAAAATGCAGAGCAAAAAAACAACTACCATGCAGAAAACAAGTCAAAAATTGAAAACTAGAATGCAAAAAGAAAAATCAGGTTCGACACCCCCCGAGACTTAAACTTTTCATCGTCCCGATGAAATCAATATGGTGGAGGAGGTGGAGGTGGAGGAGGACGAGGAAAAGGATGCCTACGACGTGGTTGGCTAATGGGAAAACTAGGGAAACCTGGAGTTTGACTCAGGATTATATGATACTCAAACAAAGCATCTACTTGTTGGCTAGTGACACTCATGCTTTGCATAAAATCTCTCATTCTAGCTTGATCCATATCATAATCCTGGACAAATTCAGCCACTTGACCTTGAAAATTCCTCGTGGATTGAAAGGGCTCTTGTACTTCTCTAAACTAATTATCTGATAAAGAGAAGCGACCTTCCAACATTCTTCGTTGGGCATCATGCTTCTCATGAAGCGATTCTAGAGAAGTATGAAAATCAGAAAAGTCAAATCTGGAGGAACCTGTACCATAGACAAAAGAATGCCAAGCAGGATCTGGATATCCAGAGGGCTACGGGTATCCATATGTCGGGGGCTCAATGTGTGACTCTATGTCTCCGGATATGGAGAGGGCATTCTCGGAGTCTACATCAGTGATTACCCAATTAGCTGGGTTACGAATGGCAGTTCGTTCGGGACAAGGAAGAGGTAGAGGAAAACCATTCCTCCTAGGAAATGCGAAACCGTTCTCATCCTGAATAATCATTTTCATGGCAAGACATGTATCCATGTCGATCATATCATTGCCATGAATAACCTCCAACCCATCTAAATCAAGTTCCAAGTTAATTGCTACTTGAGTAATCAACCCACCAAGAACTATTGATCCCGAAGACGCCCTCGCAGCTCTCACTAAGGTTTGCAGAAAATGAAAATCGGAATCAAAATCGACTTTATGCAACATAGCCTATAGAGCATAGAATTCTACTTTCTTAATGACTCCATCACTTTCCCCTCTACCAAAAATTGTTTTGCTCATGACACGATGCAGATATCTAAAAACAGGGTTTTGTATGTGAGAAGCCTTGGCTCTAGAGGGCTCATAGGGATGATCTAATCCGGTGATAAAATTCCAAAAATTGTTCCAATTAAGCCTAGAGTCAAACCTTCGAGAGCTACCGAAAGACAATTCAAAACAAGTGTTGAAATCACTAAATGTCCATTGAAATTCTTGATTCATTAATCTAAAGGTTATCTTGCCAACATAATTGTCCTCATTGGAAAAATGGACATCTAGAGAACTTAGAAACTCCAAAACAAGGCGAGGATAAGTAGGTAGATGTGTGTACAATATATCACTCTAATCTAAGAACCCAATCATCCAATCTATGTCATCCCTAATTCCCATCATATCTAAAATGGTTGGGTACATATACCTAGTACACACAATCTTTCTATTGACAAGAATTACAAATCTAGTAATTTGATCATCATTTCTAAATACGATATTGAATTCGTTGTCATTACCTTTGTTATGTGAGGTCCTCTTTCCTTTGCCTTGCATTGGTTGTTTCCCTTTGTCTTTGGATGGTTCCTTTCCTTTGTCTCCACCACTAGATCCACCACCACCCTTGCAAAGTCTCTTCAATAGGTTGGACATATTGTCAAGCTTGAGTGGGGAAGGTATTAGTTAGAGCCCTAGAGCTAATTATATAATGATTGTTGTATGGACTCATTGTATCATATTCCTATGTATATAAAGGCATTTGTTTTGGTTATTATACTTACTTGTATTGGTGCCAAATAACTAAGTATAATAGCGTCCTTGAGTAGAAGGTTCTTATCTATATCAATCGATTGGTTGAATCGATAGTGAGATGATATAGAGAACACTACTCTTAATCATTCATAGTCAAGTATTAACATTCAGGGACAATGTTAATGCGATGAGACTAGCATGTAGGTCAACTCGATGACTTGATCTCACAAGTCATGGATATAGAGATATCAAGTTGACACATGGGTATGCATTGGAGAATGTATACTGAATGACCCGCCATGAGAAAGTATCATAGATCGTTATATGATGAGTGTCATATACTTTCTCATGTGGCTATTAGTATGACTATTAGTTTTTGGACCTGAAGTCACCATGGTTCCCTACATAAGGAGTTGCATACTTTGGCTTCGTCAAACGTCACCCGTAATTGGGTGGACTATAAAAGCGATTATTGGTATGCAACAAATTATGCGGAGGGATGTGAGCGATGTAGATGAGATCTATCCCTCCTATATAACGGGAGTGACATCGTTATTCTTGATAGAGTGAGACCACTAAGTATTGGGTTTTTCGGGCCGCGAAAACCGCTTTTTCGCGTCGCGGAAACCCCGAAACCCCCTAGCCACTGGATCTCGTGCGAAGAAAAACATTCGAAAAATACGAGTATGAGTTTAAATGTTGATCTACAGTAGATCTACATAAGGATAAACCTTTTTATACCTTTGTAGCGAAGCCCTTCGCAATCCCTCTTGTCCTCGGTTCGCCGGATCTTGAAAGTGTCAAAGTAGACACTTCTCTATGTGTATCCACACAAGCAAGAGATGGAGAAGAAACCTTTAGAGTGTGCTAGCACTCAAGCAAGGTCTCGGCAAGAAGGAGGAGAGGGAGAGAAGAATTGTGAGCAAGAGGAAGAAGATGAAATCAATTAGCCTTGAATGAAAATAAAACTTTCATCCACACTAAAAGTGGCCGGCCACATTAAGACTTGTAACCCCCATGGAATATCAAGAGTCACAACTCTTGGTAACTCTCATGAGGTGGCATTTGGTCAAGTCAAACTTGACCAAATGAAGAAGCCTTGATGATGTGGCATTGGTCAAGTCAAAGTCAAGTCAAAACTTGACTCTACATCTTCCTACTTAAGTCAAGTCAAACTTGACCACTTCTATCCCTTGGTTGATCTAATCTAACCATTAGTCCAAGCCAATTTTAATTTAATGAATCTCTATTCATTGAATTAAATTAATTAAATGAGTCTAAGTCCAAATTAGACTCACTTAACACATGAACCAACTTGAGTCCAACTCAATTAACCTACTTTGGATTACTCTTAATCCAATTTGGTTCATCATATGAACCTAATCATTTAGGTTCATCAAATGAACCTAGTCTCCATCTAATTGCCCTTAGTGTGTGACCCTATAGGTTCTTGTAATGTTGGCAATGCCCCTAAACCCATTTAGGAGCATAAGTAATGAGCGGTATCTAGCAACACATCATTACTACCCAAGTTACAAGAATGTTGAGATCCAACATCACCTTGTGACTACTAATTGTGACTCCTCACAATATATGACATTGTCCTTCTATCCTAGACGTCTAGATTGATCAATGTGAGGCATAGACCGTGTCATCCTCTAATCAATCTAAATCTTGAACTCCAAGTAGACTCACTCAATCAAATGAGCTCAATATCCTATATTGACTCATTTGGGCATGGCCATGCACTTCGTGGTCTCACTCCATCAAGAATACCAATGTCTCTCCCGTCATATAGGAGGGATAGATCCCATCTACATCACTCACATCCCTCTGTATAAGTTGTTACATACCCAGTAATCGCCTTTATAGTCCACCCAGTTACGGGTGACGTTTGACAAAACCAAAGTACATAACTCCTTATGTAGGGAACGATGGTGACTTCAGGTCTAAGGACTAGTAGTCATACTAATAGCCACATGAGAAAGTATATGACACTCATATAACGATCCATGATACTTTCTCATGGCGGGTCATTCAGTATACATTCTCCAATGCATACCCATGTGTCAACTTTATATCTCCATATCCATGACTTGTGAGATCAAGTCATCGAGTTGACCTACATGCTAGTCTTATTGCATTAACATTGTCCCTGAATGTTAATACTCAACTAGGAATGATTAAGAGTAGTGTTCCCTATATCATCTCACTATCGGTTCAGCTAACCGATTGATATAGGTAAGAATCTTCTACTCAAAGACGTTATTATACTTAGTTTATATGGCACCAATACAAGTAAGTATAACAACCAAAAACCAAATGCCTTTATTTATATATATAGAATATGATACAACAAGTCCAAAAAATACAATCATCAAATGATTGGCTCTAGGGCTCTAGCTAACAATCTCCCACTAGCACTAGTGCCAATCAGTGTAGGATCTAAGCCCCAATGACCTAGTGTGACCATCATGCTTCCTCTGTGTCAAAGCCTTGGTCAAGGGATCTGCGATGTTAGCCTCTGTAGGTACTCTGCAAATCTTCACATCTCCTCTCTCGATGATCTCGCGAATGAGATGGAAGCGCCGTAGTATGTGTTTGGTC
This sequence comes from Zingiber officinale, assembly GCF_018446385.1. Taxonomy (NCBI): domain Eukaryota; kingdom Viridiplantae; phylum Streptophyta; class Magnoliopsida; order Zingiberales; family Zingiberaceae; genus Zingiber; species Zingiber officinale. The sequence goes on along the minus strand of NC_055998.1, from coordinate 50,165,726 downwards.
CGTTGGTGTGAGCGAGGTTCCTTCGCCTGTGCTATAGCTCCATTGTTGTCACAATAGAGCTCAATAGGGTCAGCAATGCTAGGAACCACCCCAAGTTCAGTGATGAACTTGCGGATCCAAACTGCCTCCTTTGCTGCCTCTGATGCAGCAATGTACTCGACTTCTGTTGTAGAATCAGCTACTGTATCCTGCTTCGAACTCTTCCAGCTGACAACACCACCATTAATGCAAAATATGAACCCCGACTGTGATCTATAGTCATCCTGGTCGATCTGGAAGCTAGCATCACTGTAACCCTTTACAGCTAGCTCATCATCGCCTCCATATATCAAGAAATATTCTTTAGTCCTTCTTAAGTACTTAAGAATATTCTTGACCGCTATCCAGTGACTTTCACCTGGATCTGACTGGTATCTGCTTGTCATGCTCAAAGCATACGAGACATCAGGTCGAGTACATAGCATGACGTACATGATCGATCCTATGGCTGAGGCATAAGGGATCTGATCCATGCGGTCTCTCTCCTCCCTAGAAGAGGGACCTTGAGTCTTCGAAAGACTCACGCCATGTGACATCGGCAGAAATCCCTTCTTGGAGTTCTGCATGGCAAACCGTAGGAGTACCTTGTCAATGTATATACTCTGACTTAGGCCAAGCAATCTCTTAGATCTATCTCTATAGATCTGTATATATCCCTAGAATGCGGGATGTCTCACCTAAGTCTTTCATTGAGAAGCAACTCCCTAGCCAGGTCTTGACAGACTGAAGCATAGGGATGTCCTTCCCAATGAGTAATATGTCATCCACATACAATATGAGGAAGACAACTATATCCCCTACAACCTTCTTGTAGACACAAGGCTCATCTTCGTTCTTGATGAAATCAAACTGTTTGATTGCATCATCGAATCGAAGATTCCAGCTCCGAGAAGCTTGCTTTAGTCCATAAATGGACCTATGCAGCTTGCATACTTTGCTAGTATGCTGTGGATCTACAAAACCCTCAGGTTGTGTCATGTACACATCCTCGAGTAGGTTTCCATTCAGAAACGCGGTTTTGACATCCATCTGCCATATCTCATAGTCATGGTAAGCTGCAATAGCAAGCATGATCCGAATGGACTTAAACATCGCTACTGGAGAAAAGGTTTCATCATAGTCAATACCATGAATCTGCTTGAAACCTTTAGCTACCAAGCGACCCTTATAGATAAGTCCATCCATGTCAGTCTTTCGCTTAAAGACTCACTTACACCCAATTCAGGTGGATCAACCAAAGTCCATACTTGGTTGGTGTACATGGATTCCATTTCGGATCTCATGTCCTCTAGCCATTTCTCGGAATCTGGTCTCATCACAGCTTCCTGATAGGTGGTAGGTTCATCATCTATGAGCACAACGTCATCATGGTCAGACAAGAGAAACGTGTATAAACATGATGAGCACAACGTCATCATGGTCAACTAATACGCCCAAGACTTAGTATATTAAATCTCTAGTTAGCTTTGGCTAATACGCCCGAGAATTAATATAAACGTGATTTTGTCCTACCTTTCCAACCATTGGAAGAATGCCTATAGTTGTACTCGATCCAACCGAGTAAACTAGGAATACTCAATCTAATTGAGTTTGTATTCACCCATGCATTGATAAGCGGGACCAAGATTGTCCCTCCGTACCCTACCAAGATAGTATGTGTTGCTCTGCTTTGGCAGATTCAACAACAGCATGCGATCGAGGTAGTGGTAGGTATCACGGCATGGTAGGCATTACGAGTTGACGCATTTTAGATCTAATCTAAATGATGATGCGTATCATATACTCGATTGATCTAATCTAATCGAAGGGTGCATCATGTGCACGACAAATGACATGAACCAAACCTACCTCTGGCACTGTCGCTTAGGTTATATAAATGACAAGCGCTTATCCCAGCTCCATAAGGATGGTTTGCTGGACTCATTTGATTTAGAATCATATGAGATATGCGAGTCATGCCTACGAGGCAAGATGACCAAGACTCCCTTTAGAGGGCATAGCGAAAGAGCGACTGATTTGTTAGGACTCATACATAGTGATGTATGTGGCCCTTTCAATGTCGCTGCTAGAGGGGGTTATAGGTACTTCATCACATTTACTGATGACTTCAATAGATATGGTTATGTGTACTTGATGACACATAAGTCTGAATCCTTTGAAAAGTTCAAAGAATTCAAGAATGAAGTACAGAACTAGCTTGGCAAGAGTATTAAGATACTTTGATCCGATCGAGGTGGAGAATACCTTAGCCATGAGTTCCGTGACTATCTAGCTGTGTGTGCGATTCTATCCCAACTCACTCCTCCTGAAACACCACAGTGGAATGGTGTATCTGAAAGGAGGAATCGTACCCTATTAGATATGGTACGATCGATGATGAGTCACACAGATCTTCCGAAATACCTTTGGGGCTATGATCTAGACACGGCAGCTTTTATACTCAACCGAGTTCCATCCAAGGCCGTGATAAAGACACCATATAGGATATGGACTGGGAGAGATGCCCAGGTGTCTTTCATGAGGATTTGGGGTTGTGAGACTTACGTTCGACGTTAAGTCTCAGACAAGTTAGGACCCAAATCTGACAAGTGCTACTTTATTGGATATCCCAAGGAAACTAAGGGATATTACTTCTACATTCCCAGTCAGCACAAGGTAGTTGTGGCAAAGACTGGGGTCTTTCTAGAAAGGGACTTTGTTTCTAGAAAGACTAGTGGGAGCGCGTTCGATCTTGAAGAAGTTCAAGATGCGAACAATAGCACTGATGCCTCGATGGAAGTTGAACTGGAACCACAAAGTGTTGTGGATGATGTTGTTCCACAAAGAGTTGAGGAACAACAACCAGTTCAAGTAGACATACCTCTTCACAGGTCTGATAGGGTACGTTGTCATCCTGAGTGATACTCATTTCTCTTGTCTGACCATGATGACGTTGTGCTCATAGATGATGAACCTACCACCTATCAAGAAGCTGTGATGAGACCAGATTCCGAGAAAGCTAGAGGACATGAGATCCGAAATGGAATCCATGTACACCAACCAAGTATGGACTTTGGTTGATCCACCTGAAGGGGTAAAACCCATTGGGTGTAAGTGGATCTTTAAGAGAAAGACTGACATGGATGGACTTATCTATAAGGGTCGCTTGATAGATAAAGGTTTCAAGCAGATTCATGGTATTGAATATGAGGAAACCTTTTCTCCAGTAGCGATGTTTAAGTCTATTCGGATCATGCTTGCTATTGCAGCTTACCATGATTACGAGATCTGGCAGATGGACGTCAAAACCACGTTTCTGAATGGAAACCTACTCGAGGATGTGTACATGACACAACCTGAGGGTTTTGTAGATCCAAAGCATACTAGCAGAGTATGCAAGCTGCATAGGTCCATTTATGGACTAAAGCAAGCTTCTCGGAGATGGAATCTTCGATTCGATGATGCAATCAAATAGTTTGGTTTCATAAAGAAGGAAGATGAGCCTTATGTCTACAAGAAAGTTGTAGGGGATATAGTTGTCTTCCTCATATTGTATGTGGATGACATACTACTCATTGAGAAGGACATCCCTTTGCTTCAGTCTGTCAAGACCTGGCTAGGGAGTTGCTTCTCAATGAAAGACTTAGGTGAGACATCCCGCATTCTAGGGATATATACAGATCTATAGAGATAGATCTAAGAGATTGCTTGGCCTAAGTCAGAGTACATACATTGACAAGGTACTCCTTCGGTTTGCCATGCAGAACTACAAGAAGGGATTTCTGCCGATATCACATGGCGTGAGTCTTTCAAAGACTCAAGGTCCCTCTTCGAGAGAGGTGAGAGACCGCATTGATCAGATCCCTTATGCCTCAGCCATAGAATCGATCATGTACACCATGCTATGTACTCGACCTGATGTCTCGTATGCTTTGAGCATGACGAGCAGATACCAGTCAGATCCAGGTGAAAGTCACTGGATAGCGGTCAAGAATATTCTTAAGTACTTAAGAAGGACTAAAGAATATTTCTTGATATATGGAGGCAATGATGAGCTAGCTGTAAAGGGTTACAGTGATGCTAGCTTCCAGACCAACCAGGATGACTATAGATCGCAGTCGGGGTTCCTATTTTGCATTAATGGTGGTGTTGTGAGTTGGAAGAGTTCGAAGGAAGACACAGTAGCTGATTCTATGACAGAGGCCGAGTATATTGTTGCATCAGAGGCAGCAAAGGAGGCAGTTTGGATTTGCAAGTTCATCACTGAACTTGGGGTGGTTCCTAGCATTGCTGACCCTATTGAGCTCTATTGTGACAACAATGGAGCTATAGCACAGGCGAAGGAACCTCGCTCACACCAGCGGACCAAACACATACTACGGCGCTTCCATCTCATTCGAGAGATCATTGAGAGAGGAGATGTGAAGATTTGCAGAGTACCTATAGAGGCTAACATCGCAGATCCCTTGACCAAGGCTTTGGCACAGAGGAAGCATGATGGTCACACTAGGTCATTGGGGCTTAGAGCCTACACTGATTGGCACTATTGCTAGTGGGAGATTGTTAGCTAGAGCCCTAGAGCCAATCATTTGATGATTGTATTTTGGACTTATTGTATCATATTCTATATAAATAAAGGCATTTGGTTTTTGGTTATTATACTTACTTGTATTGGTGCCAAATAAACTAAGTATAATAACGTCCTTGAGTAGAAGGTTCTCACTTATATCAATCGGTTAGTTGAACCGATAGTGAGATGATATAGGGAACACTACTCTTAATCATTCCTAGTCGAGTATTAACATTCAGGGACAATGTTAATGCAATAAGACTAGCATGTAGGTCAACTCGATGACTTGATCTCACAAGTCATGGATATAGAGATATCAAGTTGACACATGGGTATGCATTGGAGAATGTATACTGAATGACCCGCCATGAGAAAGTATCATGGATCGTTATATGAGTGTCATATACTTTCTCATGTGGCTATTAGTATGACTACTAGTCCTTAGACCTGAAGTCACCATGGTTCCCTACATAAGGAGTTATGTACTTTGGTTTCGTCAAACGTCACCCGTAACTGGGTGGACTATAAAGGCGATTACTGGGTATGTTACAAATTATGCGGAGGGATGTGAGTGATGTAGATGGGATCTATCCCTCCTATATGACGGGAGAGACATCGGTATTCTTGATATAGTGAGACCACGAAGTGCATGGCCATGCCCAAATGAGTCAATATGAGATATTGAGCTCATTTGATTGAGTGAGTCTACTTGGAGTTCAAGATTTAGATTGATTAGAGGATGACACGGTCTATGCCTCACATTGATCAATCTAGATGTCTAGGATAGAAGGACACTTATCATATATTGTGAGGAGTCACAATTAGTCGTCACAAGGTGATGTTGGATCTCAACATTCTTGTAACTTGGGTAGTAATGATGTATTGCTAGATACCGCTCATTACTTATGTTTCTAAATGAGTTTAGGGTCATTGCCAATGTTACAAGAACCTATTGGGTCACACACAAAGAACAAGTGGATGGAGATTAGGTTCATATGATGAACCAAGAGGATTAGATTCATTTGATGAATCAAATTGGATTAAGAGTAATCCTAATTGGGCTAATTGAGTTGGACTCAAGTTGATTCATGTGTTCAATGAGTCTAATTTAGATTATGACTCATTGAATCAATTTAATTAAATGAATTAGATTCATTATATTAAATTGGCTTGAATTAAATGGTTGGATTAGATCAACCATGAGAGAGATTAAGTCAAGTTTGACTTGACTTGAGAGGAAGATGAAGAGTCAAGTTTGACTTGACTTTATGCCACCTCATTGGTGAGTTGGCATTAAGTGGACCAATGAAGATGCTCCACATCATGATGGTTACTTAAGTGAAGTGCCACCTCATGGGAGTTACCAAGAGTTGTGACTCTTGGTATCCCATGGAGGTTACAAACCACTTAATTAGATGAAAAGAGTTTCATTTTGCGAGTGTAACTCTCATTCAAGTGATCTTCCTCCTCCTAAGCTCTCTTCTTGCTCCTTCTCTTCTCTTGGTCGTGGGTTTCAAGCAAGGGAGAAGAAAGGAGAGTGAATCTAATCCAAGAAGAAAGGTTAGTGAAAGTCACATAGAGATTTTAGAGGAGTGTGTTATCTTCTTTTCCTTTCTTCTTCTTCCAATCCTACCCGAGAGCCCTAGAGAGTGCTAGCACACTTGTGGTGCTCTCTTCTCCATCCTTGAGTGTTAGAGAACACATCTTGTTCGTGTGGATATCACTAGAGAGTTGTCTACGTTGACAACTTCGAGATCCGACGTACCGTTGGACGAGCGGGATTTGCGAGGGCACGCTTCAAAGGTATAAAATGTTTTTCCTTTGTAGATCTACTGTAGATCATAGTTTTAAACTCGTACTCATATTTTCGAAAGTTTTTCTTTGCACGAGATCCAGTGGCAAGGGTGATTCGGGGTTTTCGCGACGCGAAAACACGGTTTTCGCGGCCCGATAAACCCAACAATCCGGTGGCAAGGGATTTCGGGGTTTCCGCAACACAAAAAGCGGTTTTGGCGGCTCGAAAATCCCAACAGAAGGATACTGTTTAGGGTTGGAGGAATTAGATCATGAGGAAATAGATCTTAGAGTTATGAAAGTGGAGATCTTGGATATAGGAGAAGAGAATAATCTAGATCTAGGTGAAGTTTTTGGAGAAGAAAGGGCTTTAGGTTTAGATCTGAAAAGGTTTAGGAGAAAGGTTGAAGAAGAGAGGAATTTTGGAGAGAAGAGGGTGTTGAGATGAGGTGGGTGTGTGGGGGACATGGCCTGGATCTGGCCGTGTATAGGAGACACGGCCTGAATAAGTTTCTCCACACGGGCGGTGTAGATCTACACGACCCCTGCCTTCTCCTTCTCGGGTATCTTTGCACAGTCGTGTCTGGGACACAGCCTCACCAGCCTCCTTCTCTGGAATCAGCAAATGGTCGTGTTAGATGACACGGCCAATGCATGCTTCCACACTGGTTCCTTCACACGGTCGTGTGTGAGACACGGTCAAGAAGTTCTCCTCCTCTGGATTCTTCACACGGCCGTGCGTGAGACACGACCGAAAAATTTTCCTCCTCTGGATTCTTCACATGGTCGTGTCCCAGACACGACCATGCACCTTTTCTTCTCTGGAGACTCCACACGGCCATGTCATGTAGACATAACCCAAGCTTCTCCCTTCTCTGCACCATAAGCCTGGTCGTGTACAACACACGACCATGCTCTATTTTGCTCCAATTGATGATTTTTCTCACTTCTAGCTCTTCTAACACTTCCATGCCCATGAAGAAGTTATGGCCAGCTCATGGAAATGAAATTTCAACCTGAAAACAAAGCAAAAAAGCAAAGTAAAAACACTACTAATGAACAACAAAAACATGGAATGAATCTAACTAAAAAGAACCCTTGGGTTGGCTCCCAAGAAGCGCTTGTTTAAGGTCTTTAGCTCGACCAATCTTGATTACTCCTCTCTTTTCCTTGCCCTTGGAGGGCAGACATACTTGTCACTTTTGTTGGGAGGTCTTCTCCCAACATCTTCCACCACATTATTTTCTTCGTTTGGTGGCCTCCCATGAGGATGGAAATTCCATTCCCACAATTTGTAAATGCTTGCCCTGCTACAAGCATTTAAGAGAGAAGAGACATAGTTAGAGGCTTTTGATAAATCATATTCCAACCGTTACTTACCAATCACCAAAGAAAGTTTATGATTTTTAACATCTATAATAGCTCCTACTGTAGCAAGGAATGGTCTTCCCAATATGATAGAGATTTTTGGGTCCTCCTCCATGTCTAACACAACAAAATCGGTGGGGATTATACTCCCACCTACTTCTACAGACACATCTTCAATGATACCCATAGGTACCTGCAGGAGTGATCAGCAAGTTATAGTGCCATAGTAGTAAGTTTAAAGTTTTTGAGACCTAATTTATTACAAATAGAATAAGGAATGAGGCTAACACTTGCCCCCAAATCACAAAAAGCTTTCTCAATAAATTCAGTTCCTATATTGCAAAGAATATAAAAGCTTCCAGGGTCCTTCAACTTTGGGGAAGTGTTCTTTTCAAAAAGAGCGCTGCATTCCTCTATAAGTGCAATGGTCTCTACATCACCTTTCCTTCTCTTATTCGACATGATGTCCTTCAGGAATTTGGCAAACTTGGGCATTTGAAGGATTGCATCGATGAGTGGTACTTCAACACATATTTCTTTTACCTTCTCCAAGAATTTTCCAAACTCTTCATCCTTCTTTAACATAGTAAGTCTTTGAGGAAAAGGGACTGCTATACTTTGATGGTGGAGTGGAAGAGTCTCTTTAACCTTAGTGGTACTCTCCTCATCAACTTGAATCTGGTTTGGTGCTGGAGGAGAGAGCTCTTCTTCAGTGTGCATCCCTTTTGGAGCAGTCACTTGGGGATCTCTCAAGGTCCGTCCGCTCCTAAGCTCAATTCTATTGCAGTGCTCCATAGAATTGACATCAGGCTTGCCAGGTAATTGTCCTGGTGCCCTAGAAGATGAGGAAGCTAGTTGGGCAATCTGACTTTCCAGAATCTTTTGATGTCTATCAGAATTATCCACTCTCTGAGTAAGCTTTAAAATGTCTTGTTTCATTTCATTCTGAGTGGACATAATATCTTCAAACATCTTTTCAATTTTAGACATAGGAAAGCCTTGAGAAGATTGTTGTTGAAAGTTTTGTTGCCCAGATTGAAAATTAGGCCTTGCCCCCATGGATGGTCCTTGATCTTGGTTATTTCTATAAGAGAAATTAGGATGACTCTTCTATCCAGGGTTGTAGGTATTTGAGTATAGGTTGTTCTGCCTTTGATTGAAACCCATGATTGCATCACATTGTTCTAATTGATTGATTTGTGCAGTGATAGCCCCCAATGGACATGAGTCATTTGAATGTTCAGAACTTCCACATACTTCACAAGAAGAAACAATGGCATTGATCGTACTTGAGCTAGCTCCCATATTCTCAAACTTTTTTGTAAGAGCATCCAGTTTTACAGCCAATAAAGTCACTTCATCAACATCAAATTTTCCTAATGCTTTTGCTGTTGGGTTCATACAAGAATAGCCACCACTTCTTTCATTAGCCCATTGATGGTGGTTTTGTGCTACGCTCTCAATTATCTCCTCGGCTTCATCCAAACTCTTGTTCATAAGTGCCCCTCCAGTAGCTGAGTCAAGGGATACTTTTGTATGATAATTAATGTCATTATAAAACATATGTAGCACTAACCATCTTTCCAAACCATGGTGTGGGCATTGTCTAAGAATATTGTTGTATCTATCCCAAGCTTCAAATAAAGATTCAGAGTCTGCTTGCTTAAAACTTGCAACAAGATTCCTCATATGGGTCGTTTTACTTGGAGGATAGAATTTATCAAGGAATTGTTACTCGCATTGCTCCCATGTGGTGATGCTATTTGGAGCCAAAGAGTTTAACCATTGCTTGGCTCTATCTCTCAAGGAGAACCTAAATAATAGTAGGTGCACTTCCTCTGAAGGAACACCATTCATTTTCATTGTGCCATATATTTCGTAGAAGACTTCCAAATGTTGATTTGGGTCTTCATGCGGTCCTCTACCAAATTGATTTTGCTGCACCATGGATATAATCGCAGGTTTGATCTCAAAATTATTTGCTTCAACTGAAGGCCTTGAAATACTAGATCGAAAACCCCTAGCATAAGGTGCTGCATAATCCTTTAGTGATCTATTTGCCATAATAGAATGTTCTTGTTCTTCTTGTAATCTTTGCAGAATTTTTTTTCTATGAAATGTTCTGTCTATCTCAGGGTCTAGAGGAAGAAGTTCTCCTGCAAAGTTAGATCTTCACATACACAAGAACAAGATACCAAGATATGTTTACAAAAGAAAATGAAAGAAAGAGATTAAATCAAAAGAAAACAGAGAAAAGTTAGACAAAAATGTTAGAATAAAAAATGCAGAATTAGAATTACAACAAAAAGAATTGACAAGAAAGTTATACAAGAAAGGAAGAACTTATGAAAACAGAATTCTAACAATTAGTTACAACTATGCAAATGAAAAGAAAAGTTATGTTTAGTCTAACTCAATTGATAATTCCTAATGTTATAGCGCAATCCCCGGCAACGGCGCCAAAAACTTGTTGACCTCCGCAAGTGTACGGAAATATCGCAAGTAATATAAAATATTATCGTATCCACAGGGACTGGAATAAGCACTAAGAATATCTCAACGCGAATTAGCTAGAAAACAAATCAATGGATTGATAAAGTCTAAGTGTAACTATGAAAAGTAAACAAAAGAATGAAAGAATAGGCAACAAGAATAAAGGCAATGATAAGGGATATTCTAGGAGTTTTGGTTTCTTTGTAAGGTTGTTCAATGTAAATGATCTACCAAATAATTTTTCTCAATCGTCCATCATTTGTAGAAGGTTGTCGGTTCTCTCTTGCAATAGAGAACCGACCTAGGACTGAAATCCATACCTAGATTGATCAATTAGGAATGAATCTATGTTGTCCTTACACGGGTTTGCCTGTCACGTGCGTCCCTCGAAAAATCAACATAAGAATCCGTCGCTCATCAACCCATCAAGATATAAAGATTAATGCATAAATCTATCCTACCCTCTTGAAATACCTAATTTCCCCTTCAAGATAATCCCTCAAACGTCCTTACACGGGCATGTTCCTATCACGAAGATCCCTCGGAAAATCGAATGAAGAATTACCTCTACAAGATCCAAAAGATATCCAAACTCTCAACCAAGCATGGTAATTAGGTATAATCACAACATTCCACACAAGATCAAATAGATACAAAACAGGACAAAATCATATAAATGGAAAATTGGCATATCCACAAGGCTTATCTATGATGAAGACAGTCTTCGGAACCAATCCACGTTCCCGGAGTCGAATCGGTGAAGATCTTCCCTTAGATCGCCCAAAAATCCACCCAAGAATGGAAGGAATCACCCAAATCTTTCTTTCTTCCCAAAGGGGAGAAGATCCCCTTTCAAATCTTGAAGGAAGCCTTATATAGAAGAGGGGATTGGGCGCCACACGACCTCGAAGCACGGTCGTGTGAGGTTCACACGACCTACTCCATTCTCTTCTTTTCTAACCTCACACGGTCGTGTGAGGTACACGACCATAGCTTGCCTCTACCAATGCCCCCCTTGCACGGCCGTGTAGAACTACCTTGCCTGTACTACCTTCACCTCTGGAAACTTGGCACGGCCGTGTGGTGCACACGGCCAAAACTCTCTTGCTCACTGGAAACCTCACACGGCTGTGTAGCACACACGGTCGAGGCTTCTCTTGTAACACCCCACCCTCCTCACTACTAGTCTGTGAGGGCGGAGCGCTACTGGACTGCTAACTATACTTTAACTATCCTTATTCACATGTTGATAGTAATTCCTAAAACTCTCGAAGAACTCAAAACTTACAATTAACTAGCAGCGGAATACTAAATGACTCATCTAATACATTCTTAATAAATGACAATCTTAATAAATTCTTATGCTAGGTCCCAAGGCTTCTATAGTCTAGGCATCACACATCCATTCGCACCTCCTTGTCGCCTTCCTTTGCTATAACTTTTCCTTTCCTTTATCTGCAGTAAGAGGAAATGCAACTATAAGCAAAATTGCTTAGTAAGCACTATCTAACTCACAAAACTCGAATATGCATGTGAATAAAATAAATCTAAAACTGATTTGTGAAGTTTTGAAAACTATTTTCATAATAGATAAAAATAATAATCAAACTGCTGATGGGCCCGGCAACTGTACTTGCTATGCGCGCATCCCTAACTAGATCCGAGATAGTTGGTCCCAAATCTAGTAGGGTTTACTAGGTTATCTAAACCTAGGGACGACTATGGGAGCCCAACCCAGGACAACTAAGAGTCCAGCACAGTGCCACTGATAAAAGTAAAATACTGATTTATAAGTTGATTTATCTTAATTACTTCTTCTTTAAATGCATTGGTATTTTAATGAGAACCTTGTGTGCCAAAATCCCTAAAGTCTTGACTTTGGGATCTACTTAAGGCCTTGGCCTTTTTCTTTCTTTTCTTTATCTTTCTTATACTTGTTAATACCTCTAATAAAAGAATGCTTCTTTAAAAACTGAAATGTTTAAACAAATTCTAACTTTGAAATGCATAAACAAAAATCTGCATACTATGCTAATCAAAATTCTGCATACTATACTAATCAAGATTCTGCATTCTATGATACACTATTTCTGCATACTATGCAAACATAAATTCTGCACTATAATACTTAACCAAACTACACTATAATCTTTTCCACCAAAAATCTGCACTACAAGTTCTACCAAAAATCTGCACTATAAATTCCACCAAAAATCTGCACTACAAGTTCCACTAAAAATTTACACTGTAAACTTTAAAGAAATCTGCACCATAAGCTCTTAAGCAATCTGCACTACAAGCTCTAAAGAAATCTGCTCTAAAGAAATCTACATTTTAAGCTCTAAGAAATCTGCACTACAAGCTTAATTAAAATCTGCACTACAAGCTTACATAAAAATCTGCACTATAAGCTTAATTAAAATCTGCACTAAAGGCTTAATTAAAATCTGCACTATAAGCTTAATTAAAATCTGCATTATAAGCTTAATTAAAATATGCACTATAAGCTTAATTAAAATCTGCACTATAAGCTTACATAAAAATCTGCTTTATAAGCTTAATTAAAATCTTCACTATAAGCCTACATAAAAATCTGCATTATAAGCTTAATTAAAATCTGCACTATAGACTTAATTAAAAATCTACACTACAAGCTTAACTAAAATCTGCACTATAAGCCTACATAAAAATCTGCACTATAAGCTTAATTAAAATCTGCACTATAGGCTTAATTAAAAATCTGTACTATAAGCGCTTCTCATGCTTCAAATTCAAGAAGAACAAAGGTCCGAAACTACTCCTACTGCAGGTGCGAAGCACTTACCTTGCTTCTTGGACTCACAACCGAACAAAAAGGGCTTCAAGGACCTTGGTCGGCCGCTGGAGATGATGCCCTAACTCCCTTTCATTTTCTGCCCGAGCTCCATCATCGTACGCAGAAGAGAAGGAGAGAATGGTTTAAGTCACGGGAAAATAGAGCATCAACTTATCCCTTTTTATAACTTAATATTTCTATTAACTCCTTAAATAAATTCGCTACCTTTTCTAAACAGGCAAATCCAACATCAACTTATCCCTTTTATAATCCAATATTCTGTTAACTATCTTAAATAAATTTGCTACCTTTTCTAAATAGACAAATCCAACATCAACTTATCCCTTTTATAATATTCTGTTAACTATCTTAAATAAATTCGCTACCTTTTCTAAATAGACAAATCCAACATCAACTTATCCCTTTTATAATATTCTGTTAACTATCTTAAATAAATTCGCTACCTTTTCTAAACAGACAAATCCAACATCAACTTATCCCTTTTATAATATTCTGTTAACTATCTTAAATAAATTCGCTACCTTTTCTAAACAGACAAATCCAACATCAACTTATCTCTTTTATAATCCAATATTCTATTAACTATCTTAAATAAATTTTGCTACCTTTTCTAAACAGAACTGCCTGCTTGACCACTTGGTCAGCCGGATTTGCTTAAGGCTTGGTTCGACTGGAGGTTGCAGGTTCGAATCTTGGCTAATTTTCTTTATTTTTTACAACTTGTTTCTTTTGGTAAAAATACCAAATGAACTTCAAAAATTACATAAAAATACTCTAAAAATTTCTAAAAATCTCTAGAATTTTTCTAAAGTATTTCTAAATATTTTTAAGTAATATTAGGACTCGAAATTAGGAAATTTGGGTTGTTACATCTCTGGTCTCTAGAAAACTGACATGGTCGTGTGGTGTACACGGCCTAGGCTTCATTGGGCTCCAAAGCTTGGCACGGCCGTGTGAGGTTCACACGGCCAAGCCATCTTCCTTCTCTGATGCAACTACACGACCTCTCATCTCCACACGGCCTGGGCAAACCCCCATGGTAGGGCCATGTGGGGTTCAGGTATCATGGCTTCCTCCATCTCTTTGCTTGCAGATTTGGCCTCGAACACGCATCCTTCACCAAATTTGACTCCTGTGTAAAGAAAATGCACAAAAGCATATCTCCGAACAAAGAGAGTAAATATGCTAAAAAGGAAAGCTAGAAGTACAAAAATGCATAGATCAAGCATGCTCAAAGTATGTGAATGTGCGTCAAAATATGCTAACAAATGTATACAATTTGCGCACATCAAGCAGGAGCTGTATTAGTTTTAGGATTTAATATTTTTGTTCGATCTAGATTATATGTACATTCTTTCGTGGAATATAGGATCGATAAATGTAAAATTTTATTTTGTCGCGGATCATATCCTTGCGAGGCGTGGTGCTATTTGAGGATCATAGGCGCAGCGGAAAAGAAAGCATGATGGACGCAACGACGTAAACCCTTTGGCGGCGGCTAGGGTTGGCGGCACACGGAGGACAGCTATGGATGAAGCCATAATAGTTGAAAAATTAGTTTTCATATTTATTGTCTTTTATGCTGTGATGTGCTGCTGTGTTTGTGTGCTTGTGTGCATGTTAAAATTCCTCGTCTCTAAATAACTAAGTGGGAGAGGAATTTTATTGAAATTCCACGGTCTCCATTACTGGTTGTAAGTGATGCATTCAAACTCACGTGTTGGCTCTGAGTGCCTTCCTCCACAACGGATGAGTTTGTTTGCGAATCACTAGATCAAACTTCCTTACTGGATGGTTATAGGAAATTATTTAGGAGCGTGTGATCTTCTCCAACTGAAGGGGCACAATCCTATTTAATGGACTAAGTATCAAGTAATGGTATACACTTAGGCACATTTAATAGTATCCTCCCCATCGGAGTCACTGCTATTATTTGTGTGACTGAAGAAAAACCAACTATTAATTTATCATAAAGTTAGGTTGACAAGATAATAAAATTAATGGGTAAACCCCCCTCTTACAAATGTTTGAATTTATATACGACCACACTAATGTGACATACAAAATTCACGGTGTTTGAGGTAATTTTATTTGTCATAAAGTTAGGTTGACAAGATAATTAATGGGTAAAACCCTCCTCTTACGAATGTTGATTTTGTATACGTCCACACTAACGTGACATACAAAATTCACGGTGTTTGAGGTGTTGGTGAATTTAAATGATATTATTTGAGGAATCAATATTATTTTAAATTCTAAAGTCTTGACCAAATGTTTTGTGATTCTTAGGATGACCTTCAATCCCCTTACTATTATATTAAAAGAGAACAAATTTATTGGTCCCAATTACATTGATTGGAAACGAAATCTAGACATTATCTTAACTGCTGAAGGCTATAAGTTCGTGCTTTATGAGGTCTGTCCAAGCTTGCCTAATATCGATTCTAGTGAAGAGGAGATTGAGTGTCATAAGAAATGAGTCAAGGCAGATGAGATGATGCAGTGTTACATTTTGGCTTCTATGTCAAATGTGCTGCAACATCAGCATCAGGTCATGCCTACTGCCTATAACATGATGTACAATTTCAAGGAACTCTTCAGACACCAGAATCTGGTTGCTAGGCAAGAAGCTATGAGAAACTTAATGACAACCACTATGTCTGAGGGGACACCTGTAAGGGATCATATCCTCAAAATGATGGCCCTTTTGAATGAGATAGAAATCCTTGGAGCAGAACTCGAAGGGGAAACCCAGGTCGATATCATTCTCCAGATGCTGCCTAAATGTTTTGAGCAGTTCCGCCTGAACCATAACATGAACAAAAGGGTTTATACGTTGGCGGAACTTCTGACAAAACTTTAAGCAGCAAAAGGGCTATTTTGTCAAAGTTCTCAAACTCATATTGCTGAGAATGTTTCTCCTTCTAAACCGAAAGGCAAGAAGAAGAAGAAACAAGCAAAGAAAGTGAATCGATCTCTAGGGACTGGACCAAAAGCAGGTGTGAAGAAGCTAAAGGGCAAGTGCTTCACATGCAAGCAGTCTGGACATTGGAAGGTGGACTGTCTTCTTAGAAAGGAGAACAATATATGTATATCTTATTCTCTGGTAGTTGAAAACATGTTGAGTGGTGTTATCTACTAGTACCTGGTGTGTAGATACGGGAGCCACTGATCATGTCTGCAAATCATTGCAGGGGTTCCAAGAAACTCGATGACTACTTGAAGGGGAAATTATCGTCTACATGGGCAATGCTACGAAAGTGGGGGTTGTTGTAGTGGGAGATGTTTATTTAGGAATAAAACATTGGGTTTTGAGAAATTGTCTTTATGTACCAAGTTTTAGAAAGAATTTGATTTCAATTTCTAAAATTATGGATGAATATTCTATTTCTTTTAGTAAAGAAAATACAGTAGTTATCTGTTCTAGTATGTTGGTTGACAATTTGTGTACTCTAAATCCAATAACTCCCATGATACAAACAAATTTGTCTTAGGGATATGCTCTGGAAACGGTAGTGTACATTCTGAACTTGATACCTTCTAAGTCAGTACCCTTTACTCCCACAGAATTGTGGAATGGGCGTAAGCCTAGTCTGAAACATATTCGAATCTGGGATAATCCAGCACATGTGCTAAAGGGAGACACTGATAAGTTGGAATCACATATAGAAGTTCGCCTGTTTGTGGGTTATCCTAAAGGAACGAAAGAAGGTTTATTTTATAGTCTTAAAAAATCAGAAGGTCATTGTTAGCATTAATGCTCAATTTTTAGAAGTGTAAAATATGGTACCCAAATAATAATAAAATAATAAGGTTATTGGAGAAATAGTCTTATTGGATTTTTTCTAGAATTTTTAGAAATTTTTCATAATTTAAATGGGGTATGTATGACCTATTTCGAGGAGATTGATTCGGGGTACAAAGGAGGCTTGTTTGGAATACGCGAATTAAGTGAGAGTTGATTAGGAATGGACTTAGGCTTTGATTAAGCTAACCTAACATTAAGCCACAGTAACCTATCTATTTCACGCCGAAATCCCCGATTCTTCTTCTTCGATTCCTTTCGTCCCGATCCTCACCTCTCCACTGGCGATCCTCTTCCTCTCTCAGTGTCACCGGAGCAAAGCAACCACCGGAGCTTTGAGGAGGAAGCGAGTTGTTGGACCTTCTTCCTCTCCCTCTCTTCCTCTCTCGCGCTAACGTCCCGACGGCGACTGTGCACCTCCTCCACCGCAATCGCGACCTCGCCGAGTCACCTAAAGAAGGACCGCTTGAGCTCGAAGGGTATCGACCATCTCCGACTGAGCAGGTGTCTCGGTGGTTGTTTCTTGCGGGCAGGCGACGGTGGTCCAGCGGCTAGGGCACGGCGGGGCTAAGGCTGATCAAGCCCTTTCTCTTCTCCTCTTCGATCTTCTCGCTAGAGGGCGAGCCGGATCATCACTAACAGAGGTGGATCGTGCGACACCAGCTGTAGGTGATCAATTGAGGTAAGGCATCATTGAGAAATTCTGTGGATTCAAGGATCTTGGTTTCTAGGTTTCCAATTACGATGTTTCTCCTGTTTTGGACTAGGGGAAGGCATAGAAATAGCTCCTTGATGGATTTCCTCTCGGGAGAGCACTCTCCTCTGTATTCTTGCGGCTAAGTAAGGTTTCAGTTGAAGATTTGGGGGTTGTTTGAGGTGAGTGTGATTCTGTTTGTAGGATTTCAGCACATTGATGTACGATTGCTTCTTTGTCTAATTTTTTTGGAAGAATTGGTGTATAGGTTTCTTTTGTAGCGTTCGGGCAGAGGGTGCTACTGGATTTACTGATATACCTCACCGTAAGCATTTTTCTAGGGTATACTTTTGGTTTTCTAATCAGTAAGTTATTGGATTAAGTGAGGTAGATGAATTATGTATGATTGATTTTGGATGTTTAGTAGAGATGATACAATGGATTGAATGATAGGTTAATGGATTATAGAAATAAATTAAGTTGTATTGGATTGATTTAATAGATTGTGGATTATGTTTAGATCTAGAAGGAGTTAGATTAAGGAATTAGGTAAATTATTTCGATTAAGGTTTATCCCTAATTTGATTGGGGAGTTTATTTAGTTATTTACTGTATAAGTAATTAGCTAAATACATTATGTGATCGTAGGACATTGTTTTGAGGCGAGCGTCTCGACGTGGGATTGGTTTATTTGACACGGTCGACAGATAAAGGCGGGTATTTCTTTCTTGGCTTCTATATATTTCTTTGAGCTTAGTGCATGGTTATTATTTGATGGATTAGGCTGTTTTATCTTATATCGTGCTCGTTTGTTGCTTTCCTGCTTAATACTTATGCTTGATCTTTGAGGTGTTCTAGTTATATCATATACAGTCTCAACTCTTGATATATATTGCGTGGTGATTACACGTGTAGAGTGTGTATTGTAGGGTTTGTCTGGTTGATTGAATTACCATGCTGATGGTGCATAGGATGTGGATTGTACATAGGTTGGTATATGTTATAGGAGTCATGTTGAGTGTACATTTACATGTTGTATTTACACACGTATTTGTTATGTACTTTTGGAGGAGTTGTATTGATTGTATGTTTGTGTTTTATACACATGCCCGATGTATTTTACTGGAGGATACATGTTAATTGTACCTATGTTCTATATATCGGTGCAATATTCCCTAGGGTTAAGGTTGACCAGATTGACTAAGTTTGAGTTGGCTCAAGTTCAAGTTATGATGTTTGTGTTTCGATTTTTGACAATACATGAAAACTGATAGTAAATGGAGATTACAGGTGCAATCGTTCATTTGGGGAGATTGTTGGTACAATTTTCCTCTGGTCAAGGTTGACCAGGCAGATGGGAAGACCTAGTGAGTGAAGCTAGGCAGAAGGAAAATCCTGGTGAGTGAAGCCAGGTGAAAGACCTAGTGAGTGAAGCTAGGCAGAAGTGAAAGTCCTGGTGAGTGAAGCCAGGCAGATGGAAAGTCCTGGTGAGTGAAGCCAGGCAAATGGGAAGGCCTGGTTATTGAAGCCAGGCAGATGGGAAGACCTGGTGAGTGAAGCCAGGCAAGTGGAAATCCAGGTGGGTCAAGATTGACCAGACATCTGGTGTTGAAAAGTCCAAGTAAGTCAAAGGATTGACTGGATACTTGGCACGAAGAAATCCAGATGGGTCAAGGGTGACCGGACATCTGGTGAAAGTCCAAGTGGGTCATGGAGGACCGGACACTTGGCATGAGACGGTAAATCTAAGTGGGTCAAGGAGGATCATACTTGGTGATCAGAAGTCCAACGAGAAGTTGGCAAAGAGAAAGTCCAGATGGGTCAAAAGTTAACCGATTTCTTAGCGGTCGTAAGTCCAATAGGGAGTTGGCATGGAACTAGGAAGTTCGGACATAGTAAACTTCTGAAGGCCATAACTTTTGACTCGGATATCAGAATAAGGTGATCTCAGATGCGAAACGAAGCTAATTTCAAGCTCTATCCAATTTTATATTTCCAATCGATTAGACAATCGATTGGGGGGTTCAATCGATTGGTCAATCAATTGGGTGACGTAAATTCGTGCAGAAATAGGCTGAATCGATTGGGTAATCGATTGAAACTTTCCCAATTAATCAGTCAATCGATTGAGAGAGTTTTTGAGTGAAAGTAAGCTTTTGAATTGATCAGTTGATCGATTGAAACCTCCAATCGATCGGTCGATCGATTGGAGCGCTGGAAATCGCTCGAGAAGCCTTGAATCAATCGGGCAATCTATTCAGGGCGATTCTAGAGAGCACAAAGGCACTCTAGATCGATCGGTCGATCGATCCAAGGCCTCCCCAATCGATTGGGAGCAATCCAATCGATTGGGATTCGACCGTTGGCGCAAATATAGACGTTAGCGAACGTTTTCTTCGACAGAGCTTCCATCTCTTCTCTATGGCAATCACAGCAAAGCTCCACAGGGATCCTTTCTTCCTCACCGCTAGTTCTTGAAGGTTCTTGGAGGCACATCCAAATCAAGAGGCACAAGAAGAAGAAGTTAGGGTTTCATTGTAATCTTGTAAGATTTACTTGTATTTTGCTTCTTTTTTTCTTATTGTTGTATTGTGAGCTTCTAAGGCTTCTCCACCTTCAGTAGTTACCGTAAAGGAGTGTTTTCATAGTGGAGGGTGCGTGAGTGTGTGGATCCTTGGATTAGTCACCTCTTCTTGAGGTGGATACCAAGTAAATCCTTAGTGTTAGTGTTGTAGTTTTTGTTTCTTGTATTATCCGCTGCACATCATCATCAAGGAGCAAGCAACGACAAGCACAAGATCGTGACGAGATATTCCCCCCCCCCCCCCCCCTCTAGCTCCATTTTCGGTCTCAACAAGTGGTATCAGAGCGAAGTCGCTCTTCACCATAATCATCGCCGGAAGGGGCAAAAAGCTAGAGGGTGAAGAGGTTGGAGCAATTCTACAAGTCGAAGACTTCATCAAAAAGGCTCAACTTCAAGATGGAATTCCGAGATGGACTTGGATTTGACACAAGGGTGCCTCCACCATATGTATCCACGAGTTTTGATTCTTGGAAATCAAGAATTGAAAATTTTCTTATGATGGAGATAGAGCAATGGTTTGCTCTAATGGAAGGCTTCGAAGCTCCAAAGAATTCAAAGGGCAAAATTCTCAAGAGGAGCAAGTGGAGCCAAGAACAAATCCAAAGGTGTGAGGCTAATGACAAAGTGACCAAGCTTTTGGTCAATCTATTGCCGAGCAATATCTTGGAGAAAATTAGAGAATTTGAAGATGTCAAAGAGCTATGGAGCAAATTGGCAAAACTTCATGAAGAACCCTCCACTGTACCAATCCAAGAAAAATCAAATGAGGGTGATTCATTGAATCAAGACCAAAGAGAAGAAGAAGAGGACTCCGAGGTTGAGAGGTGCTCAACACCAGAGGAAGAAGAAGAAAGTCCATCCTCAATAGAGCACGAAGGTAAAGCCAAAGGAGTTTACTCCTTATTTCATGTGAATGATGATTCGGAAGTTGAGAGATGTTCAACATCCGAGGATGAAGAGGAAGAAGCCTCCACCTCTAGGATTGACGGGGAGCGTGGATCATTATCGCCGGATCAAGAAGAGGCCTCTACATCCAGATCAAAAGGAGAAGATGTCATCCCTACACATGAATGTATAAATGTTTCAATTAAGAATAAAAATCATATTATATGTTTTGAGTGTAGGGAACATGGGCACTACAAGAGCAAGTGCCCAAATTGGCCAAGTAGAAGGGCCAAGTGGCACTAAAGGGCAAGGTGAAGCCCAAGGAGACCGTCCCCACAACAAAGAAGAGCAAGGAGCACATTGTGTGCTTCTCTTGCAATCAAAAAGGACATTACCGGAGCCAATGTCCTAAGGGGAAGAAAGCGGTCAAAGCTAAAGGAGGAAGCATGGATCAAGGGGGAGCCTCCAAGGTAAAACGAAAGGTATCATTTATTGAGTCTATCCCCTTAAATAATGGTAAAAAGCATGCTAATTCCAATTTTTATCATTTTAATGCTATTTACCATAAAAATAGGAAGCATGATAGCATTAGGGAAAAACATATAGCTCTTCATGCTAAAACTACCACACCTAGGTCTAGGAAGGTAGATAAAAATTTAGACAAGAATTCTAAAGATTTTAGTTACAAGCCTAAAAATAAAAATGCTCAAGTATTAAATGAAAAACTAAAAACTAAGGATTTAATGAGAGAAAATCAAGTCTTGAGGTCAAGACTTGATAAATTAGAAAAGACCCTAAAAAGATGGAAAATATCCTAAAAGGGCAAAATGAGCAAAATCTAGGTTTAGGACAACAAGGGTCATCCAAGGGTAATAGAGGTTTGAGATACAAACCTAAAATCAAAAAGGATGTGTCTTCTTACCATAGGGTTCCATATAGCTATGGAACTAACCCTAGGCCTAGTGGTCAAGTCAAAAATACAAGGAAAGTTATCCCTAAGAGTATTTTTGTAACAAATGTGACTAAGACTTCTAAGAAGTCTAAGAAAGTCACTAAGAAGGTCACAAGGGAAGAAATCCCTAGAGTTGACCTAGAAAAGGTGACCAAGGCTTCTAAGAAGCCAAACAAGGTCACTAGGAAAGTGTCTAGAGAAGTTATCCCTAGTAAGTACCTAGAGCATCCAAGGAGCGCCAATAGATTTTGGGTTCCTAGGAGCATTTTCTCTACCCCCTAGATGGGTTAAAGAGTGTCAACTCAAATTGGGAGGGTAGTTAACCCAACTTTGATGAAGTTACCACCCGGAGAGCATTTTCAAGGTTATTATCAACCTTTGAAAATGAAGCGGAGTTTCATTTACTCTTTGGAAGAGTAAAATGTGTCATAATTTGAAAGTTCAATTTTAAATTAAATCGTCATAATTGGGAAAATCATAAAGAACTACCAAGTTGGGATTTTGGTATGTT
This sequence comes from Zingiber officinale, assembly GCF_018446385.1. Classification (NCBI taxonomy): domain Eukaryota; kingdom Viridiplantae; phylum Streptophyta; class Magnoliopsida; order Zingiberales; family Zingiberaceae; genus Zingiber; species Zingiber officinale. Next base: position 50,143,216 of record NC_055998.1, on the reverse strand, counting down.
CTTAAGGAGTGAGGGCAAAAATTTAGAACTTGATCTCGATGATTACTCCTTGAAGGAGAAAATTGTGCCAAAATTTGAGGAATATGCTTAATTTGAATTGGCACAAATTAAGAAAAGCAAAAGAAATGTCAAAATTAGACTTTGGCATTCTCTTGGGAAATAGTGGGTAATCTAGGGTTCAAATTTGTTAAAGTTAACTAAGGTTAAGGATACTTAGATAGGTAATCTAGGTATTGTATATATGCTAATTTACCATACTTTGTTTGCTCATCATATGTCATGACATCATATTTATTCTTGCACTCATGCCTTATTATGAAAAACACAAAAATACCATGTCATGTCATACATACATCATGCAGCCATAGGAAATTTTCTTTTGAAAATTATTTATCTTTGATGTATGTCATAACGCATCATGCATTATTTTAATTCCTTACAAACTAAGGACAAATGACATTCATCAACAAGCAACATCCTTGGTGGATGTTCATAATCTCAAAATGCCTAGATAGATATGCATGATCCCTAGATTAGGGCAAAACCAAAGTTTACATCTCACTAAGAACTATAAGATGACTTGTATGTGGTTTCGTACACATTAAATACAAGTGAGATGTTAGGATGATGAACAAAACTCTAGATGTTGATTTAGTGCATTCTTTTGGGTTTTAAGTTCATCAAAACACATAGTTATGTGTTTTCCAATCATTGGAAAAGCTAATGTACAAGTCATGTGCATTGAGCCCAAAGAATATGGTTGGATATTGGTTTTGAAAATAGTTTTAAATACACTTTGGAAAACCTTAATGAAGGCTACCTTTTGATAGTAATCATCATTGAATAGTTAGGCACAAACTTGGAAGAAAACTCTAAAGTTTTTACAAGTTTTTAAGTTTGTGTCAATCTTTGAAAACAGAAAGTATTTTCATAAAAAAAAAAATTCTTGATATTATATACCCTAAGGAATGTCTACATGAATTTTCATGATTTTTTGAATTTTATAGAATTTTTGGGGAGTTTCTGAAATTGACTTAAAGTGAATTTCTGCATTTTCAGAGCTTCAATCGATCACCCGATCGATTGGAGTGCCTCAATCGATTGGGTGATCGATTGAGAAGGTATTTCTCGTGAGAAGAAGCTTGCTGGATCGATCCACTGATCGATCCACGCATCCTGAATCGATCAGTGGATCGATTCAAATGGGTTCAATCGATTGGGACCCAACTTCAATCGATTGAAATGCTGATTTTGTTGGTGTGGGAAGCATCCGACGATCGAACCTGAGTTTTGATAATGGCAAAAGATTCAAAGTTAAGGTGGTTGGTGATCTAATGGTCTAAATGATATTGCAGGAAAGTCCTAAGTGTACTTAGGTAAAAGCCCTAACTGTGGTTAGGCAAGGTGAAAACCCTAGGGGGCGGTAACCCTAGGTCATAGGGGATGGTAACCCTATGTGGAAAGTCTTGGTGGGTCGAGTGCTTCAGGCAAAAATCCTAGAGGGGGGGGGGGGTAACCCTAAGTGGAAAGTCCTGGTGTCGCGAACCAGGTGAAAGACTGGACCAGCCGGGAAGCGAGCGTCTAGCAGAAAGTTCGGAAGCATCGAGCACCGAGCAAAAGTCCAGTCGATCTGAAGGATTGTACTGGCATCAGGTAAATCTCCTTAGTGGAGTAGGTGAGGACGCGTTCCTCATAGAGGGAACAATAGGCGTCGGGTCGACCTAGGGTTTCCTATCGGAAACCCGAAGTCAGACTCGGATAGTCCGATGATTGTCGTTCACTTATATTATTATATTTTATGTGCTAACTTTGTACTGCAGGGTATATTTGGGATTAATGTATCTTGTTGGGACCAAAGTGCAAAGAATAGCCTCGGATGAACAGTACCGAGGTGCCTCCATGGAGCTTGGAGGTGCCTCGAGTGCGAGTCGAAGCTAGCTGTCCAAAAGGGTTGGAGGCGCCTTGAAGGAAGCTCAAGGCACCTTGAACAGGTGATTTAAGGCGCCTTGGACAGTGATGAAGGCGCCTTGAGATGGATAAAAGGCAGTGGTCAAAGCTTCATCGCAGAGTCATTTTCGAGATAAAACTTAGGGATTCAAGGCGCCTTGGAGCCTGATGGAGGCGCCTTGAACACCCTTTATAAGAGGGGCTCGACCAGCAGTGTAACACCCATAGGGTCTCTAATAATTCATGTAGATTTATGCATGATTAATATAGATTATGCATGATTAAAATAAGCCTTAATAATTCAAATAGATTTATACATGATATAGTATGGGCCTTATGTGGATTCTTCTTTAGAAAATAAAATAAAGAACCAAAAAAAGAGGCATGACAAGGATTGAACCTTAGACCTCTTAGTAGGTGGTTCCATGTCATGACCAGTGGCCCCAGCAGGGGTGTGCTGATATGAAAAAGAGGGAAATTGTTGTTAAAGGTAAGGAAAGTGGAGGCTCTCTTCACTAAGGAGGAGAAGTCCAAGTTTCCTTCCTCTTCTCACAATGAAAAGAGAGTTTTTACTTTCTCCCTTCATTAAGGATGAAGTAAAAGAAGAGGGAAGAAAAAAAATTCATGTTTCCTTCTTTCTCTCAATTGGAATAAAAGGGGAAAATGAATGAGAATCTTTATTTTTGCTCTCTCTTTCTCCTTCCTCCTCTCCACCGAAACCATCCTCCTCTTCCTCACCATTGCCGAACCAAGCAAGAAGATTTGCCCTCTAGGAAAAACTTCACAACCAAGGATTTCTTCTCCTAGGGAATTTAGCAAGAGATGTAAGTATCCTCTCACCTGCAGTACAATAGTTATCATACGCTTTACGTTTTGTAAAAAAAAAAAAGGGACTTAGGGATCTCCTTGCAAGTTTCGGCTAAGACAAGAAGTTGTGGTCACAAGAAGTTGTGGTCAAGTTACAAATTATGCTACATGTTGTATAAATGAAACCTAGATCTTTACTTTAGGTTTCGGCCAAGATAGAATACAAGGCTTAGAGTAAAACTTTGAGACCTAAACATGATTGTTTATGCTCCTTCATGACATATGATATATTACATGTTGTTAGTTAAGTTTTTATGTTACATGTTGTATAAATGAAGCCTAGATCCTTACCTTAGGTTTCGGCCAAGATAGAATACAAGGCTTAGAGTAAAACTTTGAAACCTAAACATGATTGTTTATGCTCCTTCATGACATATGATATATTACATGTTGTTAGTTAAGTTTTATGCTACATGTTGTATAAATGAAAGCTAGATCCTTACTTTAGGTTTCGGCCAAGATGGAATACAAGGATTAGAGTAAAATTTTGAAGCCTAACATGCTTATTTATGCTCCTTCATAATACATGATCTATTATATGTTGCTAGATAAGTTCTCATGCTACATGATGTATAAACAAAACCTAGAACCTTTCCTTAGGTTTCGGCCAAAGATGAACACAAGGTCTAGGGCAAGATTTTGAGACCTAACTATACTTATTTATGCTTCCTCATGATGTATAATTTTCTATGCAATGTTAGATTGAAATTCCATGTCTTATGTCGCATGAAAACCCTAGAAACCCTACCCTTAGGTTTCGGCCAAGGTTGAATTAAAGGTTTAGAGAAAAATTGTTGACCTAACTATACTTGTTTGATGCTTCCTCATGATGTATGCTTTCTTATGCTATGTTAGGTTAAATATCCATGCCTTATGTTACTTGAAAAAACCTAGAAACCCTACCTTAAAGTTTCGGCCAAGTTAAGATACAAGGTCAAGGGCAAAAATTTGAAATGAAAACATGCTTGTTTATGCTCCTTCATGATTCATGATCTCTTATATGTTGTTAGTTAAGAGTTTTATGCTCCATGTGGTGTTAAAAGTTTAGAAACCCTACCTTGATGTTTTGGCCAAGTTGGGAAATAAGGTCTAGGGCAAGGTTTTGATATCTAATCATGCTTGTATATGCTTCCTTAGGATGTATAATCATTATCATATGGTTGGTTTAAGTTTCATGTTTCATGTTGTATTTAAAAGTTTAAATACCTCACATTTAGGTTTTGGCCAAGATTGAAATTGAGACTTAGAGCAAAGTTTTGAAACCTAACCATGCTTATTTATGCTTCCTTGTGATATATGATTTCTTATATGTTATTAAGTTTCATGCTATATGTTGTATTAAAATGTTGGAACCTCACCTTTAGGTTTCGGCCAACAATGAATTAGGGTTTGTAGGAAGATCAAAACTCCAACCATGCATGATAATGACTTCTTATGATGTGCTATGAAATTTAGGTCACCATGTTGTATGTTATATGCTTTATGTATGTGCACTTATGACATCATGTTATGATTCCTTATGATATGCTTTATGTATGTGTACTTATGACATAATGTTATGATTCCTTATGATATGCTTTATGTATGTGCACTTATGACATCATGTTATAATTCCTTATGATATGCTTTATGTTATGTGCACCTCATGCTATTATGATATGTTTATGAAAAGCTTATGTAAGATGAAAAGCCTAAGAGATGCTTCCCTTGAAATGGGATCAAGAGCACTCTTCATGATATGACAAGAACATGAAATGTTATGATATGACAAGAACATGATATGTTATGATATGACATGCTATTTTACTTTGTATGGCTTGTACCAAGGGTGGGCTCCATAAGCGCCCCTAGGTCGATGGTCTATGAAACGGGCCTAGTAAAAGGGATGGGCTCCTAAGTTGCCCCTTGGTCGATGGTCTATGAAACGGGCCTAGTTCCTAGTAGGTTCAAGATTTGCTACCTTGGATCTATTTAGGATGCGTGCACTCATGTATGTATGTGATACAAGACGGGCCCTCATGTTGAGATTATGTTTAAGTATGTATATGATATATGTTTTCAAAAGGACATCCTGCATATACTCATCTCATGTCACATGTTTTCAAAAGAACATCTTGCATCTACAAGTTCATGTTATATGTTTTCTTTTATGCTACTTTAAAGATGCTCTTGAGATATGTCCATGATGTTCACATGATATGATATGATTTTATGTTTATGATGTTCACATGATATGATATGATTTTATGTTTATGATGTTCACATGATATGATATGATTTTATATTTATGCTTTCACATGATATGATATGATTTTATGTTTATGCCTTCACATGATATGATATGATTTTATGTTTATGTCTTCACATGATATGATATGATTTTATGATCATGCTCTCACATGATATGATATGACTTTATGTTATGCTCTCACATGTTATGTTATGACTTACCAAATGAATATGTTATCACTTTAAGTTCATATATGAATTATGGTTTTTGTGAGTAGGAAATGAACTTACTAAGCCCATGGGCTTATAGTCCTTTTATGTTTCCTTGTACTGCAGAAAAAGGAAAGGAATGGCTAAAGTAAGAGGAGCAGCAGGAAGGGCAAGTGTGTGTGTGGCAGTGGCATGGTGGAAGAAAACAAAACTGCTTTATGTTTATATGTTTTTAAGTTGCGTATGAACCATGTGTTGTCATTATGCTTTGATGGTACTTGCACTAGTATGGATAGTATGCATTTATGTTCTCCTTATTTCATGTTAGTATGCTTATGGTATCATGAATCATGTTTCAAGTAGTTGATACTAATTAAGTTAAATGCATGAACATCAGTATGTCTACATATTCAATATGAGAAGCATGATGTTTACTGTAGTTAGTGTAGAAAAAAATTTATAACTCTTTCCGCTGCCATGATTTCTTTTATATGTATGCACGTATGTAAGCAAGTAACCCCATCCCTCCTTGAGCAGTGGGAGGGCGGGCGTTACAAGCAGCTCTGAACAACTGATTCTAAGCGATCTTTCTGCTACAAGCTGCTTACGTTACGACCTCAACGTGCGGTTTCAAGATCCCGACGACCCGGAGCGCCATTACTCTAGATTATGTCGTTCGGTATAATTTTAATTATCATACTCATTTGTAATTCATATTCAGTACATTTCATTGAGCTTATAGTTGTTGCCCACGGAAAGCGATCAAGGATCGCGGGCCTTCGAGTAGGAGTCGTCACAGGCTCCGAACGAAGTAATTCCTCGTGTCTCTGTGTTTGATTGTTCTCTTTATTCCACTGCGTTTCTACTCGTAGTTTTAAATTGTTGAAATAGCCACGAGCGCTATTCACCCCCCCTCTAGCTCGTCTCGATCCAACAATTGGTATCAGAGCGGGGTCGCGTTGATCTGGTGCAACCACCAATCACGTAATTTTTTCATGGTATTTTCAGTTTTTACGGAGTCAATTAGAATTAGCTTAATAGCTATATTCTAATTAATTTTTCGAATCGGATTTTTCTCAAGACTGGTGCAACACCACTCGAGTTCGCAAATCTTTAACTCTATTTCTCACACTATTAATCCAAGACCTAGTCTTGGAACATTCTTTATTTTTTTTGTTGCATATTACAAATGGCCCAACAAGAAGGTTTCAGCACCGTTCACCCCCCACTTTTCTCCGGAGAAGACTTCGTATATTGGAAGGGGCGAATGGAAACCTTCCTGATGATATAGTTCGACACGTGGATGATCATCAAGACCGAACTTCAACTGCCATTCGACGAAGACGGCAAGCCAACACCCTGTGAAAAATGGGAAACGACCCTAATCAAGAAGGTGGAAGCTAATGCCAGAGCAACCTGCACCCTCCAGTGCGGACTGATCAAGGAGGAACTCAACAGAGTTGGACCATTCTCCAGCGCAAAAGAACTTTGGGAGAAGCTGATCGAACTCCACGAGGGCACCTTCGACACTAAGGTAAGCAAGAGAGATCTCTTATTTAATAAATTGTATAATTTGAAAATGCAAGAAGACGAGACGGCCAGCCAACTTCACGCTCGTATACAAGACATACTAAACTCTCTCCACGCGATCGGGCAAAAGGTCGAGAACAAGGACATCATAAGGTACTCTCTTAATGCCTTTCCGAGGAGCACATTGTGGGCATCAATGGTAGATGCCTACAAAGTCTCTAGGGATTTATCTTCAATTAAATTAGACGAGTTATTTTCTGAATTTGAACTTCATGAGCAGACTAATACACAGCCACCCGAGAAAGGTGTAGCTTTGCTTGCAGGTAACAGTAGAGCACGCAAACCAAGATCACGAAGAAGAACCGAGCAAGAGTCGGAACCAGAATCAGACTTAGATGATGAAGACGACGAACTAACAGCCGAACTCGTGAACTTGGTAAAGAGGCTCTACAAGAAAAAGAAGGGCTTCAATAAGAAAGACCTAAAGAAAGCAGTGCAATCAAAGGAAGGTCAATAGAGCTCAAAGATCAAGTTTGAGGTGACCTGCTACGGATGTAACCAGAAAGGGCATATCAAGGCCAACTGCCCCAACCAAAAGGAAGCAAAGAAGCAAAGAAGAAAGAAGGCCCCGAAGGCGACATGGGATGAATCTTCCTCAGAAGACGACGATGACGACGAACTCGATCAGGCGAGTTTACTTGCGCTGATGGCCCAGGACCGGATCGACGAATCCGAGAGCGAGAGCAAGTTGGAGGCCGAGTCCGAGCTAAGCCACAGATCCGTATCCGTTTCCGAAGGGTCCAATCCCCCTGTAAGTATCCCTCACCTCAATAACTTAGTTAATTATTTAATACGAAAATTAGCTAAGTCAAATCTTAAAATTAAGTCACTTCTAAAGGATGTAGTCGTCCTTAAAGAAGTGACTAACTCTAAATCTTTGACTGAACCAGTTCAGACTGGAAACTCAACTCAAGTCTAAAAACTTGAAGAAGAGAATTCCAACCTGAAAATTCAAGTCAAGGATCTGGAGAAAACACTAGAACGATTTTCTTTAGGTTCCAAGAATCTTGACCTAATTCTTGGGACACAAAGAGCCGTTTACAATAGAACTGGTCTAGGATTTAAACCAAAGAAAAAAATACAAATCTTATTTATCTCTTGTACAAAAAGCAAATAGAAAATCAGTCCAAGTATGGGTCCCCAAGTCCAAATTGATTAATCAAGTTGGACTTGATCAATATTGGATCCCGAAAGATCAAATACACTACCTCGATAAACCATATCGAGGCTATGATCCAGGGGGAGCAAAAGCAAAAACGATATTAATAAAACGAACATAATTAAATTATTAATAATTCAAATTCTATTAAAAATTCAAAATTAAATTAAATAATTCAAAATTCAATTAAAAAATTTGAAATTAAATTATTCATAATTCAAAATTCAATTAAAAATTTGAAATTAAATTAAATAATTCAAAATTCAATTAAAAAATTTGAAATTAAATTATTCATAATTCAAAATTCTATTAAAAATTTGAAATTAAATTAAATAATTCAAAATTCAATTAAAAATTCAAAATTAAATTCAAAACTCAAAATTCTAAATTCAATTCGAAATTAATTCAAAATTAACATTCAACTTAAATCAAATAAAAATAGAAGGAGGATCCAGAATCGCTAGCACCCCCAACTAAACTACCCGACTGGGTAACCCAACTTAATCTACCCGACAGGGTAACCGAACTTTACCTACCCTGCAGGGTAAATAGGGTTAGAATAAAAAGGGCTAGGCTTAACTTGACCCACGGTACTGGTGAAGTATTGGATGATAGTACGTTGGAGAAACTTAGTCATCGCATGTCTAGGAAGATATGGCTTCGACCTGATGCATTTGGCTAAGTGGAACTGACCGAAGCTACCCTTTATGGATCCTAACTAGTTAGACCAAGGTTTTGTATTAAGTTCAATGGGTAAACTATTTGGAAATCTCGAAGGCATGGTTACTTTAATGATGTCCATGTGACTCACCATAGCCCAGAAGTTTATCCAAAGAACGCTTACTTGTTGAACCCAAAGCTAAACCTGAATCTAACACAAAGTTAAACTAAACCCTAAAATTGAACCTAATTCATCTCACAAAAATTGTAGGATTACCTGATCGAAAATTTAGATCGGGTGAGATGACTAACGAATGGAAATTTAAAAGAGAATCAAATTTGAAATTCAAATTGAAAATTATATTCGCAATTAATATTATTTTTTCAATTTCAAAATTATTTAAAAATTATTTTCAAAATTAATTTCAAAATTATTTTTAAAATATTTTCAAAATCAATTTCAAAATTATTTTAAAAATCTTTTAAAACTTAATTTCAAAATTATTTAAAAAATCTTTTAAAACTTAATTTCAAAATTATTTTAAAACTTTTTTCAAAATTAATTTCAAAATTATTTTAAAAATCTTTTAAAACTTAATTTCAAAATTATTTTAAAAATCTTTTCAAAATTAATTAAAAAATTATTTTAAAAATATTTTAAAACTTAATTTCAAAATTATTTTAAAAATCTTTTAAAACTAAATTTCAAAATTATTTTAAGAATATTTTCAAAATTAATTTCAAAATTATTTTAAAAACCTTTTAAAACTTAATTTCAAAATTATTTTAAAAATATTTTCAAAATCAATTACAAAATTATTAAAAAATCCATTCAAAATTATTTAAAAATCTTTTCAAAATTAATTTCAAAATTATTTTAAAAATATTTTAAAACTTAATTTCAAAATTATTTTAAAAATATTTTAAAACTTAATTTCAAAATTATTTTAAAAATCTTTTAAAACTTAATTTCAAAATTATTTTTTCAAAATAAATTTCAAAACTATTTTAAAAATCTTTTCAAAATCAATTTCAAAATTATTTAAAAATCCTTTCAAAATCAATTTCAAAACTATTTTAAAATCCTTTCAAAATTATTTAAAAATTATTTTCAAAATTATTTAAAAATCCTTTCAAAATCAATTTCAAAATTATTTAAAAATCCTTTCAAAATCAATTTCAAAATTATTTTAAAATTATTTTCAAAATCAATTTCAAAATTATTTTAAAAATCCTTTCAAAATCATTTCAAAGTTATTTAAAAATCCTTTCAAAATCAATTTCAAAATTACTTAAAATTATTTTCAAAATTAATTAACTTAAAATTACTTTCAAAATTAATTAAACCTAATTATTTTTCAAATAAAACTTAATTCTCTTTCAAATTTATTGAACTTAATTATTTTCCTTAATTAATCAAACTCTTTCAAATTAATTAAACTTACATATTTTTTTTATCACAATTTTTTAAAAAATAAATAAAAAATATAAATTAAAAAAAAAAAACAGAACACGTGGCACCTGTCGTAGGCGCCTCCCATACATGGGAGGTGCCCTAGAAAGTAGCGGGAAAACTCCCGCCGCCTGAGACTAAGGCACCTCGGATCATATTCGAGGCACCTCCAATGTCTTTATAAGGCGCCTTAACTCTTGTTTAAGGCGCCTTCAATTCATTATATTACACCGAACAAAAGCATTTCTGTTAGTTTTTCTGCTGATGCCAAGCACGAGATACTCGTGTGATTTCTTCCCAATCTAAGGCGCCTTCGACCTATTCCTCCCCTTCTACACCCCACAATGCCTCCTAGGTAAACTCTAATCACTTCCCAGTCAATTTTTACATAATCTTTGTGCTTATTTTGCCAATTTTTGTGTAAAATTGTTGAAAATAGGAAACGACGTCAAGTAGATCCCAATCCGGCTAGACTCCCATCAGCCGACCTCAGATTCCCAACCGAACAACTTAGGGCTACATTTGCTAGCTTCACATTTAACCCTATCAAACCTAGATACCTAAATAGGCCCTTTTTTAGTCAGTTCTGTCACCCATCGGTCCAGATGATAGAATACTATCAGCTGGACAAATTGGTTTACAGCAGTGATCCAGTAAATCATGATTTATGTGCACAATTCTATCACAACCTTGAAAGGGTTGATGATAGTACGTACTCCTCTAGAGTTGGTAGCGCTGACATCCAGCTTACCCCCACTTTGTTGTGTACCGCCTTAGGGCTTAGAGCGTCAGAGTGTACCTTCCTGTGCTACCCCGGTAGGGATCTGCCATTTGGCGATCCCTACTCTCATATTACGTTAGACACTATCTATACGTATTTTTTTTGGGGGGGGGAGCGACCACTCGGCTTGACTGAGTTCAGGTCTGTTTTTCTTAGAGTCCAGGACTATGTTATGTATAGGGTCCTGACAGCCTGCATATTGCCGATCTCATCTCGGGATGTCCCGAAGATGCGATCTTCCCATTCATTCTTTCTATATGCCCTGAGCCATCGGTTGGACATTGATATAGCCTTACACGTGTTCCAGAACATTATCTCAGCATCTAGTACAGTCACATCCCGTATAGTGCATATGCCCTACTGCCATATTTTGACTTCCATCTTTTCGACCATCAAGGGCATAGATGTGACCAGAGGGACAGTTATCCCTTTAACCATATACGACGAACTAGGGTCACGCAGTTGTAGACTAGCCCATGCTGAGGTCAACGCCGATGGAGTTCTAGCCTGGATAGGTCGACCACAGCCAGCCGCTGCCCCTATCACTCCAGAGGCCGAGGACATACCAGGCGAGGGAGAGGAGTGGGCCGACTTCTTAGCCGAGGATTTTTTCACGAATCTTTCTTCCTCTGCCGGGCCCTCCACATCAGCCGGGCCTTCATCTTCGGCACCACTTTCTGTCGAGGACAGACTCACTCGGCTCGAGATCCAGCCCTCTCAGACGCGACGAGCTGTGCTAGATAGCCATCACTTCCTTCGATCTATGCGATCCAAGATGGCTGCTGGGTTCACCTCTCTCCGAGACGAGATCCGACGCCAGGGACAGCCTCAGCCTGCACCCGAGCAGCCCCTAGCACCACCCCCAGCCGATGATCCCTTAGCTGCCGATCCTCCAGCTGACGACCCCCCTGCTTGACACTCTATCTTTTTAGATTATCTGGATATGTCACTCACTCTTTTGCTTGTATATTATATCTGGATCTAGATTATCGTACTCTTGGATGTGATTATCTTATATTTTGCTGATTTATGCTTTAATTCAGCACTTATTTGTCAACTTTCAAAATTGTGAGTATAATTTCAAAACTGCTTTTAAAATTGTTTTGAAAATCCTAAGGCAAATATTTTTTTCAAAATCCCGGCTTCTTAGATTTTTCATATATGGACTTAGCCTAGGCTTTCCCCCTAGAAATTCTGTTCCCCTAGATTTAAGCCAGAGCATCTCACAAACACCTAGGTATACTTTGCTTGTGTTTAAAAAACATAGAATGGTGTGAGATGCATAGGGTACAGCCTGGACTCAAGAATGCTTATTTCTGTGCATCAATATGAGTCTGGGCGTTAAATACTTTATTAACAGTAATCAAGTCAAGTCTTCCAGCCTTAGTGAAATCTAACTGGACTAAATGACTTAACTTGACTAACCAAGTGAAAGCTGCTGCCCTCTAGGCAATCAGCAAGTAGCTAAAGGTTAGACAGTTGGTGAAGGAAATGGAAATATTAAGATTAAGCATGCCTGTACTTTAGGGCTCTGATACTTGATCAAAACCAATTAGATAATTTGATTTCTATTTAACTTGACTCATGCTTGGACTTAAGGACCAACTGAATAAATAACCTAAATTAAATTTTTAGCTACTTTCTCGTCATCCTAAAAATTAACAAGTTCTTACTCCTAATTTTTTAAAAAATAAGTATTATTTTATTCAAATTAAGCTAAGTACCTTTTCACTTAAGCTATATTTTCAAAATTCAATGTTTGCAAAAGGCTTAGCTAAGTGATTCATATAGCAACTTTCAAACTTTTTCAAACTTAGCCAACCTTGAAACCTAACTTTATAAATTCTTACTAAGATATTTTCCTAAGTTACCTTTCAGATTCATTCTTTACTTCGCTAAAAGTATTAAAAATTATAGTTTTGCAAAATTTTAACTCATTGCTTTCAAAAATTTTAGGTGAAAATTTTTTTTCGAAGTCAACTTAGCACTTATCCCATTTTTCAAAGCCTAATCTGTTTTTCAAAAAGAAAAATTAAAAATTTTTTAAAACTGCCTTAATTATGATAAATGGCAAAGGGGGAGAGTAGGGAATTCAAAAAGTAAAAGAAAGTCTAATTCAAAAAGAAAGCCTTGTATTAAGGGGGAGCTTCACAAAGTTTAAGTGTTAGCTTAAGTTATGCTTGTATTTGAACTTAAGTACTTAAGCTTGCTCACTTACACTTTTTAAGTATCTTATGCATTTGTTTTACTTAACTTTGAATTTCGGTTGCCATAATCAAAAAGGGGGAGATTGTTGGTGCGGGAAGCATCTGACGATCGAACCTGAGTTTTGATAATGGCAAAAGATTCAAAGTTAAGGTGATTAGTGATCTAACGGTCTGAATGAGATTGCAGGAAAGTCCTAAGTGTACTTAGGTAAAAGCCCTAACTGTGGTTAGGCAAGGTGAAAACCCTAGGGGGTGGTAACCCTAGGTCATAGGGGGTGGTAACCCTATGCGGAAAGTCTTGGTGGGTCGAGTGCTTCAGGCAAAAGTCCTGGGGGGGGTAACCCTAAGTGGAAAGTCCAGGTGTCGCGAACCAGGTGAAAGACTGAACCAGCCGGGAAGCGGACGTCCAGCAGAAGTCCGGAAGCATCGAGCACCGAGCAAAAGTCCAGTCGATCTGGAGGATCGCACTGGTATCAGGTAAATCTCCTGAGTGGAGTAGGTGAGGTCACGTTCCCCGTAGAGGGAACAGTAGGCGTCGGGTCGACCTAGCATTTTCGGTCGGAAACCCGAAGTCAGACTCGGACAGTCTGATGATTGTCGTTCACTTATATTATTATGTTTTATGTGCTAACTTTGTGCTACAGGGTATATTTGGGATTAATGTATCTTGCAGGGACCAAAGTGCAAAGAATAGCCTCGGATGAACAGTACCGAGGCGCCTCCATGGAACTTGGAGGCGCTTCGGGTGTGAGCCGAAGCTAGCTGTCCAGAAGGGTTGGAGGCGCCTTGAAGGAAGCTCAAGGCACCTTGAATAGGTGATTTAAGGCGCCTTGGACAGTGATGAAGGCGCCTTGAGATGGATAAAAGGCAGCGGTCAAAGCTGTAGAGTCATTTCCAGGATAAAACTTAGGGATTCAAGGCGCCTTGGAGCCTGATGGAGGCGCCTTGAACACCCTTTATAAGAGGGTCTCGACCAGCAGCTCTGAACAACTGGTTCTAAGCGATCCTTCTGCTACAAGATGCTTACGTTATGACCTCAACGTGCGGTTTCAAGATCCCGACGACCCGGAGCGCCATTACTCTAGATTCTGTCGTTCGGTATAATTTTAATTATCATTCTCATTTGTAATTCATATTCTGTACATTTCATCGAGCTTATAGTTGTTGCCCACGGAAAGTGATCAAGGATCGCCGGCCTTCGAGTAAGAGTCGTCACAGGCTCCGAACAAAGTAATTCCTCTTGTCTCTGTGTTTGATTCTTCTCTTTATTCCGCTGCGTTTCTACTCGTAGTTTTAAGTTGCTGAAATAGCCACGAGCGCTATTCACCCCCCCCCCCCTCTAGCCTGTCTCGATCCAACAGATTTTGGCTGAGTAAGCTAGATTTTAGCATTTTTAGTCTATGTAACCATTCCTTACCCCTCAAAACATATTTATATACATTTAGGGGGAGTTTTCTTGATGAAAATAAGGATAGATTGGCTAAGGAAGACTAAGTAGAGGTTTAGGTTGAGGTTTGGTTTCAATATTAAATTTTTGAACCTCAAAACCTTCTAAATTTGGGTTTTCTATATGTTTAGGGATTCCAAGTCATTGTTGGTATAATGACAGAAGTTACGTGCATGTCTTTAGGGGGAGTTACTCTTTAAGGACATGAAAACTATTTTTCATACATCTTGGAAGGTGGTTAACCTTCTTTAGCGTAAATGCTCAAGGTTGAGCATTTTAAGTTCAATGGGGAGTGGATATCCTCACTGTTTATTTGTTATTGCTCAAGGATGAGCATTAAAGATAATGAAGAGTATAAGACCTTCATAATGGTGTTGTGAACAATGAGCGAAGTTGTGAATAACGTTGGGTAACTCTTCAGGGGAAGAGTTTTTTATGTATGCCAATAGGGGGAGAATGTGTGGTTAAGTTATGCCTTCATTACCTAAAGAGGGAGTTTGCCCTCTAGTAAAGGAGAAGAATGAAGGAAACCATCATCCTTACATTGGCATGAAGGAGAGTTGAGGCTATGGGATTAGCCTAACTTAAAGGTATTGTCAAACATCAAAAAGGGGGAGATTGTTGGTGCAATATTCCCTAGGGTCAAGATTGACCAGATTGACTAAGCTTGAGTTGGCTCAAGTTCAAGTTTTGATGTTTGTATTTCGATGTTTGACAATACATGAAAACTGATAGTAAATGGAGATTGCAGGTGCAATCGTTCATTTTGGGAGATTGTTGGTACAATTTTCCTCTGGTCAAGGTTGACTAGGCAGATGGGAAGACCTAGTGAGTGAAGCTAGGCAGAAGGAAAATCTTGGTGAGTGAAGCCAGGTGAAAGACCTAGTGAGTGAAGCTATGCAGAAGTGAAAGTCCTGGTGAGTGAAGCCAGGCAGATGGAAAGTCCTGGTGAGTGAAGCCAGGCAAATGAGAAGACCTGGTGATTGAAGCCAGGCAGATGGGAAGACTTGTTGAGTGAAGCCAGACAAGAGGAAATCCAAGTGGGTCAAGGTTGACCAGTCATCTGGTGCTGAAAAGTCCAAGTAAGTCAAAGGATTGATTGGATACTTGGCACGAAGAAATCCAGATGGGTCAAGGGTGACCGGACATCTGGTAAAAGTCCAAGTGGGTCATGGAGGACCGGACACTTGGCATGAGACGGTAAATCTAAGTGGGTCAAGGAGGATCATACTTGGTGATCAGAAGTCCAACGAGAAGTTGGCAAAGAGAAAGTCCAGATGGGTCAAAAGTTGACCGATTTCTTAGAGGTCGTAAGTCCAATAGGGAGTTGACATGGAACTAGGAAGTTCGGACGTAGTAAACTTCCGAAGGCCATAACTTTTGACTCAGATATCGGAATGAGGTGATCTTGGATGCAAAACGAAGATAATTTCAAGCTCTATCCAGTTTTATACTTTCCAATCAATTAGCCAATCGATTGGGGGGTTTAATTGATTGGTCAATCGATTGGGTGATGTGAATTCGTGCAGAAATGGGCTGAATCGATTGGGTAATCGATTGAAACTTCCCCAATCGATTGGTCAATCGATTTGGAGAGTTTTTGAGTGAATAGTAAGCTTCTGAATTGATCAGTTGATCGATGAAACCTCCAATCGATCGGCCGATCGATTGGAGCGCTGGAAATCGCTCGAGAAGCCTTGAATCGATCGGGCAATCGATTCAGGGCGATTCCAGAGAGCACAGAGGCACTCTGGATCGATCGATCGATCGATCCAAGGCCTCCCCAATCGATTGGGAGCAATCCAATCGATTGGGATTCGACCGTTGGTGCAAATATAGACGTTGGCGAACGTTTTCTTCGACAGAGCTTCCATCTCTTCTCTACGGCAATCACAGCAAAGCTCCACAGTGATCCTTTCTTCCTCACCGCCAGTTCTTGAAGGTTCTTGGAGGCACATCCAAGTCAAGAGGCGAGTTACAACAACAAGAAGAAGAAGCTAGGGTTTCATTGTAATCTTGTAAGATTTACTTGTATTTTGCTTCTTTCTTTCTTATTGTTGTATTGTGAGCTTGTAAGCCTTCTCTGGCTTCGGTAGTTATCGTAAAAGAGTGTTTTCATAGTAGAGGGTGCGTGAGTGTGTGAATCCTTGGATTAGTCACCTCTTCTTGAGGTTGATACCAAGTAAATCCTTAGTGTTAGCATTGTAGTTTTTGTTTCTTGTATTATCCGCTGCACATCATCATTAAGGAGCAAGCAACGACAAGCACAAGATCGCGACAAGCTATTCACCCCCCCCCCTTCTAGCTCCATTTTCGGTCTCAACACTATATACATGTGTTTAGCGAGATTATTGGAGATTTTTGGTTGATTATACATGTGTAGTTGTGTACATGTGTTTGGTGGGATAGGTGGAGGTATGATGACGATTATACTCATGTTGTGGGGTACTTATGTAGATTTGGAGGTTGCATTGATGATGACGGTGTCTGTATCATGATTATATATATATCATGTTCATCATTCATTGCATGCTGTCGACCATTGTCTCCCTTGTGTGAGAAAGTCGTCAGTTGTTTTGGTTTAGCGCTGCACACTCGGCCACTCATGGGTAGTGGTAGCTGGAGCAGTTGCCGCTCATCCTGTTATGCCACCCGGTCATGAGGTTTGTGAGATCCGGCGTTGTGAGCAGTCAGAGACCCTGATGCTATGTAGTTAGATTGCTACTAGCGGACTGTCCGCCTCGACCACTTTATAGTGGGCTGGAGGGTAGTACAGTCATCACAGACCTAAGCCTCTTGGCTATACAGGGGTCATGGTGTCTAGAGAGGTGGCGGGGGTGACCATAGAGCATGCATACACATATGCATATGATGCGCGGTGCATATGTGGAGTTATATTTGCATACATACCTAGTAGATACTAGTTGCATGTGATTGTGGTTGTTGCACTTGTTTGAGATATGATTGTTGTATATGGTTGTCATGCTGTATACATGTCATTTATTTTATATGTATATGAAGTTGTATTTATATTGCACAGGTGTCATGAGTGGGGTTGTTGCAGATCCGGTGAGTTTACTGATCATTGTACCATGTGTTATTTCCAGATTGGATATGTGTTTGTCATTTTGTTAGTTATAGTATGTGCAATTTTTGTATGTCAGTTATGATCGTTATACCATGTGAGATAGACTAGTATTGGTAGTTGTGTTTATTGGATATGTTAGTATGATCATGTTCTTTATTCTCTACTGAGACTGTATACTTTGATCTCCATGTTTATTTATAGACCATGCACTATCTTGTCTATTACCCGTTGAGTTACCTATACTCACCACCGCATATATATCTTTACCTTTTTAGGTAGATGGTTGGAGTATCGCTCGGAGTATCCTGTCTGTCAGGTCCTATGTCACATCCGAAGACCATTTCGAGTTTTGTATATGTTTTATTGGTATTTGGTATTTGCTGTATTTGGTGTGTTGTTGTATTTGTTGTTGTGGTTGTTATATAAAGCCTAGCCGGCTAGCAGTGTGTTGATTTGTTTTGTATTGGGTTTTCCATTATCATTTTTCCGCTGTGTTGGTTTTTAATGCAGCCGAGTGGGTTATTCATTGTATATATTTAACTGTGTGGTTGTATTTTATTATGTTCCAGTCGAGTGGGTTGAATATAAACTGCATGGTTGTGTATATATTCCAGCCGCATGTGGCTGTGTATTTTGTATGTATGTATGTTTTAGATTGTCACCGGTACAGGGGAAATGCTGTCGAAAGTTTTTGGTAGGGACTCCTTTGGGGGTTATGAAGACCTAATCCATGGACATATGGCGAACAAGAGATCTTGGAACATCCGGTTTAATGAAGTGATCCAATCATATGGATTTATTTTGTGACCGGATGGGTCTTGTGTATATAAGAGGAGTGACAGACACGTGGTGGTATTTCTTGTACTATATATAGATGACATTTTGCTCATTGGCAACAATGTCAAAGTATTGTCAGACGTAAGGGTATGATTGTCTAAGTGTTTTGATATGAAGGACTTGGGAAAATATAGACATATTCTTGTGATCAAAGTAATAAGGGATCACAAGAAAAGGATATTGTCCTTATCGCAAGCTTCATACATCAATACTATCCTAGCTCGTTTTAGCATGCAAAACTCCAAGAAAGGTTTTCTAACTTTTCGACATGGAGTACCCTTATCTAAAGAGATGTCTCCTCAGACATCAAAGGAGATAGAGGAGATGAAGGCGGTTACTTATGCTTCGGCTGTAGGAAGCCTAATTTATGCAATGTTATGTATAAGACTAGATATCTGTTTTGTCGTGGGCATGGTTAGCAGATATCAAAGTCACCCAGGACCGGGACATTGGACTACCATAAAGCATATATTAAAGTACCTGAGAAGGACTAGAGATTATATGCTAGTTTACAAGGCAGATAATTTACTCCCTGTGGGTTACACGGATTTGGATTGAATGGGACAATATTAAATCGACCTCGGGGTTTTGTGTTTACTTTAGGAGGTGGAGCCATAACAATAGAGGAGTGTTAAATAGAAATGCGTTTCAAACTCCATTGTGGAAGCTGAGTATGAGGCAGCCATAGAAGCTGTATGGCTCAGAAACTTCATAATGGACTTAGATGTGATTCCTGGTTTGCCCAAAAATTATTACAATTTATTGTGATAATAGTGGTGCAGTAGAAAACTCGAATGAACCATGAGCCTATAAGGCAAGTAAACACATAGAGAGCAAGTACCACCTAATACGAGGAGAGGTTGTTGTCGCCAAGATTGCATCAGAAGATAACCTGGCAGATCCTTTCACTAGACCCTTCCGGCGAGAGCTTTTGATGGGCATGTTGAGAGGATGAGAATCAGATGTATGGCAGCATATATGACAGCATAGTCTTTTAGTATAAGTGGGAGATTATTGGGATGTATACTAAAAGCCTAGCTTTTTGTATGAACATTTATTTTGAAATAAGAATCACATTGATCAAATTTTTTGCATTTATGTTAAATGTAGTTGTCCATTTAATTTATATTGTAGATAACATGATGTTTAGAGTGACACAGAAGATCATGTTATCAGTTTCTTATAAATTATAAATAGTGGCTCACAACCAAGATGAAATGGGACAAACCATTGGAGTGGTTGTAGTGTAATTTGATATTAGTTTATCTTAACTATAAAATTACACTAGTACACTATGTGTGTATTGAGCAGGACTATTTGAGGTTGTTTCTTTTAATACTGACTACATAAAAGAATAAAACCTCTGTTATTATGGATGTGCGTACTCTTAATTCCGATATAATAACAAGCACGTATACTTAGTATTTATTTATTTGATTTATCAATGGGTGAGATTTAGTTCATTAAATCAATAGGCCCGATAAGTTGGGAAATAATATTATTTATATGGTGTGTTGTTGATTATAGGAGGAAACTGTGTCCTTATAATCTAGGTTGATGATGTCTCCTTGAGGAGCTCAAAAGGAATGTCATGTAAACCCTGCAGGTGGACTTAGTCTGGTATGGCAATAAAGTTGAGTGGTACTACTCTTGGAGCTAGATATTAATTAAGTAAGTTGTCAGTAACTCATTTAATTAGTGGACATTCGATATCTTAAACACAAGGACATTAATGCACTCATAATAAGAAGGAGCCCATAATGTAATTTGGGATTGGTGCGGTAGTGCAATAATAACTCTTTAGTGGTATGAGTTATTATTGATCGACTTGAATTAGGTGTTCGGGGCGAACACAGGAAGCTCAAGCTCATCGAGAGACCAAAATCAATTTCTCCTCTCGGTCCCTGTTATAGCCTTTATAAATTCTTGTATCCATAAAGTCCACTTCTTACCCAAGTAATGGGTCGGCCACATCCTTGCTTGGTGCAAGGGGGTCGGCCAAGCATGAGCTTAGAAGCCAAGAGGTGGCCGGCCAAGCTTGGTGCCCAAGCTAGGGGCCGACCACTAGAAAAGGAAAAGGAAGTTTTGTTTTTAAAACAAAATTTTGTTAAAATCTTTCCTTATTTATAGTTATCTACAATAATTAAAAGAGAGATTTTATTTTATTAAAATATTTCCTTTTTTTTGTAGTTATCTACAATGGTTAAAAGAAAATTTTTATTTTTCCTTTTATAGCCATCCACATGGTTTTAAAAGAGAGTTTTAAAATTTTAAAATCTTTCCTTTTATAGTTATCTACAAAGGATTAAAGAGAGATTTTAATTTTATTAAAATCTTGCTTTATTTATAGTTATCTTGAGAGATTTTAATATTTGATAAAACTTTCTTTTTTTGTAACCATGATTTAAAAAGAGAAGTTTTAATTAATCTTTCCTTTTTTGTAGTTGTCTACATGTTTTAAAAGAGAGAGATTAATTTTAAAACATTCCTTTTGTTGCCATGTACAATAGGAAATTCAAAAGAGAGAGATTTTAATTGTTGTTAAAATTTCCTTTTTAAAGGGAGGCCATAAATAAGGAAGTTTTAATTATGTTTAAAACTTTCCTTTTTTACCATGACCAAGGATTATAAAAGAGAAGGAGAGGGTGTCTCATGAGATATATAACCTAAGTCTTGCCTCCTCTCCTCTCTTCCTTGTGGTCGATCCTCTCCTTTCTTCTTCTTTCTTTGTTTTCTTTCCCATAACGGTCGGCGACACCTTTCTCCTTGTCTCCTCTTTTGCTTCCTTAGGGCCGGCGGCATCAAGGATTGGAAAATCCTTGTGGTCGGTTGCTTGGAGAGGAAGAAGAGGAGGAGGAGTAGCACTTGGTGGTCAGTTGCTTGGAGGAGAAGAAGAAGAAGGAAATTTCCTATTTTGGCATCCCTTGGTGGCTCGAGAGTCTTGGAGGAGAAGAAGTGGTTCAGGTGGATTTCATCTTGGTAGATCGTCACCCACACGACATCTAAGAGAAGGAGAGGAATACAACAGAAGATCAAGAGATCTTTAGCTACAAAGAAAGGTATAACTAATTAATGGTTTCTGTTTCGAATTAATTAGTTAGTTTTCTTTGCATGGATTCAGAAATACCAACATAAGAGGCTAGCGATTTTATGTATCTATTATGTGCTATCGATTTTGTATTTCGATTTTGTGTTTCTATCTTATGTTTCTATTGTGGTCTCTATAGTTAAACCTATGGTTACTGTAAGAAGTTAAACATTGAATTTCTTTGAAAGGCTTTGTCTAGGAAGTGGTGGATGATCCCATACCCAAGAAGGCCTAGTGCCTAGCCATGTTTAACCTGAAAGTCGATCTTTGAAATATATGTTTAATTATCTTATGTAATATGGTTTAACTTAGGAAGATCACATCGGTTAAACTTGGAGTAAAAATGTTAAGTATCATTTCCAATCCAAGTTTAACTTCTGAAGAGCAATTTGGATTAATAATGTTAAGCATTATTTGCAATCCAAATTTAACTTCAGTAGAGCACATGGGTAGATAGGTTAAGTTCTGTGCTTGTACAAATTTTTGTACAGGGGAAACAGAACGGAATCCAGATGTAGCAACCAACAATAGCATGATAGTAGTAGTAATTAGATCCTATCTCCTTGAGACAAAGATCAAGTTAAAGTCTCAGCTTAGGTTTCCCAAATGGATCTAAGCTGGACTGACGCCTACTATCCTCTCAACTGGGAACACGTCTTCATTGAGTCACTCTCCTCCAGTAACATACCTTCACTTACCTGCCAAACATATGGTCTTTCAGACCTGTTTGGACTTTCTCTGGCCTTGCTTAATATCTGACCAAGCTGATCTACTAAGACTTGTCTACAACACTGAGTTAGCACAATCGATATAAAATGATAAAGAAAAACAGTGTTAGTATTATTCATAATTCACTGGTCCAGTCACATATTACCTAGGGTTACCTCCCCCTAGGGTTGCCCAACTTCACTCACTAGGACTTCCATTGCCTAACTTCACTCACCAGGACTTCCACTACCTAGCTTCACTCACTATGATTCACTCACTATGACTTCCACTACCTAGCTTCATTCACTAGGGCTCGGCTTCACTCACCATGACTTCCATTACCTAGCTTCACTCACTACTGCCTGGGTTCACTCATCATATATGTTGCTGACCTCTAGTGAGTTTACTGATCACTATACCATGTGTATTAGATTCTGATTGGCTATGTGCATTCATTGTGTTAGTTATGATTATGTGCATTTAATATGTCAAATATAATCATGTTCATGTTTCCTTACTAAGACTGTATGATTTAACTTTCATATTTGATATTGATCATGTACTATCATATCTATTATCTGCTAAGTCACCCAGACTCACCACCCTCGTTTGTACATTTATGTTTCTCAGGTAACATATAGATGTTGCAGAGTCGATTGGAGTATCTTATTTGCCAGTCCCACATCATATCTGAGGATGATCTTTACTTTGCTTTTGTTTCACTTGAATTTCTTTAGATTTTATGGACTTGACATTGTAATAATTTGACTTGTGTTAGTTAGAGCCCTAGACACAATCATATGATGATTGTTGTATGGACTCATTGTATCATATACCTATGTATATAAAGGTATTTGTTTAGGTTATTATACTTACTTGTATTGGTTCCAAATAACTAAGTATAATACCATCCTTGAGAAGAAGGTTCTTATCTATATCAATCGATTGGTTGAATCGATAATGAGATGATATAGAGAATACTACTCTTAATCATTACTAGTCGAGTATTAACATTCAGGGACAATGTTAATGCGACGAGACTAGCATGTAGGTCAACTCGATGACTTGATCTCACAAGTCATGGATATGGAGATATCAAGTTGACACATGAGTATGCATTGGAGAATATATAATGAATGACCCTCCATGAGAAAGTATCATGGATCGTTATATGAGTGTCATATACTTTCTCATGTGGCTATTAGTATGACTATTAATCCTTGGACCTGAAGTCACCATGGTTCCCTACATAAAGAGTTGCATACTTTGGCTTCATCAAACGTCACCCATAACTGGGTGGACTATAAAGGCGATTACTGGGTATGTAACAAATTATGCGGAGGGATGTGAGTGATGTAGATGGGATCTATCCCTCCTATATAACGAGAGTGACATCGTTATTCTTGATAGAGTGAGACCACTAAGTGCATGGCCATGCCCAAATGAGTCAATATGAGATATTGAGCTCATTTGATTATAGTGAGTCTACTTGGAGTTCAAGATTTAGATTGATCAGAGGATGACACCGTCTATGCCTCAAATTGATCAATCTAGATGTCAAGGATAGAAGGACATTATCATATATTGTAAAGGGTCACAATTAGTAGTCACAAGGTGATGTTGGATCTCAACATTCTTGTAACTTGGGTAGTAATGATATGTTGCTAAATACCGCTCATTACTTATGCTTCTAAACGAGTTTAAGAGCATTGCCAACGTTACAAGAACCTATAGGGTCACACATAAAGGGCAATTAGATGGAGATTAGGTTCATATGATGAACCAAAGAGGATTAGGTTCATGTGATGAACCAAATTAGATTAAGAGTAATCCAAACTAGACTAATTGAGTTGGACTCAATTTGATTCATGTGTCCAATGAGTCTAATTTATATTATGACTCATTGAATAAATTTAATTTAATGGATAGAGATTCAATAAATTAAATTGACTTGAATCAAAGGTTGGATTTGATCAACCATGGGAGAATTTAAATCAAGTTTGACTTGACTTGAGAAGGAAGATGAAGAGTCAAGTTTGACTTGACCTTGACTTGACCAAATGCCATGTCATTGTGACTTGGCATAGGGCCCGCTAATGATGAAGTGCCATATCATCAAAGGTTACATGAGTGTGTGCCACCTCATCAGGGAGACCAAGAGTTGTGACCCTTGGTATACCATGGAGATAAAAACTCCTCCATTAAGTGGTCGGCCACTTAAGTGTGCATTTGGTGTGCTTGTGTAACTCCATCTTCTTCCTCCTCTCTTCTCTTCTCTTCTCTCCCTCTCCTCCTCCTTGGCCGAACACCTTTAGAGTGCTAGCACACTCTAAGTGTTTTCTCCATCTCTATTGTTCGTGTGGATACGTATAGAGGTGTGTCCACTTGAACACACTTGAGATCCGACAAATTTTGGAAGAGCGGGATTCGCGAAGGGCTTCGCTACAAGGGTAATCTCTTAACCATGTATTGTTAGTTAGAACCCTAGAGTCAATCATTTGATGATTGTATTATGGACTTGTTGTATCATATTCTTATATAAATAAAGGCATTTATTGTTTTGGTTATAATACTTACTTGTATTAGTGCCAAATAAACTAAGTATAATAGCGTCCTTGAGTAGTAGGTTCTCACCTATATCAATCGGTTAGTTGAACCGATAGTGAGATGATATAGGGAACACTACTCTTAATCATTCCTAGTCGAGTATTAACATTCAGAGACAATGTTAATGCAATAAGACTAGTATGTAGGTCAACTCGATGACTTGATCTCACAAGTCATCGATATAGAGATATCAAGTTAACACATGGGTATGCATTGGAGAATGTATACTGAATGACCCGCCATGAGAAAGTATCATGGATCGTTATATGAGTATCATATACTTTTTCATGTGGCTATTAGTATGACTACTAGTCCTTAGACCAGAAGTCACCATGGTTCCCTACATAAGAAGTTATGTACTTTGGTTTCGTCAAACGTCACCCGTAACTGGGTGGACTATAAAGGCGATTACTGGGTATGTAACGAATTATGTAGAGGGATGTGAGTGATGTAGATGGGATCTATCCCTCCTATATGACGGGAGAGACATCGATATTCTTGATAGAGTGAGACCACGAAGTGCATGGCCATGCCCAAATGAGTCAATATGAGATATTGAGCTCATTTGATTTAGTGAGTCTACTTGGAGTTCAAGATTTAGATTGATTAGAGTATGACACGGTCTATGCCTCACATTGATCAATCTAGATGTCTAGAATAGAAGGACACTTGTCATATATTGTGAGGAGTCACAATTAGTAGTCACAAGGTGATGTTGGATCTCAACATTCTTGTAACTTGGGTAGTAATGATGTGTTGCTAGATACCGCTCATTACTTATGCTCCTAAATGGGTTTAGGGGTATTGCCAACGTTACAAGAACCTATAGGGTCACACACTAAGGACAATTAGATGGAGATTAGGTTCATATGATGAACCAAGAGGATTAGATTCGTTTGATGAATCAAATTAGATTAAGAGTAATCCAAATTGGGCTAATTAACTTGGACTCAAGTTGATTCATGTGTTCAATGAGTCTAATTTAGATTATGACTCATTGAATCAATTTAATTAAATGAATTAGATTCATTATATTAAATTGACTTAAATTAAATGGTTGGATTAGATCAACCATGAGAGAGATTAAGTCAAGTTTGACTTGACTTGAGAGGAAGAGGAAGAGTCAAGTTTGACTTGACTATATGCCACATCATTAGTGAGTTGGCAAGATGTGGACCAATGATGATGCTCCACATCATCATGATTACTTAAGTGTGTGCCACATCATGGAGGTTACAAACCTCCATTCCATTTAATGTGGTCGGCCACATTAATTGTAATGGAGTTACAATTGTGGCCGGCCACACACAAAAATGAATGGAATTCATTTTTCTCATTCAAGGGGTCATTCACTTCTTCTTCCTCCTTGTGCTCTCTCTTCTTGCTCTCCCTCTCCTATCTTGGCCGAACACCCTAGGTGCTAGCACACCTTGTTTGGTCCTTCTCCATCTAGTGTGTTCGTGTGGATACGTGTAGAGGATTGTCTACGTTGACAATCTTGAGATCCGGTAAGCCGTTGGACTAGCGGGATAGCGAAGGGCATCGCATCGAGGGTAATACTCTTATCTAGTATAGATCTAGAGTTTGTAAACTCGTACTCATATTTTATTTTATTTTTCTTTGCACGGATTCGGTGGCTGGGGCTTTCGGGGTTTCTGCGACACGAAAACGCAGTTTTCGGGGCCCGAAAAATCCAACAGTGGTATCAGAGCCACGTGCAAAGACTTGTATGAGTTTATTTTTATTTTTTATGAAAAATATAGCTTCTGTGATTTTCTGTAAATTTAGGTTTTTTATAGTTTTTATGGGTAATTTTCTCGTAGAAGCGAAGCACAAGTGTTTCGGCACTTGTAGGCTTCCGCTACCGAGAAGATTTTTCCAAAACGGCTTGGTTTCACCCCAAATCCTTTTGGGACAGCGGGCTAAGGCTCTGTAGGATCGATAAGGAACCCTCGTGATGGTTAGATCGCATGTAGGGGCGCTGCCCCTGGCCCCGCAAGGGGATTCGTTCTGCGATTACGCCCGGAAATCGCTAAACGGGACCGCTGGGAAATTTTACTCGTAAAAATTGTAAAAATTGGTATTAAAATTGCAGAAAATTATAGAAAATACATAATTTAGAATTATGGCCCTAAAGACCCAATTGGATTGGAATAAATGTGTTGTAATTCATAATACGACCTACGTGTCGTGATGTGATGTGCATGTTGTATTTTTATTCGCGACCTGCGCGTCGTGTCTTTCTCTATTTTATATTCTTGTTGTAAATTAGTTTAGACTTGAATGTAACTCGAGTTTCAAAATTGTAATGTACAAAATTAGAGCGGTGGAAGGTCCACTCAAGACGGAGTTACGAAGAGGGCGCGGGCAACACAAGGTGGTTAAAGGGAGGAGCTTGAGAAGCTGTTGACCCTAGGTTGACCATCCGATTTTCTCATTGGCTTGAGAAGATCGTAGTAGGGCCATGACTAATCATGAATTAATTTAATTAATTGCTTGTGTATATGTGATGCTTGATTAAGTAATTAATTAGTGCCTAACGATTAGATTAGATCTAAGTCGTGTACATGATGCACCCTTCGATTAGATTAGATCTATCGAGTATATGATACACATCATCGTTTAGATTAGATCTAAATTATGTCAACTCTAATGCCTACCGTGTCGTGATACCTATCACTACCTCGATCACATGTGTTGTTGAATCTGCCAAAGCAGAGCAACACATATTATCTTGGTAGGGTACAGAGGGACAATCTTGGTCCCACTTATCAACGCATGGGCGAATACAAACTCAATTAGATTGAGTATTCCTAGTTAACTCGGTTGGATCGAGTACAACTATAGGCATTCTTCCAATAGTTGGAAAGATAGGACATAAATCACATTTATATTAATTCTTGGGCGTATTAGCCAAAGCTAACTCAAGTTTTAATATAACTGCGGATAATGATCCTATAAACAAGAGTTGCATAGAGATGTAATTGGTAAATCGTTACCTACCGATCATACTAAGTCTTGGGCGTATTAGCCAAAGCTAACTCAAGGGTTAGTATGATGTGGATCTTGTCCCACATGAATTATAGAATTCAATGGGAACATCATTTAGTTAAAGGCCTAATTAAATGATTTAAAAAATATGATATTTATTTTCTACATTTTTTTTCTGTTGTAGATAAACCATGACGTCGAATACGAACACCTTCTCTCTGCGTTCTGTCCTTGAGAAGGACAAGCTCAACGGAGCAAATTTCTTGGACTGGTACAGGAACTTGAGAATAGTTCTCACCCAGGAACGTAAACTGTACGTTCTGGAGCAGCCCATTCCGGAGGCTCCTCCTGCCAATGCCACTCGAGCAGACAAAGATGCTTGCAAGAAGCATCAAGATGATGCATTAGATGTGTCTTGTCTAATGCTCACGACCATGAACTCTAAGCTTCAGAAGCAACACGAGTTAATGGGCGCTTACGATATGGTTGAACATCTTCGTCAACTGTATCAAGGACAAGCGAGGCATGAGAGATTTGAGATCTCAAGGGCACTGTTTCAGTGCAAGATGTCAGATGGGGCTCCCGTAGGCCCATATGTACTCAAAATGATTGGGTACATAGAAAACCTACAGAGGTTGGGATTCCCGCTTGGCCAAGAGTTGGCCACTGACCTGATCTTGCAATCCTTGCCGGATAGCTATAGTCAGTTCGTTCTAAACTACAATATGAACGAAATTGATAAGCCACTGCCCGAGCTACTTAGCATGTTAAGAACTGCTGAGCTGAACCTTAAGAAGGCTAAGCCCCACTCTATTCTGATGGTTCATAAACACAAGGGCAAGGGTGAGCCCAAAGGCAGGGAAAAGTCCCAAGCCAAGGGTAAAGGCAAGGCACTGAAGCCTAAAGGAGGAGTCGCCAAGGATGCTACCTGCTTCCACTGCGGTCAGACCGGACACTGGAAGAGGAATTGCAAGGTGTACCTGGAAGATCTTAAGAAGAAGCGAAGTGAGACTTCCACTTCAGGTATATATGTTATAGAAGTCAATCTATCTATTTCTTCATCATAGGTATTAGATACCGGATGTGCATATCACATTTGTACTAATGTGCAGGCGCTGAGAAATAGCAGGGCATTAGCGAAGGGCGAGGTGGACCTACGCGTAGGCAATGGAGCACAGGTTGATGCTGTTGCTGTAGGGGCTTATTTTCTATCTCTTCCCTCTGGGCTTGTATTAGAGTTGAATGATTGTTGTTATATGCCTGTATTAACTAAGAATATAATTTCAATTTCTTGTTTGGATAAGAAAGGTTTCTCTTTTATTATAAAGGACAAATGTTGTTCTGTTTATTTAAAAGATATGTTCTATTGTAGTGCACCTCTGATGAACGGACTCTACATTCTAGATCTTGAAAGCCCTATCTATAACATAAATACCAAGAGGTTCAAGTCAAATGACCTGAACTAAACCTATCTCTGGCACTGTCGCTTAGGTCATATAAATGACAAGCGCTTATCCCAGCTCCATAAGGATGGTTTGCTGGACTCATTTGATTTTGAATCTTATGAGACGTGCGAGTCATGCCTACTAG
The DNA here is from genome assembly GCF_018446385.1 of Zingiber officinale. Lineage (NCBI taxonomy): Eukaryota > Viridiplantae > Streptophyta > Magnoliopsida > Zingiberales > Zingiberaceae > Zingiber > Zingiber officinale. The sequence continues at coordinate 50,113,757 of NC_055998.1, read as the reverse complement.
GCAAGATGACCAAGACTCCCTTTAGTGGGCACAGCGAAAGAGCGACTGATTTGTTAGGACTCATACATAGTGATGTATGTGGCCCTTTCAATGTCGCTGCTAGAGGCGGTTATAGGTACTTCATCACATTTACTGATGACATCAGTAGATATGGTTATGTGTACTTGATGACACATAAGTCAGAATCCTTTGAAAAGTTTAAAGAATTCAAGAATGAAGTACAGAACCAGCTTGGCAAGAGTATTAAGATACTTCGATCAGATCGAGGTAGAGAATACCTTAGCCATGAGTTTCGTGACTACCTAGCTGAGTGTGGGATTCTATCCCAACTCACTCCTCCTGTAACACCATAGTGGAATAGTGTATCCAAAAGGAGGAATCGTACCCTATTAGATATGGTACGATCTATGATGAGTCACACAGAGCTTCCGATATACCTTTGGGGCTATACTCTAGACACGTCAGCTTTTATACTCAACCGAGTTCCATCTAAGGCCGTGAAAAAGACACCATATAGGATATGGACTGGGAGAAATGCCCAGGTGTCTTTCATGAGGATTTGGGGTTGTGAGGCTTACGTTCGATGTCAAGTCTCAGACAAGTTAGGACCCAAATTCGACAAGTGCTATTTTATTGGATATCCCAAGGAAACTAAGGGATATTACTTCTACATTCCCAGTTAGCACAAGGTAGTTGTGGCAAAGACTGGGGTCTTTCTAGAAAGGGACTTTGTTGCTAGAAAGACTAGTGGGAGCACGTTCGATCTTGAAGAAGTTCAAGATGTGAATAATAGCACTGAAGCCTCGATGGAAGTTGAACTGGAACCACAAAGAGTTGTGGATGATGTTGTTCCACAAAGAGTTAAGGAACAACAACCAGTTCAAGTAGACATACCTCTTCGCAGGTCTGATAGAGTACGTCGTCAGTCTGAGAGATACTCATTTCTCTTGTCTGACCATGATGACGTTATGCTCATAGAGGATGAGCCTACCACTTATCAGAAAGTTGTGATGAGACCAGATTCCGAGAAATAACTAGAGGCCATGAGATCCGAAATGGAATCCATGTACACCAACCAAGTATGGACTTTGGTTGATCCACCTGAAGGGGTAAAACCCATTGGGTGTAAGTGGGTCTTTAAGAGAAAAACTGACATGGATGGACTTATCTATAAGGGTCGCTTGGTAGCTAAAGGTTTCAAGCAGATTCATGGTATTGACTATGATGAAACCTTTTCTCCAGTAGCGATGTTTAAGTCCATTCGGATCATGCTTGTTATTGCAGCTTACCATGACTATGAGATATGGCAGATGGATGTCAAAACCATATTTTTGAATGGAAACCTACTCGAGGATGTGTACATGACACAACCTGAGGGTTTTGTAGATCCACAGCATACTGGCAGAGTATGCAAGCTGCATAGGTCCATTTATGGACTAAAGCAAGCTTCTCGGAGCTGAAATCTTTGATTCGATGATGCAATCAAACAGTTTGGTTTCATCAAGAATGAAGATGAGCCTTGTGTCTACAAGAAGGTTGTAGGGGATATAGTTATCTTCCTCATATTGTATGTGGATGACATACTGCTCATTGGGAAGGACATCCCTATGCTTCAGTCTGTCAAGACCTGGCTAGGGAGTTGCTTCTCAATGAAGGACTTAGGTGAGGCATCCCGCATTCTAGGGATACAGATCTATAGAGATAGATCTAAGAGATTGCTTGGCCTAAGTCAGAGTACATATATTGACAAGGTACTCCTTCGGTTTGCCATGCAGAACTCCAAGAAGAGATTTCTGCCGATGTCATATGGCGTGAGTCTTTCGAAGACTCAAGGTCCCTCTTCTAGAGAGGAGAGAGACCGCATGGATCAGATCCCTTATGCCTCATCCATAGGATCTATTATGTACGCCATGCTATGTACTCGACCTGATGTCTCATATGCTTTGAGCATGACAAGCAGATACCAATCAGATCTAGGTAAAAGTCACTGGATAGCGGTCAAGAATATTCTTAAGTACTTGAGAAGGACTAAAGAATATTTCTTGATATATGGAGGCAATGACGAGCTAGCTGTAAAGGGTTACAGTGATGCTAGCTTCCAGACCGACCAAGATAATTATCGATCGCAGTCAGGGTTCGTATTTTGCATTAATGGTGGTGCTGTGAGCTGGAAGAGTTCGAAGCAGGACACAGTAGCTGATTCTACGACAGAGGCCGAGTACATTGTTGTATCAGAGGCAGCAAAGGAGGCAGTTTGGATTCGCAAGTTCATCACTGAACTTGGGGTGGTTCCCAGTATCGCTGACCCTATTGAGCTCTATTGTGACAACAATGGAGCTATAGCACAGGCGAAGGAACCTCGCTCTCACCAGTGGACCAAACACATACTAAGGCGCTTCCATCTCATTCGAGAGATTATTGAGAGAGGAGATGTGAAGATATGCGAGTACCTACAGAGGCTAACATCACAGATCCCTTGACCAAGGCTTTGGCACAGAGGAAACATGATGGTCACACTAGGTCATTGAGGCTTAGAGCCTACACTGATTAGCACTATGCTAGTGGGAGATTGTTAGTTTGAGCCCTAGAGCCAATCATTTGATAATTGTATTATGGACTTGTTGTATCATATTCTTATATAAATAAAGGCATTTGTTGTTTTGGTTATTATACTTACTTGTATTGGTGCCAAATAAACTAAGTATAATAGCGTCCTTGAGTAGTAGGTTCTCACCTATATCAATCGGTTAGTTGAACCGATAGTGAGATGATATAGGGAACACTAATCTTAATCATTCCTAGTCGAGTATTAATATTCAGGGACAATGTTAATGCAATAATACTAGCATGTAGGTCAACTTGATGACTTGATCTCACAAGTCATGCATATAGAGATATCAAGTTGACACATGGGTATGCATTAGAGAATGTATACTGAATGACCCGCCATGAGAAAGTATCATGGATCTTATATGAATGCCATATACTTTCTCATGTGGCAATTAGTATGACTACTAGTCCTTAGACCCGAAGTCACCATGGTTCCCTACATAAGGAGTTATGTACTTTGGTTTCGTCAAACGTCACCCGTAACTGGGTGGACTATAAAGGCGATTACTGGGTATATAACGAATTATGTAGAGGGATGTGAGTGATGTAGATGGTATCTATCCCTCCTATATGATGGGAGAGACATCGATATTCTTGATAGAGTGAGACCACGAAGTGCATAGCCATGCCCAAATGAGTCAATATGAGATATTGAACTCATTTGATTTAGTGAGTCTACTTGGAGTTCAAGATTTAGATTGATTAGAGGATGACACGGTCTATGCCTCACATTGATCAATCTAGATGTCTAGAATAGAAAGACACTTGTCATATATTGTGAGGAGTCACAATTAGTAGTCACAAAATGATGTTGGATCTCAACATTCTTGTGACTTGGGTAGTAATGATGTGTTGCTAGATACCGCTCATTACTTATGCTCCTAAATGGGTTTAGGGGCATTGCCAACGTTACAAGAACCTATAGGGTCACACACTAAGGACAATTAGATGGAGATTAGGTTCATATGATGAACCAAGAGGATTAGATTCATTTGATGAATCAAATTAGATTAAGAGTAATCCTAATTGGGCTAATTGAGTTGGACTCAAGTTGATTCATGTGTTCAATGAGTCTAATTTAGATTATGACTCATTGAATCAATTTAATTAAATGCATTAGATTCATTATATTAAATTGGCTTGAATTAAATGGTTGGATTAGATCAACCATGAGAGAGATTAAGTCAAGTTTGACTTGACTTGAGAGGAAGAGGAAGAGTTAAGTTTGACTTAACTATATGCCACATCATTAGTGAGTTGGCAAGATGTGGACCAATGATGATGCTCCACATCATCATGGTTACTTAAGTGTGTGCCACATCATGGAGGTTACAAACCTCCATTCCATTTAATGTGGTCGGCCACATTAATTGTAATGGAGTTACAATTGTAGCCGACCACACACAAAAATGAATGGAATTCATTTTTCTTATTCAAGGGGTCATTCACTTCTTCTTCCTCCTTGAGCTCTCTCTTCTTGCTCTCCCTCTCCTATCTTGGCCGAACACCCTAGGTGCTAGCACACCTTGTTTGGTCCTTCTCCATCTAGTGTGTTCGTGTGGATACGTGTAGAGGATTGTCTACGTTGACAATCTTGAGATCCGGCAAGCCGTTGGACTAGCGGGATAGCGAAGGGCATCGCATCGAGGGTAATACTCTTATCTAGTGTAGATCTAGAGTTTGTAAACTCGTACTCGTATTTTATTTTATTTTTCTTTGCACGGATCCGGTGGCTGGGGCTTTCGGGGTTTCCGCGACGTGAAAATGTGATTTTCGCGGCCCGAAAAATCCAACATGTAGATCTAATGTAGATCTAGGATAGAAAACAAGTACATGAAAAATTTTATCTTCTCATGGATCCGGTGGCATGGGAATTCGGGGTTTCCGCAATGCAAAAAGCGGTTTTTGCGGCTCGAATGTCCCAACAGTGGTATCAGAGCCACGTGCGTAGCGTGTATATGTTTCGTTTGTATTTTTATGAAAAATATCAGATCTGTAAGTTTCTGTAAATTTACGTTTTTTATAGTTTTTATGAGTATTTTTCTTGGAGATGCGAAGCAACAAGTGCTTGGTCACTTGTAGGCATCGTATACCGAGAAAAACCTTCATAAACGGCAAGGTTTCGCCCAAATAGTTTTGGGACAGCGGCTTAAGGCACTGTAAGATCGTAGTAGGACACTCGTGAGACTCATTTCATGAGTAGGGGCGCTTCCCCTAACCCCGCAAGGGAAGTTGTCCCGCGATCGCGCCTGAAAATCACTAAACGGGACCGCCGGGAAATTATAACTCATAAAATTGTAAAAATAGTAGTAAAATTGCATAAATTTATATAAAATACATAATTTAGAATTATATATGTATTTGTGATGGTCATGGCCCGAAAACCCCAATTGGATTGGATACATGTGTTGTAATTCATACTATGACCTGCACGTCATTTTTGTGTGATTGTGCGTGTTGTATATTTAATATGCGACCTGCGCGTCATGCCTTTCTATTTTATTTCCTGTTGTAAAATAGTTTAGACTCGAATGTAACTCAGGTTTCATCTTTGTAATGTACAAAATGGAGCTGTGGAAGGTCCACTCGAGGAGGAGTTACGAGGAGGGTGCGAGCAACACATGGCGATCAAGGGGAGGAGCTTGGAGAAGTTGTTGACCCTAGGTTAACCATCCGATCTTCTCATTGGCTTGAGAAGATCGTAGTAGGGCCATGACTAATTACAATTTAATTAATTTCTTGTGTGTATGCATGTGATGCATGCTAGAGTAGAGTAATTAATTAGTGCCTTAACAATTAGATTAGATCTAAATCGCGTATATGATGCACCACGATTAGATTAGATATAAATCGCGTATATGATACACATCAACGATTAGATTAGATCTTAATTGCGTCAACTCAAAATGTCTACCATGCCATGATACCCATCACTACCTCGATCACATGTTGTTGTTGAATCTACCAAAGCAGAGCAACGCATATTATCTTGGTAGGCTGCAGAGGGACAATCTTGGTCCCGCCTATCAACGCCTGGGTGAGTGCAAACTCAATCAGATTGAGTAAAACTAATTAAACTCAATTGGATCGGGTTTAACTATAGGCATTTTTCAATGGTTGGTAGACAGGTCAAAATCACATTTATATTAACTCTTGGGCGATTTAGCCAAAGCTAACTCAAGTTTTAATATACATGCGGATCTTGATCCTATAAACAAGAGTTGCATAGAGATGTAATTGGTAATTAGTTACCTATCGATCATACTAAGTCTTAGGCGATTTAGCCAAAGCTAACTCAAGGCGTAGTATGATGTGGATCTTGTCTCACAAGAATTATAGTTAGTTGGTTAGAATCTAGTGAGTATGGTTTGACCACATCCATGACTCAATTCTACAAAAGTTCTATAATTCAGTGGGAGCATCGTTTAATTAAAGACCTAATTAAATGATTAGTGGAATATGATATTTATTTTCTGCATTTTCTATTGTAGATTGTCATGTCGTCAAACACGAACACCTTCTCCCTGCGTTCTGTCCTTGATAAGGACATGCTCAATGGAGCTAACTTCCTGGACTGGTACAGGAACCTGAGAATTGTTCTCACTCAGGAAAGGAAACTATACATCCTGGAGACGCCCATTCCCGAGGCACCTCCTGCCACTGCCACGCGAGCTGACTGTGATGCTTATAAGAAGCATTAAGATGACGCATTAGATGTGTCTTGTCTCATGCTCGTGACCATGAACTCTGAACTTCAGAAGCAACACGAGTTGATGGGTGCTTATGATATGGTTGAACATCTTCGTCAACTATATCAAGGACAAGCTAGGCACGAGAGATTCGAGATCTCTAAGGCACTGTTTCAGTGCAAGATGCAAGACGGGACTCCCGTAGGTCTATATGTACTCAAGATGATTGGGTACATAGAAAACCTACAGAGGATGGGATTCCCCCTTGGCCAAGAGCTGGCCACTGACTTGATCTTGCAATCCTTGCCAGAGAGCTACAGTCAATTCGTCATGAACTACAATATGAACGAAATTGACAAGCCACTACCTGAGCTGCTAAGCATGTTGAGAACTGCTGAGCTCAACCTTAAGAAGGTAAAGCCCAACTCCATTTTGATGGTGCAAAAGAGCAAAGGCCAAGGTAAGCCGAAAGGTAAGGGAAAGTCCCAAGCCAAGGGCAAAGGCAAGGCACTGAAACCCAAAGGAGGGGTCGCCAAGGATGCTACCTGCTTCCACTGTGGTCAGACCGGGCACTGGAAGAGGAATTACAAAGTCTACCTAGAAGATCTTAAGAAGAAGAGAAGTGAGATTTCTACTTCAAGTATATATGTTATAGAAGTTAATCTCTCTATTTCTTCATCATGGGTATTAGATACCGGATGTGCTTCTCACATTTATACTAATGTGCAGGCGTTGAAAAATAGCAGGGCATTGATGAAGGAAGGTGGACCTACGAGTAGGCAATAAAGCACGGGTTGATACTGTTGCTGTAGGGACTTACTATCTATCTCTGCCCTCTAGGCTTGTACTAGAACTAGATGAATGTTGTTATGTGCCAGCTCTTACTAAGAACATAATTTCAGTTTCTTGTTTGGATAAGAAAGGTTTTTCATTTATAATAAAGAACAAATGTTGTTCAGTTTATTTAAATGATATGTTATATTATAGTACACCTCTGATGAACGGACTCTACATTCTAGACTTAGAGAACCCCATCTATAACATAAATACCAAGAGGTTCAAATCAAATGAAATAAACCAAACCTATCTCTGGCATTGTCGCTTAGGTCATATAAATGACAAACGCTTATCCCACCTCCATAAAGATGGTTTGCTGAACTCATTTGATTTTGAATCATATGAGACATGTGAGTCATGCATACTAGGCAAGATGACCAAGACTCCCTTTAGTAAACACAGAAAAAGAGCGACTGACTTGTTAGGACTTATACATAGTGATGTATGTGGCCCTTTCAATGTCGCTGCCAGAGGTGATTATAGGTACTTCATTACCTTTACTGATCACTTCAGTAGATATGGTTATGTGTATTTAATGACACATAAGTCAGAGTCCTTTGAAAAGTTCAAAGAATTCAAGAATGAAGTACAAACCCAGCTTGGCAAGAGTATTAAGATACTTCAATCAGATCGAGGTGGTGAATACCTTAGCCATGACTTTCGTGACTATCTAGCTGAGTGTGGGATTTTATCCCAACTTACTCCTCCTGGAATGCCAAAGTGGAATGGTGTATTCGAAAGGAGGAATCATACCCTATTAGATATGGTACGGTCTATGATGAGTCACACAGATCTTCCTATATCTCTTTGGGGCTATACTCTGGACACAGCAACCTTCATACTCAACCGTGTTCTATCCAAGGTTGTGATAAAGACACCATATAGGCTATGGACTGGGAGAGATGCCCAGGTGTCTTTTATGAGAATTTGGGGTTGTGAGGCTTACGTTCGACGTCAAGTCTTAGACAAACTGGGACTCAAATCCGATAAGTGCTATTTTATAGGATATCCCAAGGAAACGAAGGGATATTACTTCTACATTCCCAGTCAACACAAAGTAGTTATGGCTAAGATTGGGGTTTTTCTAGAAAGAGACTTTGTTTCTAGAAAAACTAGTGGGAGTACGTTCAATCTTGAAGAAGTTCAGGATATGAACCATAGCACTGAAGCCTTGATGGAAGTTGAACTGGAACCACAAAGTGTTGTGGATGAAGAGATTGTTCCATAAGGAGTTGAGGAACAATAACCAATTCAAGTAGACATACCTCTTCGCAGGTCTGATAGGGTACGTCGTCAGCCTGAGAGATACTCATTTCTCTTGTCTGACCATGATGATGCTATGCTCATTGAGAATGAGCCTACCTCTTATCAGGAAGCTATGATGAGACCAGATTCTGAAAAATGGCTAGAGGCCATGAGATCCGAAATGGAATCCATGTACACCAACCAAGTATGGACTTTGGTTGATCCACCTGAGGGGGTCAAACTCATTGGGTGTAAGTGGATCTTTAAGAGAAAGACTGACATTGATGTACTTATATATAAGAGTCGTCTGGTAGCTAAAGGTTTCAAGCAAATTCATGGTATTGACTATAATGAAACCTTTTCTCCAGTAGCAATGTTTAAGTCCATTCGGATCATGCTTGCTATTACAGCATACCACGATTATGAGATCTGGCAGATAGATGTCAAAATCACGTTTCTGAATGGAAACTTACTCGAGGATGTGTACATAACACAACCTGAGGGTTTTGTAGATCCACAGCATACTGGCAGAGTATGCAAGCTGCATAAGTCCATTTATGGACTAAAGCAAGCTTCTCGAAGTTGGAATCTTCGATTTGATGATGCGATCAAACAGTTTGGTTTCATCAAGAATGAAGATGAACCCTGTGTCTACAAGAAGGTTGTAGGGAACACAGTTGTCTTCCTTGTATTGTATGTGGATGACATACTACTCATTGGGAACGACATTCCTTTGCTGCAATCTATAAAGACTTGGATAGGGAATTATTTCTCAATGAAGGACTTAGGTGAAGCAGCCCGTATTCTAAGCATATAGATCTATAGAGATCTATCTAAGAGATTACTTGGCCTAAGTCAGAGTACATATGTTGACAAGGTATTACTACGGTTTTCCATGTAGAATTCCAAGAAAGGATTTCTGCCGATGTCACATGGTGTGAGTCTTTCGAAGACTTAAAGTCCCTCTTCTAGAGAGGAGAGAGACCGCATGGATAAGATCCCTTATGCTTCAACCATAGGATCTATCATGTACTTCATGCTATGTACTCGTCCTGATGTTTCGTATGCTTTGAACATGACGAGTAGATACCAGTCAGATCCAAGTGAAAGTCACTGGATAGCAGTCAAGAATATTCTTAAGTACATAAGAAGGACTAAAGAATATTTCTTGATATATGGAGGCGATGATGAGCTAGCTGTAAAGGGTTACAGTGATGCCAGCTTCCAAACTGACCAGGATGATTATAGATCGTAGTCTGGGTTTATGTTTTGCTTGAATGGTGGTGCTGTGAGCTGGAAGAGTTCAAAGCAGGACATAGTTGCTGATTCTATAACAGAGGCTGAGTATATTGCTGCATCAGAAGAGCAAAGGAGGTAGTTTGGATCCGCAAGTTCATTACTGAGCTTGGGGTAGTTCCTAGCATAGCCGATCCGATAGAGCTCTATTGTGACAACAATGGAGCAATTGCATAGGCTAAGGAACCTCGCTCACACCAGCGGACCAAACACATACTACGGCTCTTCCATCTCATTCGAGAGATCATCGATAGAGGAGATGTGAAGATTTGCAGAGTACCCACAGAGGTTAATATCGTTGATCCCTTGACCAAGGCTTTGGCACAGAGAAAGCATGATTGTCACACTAGGTCATTGGGCCTTAGAGCCTACACTGATTGACACTAGTGTTAGTGGGAGATTGTCAGTTAGAGCCCTAGAGTCAATCATATGATGATTGTTGTATGGATTCATTGTATCATATTCCTATGTATATAAAGGCATTTGTTTTGGTTATTATACTTACTTGTATTGGTGTCAAATAACTAAGTATAATAGCGTCCTTGAGTAGAAGTTTCTTATCTATATCAATCGATTGGTTGAATCGATAGTGAGATGATATAGAGAACACTACTCTTAATCATTCCTAGTCAAGTATTAACATTCAGGGACAATGTTAATGCGACGAGACTAGCATATAGGTCAACTCGATGACTTGATCTCATAAGTCATCGATATAGAGATATCAAGTTGATACATGGGTATGCATTGGAGAATGTATACTGAATGACCCGCCATGAGAAAGTATCATAGATCGTTATATGAGTGTCATATACTTTCTCATGTGGCTATTAGTATGACTATTAGTCCTTGGACCTGAAGTCACCATGGTTCCCTACATAAAGAGTTGCATACTTTGGCTTCGTCAAACGTCACCCGTAACTGGGTGGACTATAAAGGTGATTACTGGTATGTAACAAATTATGCGGAGGGATGTGAGTGATGTAGATGAGATCTATCCCTCCTATATAACGGGAGTGACATCGTTATTCTTGATAGAGTGAGACCACTAAGTGCATGGTCATGCCCAAGTGAGTCAATATGAGATATTGAGCTCATTTGATTATAGTGAGTCTACTTAGAGTTCAAGATTTAGATTGATCAGAGGATGACACCGTCTATGCCTCAAATTGATCAATCTAGATGTCAAGGATAGAAGTACATTATCATATATTGTGAAGGGTCACAATTAGTAGTCACAAGGTGATGTTAGATCTCAACATTCTTGTAACTTGGGTAGTAATGATGTGTTGGTAGATACCACTCATTACTTATGCTTCTAAACGGGTTTAAGAGCATTGCCAACGTTACAAGAACCTATAGGGTCACACATAAAGGACAATTAGATGGAGATTAGGTTCATATGATGAACCAAAGAGGATTAGGTTCATGTGATGAACCAAATTAGATTAAGAATAATTCAAACTAGACTAATTGAGTTGGACTCAATTTGATTCAGGTGTCCAATGAGTCTAATTTAAATTATGACTCATTGAATTAATTTAATTTAATGGATAGAGATTCAATAAATTAAATTGACTTGAATCAAAGGTTGGATTTGATCAACCATGGGATAATTTCAGCCAAGTTTGACTTGAGTTGAGAGGGAAGATGAAGAGTCAAGTTTGACTTGACCTTGACTTGACCAAATGTCATGTCATTGTGACTTGGCATTGGGCCGGCCAATGAGGATATGCCACATCATCAAAGGTTACATGAATGGGTGCCACCTCATGAGGGAGACCAAGAGTTGTGACCCTTGATATACCATGGAGATAAAAACTCCTCCATTAAGTGGTCGGCCACTTAAGTGTGCATTTGGTGTGCTTGTGTAACTCCATCTTCTTCCTCCTCTCTTATGTTCTCTCCCTCTCCTCCTCCTTGGCCGAACACCTTTAGAGTGCTAGCACACTCTAAGTGTTTTCTCCATCTCTATTGTTCGTGTGGATATGTATAGAGGTGCGTCCACTTGAACACACTTGAGATCCGACAAATTTTGGACGAGCGGGATTCGCGAAGGGCTTCGCTACAAGGGTAATCTCTTAACCATGTAGATCTAATTTAGATCTAGGATAGAAAACAAGTACATGAAAAATTTTATCTTCGCACGGATCCGGTGGCATGGGAATTCGGGGTTTTCGCAACGCAAAAAGCGATTTTTGCGGCTCGAATGTCCCAACAACTTGGACTTGGTGTTTAGCCTTGTGACACCATTTGTTGTTTTGTTGGTTGTTGTGTAATTCAAGCAGGCTCACAATCAATCATTTTTGGTTTATGCGGCTTATCCTATGTCTTCCGATTTATTTTTGTTTTAGCCATGTGGGTTGCTTATATCCTGAGTGGTTATGTATGTTTCCAAGCGTGTGGACTATAGTTATTATACTTGTATAGCTGTGTAAATATGTATTTAGATTTTTTACATTATCATAAGAGTGGAGATGTTGTCCGTTTATTGGGAAGGGACTACTTCGGGATGTGACACCGACAATAACACTGCCTAGGCATGCCAATTGGCATGGTAGTGCTTGCCCTAGCTGCGGATGCATGCCCAACTATGCCAAATGGCATGGCCGTATAGTGGAGAACATGAGGGGGCACAACCCCCACCTATAAAAAGGGTCTTTCTCCCCTTTTTAACCTATCCTTGGTTTGGAGCTCCGTCCCCTTCTTTAGGAAGGGTTTTCCCTTCTAGGAGAAACCCTAGAGCCTCTATCTTCAAGAAGTCCAACCTAGAAGAATGACAACGCATCGCTAAGCATTTCTCTTCTTCTTTCTTTATGATTTGAGTTGTAGAATTCTAATTTTTATGTCTTTAGATTGTTTCTTCTTCGCAATGGAGTAGACCTCCAATTCTTAGGATGTAAGGAGTAATTTTGATGTGTTGTTGATGTATGAATTATGTATATGTCATTTTCATGTTCAATGAATTGTTTCACTACAACAAAAACCCTCATAGACATCAGTTTTCCACCAGTGTCTATTTCATTTTCGACCGATGTCTATGAAGCCGATGTAAAAGGTCTGCCATTTTAGACATCTGTTTAAAACCGGTGTAGTATCACTTAATGACACCGATCTTCGAATCGGTTATTAATCGGTGTAGTATCATTTAACGACATCGTTTCATCAACGGTGTAAAACCGATGTAATATTGAATGTTAATAACACCAGTTTTGGCAGCGGTAAGTGACCGATGTAATATTAGTTAATAACACCGGTTTTGCAGCGGTGGAAAACCGATGTAATATGGATATTTTTTAACAATTTGATTTCCGAAACAATGAAAAACTGACAATAATAAAAAAATACACAAAATATTCACAAATTATACAAATATTCTTCATTCAACAATATCCATAAAATACACAAATATTCACAAATTATATAAATAATCTTCTTACAACAATATCCATAAAATACCCAAACATTCTTTTTACATCAAAAGCTAGCTAATAGATATCAAAATCAAGGTAGAACATTCTTTTAACAACACATCAAGGTAGAACTGCACTTCAAATGTAATCTAGCATGCATTCAGCCCACTCGAACCGCACTTCATCAATTTCAACTTTAGAGTACTTGAGATTTGTAAACTGTAAAAACACATAAATAATATATTAGTAAAGATGTAATTTTGAAAGCTGGAAATGATAAAGATGCAATTTTGAAAGCTGGAAATGGTAAAGATGCAATTTTGATTTATTTATTTTTTCCAAATATCTGCTCTAGCTCTAACGAGGCCAATCTAAAGATGCAATTTTGAAAGCTGGAAATCAAGCATTTTAAAAGCTTTTCAGTGATCTGATTTTGGGATGAGAACTACCAATAAACTAAATTTGGAATGCAAAATATCTAAACCAAAGAAAGTCCCTTTCTAATTGATACTTGCAACAAAGATAATCTACAATACTTTATACAAAGTTAATTCATGATCAGGACCCAATAATCCACCATATGTCAAATAACTAAAACAAATGTGTACATGTATCAAATAAAATAGAATACTGAGTTTTTAAAGGCTGCTGTGGAAGATAACGAATATAACATAGAATCTAAAACTTTCATATATGACACTTAGTATATGCTGCTTAGAATATAACATAGATAATTTGCTCCTTCTAATTCAAGTGTACAGATTGATAAGAACCGACAGCATCATACAACAAATTACTAGGCATGATAATGGTTGAACAAAGAAATATGACTACACAACAAATCCAGTGAAGGAAGCATAGAATAACAAAGCTACCTCTGATGAAGAGATATACTATTTATTGTACTACCTCTGATGCCATCTTCCAAATCTCATAAGCAAGAATGCAACTGTGCCCTTTGTATACACATGGCTAATAGACATAATACAATAAGGAGCAAAAGCTATAAAAATCATTGTAACAAAAGCATAGCATCCGGTTTGTATCAAAAAAATCATTGTAACAAAAGCATAGCATCCGGTTTGTATCAAAAAAATCATAGCAAGCACCAGGGGAAAAGCATAGAAATTATCAAAATCACCAGGGGAAAAGCATCCGGTTGTTCACAAAAAAATCATTGTAACATAGAAACACATCAAGCACCAGGGGAAAAGCATAGCAGCAGCAAGATCTCAAAAGCTAAGAGACGTTCATAATCAATCAAAATCAATGAGTTTGTATCAGTTATGATACTGAAATAGTGTTGGAAAATGCAACAAATTATCTTTAGGGCTTATATGCAAAATGAAAAATATTGTATTATTACCATTGCTGGAAGTGAATCCTTGTGGTCAACTCCAAAATTTTCAATTATATCTTCCATATATCGCATGATATAAAAACCACATTGCTCCGCATCCGGTTGTTGAGGAGCCTATGTTAGAAAAGAAATATTGGAATAACTCCTTCAAGGATAGTGAAACAGTTGCTAATCAAAAGGACATACGTTGACAACTACCCATGTTGGTTGTTTTTTCCCTTTCCTTCCAGCCTCCGCATTATACATTTTCAAGGCCCTTCATGCATATAACCCGTGGAAATTGTATTGCCACATCAAAATACATATATGTTTTAACAAAGGTAAGAAAAGAAGCCAAAAAAACTTATGAAAGACACTGGGTCAAATCCAAGAGGTCATTCCATCAATTATTAAAGTCCAAGCCATCATGTCCTTCAAGAATTCCCAACAAGTACATGTGTACATTATAAATTCATACAGAAAACACATAAAAATAAAACATGTTCTGTACACTTTCAACGGAATATTTTGCATTGTTTAGTTTGAAAATTACCACACTATATCTATAGTTTAATTCAGTGTTCAAAAGAACAACTTTAATGAATGATTTTAATTATTTGGTTCAAATTGAAGCAACCCACATGTATGAAGGTTGATTTGCTTTTGTTATATTTCTTGATGAAAATGATTTAATTCAGTTGTATTAAGAGGTCTTGTTCAAATTGTACTACAGCCAGTTACAACTGAAAGAAATATTTCTTAGGTGATTTCACTAGTAATCAATTTTCCGATTCTGAAACTAAGATTAAAGCAGGAAAACCCCAGCCATCAATTTGCAGCTTCTAAGTATCAAACTTAATGGCATAGAAACAAGGTAAACGTTGACATGAAAATTGATTGTGCTAATTATTTCAGATGGATCGCTTAAAAATCAATGTTCACTAAACGAACCTTTTATCCATTAGATTCTTTGATAAGCAAATAAGAACTTAAATAAATAAATCATAAAATAAAATTTAAGAACCATCAAAATGATAAAGATCTTAAAGAAGATGTCGTATGACATTCACCCATGAGACAGGGAATTTATCACATTCTCCAAACAAAAAAATTACAATTAGCGTGAGAAAATATAAAACAGAAAGTGTAGGATGACATAAATGAACATAAAATTCCCAATTTCCCTTGCTATTCCGACTGCCTTCAAGAGTTAACACACCAATTGCTTGTAAAAGCTAATTTTCATAAATTACAAATTGGTTGAACGTGAGTCACCATGAGCAAGACACAACACTGAGTTGATCAAATACGCACCAGATGATGGTAATATTGAAGTTGGAATTAACATCAATGTGGCTTAAAGTGTTGACTTAGAACAATGAGCAGTCTTGTAACATCTTCACAATGCATATATTAGAAACTAAATTCAAAATCCCTCTACATAGTTAGGAAAGATTATTAACAATTTCATCATTGTCAAATATAAAGGCACCTTTTTTCCTGGCCTCACAAGGCGCAAGGCAACTTCTGCTGCTGTATTGGCTGCAACAATCACATCTGCTGCTCTACCAGTCACTGGTCCTTCCTGTATAACATGAGTGTGTGCCACCACAGTAATAAACCCATCAATATGACACCCCATGTCACTACAACACAGAGAAGATATTGCCAAAAAACCTCAGAAGAATTAAATCGTAGAGAGTCACAAAACAATCTAGATAATCAACATATACATTTTAACGATGTCATTTTCTTCCAATCTAGATAATCAACATATACATTTTAACGATGTCATTTTCTTCCAGTACATTCTCGTCATTGCCAAGCTTAGCTTGAAATAACATAATACAAGCATGATAGAGTGCCAAGGGTCCCCACAGATCTGTCCATATGACTTGAAATAAAGAGAAATAACCACTTAAATTAGAGGGATCAAACAAATTTATGAAGATAAAAAAATAACTACACAATAATGTCAAACTACTTGAATCATCAACTTTTTACTAAAATAAGGAAAGCCCTAGTGACCAGAAAAGTAAAAGTAGAAAATACTACAGCCAAGACTAGAATCTAACAAAATTAGTGTAATTATAAATTTGTCCATAAATAAGTCAATTCTCTAAATCAAGGATTACACATCAAACTTTGTGATCAAGTCTATTAACGCGGTCACTAATAAAAAAGAAAGTTCATAGGGTATCCATTAGTAGACATCTCTATGGCACAAGTTTGTTTTTGTTTGACAATAAAAAAACAGATAAAGATCTTTTAAGATACAAAAAAATGCTATAAACATGCAATTATTATCACAATAACTGGCAGTCATTTCATCAAAACAAGATATTTTTTTCAAATTATTCCTGGCAAACCAGATCATCCAGAAGCAGTTCAATATGAGGGAAGACGGGCTATAAAGAAACATGGTTAAGAGTGATGCAACTAGGTACATATTGAAATGAACAAAAAATAACAACAAATTGGAGAACTGCATCATCATCCAAGAAGGAAATCTAAAAATGAATATATATATATATATATATATATATATATATTTTACAAAGCAAGAATCATGTAAAAACTATAGTTATTTAAAACTGAAATAAATCAGCCAAGCAAAGATAAATTTCATGGCAAGCAAATAATTATCTCATCACTGCTAGAATACAATCAAATGAACTAAGATAAATACAGTCAAATGAACTAGCTAAACATAGTAGGGTATTTGCATTTAGCAACTACAATTAGGACGCTTGTATGCTAATTACTTTGTGTGAATTCCTACTATATCAACCACAGTAAATTTATCTAATACCATTAAAGGATTTTGTCATTTACTGTCAAAGAAATCATCTAATATCAAATTACCAATTAATGGTGATAATGAACTTTAATTTTTCTTGTATTCCAATACACTATTGTACTTCCAGTAGAATCAAATTGCTTATTTTCAGATGAATAGGCGCAAACATAAAAATTAGTAAAATTAAAATTAAAAAATGGACTTACCTTAGCTCCTTCATCGCCAATATTATTTCCTGATAGGTTCAGAGTTTTAAGCATGGTATTCGTCTGAAGAACACCATCAAGTGTCTTTAGGCCAACTACTGTAATCCCATTGCCAAAAAAATCAACTTCCTCTACTGCCTGAGACTTGGAAAAAAACTAATGAGATGCTAAATGACACTAAAAAAAGTTATGCTTAAATGTCTTGCTTAAGTAATGTCATACCTATAAGAGTCTAGTTCAGCAATAGTTTACAAGTAGGAATAAGAAAAAAAGTAAGGTTATGGAAAAGGAAGGAAAAGAACTAACCTGATTGTAACCAAGGCTTTCAGCAAGAAAAAACAGACCATCATCACCAAAGTTACGACCTAACAGAATCATGAATTTGTTAAATATCTACAAGTATTCCATTACCTTGGTAAAGTAAATGTAAGTTTAATCCCATGAAAAAGTTATCTCAGCATATTCATTACCAGATATTAGATTTAGAAATAATCAGTTATAGAGTGAGCAACTATAATCACTTGCTGTAGATGCATTCTAACAAGTTCAGTGTGCTAACCTGACAAGTCAACACTTCTGAATGTTCTAAGTTCCTTGGAAAACTCATTTAGTTTTTGCCTAGACTCTTTTTCAAGTTTTGCAGCATCACCTGATAGCAGGTTGGTCCCAGGAGAAAAGGACCACTTAAGTCCAGACGACGGAGATTTTTTAATCTCAGATGTTGAGCCCTTTGGTTTTGGCATGATTAGTTTTCCAGCCACCTTCCATAAAACTGTGTGTTGAAGGAGTAAATTAGTTGTACCATCTGAATAACTAAAGCATGATGAAGCAAAATGGAGTTCAGTAAAGCTATATTCTTTTAGCATGATTATCAAGACAGTCAAATTTTGGCATCACAGAGTAAGCATTCATATACATCTGACTTGAAGATGAACCAAGAGGCTAGCATGAATACCAAAGGATGTCAAAAGACTAGCAATGACAACAAAGGCTTGTAGAGTAACCCAACAGATTTGTCTTCTCAATGTGCCTTTCTCAATGTAGGACGTCATGGACCATCCATCATACCAGATAGAACATTATAAGATGCACACTATTTAAGACAAATGTAAATGGTACCTTTGAATGTCTCATAAAGTGTAGCATGATGAAGGTTTTAAACAAGATGAGGACCAAACATATAAATATCCTGTAACTCAGAGCATTGATCATTATTGAGTGAACAACTTATCTCGGAGCATTGATCAGCAATATTGCCAGCGTCGGTGAGACATGGGCCACATGGCTGACAGGAACCAACATTGAGAGAAAGTTCACTACCTGGAGCCGGTGCTGGGTTGCCATAAGCATGCTAGAAATTCCAATTCGGGTCGTGACAGTTCCAACCAGGCAGTGAACTCTTCTTTATATGATAGGATGGTTGAACTACACTGAATGTTTTGCCTAAAGGCACTTGATGATCGACCAATTTGCTCTGATTCCACATGAGATTGATATCACTTGGCGACCCAAACTTACAGTGAG
Source organism: Zingiber officinale (assembly GCF_018446385.1). NCBI lineage: Eukaryota > Viridiplantae > Streptophyta > Magnoliopsida > Zingiberales > Zingiberaceae > Zingiber > Zingiber officinale. Next base: position 50,094,798 of record NC_055998.1, on the reverse strand, counting down.
GTGATGCTGCAAGTGACGAAGTAACTATCATATCCTCCCCCGTACTATTTTCTGGCACACAGGTGGTGGAAGATAAAAGATTAGCAAGTGAAGTGGCAAAAAGGGAAGTTCATGAAAAATGCTCACGGAGGCCAACATTGGCAATGCATCGATTGAATGAATCATTACCAATCTGAGTAAAGTTCTAGAAAACGAGGTGCCACTAAATGGACTAGCTTCACTGCTTGTCAAATAAACATCAGCAGTTGTTGTGTCTTGAACTGCAGAAACAAAGAGATTACCGGCAAACATTTGCCTGTGGATGTTGTTGCCCGGTATGCTTAACTGGAGAAAAGAACCAAAGGTTGGATCAAAAATCATGTTACTTTGACTAAAATTGAGGAATGAGCCATTGAAAATGTCATTCTCCATCCCAGTCCAAGATGCTGGAATTGCACTCTCAGGAAGTGCTACTGCCGGTCTACTGGATTTGCCGAGCTATCAAGTTTCAGGTACCACTTGGATTTAGAAAGAAAATCCTTTTTGCTAGACATTCATCTCATCACTATAGACAAAATGAACTCTTTTAGATCTTACAGTAGGTATTGGCTTAGGTTTCCAATGTCTAGCTCGGCATATCAGAAAGGGGGAAAAAAGGAAATAAAGCTGAATTTTATGAAGCATGCATACACAGAATCCTCATTCCTCTCAACTCCAAATCATACACTTGATGGTAAATGATCCAATAAAAAGATTAAGAACGCAACACAAAATGCAACATGACTGGATTCTTCCTTCAAGAAACAAGACACAACACCTCGGCTGATGCCCAACTAGGCTCGGCCTTCCATCGCACACCTCGGCTGCGGCCCTGGGAACGAAAGTCACCGACGATCCAGGTCTACGACCGCCCGGTAGACACGAGTCACGAAAGGAATATAGTAGGAAACCCACTCTGTGGCGCTGTTTGCAGGGAAGTCCATGCGTGGAGGGGAGTGGTATGGAGGAGGAGGGGCGAACGCCAGATCTGAGAGAATAGGAGGCGGCAAGGGCGTGAGTCTCCCTCAAAGCCTTTTAAGTTGTCTTGATCCTGATCGGGAGGGGAAGGGGCGTCAATCTAGGAAGGGGAAGAGGGAGAGGTTGAGGGAGATGAGGTTTAGGTTTAGGCTGAGAGAGATAGTCGGAGGAAGGGGCACGATATAGGTTTAGGTTTGGAGGGAACTTCACAGTGTTGCAAATTTTGGCTGTGGAAAAATTAAAATATTTTATTTTGGTTCATTAACACCAGGTTTTAAAAATCGATGTTAAAATCGGTGTCTATTAACGAAAAAAAAGGCGCTCATAGACATCGCCTAAAAAATCGATGTCTATGAGCGAAAATCTGCGCTCTTAGACACCGATTTTTGAAAAAAATCGGTATAAAATACTCAAAGACATCGGTTTTTGCTTAAAACCGTTGTTGTTCCACCGATGTCTATGAGGGTTTTTCTTGTAGTGTTTATGCTATGTTTTATGTGTATTTTGCCTCATACATGTTTGATGAAATGTATATATGGTGTATGTATGTGAATTATGGTGGATTGGTCATCCTATAGAGAAGAAATGCTAGATTGTATGACCATGGAGCCTTGTGACAAGCGGTAACTCTTTAAGCGGACTTTATAGAATGATTATCTTGCTAGGAGACCAATTCTCTACAAAGGAATATCTACTTAGAGTTTAGAAGGTTTTTCCTAAATTAATGTTAGGAAGTAACTTGTGTAATCTAGAAATGTATAATCGAGGAGCCCTATGTTAGAGGGTAACCCTTGAACCAAACTTTCTAGGTTATCTCTTCTACTTAGTTGCATTAATCTATCGCTAAGAAGTAAATTGGATAAATCTAGAATTGTATACTCGGGGAACCTTAGGGTAATCCTTTAATCCAACTCTCTAGAGTTGCTTTTTTATTTAATGGCGTTAAAACTTGGGTAAAGTCCCCGGTACGATCTTCATAGGGTTGTGTCAAACTTTAGTTAGAAATTCTACAAAGTGTATGCATGAAGGTAAGGAGATGAACAATACATATAGATATTAACTAGCATCATAATGAAACCAAACTCCTAGAATCACTTCCCCTAAATCAACTTCTCTCTAAAATCCCTCTCTCTTAACTCTCTCTTGCCTTCAGGCTCTCAACCAATCTTTCTACCATCTAGATAATTCGCTGTATGAAGTCAACTAATTCTTAATCAACAGTTTAATAACAAAATTGTGCACTTACAGTTTCATAAGGGGGGTGAATCACATGTATTTAAAAACTTAATCTTTTTGAAAATTTAAAGAAAAAGTGAGTGCGTAGCAGAATAAAAGAAAAGAAAACATGAGAAAAATAGAACACAGTTAGTTACTTGGTTCAGAGTATTCGACAACTCCTACACCAAGATCCAGGACCCTTTGACCTATCTGTTGGTACCCCAAGGTTGTTTTGATGTGATAAGATAAGTTAGGTTAGGTCTTGTTGTGTTTAATCCTGTGTCTAAGTGTGCAGGAACTTAGGAGCATAAGATGTCGAGCAAAAGACGCAACTAGCGAGAAGGATGACACGACAAAGAGCCGACGGGCTCGGTGCATCTGAGGGATGAGGTGCTGCGGAAGTGTATGCAGGCGGACGAGAAAGAGGCACGCGGAGTTTCCGAGGGACGAGAAGCCAGAGCAGAAACTTGCTCGAGAAGGTTGGAAGTTAGATTCGGGTGAGCCCTATTCCGAATGGCTGAAATCATTCAAGCGAGTGGAGTTAGAGAGGAAGACCCGGACCAAATCAAGTGGAGCTGAAGCTGGAGGCCCAAAGAGAAAGTCAACAAAATGTTGACTTTTTCCTTTAGGACAGCCGGAACCATTCCGGCCGCCCGGACTAGTCCAGGATGCCTGGAACCCTTCCGGGCGTCTAGAACCCAAGTTTTATCAGTTTTGACATGGCCTTTGACCATTGCATCGGGGATAGAGTTTTATCCCACTCTAGGCGCCTTGAACCCTTCCAGGCACCCCGAGCAGTGCTATATAAGCAGCCCTGCTCCCAGAAGCTAAGAACAACAAAAATTATTCAAGCAACACTTGTACACACTTCTTTATCTGTTTTAGCTTCGTCTTTTTATGTTTTCTTGTTGTAAAGAGTCTTCTCCACCTGAAGGAGAAATTAGCACGACTTTATTCCTTGGATTAACAACCTTTCCAGTTGTAACCAAATAAAATTCTCTATGTCTCTGTCTTTTTAGTTTATTTCTTATTTTGTCTATACAAGTGTTTTATTCTAAGTTATAAGTTCGAGAAAGGTATTTATTTTGTGTAATTTGTGCATGGGATATTCATCCCCCATCTAGCCGGCCGCCAAGCGTCTTAACAATTGGTATTAGAGCCAGGACGCTTCAGGAGAACTAACCGCCGAACGAAGCACACGAGATGGCCGGACTGAGCATCTGCCCACCAAAGTTCGACGGGGAGTTCACGAGCTAGAAAAAGAAAATGGAGGTATTCTTTAAAACCGACTTTGAATTGGTTTTAATAATGAAATTCGATTTTGCAGCACCCAAAGGCAAGGAAGAATACTAGTGGACGAAGAAAGAGCAGGCCGACTTTGTGACAAATGAGATGGATGAACAGGATTCAGAATCTTATCTCGGCGACGACGAAACGATAATGATGGTAAGATAATTTTAAAAATTATTTAAATCTAGAAAAACTAACCATCTGCAAGGTAGAAAGAAAAGAATAATCAGATGCTACCACTGCAATGAAGAAGGGCACGTTAAAGACAACTATCTTAAATTAAAGAACAAGGACAAGGGTAAGAACAAGAAGCCCGTCCAAACAAACAAGCACAAAAAGTTGAAGGCGACGTGGGATGAAACATCGTCCGAATCAAAGATTGAGGCTTTCTCCAGACTTACGTTAATGGCAAGTCATCAAGACGATGAAAACGAAGCAAGCTTGTTCAAAATAAGCATCGAGAGCATCGATGAAAGGGGAGCGACATCGGAAGAAAGCAATAGTTCAAGGGGAGCTATGGATAACAAGATCGACAAGGTAAGTCAGGTACGATCTCTTCCTCCTGATAAGTTATTTAAATTTATTAAGTTATTATCTAAAGAATGTTGCAAATTAGAAAAAGAAAATAAAGAATTAAAGTTAATTCTAGTCAAATCCTGCTTATTAGAAGATTTAAAAAAATTAAAATTGGAAAATGATAAATTGAAGATAAAAGTAGAAAACTTGAAAAATCATACATGTGTAACTGTTCAATCTCAAAATTTTAAAAGATTAAGCTGGTATCTTAGATTTCACAGGGGTCAAATTAGAAAAATTTTCAAAAGTTATATGCCCCCAAAATTTTTGATTAATCCTGTAGGAAGGAACTTATATTGGGTTTTAAAAACTTGTATAAATTAAAAGTTTAATTGGACTTAGGGCTTTCAGAGAATAGATTAAATGTTTGATTTCCTTAAGAGGCTTTGTCTAGAAAGTAGTTGTTGCTCCAATAATTAAGAATGCCTAGTGCCTTCCCATAGCCTAGAAGCCGATTAATGAAATAAAATATTTAATTGACTAACTGACAAAGTATTTAATTATAATTAATGCTTTAAAATAGTTACTCAAACATTTTTTTACTTAGATTTTTTTTACTTAGATTTTTTTTGCAAAAATTAAAATTTTCAAAAATTATTGCAATTTTTTTTAAGTGTTATCAAATTATTTTCAAAGTTTTCAAAAAAAATGATAAGTTTTAAAATAAAAATTATTGGAAAATCAGAGTTTTTTTTTTAAAAAAAAACTCTTAGGTTTCTTTTGGTACTCCATTTTTTATGTGATCAAAAAGGGAGAAGAGAAGATTAAGTCTAGGAGGAGGTAGTTTAAACTGTTTTAAATTTTTACACTTTAAATTGTAAATTTATTTCTTTTACTTTATGTTAGTTTACCCTAAGTTAGCTTGGGTTGCTCACATCAAAAAGGGAGAGATTGTTCGTACACCAAGGTTATTTTGATGTGATCAAACAAATTAGGTCAGGTCCTGTTGTGTTTAATCATGTGTCTAAGTGTGCAGGAACTTAGGAGCACAAGATGTCGAGCAATAAACGCAACTAGCGAGAAGGATGATACAGGAGAGAGCTGATGAGCTTGGTGCGTCTGAGGGATGAGGTGCTGTGGAAGAGTCCGCGGGCGGACGAGAAGGAGGCGCGCGGCGTTTTCGAGGGACGAGAAGCCGAAGCGGAAGCTTGCTCGAGAAGGTCGGAAGTTGGGTTTGGGTGAGCCCTATTCCAGATGGCCGAAATCACCCAAGCGAACGGAGTCAGAGCGGAAGACCTAGACCGAAGCAAGCAGAGCCAAAGATAGAGGCCCGGAGTGAAAGTCAACAAAATGTTGACTTTCTCTTTCGGGGCGCCCGGAACCATTCCGAGCTCCCAGAACCATTCCAGCGCCCGGAGTAGTCCGGGGTGCCCGAAACCCAAGTTTTATCAATTTCAATGTGGCCTTTGACCGTTGTGTCAGGGATAGAGTTCTATCCCACTCCAGGCGCCTGGAATCCTTCCAAGCGCACCGAGCAGGGTTATATAAGTAGCCCTACTCCGAGAAGCTAAGAACAACAAGAATTATTGAAGCAACACTTGTACACGCTTCTTTGTCTATTTTAACTTTGTCTTTCTGTGCTTCATTGCTGTAGGAGGTTTCTCCGCTTGAAGGAGAAATTAGCGTGATTTTATTCCTTGGATTAACAACCTCCCCGGTTGTAACAAAATAAAATTCTTTGTGTCTCTGTCTTTTCACTTTATTTCTTATTTTATCTACGCAAGTGTTTTATTCTAAGTTATAAGTCTGAGAAAGGTATTTGTTTTGTGTAATTTGTGCAGGGGCTATTTACCCCTCTCTAGCTGACCACCAAGGGTCCTAACACTACAATGGACAATCCACTAAATTCTCTACCCGTAAACTCCCAGTAGAGCAATTGGATACAAGAATAAAGAGATAGAAAAATGTAACAACCTTACACTTTTCTTTTGTAAGTACATAAATAAGTACAATAGCAAATTCATTACCAACAGGAAAGATGGAGATCTATATGCGCTGTTGGTGTTAGTTTTCCGACAATGGTCGGATACAATAAAGTAGTAGTATAGCTACGTGTGAAGACGAAGTTACAGAACGATCGTTAGAGCTCATGTGCAAATTGTGTTCGAGCTGCTAGTTGAACAGGGCATTTAAAGAATGTTGAGGGTGCCTCCAACTCCATCCGAGATGCCTCCAATCTCAAATTTGATCTCAAAATCTTCAGCCTTTATCGTTTTCGAAACATATGATTTTAACCGTACGAGGGCACTTCCAAGCTCTCCAAGACACCTTCAATGCATTCTGAGGCGTCCCCAACATGCTCTAGGACGCCTTCGAGCAACAAACTTCTATCCCCAAAGTTTACCTATGTGTGGGCGCCTCCACGGGGTCCAGGGCACCTCCGCGGCTCCGAGGCATCTTCTCGCAGCTCAAAGGTACCTCAGATATTGTTCATTAGAGGTGATTATTTGCAATTCAATCAGGTAAGTTAATGTTAGCTCAATAATAAAAAATAACTTATAAAACAAAATTGATACAATTAAAACATAATTATTAATTAGATAATATTTTCCCAAGATCGAGATTTAGTTATAGTTTCAGCTTACACTTCCAAAAATGACTCTAAGTTCAATCAGCGCTTATAGTCCATTAGGATTCGTCTTCATTGGATGACTTTCCTCTAATTCCTTATATTCATTTACCGTTTGTAGTTACTTGACTTGCTTCTTAATCTATTTCCTACTAGTTGTTAAATCCAGAGACCCTTGGATTTCAGGCAGCTGTCAGGTTTTGTAGATCCAACTGGACTTCCTGCCAGATATCATATCATACTTTGACCTATCTAAACTTCATGCCAGTTATAAGGTTCTTAGACTTAACTAAATTTCAATTTGATGTCAAAACTTCTCGACCCATCAATTCTTACGTACTCAGTAAAAACAATTTAACCATTTATTATTCACCAACATAAAAATTCAATTATTAGTGTAAACTTACACTAACATTAATAGTAAAAACATGATAACGATCCTACCAATTGTAGGGCCTGGGCGACAGTGAAATTGTTGTCGATGGAATATATTGTTCGCTTCTATCCAATTTTAGGTAGATCATTTAAAAAAAAATCAATCCCCTAATGAGAAAAGTGTCTCGAGTCTTACACAATTTATCCTTTGAAGTAGTAAATTTAGCATTTAAAGAGAATAAATGAGAAAAGGTAAGCAATTAAAGAAGTGGGTGGGGTTTCACGGGCGGTCCATGATATTAGAAAGCAATCGAAGGAAAAATCTAAACAAAATTCAAATGAAGGGGAAATTCAAAACAGCAGTATTTATTAATTATAATAATTATTTTAAAAAACATATTTTGAACTTTATTAATTATGTTCCGTCCAAAATAATTTTGTTCTGGACATGAGAAAAATCAAAAGCAACGTTGAGTTGCACAGAATGAGAACGAAAAAATAAAATAAATTGATTAAAAGTGAAAGAATAATTTCTTTTTCATCCTTCTTTACTTTGCCTCCAATCAAACTTGCTAAGTCAAAAAAGACTTTATAAAGTTTTCTTAAAATATAATGTAATATAATATTTCATATTAAACTTATTACAATCGTTTAAGTTTTTAATAAAATTTTAATATTTATAATTGTCACTAAGATGGTGATATTGTGTATCCAATAATGTTGCAATATATGGAAATGATCTTTTGTAGATGTTTTATCGTATTCAAATTTGCAAATAGATTTATGTTTGAGATATTTATTCAGATATAATTTTATTGATATCTAAATGAATGATTCATTTGTATAGTGATCCGGTGGTAAGAACAGGGGATCCCCGTTCTGGGGAGTCAACGCCACGTGAAAGTCAAAGGGTCAGGTGGTCGACCGGAGATGGGTGGGTCGAACGCTCGGCCGGCTGACCGGTGTCTAACTGATGACAAAGGGCGCCCCAGCAGGAGGCTGGGCCCCGGCGCTCATGGTACAGGATCGTAGGGCCGAGCGGAGGGCACGCTCGGCCGAAACATGAGGTAGCATACTGCTAACAGTCTCCACAAAGTACATCACCGAGAATCTTCCAAGTAGACCACTATATGTGCCCGGACGGACGTAAGTCAGAGGCTAGCCGGTCGGGCACCCGGAGGCGGGTCGGCCGGACGCCCGGCCGGAAGCAAGGGGAAAAGGACAAGGGACATCTTTTTCTGACAGCGAGCATGTTCTACGTTTAGGCCATACTCCAAATCTTACGACAGGGGGTTCCGCTGTCCCATCGAAGACATGCTTGGACTGTAGCAATATGGGGTCAGGTAAGCTCACTGACAGGCCCTTACTGGGGCATGGGCTGAGGACACGTGTACACCTCTGTATGTGTGCATTCGCTTCTCCACTGCCATATATAAAGGCCCTCATCCTTCGCCGGAGGTACGCATGATACAATTTTTGCAGCCACTTCTTCACTGTTAGCTTGCCTGACTTGAGCGTCGGAGGGTCGTCGCCGGGAACCCCTTCCCGACCTAACTTCTGTGCAGGTTCGTCGGAGGTGCATACGATCAACCGACGATCTACGTCAGCGACCCGGAGAGCGCCACGTGCCCAGCGTCCGTTGATTCAGCTTTCGGACAGGATCAATTTGGCGCCGTCTGTGGGAACGATCCTGCATCCGATCGGAAGCAATGGACGAAGCTGAACGACAGCACTCGGTGATGCTCTCCACGGAGGAACTCGACGCGTTGATCGAGACAAGAGCTGCCAAACTTATGGATCAGAGACAAAAGTCACAAGCTGAGCGGGCAGAGCAGCAAGCAACATAAGCATCAGGCGGCCGAGTGGAAGCACCTCAGGCCACCGTTGCATTCCATCGGGCCCTATTCCGCACGCCTGAAGCCGCAGCAACTAATCGAGATTGGGGATCATCTTCGGATGAAATGCCAAGACGAGATAGCAGAAAAGGGAAAGCCCCCCGAGCGGACGCATCGCCCGAGCGGATCAACCGCCAATTTTCAGAGGCTATTCTACGAGACCCTCTGCCCAAGCACTATGTGCCTCCAACGATCGGCGAATACAATGGAACCACCGACCCGGATGATCATTTGTGTAAATTTGATAACACTGCAACCCTGCATCAATACACAGATGGGGTGAAGTGTCGAGTTTTCCTCACCACCCTCTTTGGATCGGCTCAACGGTAGTTTCGGAGGTTGCCGGACGGATCTATCACAAGCTTCAAAGACTTCCGTACGACCTTTCTCCACCACTTCGCAGGTAGTCGGTACTATCAAAAAACCAGTGTTAGTCTGTTTGCCATCAAACAGGAAGCCCGCGAATTGCTCCGAGCCTACATCCAGCGGTTCAACAGAGTGGCCATCGATATTCCAATGGCCACCTTGGAGACCATGATGAATGCCTTCACACAAGGCCTCGTGGATGGGGATTTCTTCCGATCACTCATTTGGAAGCCGCCCCGAGACTACGACCACATGCTACATCGGGCCAACGAATACATCAACGTGGAGGAAGCCCAAGCGGCCCGGAAAAAAGAAACTCCAACCGAGCGGGCTCCTCCTGCCGAACGGAAGCCGCACGCTGCTCATCAGCCACCCAGAGGACCAAGGGCCGAAGCAATCCGCTCCCCCCATGCTAGGTCCCACGTGCAAGAGGTAGCTGCCGCATGGCCCAAGCCAAAGAAGAGATGAACCCCAATGTTCTGCTCCTTCCATCGGACGGACACACATAACACCAGGGATTGCCGTAGTCTTCCTCTAATCGCCCACCCCGTTCCCAGAGGCGGCGGTTGTCGGTCGCCATCAGCCGACAGGCGGCAGAGGCCTCGGGAAGAAGATCGGACGATAGCTGACCGGCGACAACAACAGACTCCCGAGCGGCATCGCTCTCCGAGGCGGGAGAATCTCCGGATGTCCAGGGAGCGGCCCAGACCGTCCGCTCGAGAAGAAGACAATAGAAACAACACTTCCCGAGGTGAAATCAACATTATAGCTGGTGGTCCGACCGGAGGCGACTCTAACCGAGCGAGGAAGGCTAGCGTCAGGCAGCTCCAAATCCATGCAGTCGGCTGCAGCCAAGAGCGGGCGAGCGGACCCGAAATCAGTTTCGGGCCCGGGGACTTGGAAGGAGTCGAAGTGCCCCATGACGACGCTCTGCTCCACAAAGCGGTAATTGCCAATTATACTATTCACCGAGTTTTTATTGACACAGGAAGCTCGGTCAACATTATATTCAAAAAGGCGTTCGATCAACTACAAATTGATTGGGCCGAGCTCCTGCCCATGACGACCCCCCTCTATGGGTTTACGGGCAATGAAGTCCTGCCGGTCGGACAGATCCGACTGGCTATCTCACTGGGAGAAGAGCCGCTCAGGAGGACGTGGACAGCAAACTTCGTGGTGGTCGATTCTCCCTTGTCATACAACGTCATTTTGGGACGACCGGCGCTTAGCGAGTTCCGAGCGGCCGTCTCCACCTTCCACCAGAAGATCAAGTTCCCCGTTGAGAACAAAGTGGGAGAAGTACGGGGAGATCAACTAGCAGCTCGGTGATGTTACGTCGAGATGGTCTAAGCAGAAGCCAATTCCGCTCGGAAGTCGCCACGGATCGAGGTGAACGCTATAACTGAAAAGCCTCCCTCTTTAGTTTATGAAGAAAAAGAGAAAGTGCAGATTCACCCGACTCGATCGGAGGCCACAACGTTCATTGCGGCCGATCTGGAGGAAAGCCGAAAACAGAAAGTGATCAAATGCCTCCAGAGAAACTGTGATGTCTTCGTCTGGTCGACGCATGAGCTGCCCGGAATTTCACCGAGCATAGCACAGCACTAGCTACATGTCCGACCGGACGCTCGGCCGGTGAAGCAGAGAAAAAGGGATTTCAGCGCTGAACAGAACGCCGTCATCCGGGCGGAGGTTGAGAAGCTTCTGGTGGCCGGTCATATACGCGAGGTTCAGTTCCCGAGCTGGCTAGCAAACATAGTATTGGTCTCCAAGCCGGGCAACAAGTGGAGAGTATGCATAGATTTTCGGGATCTCAACAAAGCTTGCCCGAAAGACTTTTATCCTCTGCCCCAGATCGATCAATTGGTGGACTCCACAACTGGCTGCGAGTTGATATGTATGCTCGACGCTTACCAAGGATATCATCAAGTGCCGCTCGCCCCAAAAGATCAAGAAAAAGTCAGCTTTGTTACAGCCGACGGCACCTACTGCTATAATGTAATGCCGTTCGGACTGAAGAACGCGGGAGCCACTTATCAGCGCTTGATGAACAAAGTATTCAAAGAGCAGATCGGGCGAAATCTGGAAGTATACGTGGACGACATTCTCATCAAGTCCGTCCGAGCGGCCGATCTCTTCAAAGACATGGAGGAAACTTTTCAAACGCTACGAAAATATGGAGTCAAGCTAAACCCTCAAAAGTGCCTGTTTGGAGTAAAAGGAGGACGTTTCTTGGGTTACATAGTGACCGAGCGCGGTATCGAAGCAAATCCCAGCAAGGTGAAAGCTCTACAAGATATGCCGCCTCCAAGAAATCTGAGGGAGGTGCAGCGCTTGACCGGTCGGATAACTGCTCTATCCAGGTTCATCTCCAAAACCGTCGACCGGAGCCTACATTTTTTCAAAATCTTGCGCAAAGCTACCAAGTTTCACTGGGACGAAGAATGTGATCGGGCGTTCGAAGATCTGAAGACCTATTTGAATTCTCTTCCGGTACTAGCCAAGCCAGCTGCGGTGAGCCACTTTGTATCTACTTGTCTTCAACCGAGCAAGCAGTCGGCTCGGCACTAGTGAGAGCGAGTGGAGAAGAGCCTGTATATTTTCTGAGCCACAGTTTAAAAGATGCTGAATCTCGCTACACCGGGCTCGAGAAGCTGGCTTTCGCTTTGGTCCTCGCCGCTCGGCGCCTTCACCCATACTTCCTAGCGCATACCATCGTTGTCAAAACTAATAGCCCGCTCGGACGAGTATTACTGAATCCAGAAGCATCCTGACGGCTCATCAAATGGACTACAGAGTTGAGCGAATTCGACATTCAATACCAGCCCCGTTCGACGATAAAGGCGCAGTCCTTGGCGGATTTTGTCACCGAAGTACAAAGGCCATAGCCCGAAGCCATGTGGAAGATATTTGTGGACGGATCGTCCACTCGGCTTGGGAGCGGTATTGGTGTATTATTGCTGTCTCCCCAAGAAGAGAAGATGTATCTATCCGTCCGGCTTGATTATAGAGCTACGAATAATGAGGCAGAGTATGAAGCCCTTATAGCCGGCTTACAAGCCGCTCGGCATGTAGGGGCTGGACGGGTGATGCTGCATTCAGACTCTCAGTTGGCCGCCCAGCAACTCTCAGGTACCTTTGAGATTAACAACGCTCGGCTCAAACTCTATGCCGAAGCCTTTGAAAAACTCAAAGCCGACTTCAGAGAGGTTATTATCCAAAAGATACCCCGAGCAGAGAATCAAGCGGCCGATGAGTTAGCCAAACTCGCGAGCTCAATAACGCCGGTCGCCATCCAGCAGCCAATTGAACAAGTATCTTTGGTGGCGCACGTCGACCGGATGGAGGGTCTCACATTTCCGAGCGACTGGAGGACACCCATCATGGAGTTTTTACGCTCGGGCGCCACACCGTCCGATCGGAATGAAGCCCAGTTGTTAAGGAGGAGAGCCAGCCGGTTCACACTCATTGGAGATCAATTATACAAGAAGGTCTTCTCTCGCCCGCTGTTGAAATGCGTGAGTTCGGAAGACTCGGCGTACATCCTCCAAGAAGTGCATCAAGGATCATACAGAGGGCATCCGAGCGGACGATCGTTGGCTAAGAAGGTCCTGCTGGCCGGATACTTCTGGCCAACCTTACAGATAGACACCGCTCAGACCGTGTCGATGTGCCTTTCTTGCCAAAGGTATCATAACTTCTCACACCGACCGGCGGAAGAAATGAGAGCAGCTACTGTGTCATGTCCGTTCGACCAGTGGGGAATAGATATCATAGGTCCGTTTCCTATGGCGACCGGGCAGCGAAAATTTTTACTTGTGGCAGTTGATTACTTTTCCAAATGGGTGGAGGCAGAGCCGCTAGCCAAGATCACCGAGCAGATGGTCAAGAAGTTTATCTGGTAGCACATTATCTGTCGGTTCGGCATCCCTCGCCGACTTGTTTCCGACAACGGACGATAATTCACTGGAAAGTTGCTCGAAGATTGGTGCAAAAGTCATGGCATTGAGCAACACTTCACGTCCGTGGCATACCCCCAAAGCAATGGTCAAGTTGAAGTAGCCAATCGGGAAATTCTTCACATTCTGCGTGCTCGGCTCGACCATTTGGGAGGAAGTTGGGTGGATGAAGTTCCGGGCGTCCTATGGGCCATCCGAACGACTCCAAAGGAAGGAACGGGCGTCACGCCTTTCCATCTGGTATACGGCGATGAAGCGGTGATTCCTGTCGAAGTCGGCGTCGAGTCGGTCCGGATCCAGAATTATGATGAGGGCAACGCCGAGCGGAGGAACATAGAGCTGGATTTGGTTGATGAGGAGCGAGCCAAGGGCGTCCGTCCGGCTGATGGCGTACCGTCAACGGATGTAGCAAAACTACAACTGGCGCGTAATACCCAGATCATTCCAGGTCGGCGACCTTGTCTAGAAGAAAGTCAAGCCGGTCGGCGACGTCGGCAAACTGGAGGCTCCCTGGGCAAGCCCCTTCAAAATCATCGAGAAGCTTCGCTCGGGTGCTTATTATTTGGAGGATAAAGACGGGCGACAGCTGGATCGGCCATGGAGCGCGAATCATCTCCAGCCTTATCGAGCTGGGTGAAAGGTGCACTGATGTAACTCATTTTTGTATATATTCTAGTCGCCCATGTCCTTGTAATGCAGGAAGCAAAAATGATTTAAAGGATGGCTAATGTGTTTGCTGAGCGGCTGTGTCAAGGTTAGCCTTTAAGGTCGTTGAGCTCCGACGTTAAAAATCGAGAGACGAGACGGCGTCTATAAACCCTCCGAGCGGAAGACCATCGAGCTCCGACGTTAAAAATCGAGAGACGAGCCGGTGTCTATAAACTCTCCGAGCGGAAGGCCGTCGAGCTCCGACGTTAAAAATCGAGAGACGAGCCGGCGTCTATAAACTCTCCGAGCGGAAGACCGTCGAGCTCTGACGTTAAAAATCGAGAGACGAGTCGGCGTCTATAAACTCTCCGAGCGGAAGACCGTCGAGCTCCAACGTTAAAAATCGAGAGATGAGTCGGCGTCTATAAACTCTCCGAGCGGAAGACCGTTAAGCTCCGACGTTAAATATCGAGAGACGAGCCGGCGTCTATAAACCCTCCGAGCGGATGAGACCAATAAAAAGGAGGCAATTGTCCAAGAAACTCGCCGTCAAAATCGTTCGATCGTCTCTACGTTCCGCTCGGCTCAGTACCCAAAGGTACTTCATCGGTGTCTAGCGAGCGATCTCTACTATCAGAGCGGAATGTTACGTATTCGAAATATTACATATTTAACCAAGCGGAAGGGCAACGCCAAGTACTACGCAAAAATCCCTTTCAAATACCAGAGGTGTGATAATAGGCGAACGGACAACACACATATTAACTAGCAAAAGGACAAAGTGTAAAAGGACAAAGTACGCGAAAGGAAAACATTGCATTAAAATAAAAACTTTAGGCCGAGCGGCCTAAGTACAGAAAAGGATCATTTTTTGGCCTAGCGGCCTAACTACATATACAGACATCTACTCAATGTAATCAGGGATGTTGTCCAGGAGCGCCACTTGATCGTCGGCCGGAATAATAGTGGACTCTGGAAGAAGACCTTTAGACTTCAAATACGTGGTGGTGGCGGTTATAGCCAAGTCAAAGGTTGTGTACATCCGCTCGCAGATTTTCTCCGAGAATTCAGGCGAGCGGATGTAGCTCTGTCTTAGGGAAGCGACCCGACTCGGCTCGGCCTCTTGATATTCTTTGAGGGCCGCCTGGGAGGCAGTAAGGGCCTCATTCAGATTTTGAAGCTTGTCCGCGTCGACCGAGCGGCCCGCCTTCTCTCTATCAAGTTGCTCTGTCAGCTCCTTTACCTTCAGCTCCAGGCCCCGAGCCTCCACGTTCTTTTTCTCCAGATCGGAGATGGCCGTATTTTTTCGAGTGGTGGCCAGGGTTATTTTTGTGTCAAGCGACTTAACTTGTCGCTCAGACTCGGCCAGGGCGTGGGCCTGATCGGCCGTCTTCTTCTGCTCGGCCGCCAACAGATCTTGAGCTTTCTTCAGCTCCTTTTGCAGCTCAGAATATGAGGGGCCTTGAGGGCCGGACGGACCGACTGTCGCCTTCAGTTGCCTTAGTTCTTCATCTACTAAGGCCAGGCGGTTGGAGACAGCAATCTCCTTCACCCATCGCTGACAAAAGAAAGAAGTTGTTATTAGCCGATCGGAAGGGATGCATACAAAACTCGGGAGAAAATAAACTTACCCCCGTGGCCTGCTGCATATGACTATTGGCCAAATTTCGGAGGGGGATGAGCGCGACGCGTGCCCGAGCATCGGCCCACATCTCAGCTAGTGGGCCCTTCAGAGTGATGGTATGCTCGGGCGCTGTCGGTTGGTCGGCCTCTGGCAGCAGCTCTTTAGTGGGAAGGATCAGAGGCCGGCGCCGAAAATTGAGAGTGGATGGTTGAACGCCTGACTGGCTGAGAGGGCGGAAGAGTGCTGACTGGAACAGCCTCAATAGGGGCCACCGGGTCGTCCCATTCCAACGGAGTCCGATCGGACAAAATGGCTTCGACCTCCGGAGCTTTTCCACGAGCACTTGTAGTGGCTCGGGCGGAGGGTTGAACAACAAACGTCGCCGAACGGACGGGAGTCTCCACTCGGCGCCTTTTGGGGAGAGGCTGCTCTTCTTCCGGAGCTAAGTCGTCACCCCGAGCGGAAGGCTCTTGGCTGATGGTTTCTCCAACCGCTGGCTCGGGGAGAGAAGCCTGAGCGGCCGACTCCCCAGCATGTGTCCCGCTCTCTTCTTCATGCGAGCCGACCGGCTGCCGGCCATTACCGACTCCATGACGATGTCCGCTGCAAAGGAAAGAAGAGAAATCAGTTAGCAATCAAAGCATATGCCCAAGTTAAATTCTTACCGAAGCTGCTCGGAAGAGGAGTCCGTATGGGACTCAGACCGAAGATGTACATCACTCCTTCGTGAAGAAGCTTATTGATGTCAAGTCGCAGACCGGCTAGCATATTTGCGGCATGGAGGTAGTCCGGTCGGGTCTTGAATTTCTTCAGCTCGGGAGTGGGGGGTAGGTCGACCTGCCACTTGGTCCGGAAATTGGCCTGATCGGGCATACGAATATAGAAAAAATACTCCTTCCAATGTTTATTGGAAGAAGGCAGTTTGTTAAAGAAGACTAGGCCGGGCCGAGCTTGGAACATGAAGGTGCCCGACTCGGACTGCTTGGGGTAATATAAATAAAAAAAGATGTCCGGTCGGAGGGGGATGTTGTGGATTTTGAACAAAACAACAACCCCACAGAGAAGGCGAAAAGTGTTGGGTACTAGACTGTCGAGCGGAACACCAAAAAAGTTACAAACATCTATAATGAAGGGATGTACAGGGAAATGCAGACCGGCAGTAAACTGGTCGCGGAAGACACAGAAAACTCCGTGCGGCGGCCTATGTGGCCGAGCGGAGGGACCGGCTAAAAGAAGTTCAAAGTCAGCGGGAATTTCAAAATTATCTGTCAGAACATCAAAGTCACGCTGGTCGAATCGTGACTGCATGGTAGTGTACCATGGGCCGAGAGACTGGTCTTCAGGATGAGAAGAACTAGCCATGGTCCGAGCGGAAGAAATCAAAAAGGCAAAAAGGCAGAAGAAAGACAACAGCAAGCGAAAAGAGTACCCTGGAAGCGAAAACTGGGGAAAGAAATGCAAAGAGAGCACCGGAAACGAGAAAGAAAGGAGGAGAATCTTACGAGAAAAAGGAGGATCGAAGGAAGAACACCTGGGATCGACAGAAGCAGAAGAATACGATCGTCGGAGCTTTAGAACGCGAGGGATAACCGGGAGCACGCGAAAGAGGGAGTAAGGCGACGGAGGAGAAAACGAAGATTTTATAGGGCAGAGGCCGGGCGGCCTCCACCGTTGGATCCAGGTTACGGGAATCAAAGCGTGCATCGCACCGTCCATTTCGAACCGCTTCGATCCCATCAAAGCACCACACCGCCGCCGTCGTATGATGACAACAGTGTGCCACGTGGCATTCAGCCATTCGAAGCATTTAATCAGCGCATGCTCAGCCTTAATGTCGAAGATTGGCGCAGATTACGAGGAGGTCCAAGGAATGTGGCTGTTGACTAACCTTAAGGCCATCCCTGTGGTAGGCCGAGCGGAGGATAATGGCACAAAGGCATCGCCCGACTAGACTCGCAGTCCAGTCAGTCGGACTAATCGCCTCCTTCGACTAGACTTGAAGGGGAGGCAAGTGATCCGGCGGTAAGAACAGGGGACCCCCGTTCTGGGGAGTCAATGCCACGTGGAAGTCAAAGGGTCAGGTGGCCGACCGGAGATGGGTGGGTCGAATGCCCGGCCGGCTGACCGGTGTCTAACTGATGGCAAAGGGCGCCCCAGTAGGAGGCTGGGCCCCGGCGCTCATGGTAAAGGATCGTAGGGCCGAGCGGAGGGCATGCTCGGCCGAAACATGAGGTAGCATACTACTAACAGTCTCCACAAAGCACATCACCGAGAATCTTCCAAGTAGACCACTATATGTGCCCGGACAGACGTAAGTCAGAGGCTAGCTGGTCGGGCACCCGGAGGCGGACCGGCCGGACGTGTCACGCCCCGGAGGAGTCCCTGTCCGAAGAAATTTTGGCAGCATCTCCCCTGTACGACGGACAATCTGAAACTTTTCTACATCTCATATACCTCAGCCACAGGCGGCTGGAATAATAACAATAAATAAAAACATTCACCACGCAGTTTATAATAGTACATCACAATACTATACTGACTCGAAATCCACCCTACTCCACTACACTCGTAAAACTCAAATTCGACGAAACTCACCTTTTCTGCCGTCCAGGCAAGCATGTAGTAAAAACATATCGAATAGAACATCCATCAATATCAAAAGAAAAACATACGATGTCCAAGTATCCAAATAACCAAGTACACACATAAGCAAATAAAAACCAAACCAAATGGTAAATAAATCCTCGAGGTCTGCAGGGATCTAGCACTACGTGCAGTGAGGACTAGCGACTAGAACTCCCTCCTGACAGCATCAACCTGAAAATAACAACAATGGAGGCGGGGTGAGTCCAACACTCAGCAGGTACAGTTGATATGCAAAGTAAAGAAATAACACCTAGCACTAATCATGCATACAGTCTCCTGATAAAGATAAAGGTAAATGCAAACCGAAGAAGACAGGAGAGAATCTGTACTAACCAGGACCCGATATAAGGACAAACAGTCCGAAAGATATAGAAGACCTGTATGCATGTCAAACATAGGTATCCAAACAATATGCAGCATATAAATGCAGCAAACACAATCACAAACAATAAATGCATCATGCATATGATGCCAATGTCATGGTCACCCCTGACGCCAGTCAGCCAACTCACAACAAAAGTGGGACCAAGTGGGTAGGGCTGTGACAACCGTGCACTCAGCAACACTACTCCTAATGAGTGATCGAGTGGACGGGATGCTGTCGGAGTACATACGTACTCCTACCCCAAATCATTAATGGGGGAGCGCAATGCTCTCATCTCCCGGTACGCTATGACGGGGAGGAATCTCTAACGTGCTACACGCTGCGTCACACTACCCCTGAGCGGATCAACGGAGCACCGGAAGAGTCAAACTGACGTGCTACCACGCTGTGTCACGCTACCCATGAGCGTCACAACGGAGCACCAAACAGTGATGAAAACTGGCAAAGTGCTCGACAATAATGGAGCAATCTATCGCACAGCATGCGATCATGCAAATGGTGCATGTCACTAAGCATGGTAATATACTAAACCAACCTCTGGGCATATAACAATGGGCACCATAGTGAATAGATTATTTTGAATCAATTAAATTTATCTTTTCATGGCAAAGAAATTAAGGAAGTTTTTATTTAAATTTTCCTTATTTGCCAAGACCAAGGATTATAAAAGAGGGGGTAGGGGTGCCTTCATGAGACACAACTCTATTCTATTCTCTTCCTTCGTGTAGTCGGCCCTTCTTATTCTCCCATCTCCTTTTTCTTTCTTCTCCTTGACCGAACCTCTTCATCCTTGGGAGCTTGGAAGGTGGCTGGATCTTTCTTGGAGAAGAAGGAGAGAAAGGAGGCTTTGTTTCTAGCATCCCTTGGAGCTTGGTGGTGGTGGCCAAACCTCACATTCTTGGAGTTTTTTGTGGTGGCCGAAACTAGCTTGGAGAAGAAGGAGCTTGGGTGGTTCTCATCTCGATAGATCGTCGCCCACACGACGTCCGAGATAAGAAGAGGAATACGGTAGAAGATCAAGAGGTTGTTGCTTACAAAGAAAGGTATAACTAGTAATTGTTTTCCGCATCATACTAGTTTTTCTTTGTATGAATTCCAAACACAAGAGGCATATAATTCTAGGTTTCAAATTTATAATTCGAGATTGTGTTTTTTTTTTTTGAATTTGTGATTTGATTGTTCTTTTTGGTTAAACCTACGGTTATATAAGGAAATTAAATATTAGATTTCATTGAAAGACTTTGTTTAGGAAGTGGTGGTTGCTCCTGTTGGTGCGGGAAGCATCCGACGATCGAACCGATGTTTTGATTATGTCAAAGGGTTCAAGTTAAGCTGTTTTGTTATTTAATGAGTTTAAACAAGTGTGTAGGAAAGTCCTAACTGCAGTTAGGCAGGTGCAAAATCCTAAGGACGATAACCTTAGGTCCTAGGGGTGGTAACCCTAGATTGAGGAAAAACCCTAGGGGGTGGCAACCCTAGGTGGAGGAGAAACCCTAACAGGGGTAACCTTAGGTCCTAGGGGGTGGTAACCCAAGGTGGAGAAAAACCCTAAGGGGCAGCAACCTTAGGTTCTAGGGGACGGTAACCCTAGGCGCAAAGTCCAGTCGGTCTGGAGGACCGGACTGGCATCAGGTAAATATCATGAGAGGAGTAGGTGAGGGCGCGTTCCCCGCAGAGGGAATAGTAGGCGTCGGGTCGACCTAGTGTTTCCGGTCGAAAATCTGAAGTCAGACTGTAACGCCCCAAAATTCTCATATTTCTATGAATTTTCTGGAATTTTAGAATATATTTATGGAATTTTTAGAGTAGCGGAAGTAGCAAAAATGAATAGAAACATAAAATAGCTTAAGCGGGAATCGAACCCGAGACCTATTGGGTCCCACGACTTATGGTGGACTCTAGTAACCAAGTGAACCCAGCAGGGTCGTGCTGAAAGGAAAGAGAAACAATTTTATTTAAGTTAGAGTTGGGTGAATTAACTCCTTAATATAAATAGGGAATTAAGTGAGGAGTTTTAATTTTACCGTGACTTACCTCTTCTCCTCACCCTAGTCACGCCGCCCCCTTTTCCTCTTCTTTCTCTCGGCACACCAAGCCCCAAGGGCTAGGGTTCCGTCTCAAGGGTTCCAGGAACACCTTCCGGTGACAACTTCAGTTACGAGGACGTTTCTCTCCGCGAGAAGAATGCGTGGACGCAAGAGAATCGTCGAGAAGATCGTCTCCATCGGAAATCTAGCTATCAGATTGTAAGGAAATCTAGCGCAGGATGTAAGGAACCCCTCACCTGCAGTATAAGTAGCTCTCGTATGAATTTCTACTTTATTTAGTAGCATACGAATTTTGACACATAAGTTGTGCAATAGTGCACACTAAGTGTTCGATAATATGTGCAGCACAGGAAAAGAATGCAACTTAGGCATTTTAATAGCTTAGTAAATGCAATAGAAGCATTTATTCAGTATGTATAGTTTTACTATAGTCATATGGGACTACGGTCCAATGGGTGAGCTCCCACAGTCGCCTCTAGGTTCAGATAACCTAGAAATAGTAATATAAGAAGAACTCAGCGATAATCAGTATTTTATTTTAGCAGTGGCACTGTACTGGATTAGATATCCAATGGGTGGGCTCCCATAGTCGTCCCTAGGTTCAGATAACCTAGTAACCTTACTAAATTCGGGACTTGCAAACCCGGGTGTAGTTAGGGATGCGCGCATAGCACGTACAGATGCCGGGCCCATTCGCAACATGATTATTATTTTAATCTATTTATGAAAATAGTTTTCAAAACCTCACAAATAGTTATGTGAATTCAGTACAGCTTTAGCATTAGTTTAGAATTAGCTCAGTTCAGTTTTTGTATCAGTTCAATTTTCTATTGATACAATATGATAGCTTAGGTTAGTACTTGTTGCCATGACTAGTTTGTTTGCATGCCATGCTATGCTCTTATATGTTCAATATTCATATGTTTCAAGCAGCATGTTTTAAAAACATAAATTGCATCGTATGCATGTTTTAGTGAGGTAGATGGTTTCTTACTAAGCTCTCAAGCTTACAGATACTCTTTTCCTTATACTGCAGATAAAGGTAAAGGAAAGCTGGACTAGCGGAGGCTGGAGGACAATGCAATGACGATGTGTGTGTGAAAAAGGAGTTGGAATGAAGATCTTAGGGATTTTAGCAAGTCTAACTATTAGAACCTTGTTATTTTTAGTTTTCGCATTTCAGTTTGCTCAAAAGTCATGAATTAGTGAAATACGCATCACGCCATGTTTAGAGTGACAGATAATTGATGTTAGAATGCATTTTAGTTAGTTTAGAGTTGGTATATGAAATTTCTGCTCGAACTAGGGCTGAAATCAAGTTCTGATACGAAATTAGAAACCCCGATCGATCAGCCGATCGATTGGGGGCCCTCAATCGATCAGTGGATCGATTGGGAGTCTGGTTCCGCGAATAGTAAGCTCCTGGATCGATCAACCGATCGATCCAGTCACATTCTGTCGCAAACAGAGAGTTCAGGGATCGATCGTTCGATCGATCGTGAAATCCTCCCGCGACCAGAGAGCTCTGGAATCGATTGCTGGATCGATTGGCCAGTCTGGATCGATAAGACGATCGATCCAGAATATCACCCCGAGCATAGTAGCAATATGAATCGATCCATTGATCGATTCAACTGCTTGCAATCGATTGAGTCCAAGCTGGATCGAATGGGAAGCAAGGTTTCGACCAGGAACCCTTGTAATTCAGTTCCTTGACCATAGGGGATGTAGGAAATGCCATGTATACCTTAGATTACATCCCTCAGCACATGTAGGACAAATAATTTGTATTGGCTTGGCAAAGTTTTAATTGGTACAGCTTTCCGCACTTAGACTTAGTGATGGTCATGGATATAGCTTAGCACAGCATAATGTGACGGTCCGGCCTTACAGCCTAGCCAGTAGTAGGCGAGTCGTTACAGAGTGGTATCAGAGCAAAACTTCCATATTTCCTACACACATCAGCATTGAACCTACAGCTTACAAGTAAGAATACCTCTCACTTTGTTATGTTTATTGCTTTCATGTTTGTAGATAACTCAAGTAGGCTTATCTGTGATAGTAACTAACATGATAGTATTAGCTATGTAAACATGATGCTTTAGTTATGTATGTCCTTTGTTCCTTTAGAGATGGCACGAGGACGCCCAGCTAGAAGGGCCCCAGCTACTGAGCCCCAGCATGAGGCAGGCAGTTCAGTGCCTCCCCCTGACCTTACGGTAGTAGTGGCTCAGTTACAAAAGCAGTTAGCAGAACAACAACAGGAGATAGCCACCTTAAAGGCTAATCGGCAGAATACTTCCACTATCACCCCGGAACCCAACATAGCAACCCCAGTAGTTATAGAGGTTCCCCCAGTCCAGCCTACAGCACCAGTAGCTCCAGCAGTAGAGGCAAAGAGAGAAGCCTATCTGATCCAGTGGCAGAGAGTCAAGCCCGAGAACTTCTCAGGCACCAGCGAACCATGGGATGCTCAAGCCTGGTTCAAAACACTGGAGAGTACGATGGAGCTTCTGGACTGGCCAGAACATGAGAAGGTGAAATGTGCCTCCTTCTGCTTGATAGGAGATGCACGTATGTGGTGGGAGAGAATTAGAACGAAGTGCCCAGTGAACCAGATGACATGGGCTGACTTTGAGAAAGAATTCTTCGAGGAGTTCTTTCACATGCGGGTCACAAAGCGCCACTATGACGAGTTCACTGAGTTTCGTCAGGGCAACCTATCAGTGGAGGAAGCCATGAAGAAATTCAATAAACTGGCTCGTCTATACCCCGAGCTAGTCAGCACAGAAAAAGAACGAGTCCGGTTGATGCTCAAGATGCTGAGGCCGGAAATAGCAATGAATGTGGCTGGCGGTGTTCATAGGCCGCAAACCACCGAAGAACTAGTCAGCAGTGCTCTGACCACCGAGCACTACCAAAACAATATCAAACAGCAGAAGCAAGTCCTCTCAGAGTCCAAAGGGCAAGGAGGCTCCGGTAACTCAGAAACAATAGGGCCACAGCTCTAACTGGAAAGGGAATTCCAGCAGCAAGCGCAAACCAAGGAGTTACCCGAAAGGAGGACCAGCTAGTAAACAACCTAGTTATCCCAAATGTACTACTTGTGGGAAATTTCACCCAGGAGTTTGTCGCAAGGGCACACGAGGATGCTTTGAATGTGGACAGGAAGGGCATATGACTAAGCAGTGCCCAAACAAGACAATACTTCCTCAACCACAGCCGATTCAGTACGGAGGCTAGCCAGCACAGCTACATCAGATGCAGGCCGTTCTAGATGGTCCACACATCAGCTAGGGCAGATTAGAGGCCTCTCCAACTACGACCAATGCGAGGATCTACTCATCACCAGAGAGGATGTAGCAAATGCCTCGACAGTTGTTACAGGTCAGATCAGTATTTTACAGCAAAGTACAACTGTCTTGTTCGATACTGGGGCAACCCATTCTTATATATCCAGGGCATTTGCCGAGAAGTTAGCGATACCCCCAGAGGTACTCAGTAGTCAGTTTCTAACGACATTACCTTCAGGAGAAATTATGGCAACAACGCACTGGCTCAGAGCAGTGCCAGTCATTATAGTAGACAGAGAACTCTTTTGTGATCTGATAGTGCTAAATATGACTGATTACGATGTCATTTTTGGAATGGACTTCCTAATCATATACGGTGCCTCTATCGAGTGTCGTAAACCGAAAGTCATATTCCAACCTACAGCAGAAGTACAGTTTGAATACGTCGGAGAACCAAAGAGAAAGGCCAAGAAGTTTCTCTCAGCTCTAAAAGCACATAAATTAATGGATTCAGGATGTACGGGATTCTTAGCGCATGTAGTCAATGTCAGTCAGGACAAGGGCCAACAGCTAGCAGGGGTCCGAATCGTATGTGACTACCCAGCAGTCTTCCCTGAGGAGTTACCAGGCCTAGCACCAGACAGGGAGATTGAATTTGAGATAGAACTCATTCCCGGTATGAATCCTATCTCCAAAGCACCTTACCGCATGGCTCCAGCAGAACTGAAGGAACTTCATGAGCAACTACAGGAGCTGCTTGACAAGGGCTTCATACGTCCTAGTCACTCACCATGGGGAGCGCCTGTATTGTTCGTGAAGAAAAAGGACGGGAGCATGCGCCTGTGTATAGATTACCGAGCGCTGAACCAAGTTACCATCAAGAATAGATATCCTCTTCCCAGAATAGATGACCTATTCGACCAGCTAAAAGGAGCAGCAGTGTTCTCTAAAATAGACCTCAGATCAGGTTATCATCAAGTGAAAGTTAAAGAAGGGGATATACCCAAGACAGCATTCAGGACTAGATACGGACATTATGAGTTCGTAGTCATGCCCTTTGGCGTGACAAATGCTCCAGCTACTTTCATGGACCCCATGAACAAAGTATTCAGGGACTACCTAGATAGATTTGTTATTGTGTTTATCGATGACATTCTTATCTATTCAGGAACTCAGGAAGAACACGCAGAGCACCTGAGAATAGCAGAACCAGCTGTACGCCAAGTTCACAAAATGTGAATTTTGGCTAGATCAGGTGTCCTTCCTGGGTCACATCATCTCAAAGGATGGTATCATGGTAGACCCTAGTAAAATAGAAGCTGTGAGTAACTGGAAAAGACCCAAGAACGTTAGTGAGATCAAAAGCTTTTTGGGACTAGCAGGTTATTACAGAAAGTTTGTAGAGGATTTCTCCAGGATAGCCTCCCCACTGACAGCTCTCACCAGGAAGAACAGAAAATTTCAATGGACAGAGGACTGCGAGAACAGCTTCAGCGAGCTAAAGAGGAGATTGACCAGTGCACCTATTCTGGCTTTACCTGAAAACATAGACAACTTTGATATTTATAGTGACGCCTCTAAATTGGGACTAGGAGCAGTACTGATGCAAAATGGTAAGATGATCGCCTATGCCTCCAGACAACTCAAGGACTATGAGAGGAATTATCCTACTCATGCTCTTGAGCTTGCAGCAGTCGTGTTCGCTCTCAAAACTTGGAGACATTACTTGTATAGAGCTCAGTGCAGAGTGTATACAGATCACCAGAGTCTGAAGTACTTCTTCACTCAGAAGGATCTGAATATGCGACAGCGTAGATGGCTTAAGCTGGTCAAGGATTATGACATAGACATCCTCTACCACCCAGGAAAAGCTAATAAGGTAGCAGACGCACTTAGCAGAAAGTCCAATGCTACCCTACCATCCCTAGCAGCCATGTCACCGCTCCTACAGAAGGAGATCACGGATTACGGTCTCGAACTTATAGTGGGACAGCTCTCTACTATGTCGTTAGAATCCACCTTGCTTGGTGACATCCAGACAGCTCAGGGACAGGATCCTGAAATTCAGAAAATCAAGCAAGGCCTAGCAGGATCAGAAGGTGGAGAGTTCAGAATATCTGATGGTGGGGCATTATACTTTGGTGGAACTAAAGAGAAAGATTTTAGATGAGGCTCACAGGACTCCCTATGTGATGCATCCTGGCTCCACCAAGATGTACCAGGACTTGAAGAAACGTTTTTGGTGGCCTGGAATGAAGAGAGACATCGCTAGATATGTCAGCACCTGTCTAACCTGTCAGAAGGTCAAGGCAGAACATCAGAGACCAGGAGGAGTTCTGCAGCCTATCCAGATCCCAGAATGGAAGTGGGAAGATATTTCCATGGTTTTATAGTGGGATTACCTAGAACCACGAATGGTTTTGACGCCATTTGGGTAATAGTCGACAGATTGACTAAATCAGCCCACTTCTTCGCTATCAGGATATCCTACTCCATGGAGCAGTTAGCTCAGTTGTATCTCAAGGAGATCGTCAGACTGCATGGAGTTCCACGAACTATCATCTCAGATAGAGACAGTAGGTTCACGTCACACTTCTGGGAATGTGTACAGTCAGCATTGGGCACTAAGTTAAAATTCAGCACAGCCTTCCATCCTCAGACAGATGGTCAGACGGAGTGAGTAAATCAGGTACTCGAAGATATGCTCCGAGCATGTGCCCTAGACTTCAAGGGAAGTTGGTGCAAATATCTGAGTTTAGCAGAATTTGCATACAACAACAGCTATCAGGCCACCATCGGTATGGCACCTTACGAGGCTCTCTATGGGCGGAGGTGTAGATCTCCAATCTGCTGGTATGAAAGTGGTGAACAGAAGGAACTAGAACTTTAGACAGATCTAGTAGCAGACACAACAGTAGTTATACAGCAGATCCGCCAGAGGATAGAGACAGCTCAGAGCTGCTAGAAAAGCTATGCTGATACACGGCGCAGACCCTTAGAGTTTTCAGTTGGGGATTCAGTGTTCCTCAGAGTAGCTCCCATGAAGGGAGTAATGCGTTTTGGGAAGAAGGGCAAATTGAGTCCCAGATACGTGGGACCATACCTTATCACTAGAAGAGTTGGAAAGGTAGCATATGAGCTAGAGCTACCACAGGAGATGTCATCCATCCATAATGTATTTCATGTCTCTATGCTGAAGAAGCATATCTCGGATGTCAACCAGGTAATTGAGCCCCAGTCGGTACCAGTCCGCGAAGACCTTAGCTATGATAGTCGGCCTATTCAGATAATAGACTGAGCAGTTAAGAAATTGCGGAACAAGGAGGTACCATTAGTAAAAGTCATTTGGAAAAATCACACAGCCGAAGATTCAACTTGGGAGACAGAAGCTAATATGAGACAGAAGTACTCAGAATTATTCTAAGTTCGAGGATGAACTTTTTATAAGGTATGGGGGATTGTAATGCCCGAAAATTCTCAAAATTATTTTAGAAATATTCTATGATTTTTCTGGAATTTTAGAATATTTTTATGGAATTTCTAGAGTAGCGGAAGTAGCAAAAATGAATAGAAACGTAAAATAGCTTAAGCGGGAATCGAACCTGTGACCTATTGGGTCCTACGACTTATAGTGGACTCTAGTAACCAAGTGAACCCAGCAGGGCCCTGCTGAAAGGAAAGGGAAACAATTTTATTTAAGTTAGAGTTGGGTGAATTAACTCCTTAATATAAATAGGGAATTAAGTGAGGAGTTTTAATTTTACCGTGACTTACCTCTTCTCCTCACCCTAGTCACGCCGCCCCCTTTTCCTCTTCTTTCTCTCGGTGCACCAAGCCCTAAGGGCTAGGGTTCCGTCTCAAGGGTTCCAGGAACACCTTCCGGCGACAACTTTGGTTACGAGGACGTTTCTCTCCGCGAGAAGAACGTGTGGACGCAAGAGAATCGTCGAGAAGATCGTCTCCATCGGAAATCTAGTGATCAGATCGTAAGGAAATCTAGCGCAGGATGTAAGGAACCCCTCACCTGCAGTATAAGTAGCTCTCGTATGAATTTCTGCTTTGTTTAGTAGCATATGAATTTTGACACATAAGTTGTGCAATAGTGCACACTAGGTGTTCGATAATATGTGTAGCACAGGAAAAGAATGCAACTTAGGCATTTTAATAGCTTAGTAAATGCAATAGAAGCATTTATTCAGTATGTATAGTTTTACTATAGTCATATGGGACTACGGTCCAATGGGTGGGCTCCCATAGTCGCCTTTAGGTTCAGATAACCTAGCTCTAGGTACAGATAACCTAGAAATAGCAATATAAGAAGAACTCAGCTATAATCAGTATTTTATTTTAGCAGTGGCACTGTACTAGATTAGATATCCAATGGGTGGGCTCCCATAGTCGTCCCTAGGTTCAGATAACCTAGTAACCTTACTAAATTCGGGACTTGCAAACCTGGGTCTAGTTAGGGATGAGCGCATAGCACGTACAGATGCCGGGCCCATCAGTAGCATGATTGTTATTTTAATCTATTTATGAAAATAGTTTTCAAAACCTCACAAATAGTTATGTGAATTCAGTACAGCTTTAGCATTAGTTTAGAATTAGCTCAGTTCAGTTTTTGTATCAGTTTAGTTTTCTATTGATACAATATGATAGCTTAGGTTAGTACTTGTTGCCATGACTAGTTTGTTTGCATGCCATGCTATGCTCTTATATGTTCAATATTCATATGTTTCAAGCAGCATGTTTTAAAAACATAAATTGCATCGTATGCATGTTTTAGTGAGGTAGATGGTTTCTTACTAAGCTCTCAAGCTTACAGATACTCTTTTCCTTATACTGCAGATAAAGGTAAAGGAAACCTGGACTAGCGAAGGCTGGAGGACAATGCAACGACGATGTGTGTGTGAAAAAGGAGTTGGAATGAAGATCTTAGGGATTTTAGCAAGTCTAACTATTAGAACCTTGTTATTTTTAGTTTTCGCATTTCAGTTTGCTCAAAAGTCATGAATTAGTGAAATACGCATCACGCCATGTTTAGAGTGATAGATTATTGATGTTAGAATGCATTTTAGTTAGTTTAGAGTTGGTATATGAAATTTATGCTCGAACTAGGGCTGAAATCAAGTTCTGATACAAAATCAGAAACCCCGATCGATCAACCGATCGATTGGGGGCCCTTAATCGATCAGTGGATCGATTGGGAGTCTGGTTCCGCGAACAGTAAGCTCCTGGATCGATCAGCCGATCGATCTAGTCACATTCTGTCGCAAACAGAGAGTTCAGGGATCGATCGTTCGATCGATCAGGAAATCGCTCCCGCGACCAGAGAGCTCTGGAATCGATCGTTGGATCGATTGGCCAGTCTGGATCGATCAGCCGATCAATCCAGAATATCACCCCAAGCACAGTAGCAATATGAATCGATCCATGGATATATTCAACAGCTTGCAATCGATTGAGTCCAAGCTGGATCGATTGGGAAGCAAGGTTTCGACCAGGAACCCTTGTAATTCAGTTCCTTGACCATAGGGGATGTAGGAAATGCCATGTATACCTTAGATTACATCCCTCAGCACATGTAGGACCAATAATTTGTATTGGCTTAGCAAAGGTTTAATTGGTACAGCTTTCCGCACTTAGACTTAGTGATGGTCATGGATATAGCTTAGCACAGCATAATGTGACGGTCCGGCCTTACAGCCTAGCCAGTAGTAGGCGGGTCGTTACACAGACCCGGATAGTCCGATGACTGTCAAATCACTTAATTTGTCATATTTTATGTGTGCTAACTTTGTCTTGCAGGGTATGTGTATGTTGGGTGAACTAACATGCTTTACAGGGACAAATGAGCAAGGCAAGCCTCGGATAAACAGTGTCCGAGGCGCCTCCATGGTGCTTGGAGGCGCCTCGGGTGCAGAATGTGAGCTGGCCGTGAAGCAGTGCTGGAGGCGCCTCGGAGGGAGTTGGAGGCGCCTTGGACCAAGGCTTGGAGGCACCTTGGAGTGGCTTGAAGACGCCTTCAAGCTGATAAGGTGCGACCAGTTCTATGCTGATCCACGCGGGCGACTCGGGAAGCCTCGAGGTTCCTCGGACAGGCTTGGTGTAACGCCCGCCCTCCCTGCTACTCAAAGGAATGGGGCTACTTACTTACTTAACTATTCCAGGATACATGCATATTTAAAATTTCTTTCTTATAACATAAAGCAACGAAAATGTCATAAAGTTATACTGGAATGTAACATAAATACAATGGTTCATGTCAAACATAACAAAACATTATAGCAGGTCTTATTTGTCTCAGCCGAGCCACTGCCACACACACCTCCTTGCCTCTCCTGCAGCTCCCTTAGGTCATCCATCCCTTGCCTTTATCTGTGGTACAAGGAAGTAAGCTATGAGCACATGAGTTCAGTAAAATTCTTTCCTACTCACAAAAACCGTATCTCAAGCATAATCATATAAGCATATCATCATTGAAAACATAATAATCTATCAACATGAAATGTGAGCATAATTTCTGATCATAACATATCCTTATAAACCATGTTTCTAACATATCATAAATAAAGGAATCATATGAGGAGAGTCATGAGAAGCATAACATATCATCAGATTACATGAAACATAGAAGAAACATATCATATATGAATGGGTGCATTATGCAAAATGTCCTTTTAAAACATATGCCATGTTGAGTGCAAGATGTCTTTAAACATATCTTTTAATACTTGAACATAATATCATCATCATGAGGGCCCGACTTGTACCACATACATACATAAATGCGCGCAATCCCTAGGATAGGGTAGCTAGCCCCGAACCTATAAGGGATCTAGACTCGTTCATAGTCCGTCCGCCTAGGGGCGTACTAAGGAGCCCATCCCTTTTTACTAGACCCGTTCATAGTCCGTCGGTCTAGGGGCGCTTATGGAGCCCACCCTTGGTACAAGCCATACAAAGTAAAGTACATGTCATGCATATCATATCATCATAACTGTCATATCATATCATCATAGATGTCATGCTCTTGTCTTAACATGAAGAGTGCTCTTAATCCCAACTTAAGAGAAGCAACTCTTTGCCATTTTCTTATCATATCATAAGGCATACATTCTTGGCACATGGCCATCATATAAAACCATTATCATGCTTGGTTCATAAGCTTACATAAATGAGCGTGCAACATATTTGAAATCATACATGCTTGAATACATAGTCATCATAAGAATTATATCATGCATAATTCATAACATACATAATCAAACATGTTACTGGTCTTGTCATAAAGCATGCATACTTAAACATAAAACATATCATAAGGGTCATCATCATGCATAATTCATGAGCATCCTTAATTAAGTACATACATTATCGTAGGCAACCATAATCATACATGGAAAACATTTACTAGCATCTCCTAGTTCATATTCTAGTATGTGAGACACCTAACAAAGTCATGATTGGGTCTCTAACCCTAGTTTTATATGGTGGCCGAGAGTCTCCATGCTAAGTTTTAGGTTACAACTACATATACGCATGTGAACCTTAAATCAAATTCATGTCATAAGCTAATAAGAATGTCATGAGCATAGGTAGTAGGTTCTAAGCTTCTTAGCCCTTTCAACTTAGTTGTGCCCGAACCTCTAAGAGTATGGAATTAAGTTCTACATGAACATAAAATGGCAAACTACTTTCATGTCATATCATAAGGAAAATTCATGGCTTGCTAAGTTTAAGTTTAAACTTTCTTGAATCCTAGGTTATAGTTATGGCCAAGAGTTCATAACAAAAGATAACTTCTAAGCAACATACAACATGAATACTTAGCAAATTTCATAACATCTCATAAGAAGTCTATGAACATACTAAATTAGGTTTTGAGTCTCATGAACCCTAAAACCTCATCATAGCCGAAACATCATCATATAACAAGAAGTGAACTTCTAAGCAACATATGAACATAAATACTTAGCCAATTTGATAACATATCATAAAGAAGTCCTATGAGCATGCTAGATTAGGTTTTGAGCTTTATGAAACCCTAAAACCTTATCATGGCCGAAACTTCATAAGTCAAGAATATAAACTTCTAAGCAACATGTAACATGAACACCTAGATAATTCCATCATATATCATAAAGAAGTCTATGAGCATACTAAGTTAGGTTTGGAGCTTCATGAATCTTAAGAATTCATCATGGCCGAAACTTCATCAAGTAGGAAATGAACTTCTAAGCAACATATAAGCATGAGTTTCTAGCACATTTTATAACATATCATAAAAAGTCTATGAGCAAACTAACTTAGGGTTTTGAGCTTCTTGAACCCTAAAAATTTATCATGGCTGAAACATCATACAACAAGAAGTAGACTTCTAAGCAACCTTTGAACATTAATACCTAGCCAATTTGATAACATATCACAAGGAAGCCTATGAACATGCTAAATTAGGTTTGGAGCTTTATGAAACCCTAAAACTTTATCATGGCCGAAACTTCATAAGTCAAGAAGTAAACTTATAAGCAACATTTAAACATAAATCTCTAACTAATTTCATAACATATCATATGGAGATCTATGAGCATACTAACTTAGGTTTTGAGCTTCATGAACCTTAAAATTTCCATTATGGCCGAAACTTTCTCAAGCAAGAGTTAAACTTTTAAACAACATATAAATATGAATCTCTAGCTAATTTCATAACACATTATAAATAAATCCATGAGCATGTTAAATTAAGTTTTAAGCTTGATGAACCCTACAATTTCATCATGGCCGAAACTTCCTCAAGCAAGAAAATGACTTCTAGACAACATATAAACATGAATCTCTAGCTAATTTCATAACACATCATAAATAAATTCATGAGCATGTTAAATTAAGTTTTAAGCTTCATGAACCCTACAATTTCATCATGGCCGAACCTTATAAAAGAAAAGAGAAGGCCAATAAAAATATTCATAAGAAGATCAAGCTTAAAACATCATACACATAATTTTTTTTCTAACTAAATTCATATCATAACCTACTAAGATTCATGAGCATGGTTTCTTCTCTTTTTTTTTTTAATTTCAAGAGTTCAAATCATTCGAAATACCGTAAGCGACTTGTACCACAGGTGAGGGAATACTTACTTCCTTGTTTGATTTACTTAAGGGAAATATCTTGCTTGTGGAGCCTTCCTAGAGAGGGGTCCTCCTTTGTTTTTGGATTTCGGCAAGGAGAGGTGAGGAGAGGTCTTGGTCACGGTGAGGAGGAGGGAGGAGGAAGAGGAGAAAATGAGTTTTCCTCTTTAATTTCCCTTTTATTCATCATAAGAGAAGGAAGGGAAAATGTATTTTTCCTTCTCCTTTCTTTTATTTCTCCTTAATGAAAAGAGGAAGTAAGAATCCTCTTTTCTTTTGAGAGAGAGAAGGCAACTCTAACTTCTCTTTCTCAATGAAAAAAAAAACTCTTCTCTTACTCTTAACTATATTGTTACTTCTCTCTTCAATAATAACTTCTCTTGGTCTATTGGTTTACACCTACATATATCTAATAAGAGATCCAAGGTTCAAGCCTTGGTCATCTCTTTTTGGTTCTATTTTGTTTTATCATTTTTGCAAATGTACACATAAGGCCTATTTATTTTTATTATGATAAAAAAATATATCTAAAATCCTGCTAAGTATTCCATGGGTGTTACACTTGGAGGCACCTCCAGCAGTGTATAAAAGGGGACCTCGCGGCAGCAGTTAGAACAACACAAGAAAAGCAATCCTTACGCAACCAGCTGCCAACGAGAAGTTCCGACAAAGCTGTAACTTGACGCCGACAACCCCAGAGCTCAGAATCTACTATTAATCTTGTCGTTGGTATATTTCATTATTAATTGTACTTGAAATTTGTAACTATCTTTACGAGATTATAGTTGTTGCCCAACGTAAACGCTCAACGAGCGTGGGCCTTGGAGTAGGAGTCAACACAGGCTCTAAACCAAGTAACTACTTGTGTTTGCGTGTGCTCTTTTCTTTACTTAATTCCGCTGTGTATTTTCGACTCTGTTTTAAATCGAACAAAATAGCCACGAGCGCTATTCACCCCCCTCTAGCGCTTTCGATCCAACAATTGGTATTAGAGCGGGGGTGCTCTGAATTGGTACAACTACCGTTCGAGCATTTTTTTTCGTCGCTTTTTCGTTAGTTTAGGGTAAAAATAAAACCTTACTCCTTCCGTTTTTTTCCCTCAAAAATTGTATTCGAAAAATTCATTCTCATCTCGTCACCACTCATTAGTATTGATAAAATATCACATTTAGCAAAATTTGATATAATATTTTTTTTAATATTTATTAATATTTTATTATTTTTTCTTGAATTTCTTGAATTTCTATTTCTACCTTTCTCCCACACTACTAATCCAAGACCAAGTCTTGGAACAAGTTCTATTATTTTTTGTTTGCAAGATTCCTTCTTAAGGGCCTATGAAGATGGGTACAGCTCCACATGCCTACCACTTCTGTCCGACGAGAACTTCAGATACTGGAAAGACCAGGTGGAGCACCAACTGAAAACCGAAGTAGAAATATGAACCATAGTCCATATTGGATTTATTCTCCCCACTGAAGAAGGTGTACCCATCACGTGTGACAAGTGGGATGCACAAACAATAAGGACATTCGAGACAAATGCAAAAGCAACTTGCATTCTCCTATGCGGACTAACAAATTCAGATCTTAATCGAGTTGGAAAGTTCAACAATGCTAAGGAGCTTTGGGAGAAAGTGCTCAAGCTTTATGAGATCCCTTCAGAGTCAGAAGATCGAATAGAACCTGAGTCTGAATCTGAATTTGAATCCCTAGAGTCAACCTCTGAACCAGACTCAGAAGAATTTAAGCAAACCGATTTCATAGCAATGATGGCCAAAGACGAGATATCTGAATCTGAGTCAGAATTTGAAATGACAATAGTTAAGGGGGAGGATCCTATCACGGATCTAAAAGGTAAAATTATAAATTCAAATTGTAAATCTCTCATAACCTGTTTTAAGTGTAGGGAGAGAGGGCACTATAGAAACGAATGCCCCACTCGTAAGACTCGACCGACACAATCGGAGGAGAAGGAGAAAATGATCAGGAGAGGGAAGAAACACATAAAATGCTCCAAATGCAAACTAATGGGTCACTACAAAAGACAATGCCCAGAAAGAAGACTCAAGAATCCAGAGGAAGAATCAAAGTTAGTACATTTACATTATATGAAAATCCAATTTTTGCAACCCATGATTGCACTAGTTTAACTAATCCTGCTTGCTCTAGTATAGATTTCTCTTCAAAATTAGATATGCATGCTAATAATGTAATGAATAAAATTAATTCAAATAAAAATAAGAAATTAACTCTTAGAAAATAAGAAATACAAAATAATATTTTAAAAGATAAAATTGATAAATTAGAGATGATTGTTAATAATTTAGTCAAATCAGGAAATCTAGACTTGGGTTATAAGTCTAAAGTAAAACTTAAACACTAAATACCAAGCTATAATCAAGTACCTTTTATTTACTAAACTTAATTTAAATATAACCCAAATCTAATTAATAAATAAATAAAAATTATCTTAACAAATAAATAATTAATTAAATTCATTTTAATAAATAAATAAATAATTTTCTTAACAAATAAAATTAAAGGAATATAATCAATAATGGAGGCTCTAGAATAGCTAGCACCTCCAAAAGAAATCTACCCAACAGGGTAACCAAACACAACCTACCCGGTAGGGTAATCAGGGCTAGAATAAAAAGGGACAAATTTAACTTGATCTATGGTACTGGTAAAATTTTGGATGATAGTACGTTAGGGAAGTTTAATCTATGCATGTCTAGGAAGATATGGCTACGACCTGGTACATTTGGCTAAGTGAAACTAACCAAAGCAACCCTTTATGGAACCTAACTAGTTAGACCAAGGTTTTGTATTAAGTTCTATGGATAGGACTATTTAGAAAACCTCGAAGGCATGGTTACTTTAATGATGTCCATGTGACTCACCATAGCCCAGAAGTTTATCCTAAAAATGCCTATTTGTTGAATCCAAAGCTAAA
Organism: Zingiber officinale; assembly: GCF_018446385.1. Classification (NCBI taxonomy): domain Eukaryota; kingdom Viridiplantae; phylum Streptophyta; class Magnoliopsida; order Zingiberales; family Zingiberaceae; genus Zingiber; species Zingiber officinale. The sequence goes on along the minus strand of NC_055998.1, from coordinate 50,058,824 downwards.
CCTGAATCTAACACAAAGTTAATCCAAATCCTATAATTGAACTCAACTAATCTCACAAAATTATAGGATTCCCTGATTTGAAATTTAGATCGGGTGAGATGATTAAGGATTAAAAATCAAATCAAATTAAATAATTAATTAATAATCATTTAAAATTATTTCAAAAATCCTTTAAAAAATCTTTTAAAAATTCTTTTAAAATTATTTTAAAAATCCATTAAAAAATCTTTAAAAAAAATTAAAAATCTTTTAAAATTCTTTTAAAAATTATTTTAAAAATCCTTTAAAATTTTTTTTAAAAATCTTTTAAAAATCTTTTAAAAATTATTTTAAAATACTTTAAAAAATATTTTTAAAATCTTTTAAAATTTCTTTTAAAAATATTTTTAAAAAATCTTTTAAAAATCATTTTAAAATTCTTTTAAAAATCTTTTTAAAAATTATTTTAAAAATCCTTTAAAAATTATTTTAAAAATATCTGGGCTATGGTGATCCATTTGAAAATCATTTCAAAATTTATTTTAAAATCATTTCAAAAATTATTTAAAAATATTTTTGAAAATTATTTGAATATCATTTTAAATTATTTTAAATTTTTTAATTCGATAATTAATTTTAAAATCATAAATCTTATTTAATTCTTTAATTATTAAGGTTCAAATCATAATTAATTTTTAAAGGCTAATTAATTTCAATCAAGGTATTAATTTTTAATATATTCACCAAAATTATAAATCTTCACTCATTTGAAAATCAAACTAAAACTTATTTAGCTAAGTCTATGATGAAACTATAAATGTTTTTTAAGTACTCAAACTAAAAGAAAATCCTTTTAAGAAGTTAAGTATTTATCAATACTTTTAAGGGTTTGTCAAAATCTTTTAAAAGGCTTTTCAAATTTAGCTAAGTGCTTACCAAAGCAATTATTTTCAAATGCTAAATTTTGCTAAGTTTTTGGTGAAAACACTAAGTATTTTCCAAGGTATTTCCTAATTTAAGTAAAACAATTCTTTTTGAAACACTAAGACATTAGATAAAGTGCTACTCTTCAGGGAGAGCTTAAACTAATTATTCTTTTCTCTTCCTGGTATTCTTTTTGATTTATGTCAAAGGGGGAGAGAAAAGTCTAAGTTAAAGAAAATTAAGAATTAAGAATTTAAACATAAAGAGGAGCATAAGTTTTTCAAAGAGAGCATAAGTTTAACAAAGAATTTATACATAAAGAGAAGCATAAGTTTTACAAAAAAATTTCTCATGTTTAAATTTCTTAATAATTTCATATTTAAATTTTGACTTTTTTTACTTAACTTTGAATTGTGTTGCCATAATCAAAAAGGGGGAGATTGTTGGTCCGGGAAGCATCCGATGATCGAACCGGTGTTTTGATTATGTAAAAGGGTTCAAGTTAAGCTGTTTTGTTATCTAATGAGCTTAAACAAGTGTGTAGGAAAGTCCTAACTGCGGTTAGGCAGGTCGAAAATCCTAAGGGACGGTAACCCTAGGTCCTAGGGGGTGGTAACCCTAGGTCCTAGGGGTTGGTAACCCTAGGTGGAGGAGAAACCCTAAGGGGGGGTAACCTTAGGTCCTAGGGGGTGGTAACCCTAGGAGGAGAAAAACCCTAAGGGGTGACAACCTTAGGTCCTAGGGGGCGTTAACCCTAGGTGGAGAAAAACCCTAGGGGGAAGTAACCCTACGTCCAAGGGGGTGATAACCCTAGGTGCAAAGTCCAGTAGGTCTGGAGGACCAGACTGGCATAAAGTAAATCTCCTTGGAGGAGTAGGTGAGGATGCATTCCCCGCAGAGGGATCAGTAGGTGTCAGGTCGACTTAGGGTTTTCGGTCGAAAATCCGAAGTCAGACCCGGATAGTCCGATGACTGTCAACTCACTTAATTTTTCATATTTTATGTGTGCTAACTTTGTCTTGCAGGGTATGTGTATGTTGGGTGAACTAACATGCTTTCCAGGGACAAATGAGCAAGGCAAGCCTCAGATGAACAGTGTCCGAGGCGCCTCCATGGAGCTTGGAGGCGCCTCGGCTGCAGAATGTGAGCTGGCCGTGAAGCAGTGCTGGAGGTGCCTCGGAGGGAGTTGGAGGTGCCTTAGAGTGGCTTCAAGGCGCCTTCAAGCTGATATGGTGCGACCAGTTCTGTGTTGATCCACGCTGGCGACTCGGGAGGCCTGGAGGTGCCTCGGATAGGCTTGGAGGCGCCTCCAGCAGTGTATAAAAGGGGACCTCGAGGCAGTAGTTAGAAAAACATAAGAAAAATAATCCTTACGCAACCAGCTGCCAGCGAGAAGTTCCGACGAAGCTGTAACTTGACGACGACAACCCAGAGCTTAGAATATACTATTAATCTTGTCATTAGTATATTTCATTATTAATTGTACTTGAAATTTGTAACTATCTTTACGAGAATATAGTTGTTGCCCAACGTAAATGCTCAACGAGCGTGGGCCTTGGAGTAGGAGTCAACAATGGCTCTGAACCAAGTAACTACTTGTGTTTGCGTGTGCTCTTTTCTTTACTTAATTCCGCTGCGTATTTTCGACTCTGTTTTAAATCGAACGAAATAGCCATGAGCTCTATTCACCCCCCTCTAGCGCCTTCGATCCAACAGCTCCCATATCCAAGAAGGCCTAGTGCCTCGCTATGTTTAACCTAGAAGCCGATTTCTGAAATTAATATTTAATTGAATTTATAACATAGGTAGATTTGGATCAATAATGTTAAGCATCGTTTGCGATCCAAGTCTAAACCATTAAGAACAGATAAGTTAAATTTGGAATCAATAATGTTAAGTTCCGTTTGCGATTCCGAATTTAATTTCTAAAGAACACGATAGGTTGTTAGAAAAGGTTCGACACTTGTAAACAAATTTTGTACAGTGGAACCGATACAATCTTCCTAGGACCAACCAACAATTGGTATCAGAGCTAGGGTTTGCCTCTGTGTGTTTGGTTTTCAGTTTAATTATGCACATGTCATACATAATTTAGGAAGGATAATAGTAGGATGTTCTAACTTTGTGGTGTAGGCTCAACTATTATAGCTTATAGATATTGTGTGTGATTGGACCCTTGGACATGTCAAGGGCATTTTATTGTGCGTGCATGATTGTATTTAACTAATATAGCAGGAGTTGTATTAGCCCTAGGATTTTTGCATTTATGTTCGATCTAGACCTGATGTACATTCCCTCGTGGAATATAGGATCGATATATGTAAAATTTTATTTTTTTTTGTCACGATTCGTATCCTTGTAAGGCGTGGTGCTTTAGAAGGACCAGAGGCACAGAGGAAAAGGAAGCTCGATGGGCTCGACGACATGAACCCTAGGGCTGGCAGCACGCGAAGGACAGTGATAGAAAAGGCCATAATAGTTGGAAAATTAATTTCCATATTTATTGCTTTTATTTACTTTTATGTGGGTGATGTGTGCTTGCTATGTTAAAATTCCTCACCTTAAATAACTAAGTGGGAGAGAGATTTTTGAATAAATCCGACGGTCTCCATTACTAGTTTGTAAGTGATGCAAACAAACTTGCGCGTTGGCTCTGAGTGCCTTCCTCCATATCGGATGATGTTGTTTATGGATCACTAGATAAAACATCCATTTTGGATGACTATAGGAAATTAATTAGGAGCGTGTGTGATCATCCCCATCGGAAGGGGCACAATCTTATTTAATGTACTAAGTGTCATGTAATTGTATACATTTAGGCACGTCTAATACTATCCTCCCCATAGGAGTCACTGCTATTATTTGTGTGACCGAAAGAAAACCAACTATTAATTTTATTTGTCATAAAGTTAGGATGACAAGAATAAAATTAATGGGTAAAACCTCCTCTTACAAATGTTTGATTTTGTATACGTCCACACTATCGTGGCATGCAAAATTCACGTGATTTGAGGTGTTGGTTAATTTAAATAGTATTCTTTGAGAAATCAATATTATTCTAAATTTAGAGTCTTGACCAAAGTTTATTTTGTGATTCTTAGGATGGCTTTCAACTCACTATTCATTATACTGAAAGAGAACAAACTTACTGGTCCCAATTATATAGATTGGAAAAAACACTTGGACATTGTCCTAACTGCAGAAGGCTATAAGTTTGTACTGTCAAAGGTTTGCCCTGATGTGCCTAATAGTGATTCTAGTGAAGAGGAGATTGAGTATCAAAAGAAATGGGTAAAGGAAGATGAGATGGCGCGGTGTTACATTTTGGCTTCAATGTCAAATGTGCTACAACATCAGCATCAAGATTTATCAACTGCTTATGATATAATGAACAATCTCAAGGAACTCTTCGAACACCAGAGTCGGGCTACTAGGCAAGAGGCAATGAGAAAATTAATGACAGCTACCATGTCAGAGGGGACACCCGTAAGGGATCATATCCTCAAGATGATGGCTTACTTAAATGAGATACAAGTTCTTGGAGGTGAAATCGATGGGGAAACCCAGGTTAATATTATTCTCCAAACGCTGCACAAAAGTTTTGAGCATTTTCACTTGAACTACAATATGAATAAAAGGATGTATTCATTGGTGAAACTGCTGACAGAACGTTAGTCAGCAGAAGGTATATTTCGTCATAATTCTCAGATTCACTATGTCAAAAATGGTTCTACTTCTAAGTCGAAAGCCAAGAAGAAGAAGAAGCAAGCTGTCTCAGCAAAGAAGGTGAATAAACCTCAAGGTACAGGATCAAAAGCTGGAATGAAGAAGACGAAGGGCAAGTGCTTCATCTGCAAACAGTCAGAACATTGGAAGGCAGACTGTCCTCGTAGGAAAGAGAACAATAAAGGTATATCTCATTCTCTAGTAGTTGAAACATGTTTAGCGGTGTTATCTACCAGCACCTGGTGTGTAGATACGGGATCCACTGATCATGTCTGCAACTCTTTACTATTAGAACTTTCGAGCTGTAAAAACCGTTTTTTGCGTTGCGGAAACCCCGAAGTTCTTAGCCACTAGATCCGTGTGAAGATAAAATTTTCATGTACTTAGTTTTTCTACTCTAGATCTACTTTAGATCTACATGTTAAGGAGTATACCTTTGAAGCGAAGCCCTTCGCAAATCTCGCTCGTCCAAGGTTCTTCGGATCTCAAGTGTGTTCAAGTGTACACACCTCTAGAAGTATCCACACGAACAAGAGATGGAGAGAACAACTAAGAGTGTGCTAGCACCCTTAGAAGTCACGGCAAGGATGAGAGGGAGAGAAGAGAGGAAGAGAGGAGGAAGATGATGAAGTGAGTGAGCACCCAAAAATTGCTAACTCTTGCACTAATGTGGCCAGCCACATTAAGAGGTGATTATACCTCCATGTAATACCAAGATTCATGACTCTTGGTATTCCTCATGAGGTGGTACACTCTTGATGTAGTCATGATGATGTGGAACACCATCATTGGTTGGCCCCATACCATGTCACAAATGATGTGGCATTTGGTCAAGTCAAACTTGACCTTTCATCTTCCCTCTCAAGTCAAGTCAAACTTGACCTCTTCTCTCCCATGGTTGATCAAATCTAATCATTTGATTCAAATTAATTTAATTTAATGAATCAATATTCATTGAATTAAATTGACTCAATGAATCCAAGTCTAAATTAGACTCATTTGACACATGAATCAAATTTAGTCCAACTCAATTAGTTTAATTTGGATTACTCTTAATCCAATTTGGTTCATCACATGAACCTAATCCTCTATGTTCATCAAATGAACCTAATCTCCATCAAATTGCCCTTTGTGTGTGACCCTATAGGTTCTTGCAATGTTGGCAATGTTCCTAAACCCATTTAGAAACGTAAGTAATGAGCGGTATCTAGCAACACATCATTACTACCCAAGTTACAAGAATATTGAGATCCAACATCACCTAGTGAGTAACGGCACGGCCAAAGGGTCGTCGGTCGACGACATGAGAGGTCGCCAAATGGGCCGACGACATAAGGGCCGCCAGTTGGGCCGCCACAAGGGCCGCCCAAGAGGCCAAAGGGTCGGGTCGTTATAATAAAAAGGTGCCTTTTATTGTAATGACCCGGCCCTCTTGGCCCATTTGGCAACCTCTCATGTCGTCGACCGTCGGCCCTTATGTCGTCGGCCCATTTGGGCTTAAGTATTAGAGTTTATGAATCCCGGTAACCAAGTGAGATGATCTCACTTGGTTACCGGGATTCATAAACTCTAATACTTAAGCCTGGAGGTTTAGAGTTCGAATCCTATGGGGGCAAAAATCCACTGACCAGGGGTGGAAAGTCCTAGTGAGTAACGGCATGGCCAAAGGTCGTCGGTCGACAACATTAGAGGTCTCCAAATGGGTCGACGACATAAGGGCCGACGGTCGACGACATGAGAGGTCGCCAAATGGGCCACCAAATGGGCCAAGAGGGTCGGGTCATTATATGATTAGGGCAGTTGGCTTTGATGTGCCCCTTCTGGTTGCACCCGTAGCAGATCACTTCGAACTTTACCTTAGAACTTGGTTGGGCCTCCTTGGATTGGACCGCCTTCTTTAGGTCCTTCTTGTTGAAGCCTTTCTTCTTCTTGTAGAGTCTCTTCACAACGTTCATGAGCTCCATTGTTAGTTCTTCATCTTCATCATCTGAGTCAGGTTCTACTTCTTACTCTGGTTCAGTTCTTCATCGTGATCTCGGTTCACGCGTTCGACTGGTACCTGCAACCAAAGCAACCCCCTTTTCGGTTGGTTGTGCATTAGTCTGCTCATGTAATTCAAACTCACAGAATAATTCATCTAACTTTATTAAAGATAAATCCTTGGAGACTTTGTAGGCATCTACTAGAGTGTATACTAAAAGCCTAGCTTTTGTAAACATTTATTTGTTGAAATAAAAGAAATCACATTGGTCAATATCTGTATTTATTAAATGTAATTGTTCAATTAATTTATATAGTAGATAACATGGAGTGTGGTGTCGCACTCAGAAGATCATGTTGTCGGTTCTCTATAAATTATAAACAGTTGCTCGCGACTAAGATGGAAAGGAACAAACCATCAGAATAGTCGTAGTGTAATTAAGTATTAGTATATCTTGACTAATAAATTACACTGATACACTTTAAGTGTATTGAGTATGATCATTTAGGTAAGTTCTTTTTGTACTGACTTAGTAAAAGAACTAAACCTTAGTTATTATGGAAGTGTGTGCTCTTAATCCTAATATAATAACAAGCACATATATTTAATATTTATTTCTTTGATTTATCAAAGGGTGAGGTTTAGCTCGATAAATCAATAAGCCCGATAAGTTGGGAAATGATATTACTTATAGTGTATATTGTTGATTATAGAAGGAATCTGTGTCCTAGTTATCTAGGTTCAGAATGTCCCCAAGAGGAGCTCATAAGGATTGTCATGTTAAACCCTGTAGGTGGACCTAGTCCGACATGACAATAAAGTTGAGTGGTACTACTCTTAGAGTTAGATATTAATTAAGTAAGTTGTCAGTAACTCACTTAATTAGTGGACATTCGTAATCTTAAACACAGGGAGATTAACACTGTAATGACCCGCCTTCCACTACTAGGCTGTAAGGCCGATTGCTACAGTTATGCTGTGCTAACTGTGCGGAAAACTGATCTAATTTAAATTTTAGTTGCTAACTGATAACTATTCTTGGTTCTACAAGTGCTGAAGGATGTAATCTAAGGGATACAAGGTGTATCCTACATCCCCTATGGACTAGAAGCTGATCTGCTAAGTTTCTTGGTCGAAACTGAACTTCCCAATCGATCTAGACTGAACTGGATCGATTGCCCTCTTTTGGATCGATCCAGACTGCTACTGTGCTCGGGTGATAATCTGGATCGATCGGCTGATCGATCCAGGCTCACCGATCGATCCAGTGATCGATCCAGCGTGCGTCTATGCACGGGACTTTATTTGGATCGATCGACTGATCGATCCGACATAAGTCAATCGATCCTATGATCGACCAAAAACCTTTCTGTTCGCGAGGAATAGCTTGGATCGATCGACCGATCGATCCAGAGGCCTTCTGTTCGCAACAGAATGTAACTGGATCAATCGGCTGATCGATCCAGAAGCCTTCTGTTCGCGGCATCAGCCCTCAATTGATCCATGGATCGATCGAGGACCCCCGATCGATCCATGGATCGATCGGAGTTTCTGATTTCACACTGAAACTCTGATTTCAGCACTAGTTCGTGCCAAAATCTCACACAACAATTATACAATGCATGGAAAACATTCTAATATCTACTAACTAGTATTCTAACATGACATAGTGCAAGGTTCATTAATTCATAGCATTTAAACGACTAGAAATGCATTAAAGTGTCTTAAGAAAAGAACTAAGTTCTTAATTTGTTAAACTCCCTAAGGATCTTCATTCCAGGTTCCAGCCACACACACCATCACTGCATTGACCTTCAGCTTCCTCTGTTAATCCATTTTCCCTTTACCTTTATCTGCAGTATAAGGAAAAAGTATCTGTAAGCTTAAAGCTTAGTAAGAAACCATCTACCTCACAAAAACATGCAACGATGCAAAACATGCTTTTAAAGAATGCTATTTAATAACATGAACTGAATTTGCTAAAACATGGCATACATAATAAATCTAAGCATGGAGTTATCTCATAGTATCAACTTGGAAAACTAGGTTGAAACTGAAATTGAAACTGAGCTAAAACTGAGCTAGTGCTGATCTTAAACTATAATCACATAATTAGATTACTAGTTTGAAAGATATTATCATAATAAGTGAAAATAGTAATCATGTTGCTGCTTGGGCCCGACAACTGTACTTGCTGTGCGTGCATCCCTAACTAGACCCGGGTTTGCAAGTCCCGAATTTAGCAGGGTTTACTAGGTTATCTGAACCTAGGGACGACTGTGGGAGCCCAACCCAATGAACATCTGGTCCAGTACAGTGCCACTGAAAATAAAATACCGATATAGCTGAATTTACTTATCTTACTGTTACTAGGTTATCTGAACCTAGTGCTAGGTTGTCTGAACCTAGAGGCGACTGTGGGAGCCCACCCATTGGACCGTAGTCCCACGAAAGTCTAACTTAGCTATTTTAAATTCTTCTATTGCATTTACTGAGCTATTAAAAATGTCTAAGTTGCATTTTACTGAGCTAATCATTTAATCGAACATCTAGTGTGCTTAAACTCTCCCCTCTATTAGGGAGACTACCTCTACGCACCCGACAACATCTAAAACCTCCAACTGAAGGGGGAAAGACGTGCCCGGCCCATCTAAAGGTACTCACTAAATCCCTAAATCTGCGAGGAGGATTAAATACACCCTATGTGTCGAAAAAACTGCATATGACTAAACTAATGCATAGAAAACCAAATGGAAGCTACTTATACTGCAGGTGAGGGGTTTCTTACCTCCTGTTTGGATTTTCTTACGATTCTAATCGCTAGATTTCCGGAGGAGACGATCCTTTCGATGATCTTCTCGCGTCTATGCGTTCCTCTCGCGGAGGGGAGCGTCCTCGTGTCGAAGTCGTCGGCGGAAAGCGCCCTTGGAGCGGAGCCCTAGCCTTCATTGTGGTTGGCGCCGAGAGAAGGAGAGGAGAAGGGGAGTCGGCGGTGAGGGTTTGAGGAGAGGAGAAATCACGATCCAAAATAACCCTTCACTTAATTATTTCCTATTTATATTAAGTGGTAATTTCGGCCCAACTGAAATATAAATATAATTGATCACTTTTCCTTTCAGCACGGGCCTGCTGGGTTCACTTGGTTACTATGGTTCTCCATAAGTCATAGGACCCAATAGGTCTCGGGATCAATTCCCGCGTAGGCTACTTTACGGTCCTATTTATTTTTGCTACTTCCGTTACTCTAAAATTCTGTAAAAATATCCTAAAATTCCAGAAAAATCATAGAATATTTCTAAAATAGTTTTGAGAATTTTCGGGCTTTATAATCCCCCATACCTTATAAAAAGTTCATCCTCGAACTTAGAACAATTCTGGGTACTTCTGTCTCATGCTGGCTTCTGTCTCCCAAGTTGCCTCTTCTGCTGTGTGACTGTGCCAAATAATCTTGACTAATGGTACCTCCTTGTTCCGTAATTTATTAACTGCTCGGTCTATTATCTGAATAGGCCGACTGTTATAGCTGAGGTCTTCACGGATCTGTACCGACTGGGGCTCAATCACCTGGGTGGCATCTGGGATATGCTTCTTTAGCATAGAGACATGAAATACATTGTGGACAGCTGACATTTCCTGGGGTAGCTCTAGCTCATATGCTACCTTGCCCACTCTTCTGTTAATAAGGTATGGTCCCACGTATCTGGGACTTAGCTTGCCCTTCTTCCCAAAATGCATTACTCCCTTCATGGGAGCTACTCTGAGGAACACTGTATCCCCAACTGAAAACTCTAAAGGTCTGCGCCGTATATCAGCATAGCTTTTCTGGCGGCTCTGAGCTGTTTCTATCCTCTGGCGGATCTGCTGTATAGCTGTTGTGGTATCTGCCACTAGATCTGTCTGAAGTTCTAGCTCTTTCTGTTCACCACTCTCATACCAGCAGATTGGAGATCTACACCTCCGCCCATAGAGAGCCTCATAAGATGTCATACCGATAGTGGCCTGATAGCTGTTGTTGTATGCAAATTCTAGTAGACTCAGATATTTGCACCAACTTCCTTTGAAATCTAGGGCACATGCTCGGAGCATATCTTCGAGTACCTGATCGACTCGCTCTGTCTGTCCATCTGTCTGAGGATGGAAAGCTGTGCTAAACTTTAACTTCGTGCCCAAAGCTGACTGTATACACTCCCAGAAGTGTGATGTGAACATACTGTCCCTGTTTGAAATAATGGTTCGTGGGACTCCATGTAATCTAACGATCTCCTTGAGATACAACTGAGCTAGCTGTTCCATGGAGTAGGATATCCTGATAGCTAAGAAGTGGGCTGATTTAGTCAATCTGTCGACTATTACCCAAATGGTATCAAAACCATTCGTGGTTATGGGTAATCCCACGATGAAATCCATAGAAATGTCTTCCCACTTCCATTCTGGGATCTGAATAGGCTGCAAGACTCCTCCTGGTCTCTGATGTTCTGCCTTAACCCTCTGACAGGTTAGGCAGGTGCTGACATATCGAGCGATGTCTCTCTTCATCCCAGCCCACCAAAAACGCTTCTTCAAGTACTGGTACATTTTGGTGGAGCCTGGATGCATCACATAAGGAGTCCTGTGAGCCTCATCTAGAATCTACCTCCGTAGTTCCTCCTGATCTGGAACACAGAGTCTGTCGCCAAAGTACACTACCCCGCTATTGGACACTCTGAACTCTCCACCTCCTGATTCTGCTATCCCTTGCTTGATTCTCTGAATTTCAGGATCCTGCTCCTGAGCTATCTGGATATCATCAAGTAGGGTGGATGCTAATGTCATAGTAGAGAGCTGTCCGACTATGAGTTCGAGATCGAAATCTGAGATCTCCTTCTGTAGGGGCGGTGACATGGCTGCTAGAGATAATAGGGCAGCACTGGACTTCCTACTGAGTGCGTCTGCTACCCTATTTGCTTTTCCTTGGTGGTAGAGGATGTCTATATCGTAGTCTTTGACCAGCTCTAGCCATCTGCGCTGTTGCATATTTAGATCCTTCTGAGTGAAGAAGTACTTCAGACTTTGATGATCTGTATACACTCTCCACTGAGCTCCATACAAGTAATGTCTCCAAATTTTGAGAGCGAACACTACTGCTGCCAGCTCAAGGTCATGAGTAGGATAGTTCTTCTCATAATCCTTGAGTTGTTTGGAAGCGTAGTCGATCACCTTGCCATCTTGTATCAGCACTGCTCCTAGTCCCAACTTCGAGGCATCACTATATATGTTAAAGCTATCTGCGTTCTCTGGCAGAGTCAGAATAGGTGCATTGGTCAATCTCCTTTTTCAGCTCGCTGAAACTGTTCTCGCAGTCCTCTGTCCACTGAAATTTTCTGTTCTTTCTGGTAAGAGCTGTAAGTGGGGAGGCTATCCTGGAGAAGTCCTCTACGAATTTCCTGTAGTAACCCGCTAATCCCAGAAAACTTTTGATCTCGCTGGCGTTCTTGGGTCTTTTCCAGTTGCTCACAGCTTCTATCTTACTGGGGTCTACCATGATACCATCCTTTAAGATGATGTGACCCAGGAAGGACACCTGATCTAGCCAAAATTCACATTTTGTGAACTTAGCGTACAGCTGATTCTGCTGAAGGGTCTGCAATACTATTTTCAGGTGCTCTGCATGTTCTTCCTGAGTTCTGGAATAGATAAGAATATCATCGATGAACACGATAACGAACTTATCTAAATATTCCCTGAATACCCTGTTCATAAGATCCATGAAAGTAGCTGGAGCATTTGTCACACCGAAGGGCATGACTACGAACTCGTAGTGTCCGTATCTAGTCCTGAATGCTGTCTTGGGTATATCCCCATCTTTAACTTTCACCTGATGATAACCTGATCGGAGGTCTATCTTAGAGAACACTGCTGCTCCCTTTAGCTGATCGAACAGGTCATGAATTCTGGGAAGAGGATACCTGTTCTTGATGGTGACTTGGTTCAGTGCTCTGTAATCTATGCACAGACGCATGCTTCCGTCCTTCTTCTTCACGAACAATACAGGCAAGCCTTTGTCAAGCAGCTCCTGTAGTTGCTCATGAAGTTCCTTCAGTTCTGCTGTTGCCATGCGGTAAGGTGCTTTGGAGATAGGATTTGTACCGGGAATGAGCTCTATCTCAAATTCAATCTCCCTGTCTGGTGCTAGACCTGGTAAATCCTCAGGGAAGACTGCTGGGTAGTCACATACGACTCGGACCTCTGCTAGCTGTTGGTCCTTGTCCTAACTAGTACTGACTATATGTGCTAAAAATCCCATACATCCTGAATCCATTAATCTCTGTGCCTTCATAGCTGAGAGAAACCTCTTGGCCTTTCTCTTGGGTTCTCCGATATACTCAAACTGCACTTCTGCTTCAGGTTGGAATATGACTTTCTGTTTATGACACTCTATGGAGGCACCGTATTTGATCAAGAAGTCCATCCCGAAGATGACATCGTAGTCGGTCATATTAAGCACTATCAGGTCGCAAAAGAGCTCTCTGTCTGTTATAATGACTGGCACTGCTCTGAGCCAGTGCGTAGATGCCATAATTTCTCCTGAAGGTAAGGTCGTCAGGAACTGACTACTGAGTACCTCTGGAGGTCTTGCTAACTTCTCGACAAATGCCCTGGATATATAAGAATGGGTTGCCCCAGTATCGAATAAGACAGTTGTACTTTGCTGTAAAATAGTAATCTGACCTGTAACAACTGTTGAGGCATTTGCTACGTCCTCTCTGGTCAGTGAGTAGATCCTCGCATTCGTCATAGCTAGAGGGCTTCTAGTCTGCCCTGGCTGATATGTGGACCATCTAAGGCGGCCTGCATCTGATGTAACTGAGCTGGCTGGCCTCCATACAGGAAGATTGGTCTTGTTTGGACACTGCTTGGCCATGTGCCCTTCCTGTCCACATTCAAAGCATCATCGTGTGCCCTTACGACAAACTCCAGGATGGAATTTCCCACAAGTGGCACACTTTGGATAACTGGGTTGCTTGCTGGCTGGTCCTCCTTTTGGGTAACTCCCTGGTTTGCGCTTGTTGCTGGAGTTCCCTTTCTAGTTAGAGCCATGGGAGCTGTGACCCTGCTGTTTCTGAGTGCCTGAGCCTCCTTGACCTTTAGCTTCTGAGAGGACTTGCTTCTGCTGCTTGATGCTATTCTGGTAATGCTCAGTGATTAGAGCACTGCTCACTAATTCTTCCGTGGTTTGTGGCCTATGAACTCCACCAGCCACGCTCATTGCAATATCCGACCTCAGCATCTTGAGCATCAACCGGATTCGTTCCCTTTCAGGCCGACTAACTCGTGGCATAGACGAGCCAACTGCTGAATTTCTTCACGCTTCCTCCACCGAGAGGTTGCCCGGCGAAACTCGAACTCGTCGAATGGCGGTTTGTGACTGCGTGTGAAAGAACTCCTCAAAGAATTCTTTCTCAAAGTCCGCCCATGTCATCTAATGGGCGCTTCGCTCTGATTCTCTCCCACCACATGCGTACATCTCCTGCCGACGAAGGAGGTGCACTTCACCTTCTCATGTTCGCCACCCGTAAGCTCCATCGTATTTCCGGTGTTTTGAACCAGCTTGCATCCCATAGTTCACCGGTGCACGAAGTTCTCGCTTGACTTCTACCACCGATCAAATAGGCTTCTCTTTGCCTCACTGCTGGGCCACTGTGCCGAGGTCGATCGTGGAACCTCTAAGACTACTGGTGTTGCCAAGTTTGGCTCCGGGGTGACAGTGGGAGTGTTCTGCTGACTAGCCTTTAAGGTGGCTATTTCCTGTTGCTGTTCTGCTAGCTGCTGCTGTAACTGAGCCACTAGTGCTATAAGGTCTGGGGGAGGCACTGAACTGTCTGCCTCATGCTGGGGCTCAGTGGCTGGTGCCCTTCTAGCTGGGCGTCCTCGTGCCATTTCTTGAGACATAGAGGACATACATAACTAATACAATCATGTTTATAGAATTTCTACTATCATGTTTAACTAGCTACTATAAACATGTTAAAGCTATCATATATAAGCATGCTATAATTATCCATAAACATGAAAGCAAGACATAATTAAAGTAGAGGTATTCTTACTTGGAAGCTGCAGGTTCAATGCTGATGTGTGTATAGGAAGTATGGAAACTGCTTTGATACCACTCTGTAACGACCCGCCTTCTACTACTAGGCTATAAGGCCGATTTCTACAGTTATGCTGTGCTAACTGTGCGGAAAACTGATCTAATTTAAATTTTAGTTGCTAACTGATAACTATTCTTGGTTCTACAAGTGCTGAAGGATGTAATCTAAGGGATACAAGGTGTATCCTACATCCCCTATGGACTAGAAGCTGATCTGCTAAGTTTCTTGGTCGAAACTGAACTTCCCAATCGATCCAGACTGAACTGGATCGATTGCTCTCTTTTGGATCGATCCAGACTGCTACTGTGCTCGGGTGATAATCTGGATCGATCGGCTGATCGATCCAGGCTCACCGATCGATCCAGTGATCGATCCAGCGTGCTTCTGTGCACGGGAATTTATTTGGATCGATCGGCTGATCGATCCGACATAAGTCAATCGATCCTATGATCGACCAAAAACCTTTCTATTCGCAAGGAATAGCTTGGATCGATCGACCGATCGATCCAGAGGCCTTCTGTTCACGACAGAATGTGACTGGATTAATCGGCTGATCGATCCAGAAGCCTTCTGTTCGCGGCATCAGCCCTCAATTGATCCATGGATCGATCGAGGACCCCCGATCGATCCATGGATCGATCGGAGTTTCTGATTTCGCACTGAAACTCTGATTTCAGCACTAGTTCGTGCCAAAATCTCACACAACAATTATACAATGCATGGAAAACATTCTAATATCTACTAACTAGCATTCTAACATGACATAGTGCAAGGTTCATTAATTCATAGCATTTAAACGACTAGAAATGCATTAAAGTGTCTTAAGAAAAGAACTAAGTTCTTAATTTGTTAAACTCCCTAAGGATCTTCATTCCAGGTTCCAGCCACACACACCATCACTGCATTGACCTTCAGCTTCCTCTGTTAATCCATTTTCCCTTTACCTTTATCTGCAGTATAAGGAAAAAGTATCTGTAAGCTTAAAGCTTAGTAAGAAACCATCTACCTCACAAAAACATGCAACGATGCAAAACATGCTTTTAAAGAATGCTATTTAATAACATGAACTGAATTTGCTAAAACATGGCATACATAATAAATCTAAGCATGGAGTTATCTCATAGTATCAACTTGGAAAACTAGGTTGAAACTGAAATTGAAACTGAGCTAAAACTGAGCTAGTGCTGATCTTAAACTATAATCACATAATTAGATTACTAGTTTGAAAGATATTATCATAATAAGTGAAAATAGTAATCATGTTGCTGCTTGGGC
Source organism: Zingiber officinale (assembly GCF_018446385.1). Taxonomy (NCBI): domain Eukaryota; kingdom Viridiplantae; phylum Streptophyta; class Magnoliopsida; order Zingiberales; family Zingiberaceae; genus Zingiber; species Zingiber officinale. Next base: position 50,042,810 of record NC_055998.1, on the reverse strand, counting down.
CCGACAACTGTACTTGCTGTGCGTGCATCCCTAACTAGACCCGGGTTTGCAAGTCCCGAATTTAGCAGGGTTTACTAGGTTATCTGAACCTAGGGACGACTGTGGGAGCCCAACCCAATGGACATCTGGTCCAGTATAGTGCCACTGAAAATAAAATACCGATATAGCTGAATTTACTTATCTTGCTATTACTAGGTTATCTGAACCTAGTGCTAAGTTGTCTGAACCTAGAGGCGACTGTGGGAGCCCACCCATTGGACCGTAGTCCCACGAAAGTCTAACTAAGCTATTTTAAATTATTCTATTGCATTTACTGAGCTATTAAAAAGGCCTAAGTTGCATTTTACTGAGCTAATCATTTAATCGAACATCTAGTGTGTTTAAACTCTCCCCTCTATTAGGGAGATTACCTCTAGGCACCCGACAACATCTAAAACCTCCAACTGAAGGGGGAAAGACATGCCCAGCCCATCTAAAGGTACTCACTAAATCCCTAAACCTGCGAGGAGGGTTAAATACACCCTATGTGTCGAAAAAACTGCATATGACTAAACTAATGCATAGAAAACCAAACGGAAGCTACTTATACTGCAGGTGAGGGATTTTTTTACCTCCTGTTTGGATTTTCTTACGATTCTAATCGCTAGATTTCCGGAGGAGACGATCCTTTCGACGATCTTCTCGCGTCTATGCGTTCCTCTCGCGGAGGGGAGCATCCTCGTGTCGAAGTCGTCGGCGGAAAGCGCCCTTGGAGCGGAACCCTAGCCTTCCTTGTGGTTGGCGCCGAGAGAAGGAGAGGAGAAGGGGAGTCGACGGTGAGGGTTTGAGGAGAGGAGAAATCACGATCCAAAATAACCCTTCACTTAATTATTTCCTATTTATATTAAGTGGTAATTTCGGCCCAACTGAAATATAAATATAATTGATCCCTTTTCCTTTCAGCACGGCCCTGCTGGGTTCACTTGGTTACTATGGTTCTCCATAAGTCATAGGACCCAATAGGTCTCGGGATCAATTCCCGCATAGGCTACTTTACGGTCCTATTTATTTTTGCTACTTCCGTTACTCTAAAATTCTGTAAAAATATCCTAAAATTCCAGAAAAATCATAGAATATTTCTAAAATAGTTTTGAGATTTTTCGGGTGTTACAAACACACTCATGATAAGAAGGAGCCCATAATGTAATTTGGGATTGGTGCGGTAGTGCGGTAATAACTCTCTAGTGGAATGAGTTGTTATCGATGAACATGAGTTGTGTGTTCGTGGCGAGTACGGGATACTCAAGCTCATCGGAAGGCCAAAACCAATTTCTTCTCTAGGTCCCTGTCGTAGCCTCATTATAGCCTCAAGTCCATCCAAATGTAAGGCTCTTCTTGGTGTCCAAGAAGGGGGTCGGACCATTGCTTGGTGACCAAGCAATGGCCGGCCACATCCTCTTATAGGGGTCGGCCCTATTGCTTGGTGACCAAGCTTGTAAGGGTCGGCCAAGATTAATTCAAATAGGAGGAGTGTTTTGAATTTTTAAAATTTTCTCTTTGTAGAAAACTATAAGTTTCAAAAGAGAGATTTTAATTTTTAAAACTTTCTTTATTTGAATTAGGCAACATGTTTTAATAGAGAGTTTTAAAAGTTTTAAAACTTTCCTTTTTAAACCATCCTCATGGTTTAAGAAAAAAGGGAGATAAGTTTTAAAATTAAAATTTTCTATCATCATGTTAAAAAAGGAAATTTTATAAGAGAGTTTTTAAATTTAAAACATGGTTTTAATTTTTAGAAACTTTCCTTTTTTAACTACTACTTTAGGAAAGAGAGCTTGTAAAATTTTATAAGAGTTTTTTCTCTTGTAAAATTTTATAAAAGAAATTATTATTATTCCTTTCCTAAATATGGTGGCTAGCCACCTTGCTTGGTGCCCAAGCAAGGGGCCAGCCAAACTTAATCCTAAACCATATAGGATTAATCACAACCATTGATTGGTGATTGATTCAATCAAGAGGAAAGGAAAGGAAAAATAAAAAGGGAAAAGGAAAAACTCTTGGATGATTTTATTTTTTGTAAAAGGTTTTTCCTTATTTGCCTTGGGCAAGTAATATAAAAGAAGGGGTGAGGGGGCTTCATGAGATACAACTCTTATTCTCTTGCTTGGAGATCTCTTGGTGGCCGGCCCTCTCCCTTCTCCCTTTCCCTTTACTCTCTTCTCCTTGGTGGTGGTGGTGGCCGAATTCTAGAGGAAGAGGAAGGAGTCTTTTGGGTGGTGTTCATCTTGGAGGATCATTGCCCACACGACGTCCAAGGCGAGGTGAGGAATACGACAGAAGATCTCGAGGTTATTTGCTTACAAAGAGAAGGTATAACTAGTATTTTTCTTCTACATCATACTAGTTATTTTCTTTGTAAGAATTCTAAATACAATAGGCAATTAGATCTAGTTTTTCGAAATAGTTTTTTCGAGTTTGTGTTTTATTCTTTTTTGAATTTGTGATTTGATTGTTCTTTTTTGTTAACCTAGAGTTATTTAAGGAAATAAATATTAATTTTCCTTAAAAGACTTTGCCTAGGCGGTGGTGGTTGCTCCCATATCGAAGAAGGTCATGTGCCTCGCCATGCAGTCCTGGAAGTCAATTTTGGAAATTAGTATTTATGGAATTAATAACTTAGGTAGATTTGAATTAATAGTGTTAAGTTCCGCTAGCGATTCAAATCTAAACCATTAAGAATAGATAAGTTAAATTTGGAATCAGTGATATTAAGTTCCATCTGCGATTCCTAATTTAATTTCTAAAGAACACAATAGATTATTTAAGGAAAGGTTCGATACTTGTACAAAAATTTTTGTATAGTGGAACCGGTACGTTTTCCTAGGACTAACCAACAATTGGTATCAGAGCTAGGGTTTGCCTCTATGTATTTTTAGAATTCAAATAGGTTATGCACATGTCATACATAATTTAGGTACGAAAATAGTAGGATGTGCTAACTCTTTGGTTGCAGGCTCCAACTATTATGGCTTATTGATGTTGTGTGTGATTGGACCCTTGGACATGTCAAGGGCAATATTTTGTGTGTGCATGATTGTATGTATAAAATAAAGCAGGAGCTGTATTATTTTTAGAATTTTATTTTTGTTCGATCTAGAATACATGTACATTCCCTCGTGGAATATAGGATCGATATATGTAAAATTCTATTTTTGTTGCGGATCGGATTCTTGCGAGGCGTGGTACTTTTGGAGCACCAGAGGCGCAGCGGAATAAGAAGCAAGATGGATGTGACAACTCGTCCTGATGGCGGTGGCTAAAGATGGCAGCAGCTAGGGTTGGAGCATATGGAGGACAGTAACTGAAAAAAGGCCATAATAGTTGGAAAATAATTTCCATATTTATTTCTTTTATTTACTGTGATGTGTGTGTATGCATTTGATGTATGCTAGCATAGGTTAAAATCCTCATTTTTAAATAACTAAGTGGGAGAGGGATTTTAATAAATCCCATGGTCTCCATTACTGGTTTGTAAGTGATGCAACAAGCTTGCGTATTGGCTCTGAGTGCCTCCCTCCACAACGGATGGGTTTGTTGCGGATCACTAGATCAAACTTCCTTTTATGGATGGTTATAGGAAATTATTTAGGAGCGTGTGATCTTCTCCAACTGAAGGGGCACAATCCTATTTAATGGACTTAGTATCAAGTAATGGTATACACTTAGACGCATTCAATAGTATCTTCCCCAACGAAGTCACTGCTATTGTTTTGTGTGACCAAAGTGAAGCCAACTATTAATTTTATTTGTCATAAAGTTAGGATGACAAGAAAATAAAATTAATGGGTCACTCCCTCCTCTTACAAATGTTGAATTTGTATACGTCCACACTAACGTGGCATGCAATATTCACGGTAATTTGAGGTGTTGGTTAATTTAAAATAGTATTGTTTGAGCAATCAATATTATTTTAAATTTAGAGCCTTGACCAAAGTTTATTTTGTGATTCTTAGGATGACTTTCAACCCACTGGCCATTATATTGAAAGAGAACAAACTTACTGGTCCCAACTATATTGATTGGAAAAGAAACCTAGGCATTGTTCTTACTGCGAAGAGCTATAAGTTTGTACTGACTGAGGCTTGCCCTGATGCACCTGACGGTGACTCTACCCCATAGGAGATTGAGTATCAAAAGAAATAGGTAAAAGCTGATGAGATGGCGCAGTGTTATATTTTGACATCAATGTCAAATGTATTGCAACAACAACATCAAGATTTACCAACAGCTTATGATATAATGAACAATCTCAAAAAACTCTTTGGGCACCAGAGTCGGACTGCTAGGCAAGAGGCAATGAGAAAGCTAATGACAGCCACCATGTCTGAGGGGACACCCGTAAGGGATCATATCCTCAAAATGATGGCTTATCTAAATGAAATACAAGTCCTTGGAGGAGAAATCGATGGGGAAACCCAGGTCGATATAATTCTCCAAACGCTACCTAGAAGTTTTGAGCAGTTCCACCTGAACTATAACATGAACAAAAGAGAGTATACGTTGGCGGAACTTCTGACAGAACTACAGACAGCAGAAGGAATATTTCGACACAGTTCTTAGATTCACTATGCTGAAAATGGTTCTACTTCTAAGTCGAAAGGCAAGAAGAAGAAGAAACAGGTCTTTTCAGCAAAGAAGGTGAATAAATCTCAGGGTACAGGACAGAAAGCTGGAATGAAGAAGCCGAAGGGCAAGTGCTTCATCTGCAAGTAGTCTGGATATTGGAAAGCGGACTGTCCTCGTAGGAATCAGAACAATAAAGGTATATCTCATATTTTAGTAGTTGAAACATGTTTAGCGGTGTTATCTACCAGCACCTGGTGTGTAGATACGGGAGCCACTGATCATGTTGCAATTCTTTGGAGGGGTTCCAGGAAACTCGACGACTATTTGATGGAGAGATAACCGTCTACATGGGCAATGCTACTAAGGTGGCGGCTGTTTGCAGTGGGAGACATCTACTTATCTTTTGATAGGAATAGAAATTTGATTTTAAGAAATTGTCTTTATGTACCCAGTTTTAGAAAGAATTTAATTTCAGTTTCTAAACTGTATTTGGATGGATATTCAGTTTCTTTTAGTAACAATGTCGTTATAAAGAGAAATAAGATGATTATCTATTATGGTGCATTGGTTGGCAATTTATACACTTTAAATCCAATTTCTCCCACAAAGCAAAATATGGAAATTAATAACACATCTTCTAACTCTAATAAGAGAAAAGAACCTTCGGAAATGAACCAAATGTATCTTTGGCATCTAAGGCTTGGGCATATTAACTTAAGTAGGATTCAAAGGCTTGTAGCCGATGGATTCTTGGGTTCATTAGAGTTGGAAAACTTTCCAACATGTGAATCCTGCTTGGAAGGAAAAATGACCAAGAGAACTTTTAAGGCCAAGGGGTATAGAGCTAAAGATGCATTAGAACTGGTTCATTTTGATTTGTGTGGTCCTATGTCTATCCAGGCAAGAGGTGGTTATGAATACTTCGTCTCTTTTATAGACGATTATTCAAGATACGAATACATTTACTTGATGCGCCGTAAATCTGAATGCATTGACAAGTTCAAAGAATATAGAGCTGATGTGGAGAAATGTCTTGGTAAAAGCATCAAGACACTACGGTCTGACCGTGGTGGCGAGTACCTATTTGGAGAGTTTAGGAATTACTTATCAGAAGTTGGGATTCAATCCCAATTGTATGCACCTGGTACACCCCAGCAGAATGGTGTGGCATAACGAAGGAATATGACTCTTATGGAAATAGTTAGATCGATGATGAGTTATTCAGAATTACCAAATTCGTTTTGGGGATATGCTTTAGAAACAGCAGTGTACATTCTGAATATGGTACCTTCTAAAACAGTTCCTTCTACTCCCATGGAATTATGGAATGGGCGTAAGCCTAGTCTGAATCATATCCGGATATAGGGTAGTCCAGCACATGTGCTGAAGGGAGATACTGACAAGTTGGAATCATGTACAGAAGTTTGTCTGTTTGTGGGGTATCCTAAGGGAACGAAAGGTGGTTTGTTTTATAATCCTAAAAATCAGAAGATCATTGTTAGCACAAATGCTCGATTTTTAGAAGAAGATTATGTAATGAACCATAAGCCCATGAGTGAAATAGTTCTAGAAGAAATTAGAGAGGACACGTCTATTTTAGTACCAACAGTACAAGGTGAAGTACCACAAGAAACTGCAACACGAGTCACACATGATACACAGCCAGAGACAGTGCCTCGTCGTAGTGGGAGGGTTGTGAGGCAACCTGAGAGATTCATGTTTTTGGGAGTGTCCTCGGACGTGATCCAAGGTAAACATGAACTTGATCCCCGAACATATGACGAAGCACTCCAAGATTTAGATGCAGTATCTTGGCAAAAGGCAATGAATTCCGAAATAAAATCTATGTATTCTAATAAGGTCTGGGAGTTTGTAGAATCATCTGATGGTGTAAAAGCCATTGGATGCAAGTGGATCTACAAAAAGAAAAGAGGGATAGATAGGAAGGTAGAAACCTTCAAAGCAAGGCTTATTGCGAAAGGGTATACTCAGAAAGAGGGAATCGATTATGAGGAGACTTTCTCGCCAGTAGCTATACTTAAGTCTATCTGGATACTCTTATCCATTGCCGCTCATATGAATTATGGGATTTGGCAAATGGATGTCAAGACAGCTTTCCTTAATGGAAGTCTTGAAGAAAACATCCATATGAAGCAACCAGAAGGGTTCATTGAAAAGGGCAAAGAGCATTTAGTGTGTAAGCTCAATTAGTCCATTTATGGATTGAAGCAAGCTTCAAGATCTTGAAACATCCGGTTTAATGAAGTAATCCAGTCATATGGATTTATTCAGTGTCTGGATGAGTCTTGTGTATACAAGAAGTGTAATGGAAACGTGGTGGTATTTCTTGTACTATACGTAGATGATATTTTCTTAATTGGCAACAATGTCAAGGTATTATCGGACGTAAGGGTATGGTTGTCCAAACAATTTGATATGAAGGACTTAAGAGAATGTGCACACATTCTTGGGATCAAAATTATAAGGGATCGCAAGAAAAGAATGTTGTGTCTATCCCAAACTTTATATATAGATACAATCCTTGCTCATTTTAGCATGCAAAATTCCAAGAAAGGTTTCTTACCTTTTAGGCATGGAGTAGATTTATCTAAAGAGATGTCTCCAAAGACATCAAAGGAGATAGAGGACATGAATGCAGTTCCTTATGCCTTGGCTGTAGGAAGCCTTATGTATGCAATGCTGTGTACGAGACCTAATATCTGTTTTACCGTGGGAATGGTTAGTAGATATCAGAGTAACCCTGGACAAGGACATTGAACTGCAGTAAAGCATATTAAAGTACCTGAGAAAGACTAGAGATTATATGCTAGTCTACCAAGTAGACGATTTGATCTCTGTGGGTTACACGGATTCAGATTTCCAATCAGATAGGAACAATAGTAAGTCTACGTCAGGCTATGTGTTTACTCTAGGAGGTGGAGCCATTGCATGGAGGAGTGTTAAGCAGAAATGCGTCTCAGACTCAACCATGGAAGCAGAGTATGTGGCAGCCTCTAAGACAGCCAAAGAAGCTGTATGGCTCAGGAACTTTCTAATGGATTTAGATGTGATTCCTGGTTTGCCCAAGATCATCACAATTTATTGTGATAATAGCGGTGCAGTTGCAAACTCGAAGGAACCACGAACCCATAAAGCAAGTAAACATATAGAGCGCAAGTACCACCTGATACGAGACATCGTCAAGTGAGGAGAAGTTGTCGTCGCCAAGATTGCATCAGAAGATAACCTGGCAGATCCTTTCACAAAGGCCCTTCCGGCGAAAGCTTTTGATCGGCATGTGGAGGGGATGAGAATCAGATGTAAGGCAATAGATATGACAGCTTAGTCTTTTAGTATAAGTGGGAGATTGTTAGAGTGTATACTAAAAGCCTAACTTTTGTAAACATTTATTTATTGAAATAAAAGAATCACATTGGTCAATATCTACATTTATTAAATGTAATTGTTCAATTAATTTATATAGTATACAACATGGAGTGTGGTGTCACACTCAGAAGATCATGTTATCGGTTCTTTATAAATTATAAACAGTTGCTCGCGACTAAGATGGAAAGGAACAAACCATCAGAATAGTCGTAGTGTAATTAAGTATTAGTTTATCTTGACTAATAAATTACACTGATACACCTTAAGTGTATTGAGTATGAACATTTAAGTAAGTTCATTTTGTACTGACTTAGTAAAAGAACTAAACCTTAGTTATTATGGAAGTGTGTGATCTTAATCCTAATATAATAACAAGCACATATATTTAATATTTATTTCTTTGATTTATCAAAGGGTGAGGTTTAGCTCGATAAATCAATATGCTCGATAAGTTGGGAAATGATATTACCTATAGTATGTGTTGTTGATTATAGAAGGAATCTATGTCCTAGTTATCTAGGTTGAGAATGTCCCCAAGAGGAGCTCATAAGGATTGTCATGTTAAACCCTGCAGGTGGACCTAGTCCGACATGACAATAAAGTTGAGTGCTATTACTCTTGGAGCTAGATATTAATTAAGTGAGTTGTCAGTAACTTACTTAATTAGTAGACATTCGTAATCTTAAACACAGGAATACTAACACACTCATGATAAGAAAGTGCCCATAATGTAATTTGGGATTGGTGCGGTAGTGCGGTAATAACTCTCTAGTGGAATGAGTTGTTATTGATGAACTTGAGTTGTGTGTTCGGGGCGAGCACAGGATACTCAAGCTCATCGGAAGGCCAAAACCAATTTCTCCTCTAGGTCCCTATCGTAGCCTCATTATAGCCTCAAGTCCATCCAAATATAAGGCTCTTCTTGGTGTCCAAGAAGGGGGTCAGACCATTGTTTGGTGACCAAGCAATGGTCGGCCACATCCTCTTATAGGGGCCGGCCCTATTGCTTGGTGACCAAGCTTGTAGGGGCCGGCCAAGATTAATTCAAATAGGAGTGGTGCTTTAAATTTTTAAAATCTTCTCTTTGTAGAAAACTATAAGTTTCAAAAGAGAGATTTTAATTTTTAAAACTTTCCTTATTTGAATTAGGCCACATGTTTTAATAGAGAGTTTTAAAAGTTTTAAAATTTTCCTTTTTTAACCATCCTCATAGTTTAAGAAAAAAGGGAGATAAGTTTTAAAATTAAAATGTTCTATCATCATGTTAAAAAAGAAAATTTTATAAGAGAGTTTTTAAATTTAAAACATGGTTTTAATTTTTAGAAACTTTCCCTTTTTAACTCCTACTTTAGGAAAGATAGCTTATAAAATTTTATAAGAGTTTTTTCTCTTGTAAAATTTTATAAAAAAATTTATTATTATTCCTTTCCTAAATATGGTGGCCGGCCCCACCTTGCTTGGTGCCCAAGCAAGGGGTCAGCCAAACTTAATCCTAAACCATATAGGATTGATCACAACCATTGATTGGTGATTGATTCAATCAAGAGGAAAGAAAAGGAAAAATAAAAAGGGAAAAGGAAAAACTCTTGGATGATTTTATTTTTTTATAAAAGGTTTTTCCTTATTTGCCTTGGGCAAGTAATATAAAAGAAGGGGTGAGGGGGCTTCATGAGATACAACTCTTATTCTCTTGCTTGGAGATCTCTTGGTGGCCGGCCCTCTCCCTTCTCCCTTTCCCTTTGCTCTCTTCTCCTTGGTGGTGGTGGTGGCCGAATTCTAGAGGAAGAGGAAGGAGTCTTTTGGGTGGTGTTCATCTTGGAGGATCGTCGTCCACACGACGTCCAAGGCGAGGTGAGGAATACGGCAGAAGATCTCAAGGTTATTAGCTTACAAAGAGAAGGTATAACTAGTATTTTTCTTCCGCATCATACTAGTTATTTTCTTTGTAAGAATTCTAAATACAAGAGGCAATTAGATCTACTTTTTCAAAATAATTTTTCGAGTTTGTGTTTTCTTCTTTTTCGAATTTGTGATTTGATTGTTCTTTTTGGTTAACCTAGAGTTATTTAAGGAAATAAATATTAACTTTCCTTAAAAGGCTTTGCCTAGGCGGTGGTGGTTGCTCCCATATCCAAGAAGGTCATGTGCCTCGCCATGCAGTCCTGGAAGCCAATTTTGGAAATTAGTATTTATGGAATTAATAACTTAGGTTGATTTGAATCAATAGTGTTAAGTTCCGCTAGCGATTCAAATCTAAACCATTAAGAACAGATAAGTTAAATTTGGAATCAATGATGTTAAGTTCCGTCTGCGATTCCTAATTTAATTTCTAAATAACACAATATATTATTTAAGGAAAGGTTCGACACTTGTACAAAAAATTTTATACAGTGGAACCGGTATGTTTTCCTAGGACTAACCAACAACATCTACCATTGATGCCCACAATGTGCTCCTCGGAAATGAATTTAGTGCGTACCTTATGACGTCCCGATTCTCTACCTTTTGCTCTATTCCGTGGAGAGAGTTGAGGATATCTTGAATTCTTGCGTGTAGAGAACTTGTCGTCTCACCTTCCTGCATTTTTAGATTATATAGTTTATTAAGTAAAAGATCTCTTTTACTTACCTTGGTGTCGGAGGTGCCCTTGTGGAGTTCTATCAGTTTCTACCATAGCTCCTTTGCGGTTGAAAATGGACCGACTCTGTTGAGCTCCTCCTTGGTAAGACCACACTGGAGGGTGTAGGTAGCTTTGGCGTCGGCTTCCACCTTCTTGATTAGGGATGGCTCCCAGTTCTCGCAGGGTGTAGGCTTGCCATCTTTATCCGTTAGCAGATCCAAACCAGTCTTGATTATCATCCAGGTTTCGAATTGGATTTTCAGGTAGCTTTCCATTCGTCCCTTCCTGTACCCGAAATCTTCTCCGGAGAAGAGGGGGGGACGAACGGTGCTAAAACCCTTTTGTTGGGCCATTGAGAGAATATGCAAAAAGAAATAAAAAATATGTCCCAAGACTGAGTCTTGGATTAGTAGTGCGGGAGTAAAGAATTGAAAAGAACTAACTCGAGTGGTGTTGTACCAACTTCGAGCGAGATCGATACGAACGAAAAAGAACTGAAATATAGTAATAATACTAATTTCAGTTGACTCCGAAAAATTTAAAACACCGCGAAAAAATTACGTGATTGGTGGTTGCACCAAATCAACGCGGCCCCGCTCTGATACCAATTGTTGGATCGAAACGCGCTGGAGGGGGGTGAATAGCGCTCGCGGCTATTTCGTTCGATTCGTAAAACTATCGGAGTTAAAATACGCAGCGGAATAAAGAAACACAAACACAGAGACACAGGGGAATTTACTTCGTTCGGAGCCTTGATCGACTCCTACTCGAAGGCCCGCGATCCTTGATCGCTTTCCGTGAGCAACAACTAATAGCTCGAATAGAATTACACGTGAAGTACAATAATCAATAAGAAATAATTAAATTATACCGACAACAATATGAATAACTGAAGATTCAGAGCTCCGGGTCGTCAAGGGGTCGTCGCAGCACTTCGGGATCATGTCGTTAGCAGCTAGTCGTAGAAGGATTGCTTGGAGTGAGTTGGATTAAGCTGCTGTTCGAAGTGATCTTTTATAGTGTGCTGGAGGCGCCTCCAAGGCTGTCCGAGGCGCCTCCAGGCACCAAGTCTGCCGCGGTGATAAGTGCAGAACAAGTCGCACTTTATCCTGCTTGAGGCGCCTCCAGGCTGCTCCAAGACGCCTCCAACGTCTGGTCCAAGGCGCCCCCAACCACGTCTGAGGCGCCTCCAAGTCTTCTGCGTAGACATGTGCCGGCTTGCACCCGAGGCGCCTCCAAGCCCCATGGAGGCGCCTCAGACACTGTTCATTCGAGGCTAAACTCTGAATTTTGGCCCTACAAAACATGTTAGTCCACAACTACAAAACACGTCCTGCAAAACCAAGTTAGAACAGAGATAATATTAGATATGATAATAGAATATTATGACAGTCTCCGGACTGTACGGGTCTGACTTTGGATTTTTGACCGGAAACCCTAGGTCGACCCGACACCTACTATTCCCTCTACGGGGAACGCGCCCTCACCTACTCCACTCAGGAGATTTACCTAATGCCAGTGAGATCCTCCAGAATGACTGGACTTTTGCTCGGTGTTCGATGCTTCCGGACTTTTTGCTGGACTTCCGCTTCCCGGCTGGTTCAGTCTTTCACCTGGTTCACAACACCAGGACTCTCCTCCTAGGGTTACCGCCCCCCCCCCCCAAGGACTTTTGCCTGAAGCACTCGACCCACCAAGACTTTCCGCATAGGGTTACCACCCCCTATGACCTAGGGCTACCACCCCTAGAGTTTTTACCTACCTAACCACAGTTAGGACTTTCTTGAAACACTTAGTCAAGCATGTTAGATCACAATACACCTTAACTTTAAATCCTTTGTCATTATCAAAACTCAGGTTCGATCGTCGGATGCTTCCCGCACCAACACAACCCGCCTCCTCGTCTACTCCATCCGTGGGGCTTCCAGCATATCTTGGAGGTCATCCTCACCTGTAATATAAATGTGGTGAGTCTAAGACCTAGAAAGTACAAACCAATATGAGTAAGAAGATATCCATAAGATAGTAGAAATAACAACTAGAAGCCTTTTAAAGAAAACATAGAAAAACCAGGTACGACATAAGAATTATATAACATGCAACAGTGTTCTACGTAGCTAATAAGGTGAATATGTCACATATCCGGTAACCACAATTAGAGCCAGTCAACAGTCCCATGAACCTAGAGGTACCTCCTAGAGAATATGCATTCAGTCATATAGCCGAAGCTAACAATAAATTATCAGTCAAGTTTGGAAGGGCCCTCCCCGAAGATCATCCCGGGTCACCCATCCCGTACTGCTACCACATATGCTCATGCTCATCCTATTCGCTACATAAGAAAGGAAAACATAATCTGTCCTCATTATTCTGTATCAGTTGAACATGTCTTTCTATTCCATTCATTTTTTAACCATTTCCATATTGAACAAAACAATGAAATCATGCATCCTCAAAAGTGAGCAATCAACCATGGAAGTTCATCTTTTAATCAATTAGCAATACTAGAAGAATCTTACGAAAATTTGCAACTCACGAATAACAATGAGTAAATTGCCTACAAAACAACTACGAAATTGAGTAAACACAGAGTTGCAATACGTAACTGAATGCTAAAGAATGCTTATCACCTACCATCATGTATAAATTAATATCAACAGGAAGCAATATAGTTTAAAAGATCACTACTGAGAAGATGCAGGTTTAGCAACTACATTCTTATAAGGAAACCGATGAACTGTATTAGCAATTGTGACTAAGAACAAGGCATTTATATCACGTATAAACTGGATCTCTACAGCAATTTCCATATGAATTCCTACTTCGAACCGAAAAATTCATCTATCAAACCATGCCAAACCCAAATGAAATTCAACACCAACACTGGTGTTTTCAAACAGAAACTTACCACCCGGAGCCTTTCAAATCCGCAAACTCAACATGAAGCACACATTCGTTTCAAAAACAGTTCTGGATCCTATCAACAGCATGACAAAACAATTAACCCAATTCGTTCCCAAACCACATCCGAATTATGCTCCCATCGAACTAAACTCATCCACATGGCAAGACAATCTCAATGAATTCCATGGTCGTCAAATAAACTCACAAACCAAGGCTATACAACAATAAAGAGAACCAAACGGATACAAACTTAAACCTCCAGAAACTATAACTATTTAATGATACAGAGCATCAAGAATTAACTCCACTACAAATTGACCGAAACCTTCTTGTATCAAAAGGAAACAAATTCAATCAAAACTCCACCGAAGAAAAAGAGCAGCTTCATTCAAATCCCATCAATCCAGTACAGAAAATCCAACCAGAACTTTCGATAAATGAAGTGCAGGGTAAACTATATCGTCACCCCAAAGTTAATATAAAAACTCGAGTTTGAATACAAAGTGATGTGCGACATCAATAATTTAGTAATCAATCATTTAGAAACATGGAGAGATCTAGTGAAGTGAAACCAATTAGCACTGAAACACCTAAATCCAGCATAAGAACAGACTCAAACAATTCCAGTTCGAAATTTCCAGAAAACCGCATACGATTTCAGCTAACAGAATATGCATTTTCAAGTAAGAACTTCACAAGGTATCGAACCAATCTTCACGGAAGACAAAAATTAAATCCTAATGCCACGGAAATTCTCAATCCGAAACTAGCATATCCTAAGGAACCCAAATCGTAACTCAATCCAATGTTCGGCAGTTCTGTCAAGCATTTAAACAAGCAGTTGTCACACCAAAACTCAAACACCGATACTCATAGAAGAATTCATACACAAGCTCATTCCTAACAGATCGGAAACCACAAAACCACGACAAAGAACCCTCTGGCTGATAATCCAAACCCGTTGCCGAATCACAGAGAAATCGAACAATCAAAAATGCACAGTAACAACCAAGAACATCACATAAAAACAAAGAAAACCTAAATCGGTCAAGAACTTCACAGAACGAGTCAATCGGAGCTCATAGAAGACCATCCAGCATCCTAGTTTCTAATCCCATACCTCACAGATCTCCCAAGTTCATAAGGAAATGTACTTGTCTCTTCCTTCCTACATCGCTACCTAATCCCTAGCTCGTGAGGTTGCGCTAACAGAGAGTATGCGAATGCCCCTGTCATCGTGTCCCCCATTGCTCGCCGGCGTTAGAAGTTGCTAGGCGGGAGTCTTGATCCTCGACGGAAGCTTCGTCGGAGCGGCCGAGATGGGCAGTGAAGAGTTTGGTGATTTGGCGTGGGGAAATGAGCCAACCTTAGGTTAGGGAGTTTATATCTAGTCTAATTAGATCAATTAACTCCCACCTTAATTGGCGTATTTCTAAACAAGCTTTCTCCTACCCAATTATATCCCTTAAAATTTAACATAATTCCCTAAAAATTCATAAAAATTCCAGTAAACTCCATAAATCCATATTAACTTAATTCCTGATAAATTATCGATGAAAACATATTTATTTATTATTAGTTTCTTAAAATAATCTAGCTAGGTTAGATTTTAATTGTTTACACCTTTATCTATATTGTTGGTATCTAATAACCTTATGTATTTATTTTATACTCATCCAAGTCATACAAAATTTATAATTTACTTCAACAAGTTTCTCTTTTTTTTTTAATAAGTTTTATGCATATTTAGGTCATAAAATTTATTTAAGTTCGGATATACCATATCCGATTTAATTAACATAATTAAAATTGGCCACTTAAGTTAAACTCCATTCTAATTATACCCCACTAATTAAATAATTATTTTTAATTTAAAACAATTAGTTTTGGGACATAACAATTCTTCCCCCCTTAAATAAAATTTCGTCCTCGAAATTGAATCTTACTTAACAATTCTGGATAGTGGCTTCCCATATCTCCCTTGATTTCATCATACCTAATCTCTTAATATGGTTGAAACTTTGTTTAAGCTTATCTTCTATATATTAACCAAATCCCTCTTAGTAATCACTGTAACCAACACATAATCCATTTAGATAGCATTCACATATTTAATCATTTCCTAATAAAATCTACATGTTTACTGAACCAAAAATATTAAGTTATTAATCATAATATTTATCCCCATTCCTTACCTCAACGTTTCGACATACATCCCTTCCACTGGATGGAAACAATTCATTCCCTAACATAAATATTCTAGCCTTATTCATAATCTGTACATGAATATCCTCAACCCATTATCAATTTATACTTACCAATTAATTTCACTAGCACGTAACAACTTGAAACATATACTTTATAAATCTATGCATTTCATTATATCGTCAATTCCGTTAGTGGGATTAAAAATTCAACTATACATTCAATCAATGAGATAACATCAATCCTTGAAAAAAAAAATAGATTTTCTAAGTTTATACTGAACACTAACAAAATTTCTACTATAAAGAACTAACGAATTCAAACATGGAAGCTAGCTTTACATAGCACTTAGCATTAATGATAATCTGTACTAAACTAAAATTCAAAAGGATGAAAGCTAACATATTATGATAACTATCATTAACAAAATTCCTAATATAATAAACTACAATTAAAAATAAGAGCTGGCAAATCTTGACAATTAACATCAACAAATTTCCTACTGTTATGAACTACAAATAAAAGGTGAAGACTGACAATTCATGGCAATTAGCATCAACTAAATTCATACTAGACAGAATTAATCTCCATTATCGCATAATATTGCAAATGATCTCAAAAGGATTTCCTACTTTAATGGAACTCAACATTAATAAAAGAAACTAGCATAGCATTTTGTTTGCTACTAACAGATGATAATAACAAAGAATATAACATTCTCAAATCTAGGAACCATTCTTAGGAGTTTACATAATGTTCCATTCGTAATAGGAATTGAATCATCATTATAGGAATCTAGCCTAACACTTCAATACATCACATTTAATTGTAAGGTATATAGCACCGGAGCTACTCTCCTGGTGCAATCATACTTCTTACTATAAGATATATGTTTCCATTCACAATAAGAATCTGAACAGAACTTTTCTCAAAGGAAAGAAAACAATCAACCATTAACCCATCTATAAAACCAAAAGACCACTGGCTATCATTCAACAACATTTAATCTACCGTTAACTACTAAACGGAAAACATCAGTTCATCAAAAACTCAAGGTAAACAGTCATAAGATCTAGCAAATCAAGTCGCCTAAGCAAATCCCTGAAACTGAGATCAATCTGTAAAGCACAACTATGTCAAAGGCATCAAGTACACTCTCAAGACCTCAATCGATCAAGGAATCCGAACATATGAGTAATCCAGAAGCGAAAAAGAGCGATCTCAGATCAGAAAATCGAATCAAAAGACAAACTAGAACCACCTTCGATTATCAAGAACCAACTTCACTGCATTCCAACAACCATACGGCTATCAAAAGAACTCGTACCAACACAAGCAACAGAATAGGACAAACATTCTTGCGAAATCCCCGAGAACAGCAGTAAAATTAAGTAAAGAGACATCTTCCTGAATGAAACCACCCAAGTTTGTACTTGCTCGACTAAACACCCGAATATCATATGAATAGATACCCATCACACAAGGTAAGAAAATCATCAATGCACTAAAACATATACCCATCATTACCCCACATATGCCTATTTTTATAGTATTCATGTCCTAGCCAAGTTACCAAATCATATGCATGACTGTATCGAAGTAAATCTTACAAACTTGAAGGCTGAAATAGGTGAGTGCCTGACGAGATGGCGCGCACATGTTGTCCATTGGGAGTCCCGCTCTGATACCAACTGAAACATCCCAAGTTTTTCTTTTTTTTTTTTTTACCAATCTCTCTCAACAACTACGATTTGAATGATCACATTACAGAACCATAACGGAACTATCATAACCAATAGACAAGACTGTATCAACAAATGTGTATCGATAAAAACAATAACCCCTCAATATTCCCCACCCGAATGACAAAGAAAATGAAAATCTCTCTCGCAGTAGATCGCGTATGCACTGCACTCCCGGACAACGGACAGAACCATGCGCCCATCCCACCTCCTCGTCTACTCCGTCCGTGGGGCTTCCAGCATATCTTGGAGGTCATCCTCACCTGTAATATAAATGTGGTGAGTCTAAGACCTAGAAAGTACAAACCAATATGAGTAAGAAGATATCCATAAGATAGTAGAAATAGCAACTAGAAGCCTTTTAAAGAAAACACAAAAAAACCAAGTACGACATAAGAAAGATAAAAAATGCAACAGTGTTCTACGTAGCTAATAAGGTGAATATGTCACATATCCGGTAACCACAATTAGAGTCAGTCAACAGTCCCATTAACCTAGAGGTACCTCCTAGAGAATATGCATTCAGTCATATAGCCGAAGCTAACAATAAATTATCAGTCAAGTTTGGAAGGGCCCTCCCCGAAGATCATCCCAGGTCACCCATCCCGTACTGCTACCACATATGCTCATGCTCATCCTATTCGCTACATAAGAAAGGAAAACATAATCTGTCCTCATTATTCTGTATCAGTTGAACATGTCTTTATATTCCATTCATTCTTTAACCATTTCCATATTGAACAAAACAATGAAATCATGTATCCTCAAAAGTGAGCAATCAACCATGGAAGTTCATCTTTTAATCAATTAGCAATACTAGAAGAATCTTATGAAAATTTGCAACTCACGAATAACAATGAGTAAATTGCCAACAAAACAACTATGAAATTGAGTAAACACAGATTTGCAATACGTAACTGAATGCTAAAGAATGCTTATCACCTACCATCATGTATAAATTAATATCAACAGGAAGCAATATAGTTTAAAAGATCACTACTAAGAACATGCAGGTTTAGCGACTACATTCTTATAAGGAAACCGATGAACTGTATTAGCAATTGTGACTAAGAAGAAGGCATTTGTATCACGTATAAACTGGATCTCTATAGCAATTTCCATATGAATTCCTACTTCGAACCAAAAAATTCATCTATCAAACTGTAACACCCGAAAATTCTCAAAATAATTATTAGAAATATCCTATTATTTTTCTGGAATTTTAGGATATTTTTATGGAATTTTTAAATTAGCGGAAGTAGCAAAAATAAACAGAAAACGAAAATAGCCTACACGGGAATTGAACCCGAGACCTATTGGGTCCTACGACTTATAGCGGACTCTAGTAACCAAGTGAACCCAGCAGGGCTGTGCTAAAAGGAAAGGGAAACAATTGTATTTATGTTTAAGTTGGGCCGAATTACCCACTTAATATAAATATGGGAAAATAATTAAGTGAGGGTTATATTTTTCTTGGTTTCCACCGAGAACTTCCTCTCCTCACCCTAGTTTCCGCCGAACCCTTCCCCCTCCTCTTCCTCTTTCGGCGCACCAAGCCCTAAGGGCTCTAGGAGCACTTTCCGGTGACAACTTCGACATGAAGACGCTTCCCTCCGCGAGAGGAACGCATAGACGCGAGAAGATCGTCGAAAGGATCGTCTCCTCCGGAAATCTAGCGATTAGAATCGTAAGAAAATCCGAACAGGAGGTAAGAAACCCCTCACCTGCAGTATAAGTAGCTGTCGTATGAATTTTATGCTTCAGTTTAGTGGTATGTAGATTTCCGGCACAAAGGATTCGAATTAGCGCATACCAAGTGTTCGATTAAATTATTAGTACAGTTAAAATGCGACTTAAGCATTTTACTAGCTTAGCTAAATGCAATAGAAGCCTTTTCACAGCTTATTTAGTCTTGCTTCAGCTTTTACGGGACTAGACGTCCAATGGGTGGGCTCCCACAGTCGCCTCTAGGTTCAGATAACCTAGTTCTGGGTTTAGACAACCTAGTAAAAGCAAGACAAGTATTATTAGCTTATGTTCAGTATTTTACCTTCTCAGTGGCACTGTACTGGATTAGATATCCATTGGGTTGGGCTCCCATAGTCGTCCCTAGGTTCAGCTAACCTAGTAACCCTACTAAATTCGGGACTTGCAAACCCGGGTCTAGTTAGGGATGCGCGTATAGCAAAGTATAGTTGCCGGGCCCAAACAGCAGCATGACTATGTATTTTCACTTATTATGTAATTAGTTTTCAGAACCTCACAAAATAGCTATGTGAAAGCGGTACAACTCTAGCAATAGTTTAGCATCAGCTTAGTCCAGTCCATGCTCTGTTTAGTTTCCTTATGGAGGCATGTGATAGTCTTATGATCAGTTTTGATTTCCATATCTTATGAACATGTATACCATGTTTTAGTAATCATGTGTAGTGATTTCAATATGCCATGTTTCTCAAGTTCAGCATATGGTTTTAATAGCATTCTTTCAAAAGCATATTGCATCGAATGCATGTTTTAGTGAGGTAGACGGTTTCTTACTAAGCTCTCAAGCTTACAGATACTATTTTCCTTATACTGCAGATAAAGATAAAGGAAAGATGGACTAGTGGAGGCTGGAGGTCAATGCAGTGATAAAGATGTGTGTGGATGGAACTTGGAACAAAAATCTTAGGGGAATCTCAGCGAGTTTTGTTTTGAACATTAGAACTTTCTAACATTTTGTTATTCCGCACCTTTGTATGTTAAATGCCATGAACTAGTAAATTATGCACTCTACCATGCTTAGAACATTAGTTATGTGATGCTAGATTGTCTCCTAGTCATTTTAGAACTTGTATGTGTGATTGAGGCACGAAATAGTGTTGAAATCAGACTTCTGGTACGAAATTAGAAACCCCAATCGATCGGCCGATCGATTGGAGGCTTCTCAATCGATCAGCCAATCGATTGAGAAGTTCGTACCGCGAACACTAAGCTCCTGGATCGATCAGCCGATCTATCCGGATGCCTTCTGTCGCGAACAGAAAGCCCTGGGATCGATCACTGGATCGATTGGCCAGTCTGGATCGATCAGCCGATCGATCCAGAATATTGCCCGAGCACAGTAGCGTGCTGAATCGATCACTGGATCGATCCAACCTAAGCTCCGTATACAGTAGCCACCTGGATCGATCAATGGATCGATCAGGCCCTTCCAATCGATCCGTGGATCGATTGGGAGGCCTGATATCGGCAAGAAACTCTTAGTTAAGTTCCTTGACCATTGGGGAATGTAATATATGTCATGAATATTTTAGATTACACCCCTTAGCACATATAGAATCAAGAAATGATAATAGCTTAGCAAAGTTTTAATTAGTACAGCTTCCGTACCTAGACTTAGTGATGGTCATGGATATAGCTTAGCACAGTATAATGTGACGGTCCGGCCTTACAGCTTAGTTAGTAGAAGGCGGGTCGTTACAGAGTGGTATCAGAGCGAAGTTCCCATACTTCCTACACACACATCAGCATTGAACCTGCAACTTCCAAGTAAGAACATCTCTCACTTTGTTTATAATTCTTGTTTTCATGTTAGAGATAAATGAAGCATGTTATTTATGATAGTACCTAACATGATAAGCATAGATATGCAATTATGATAGTATCAGTTATGTATGTCCTCTATGTCTCTAAAAATGGCACGAGAACGCCCAGCTAGAAGGGCACCAGCCACTAAGCCCCAGCATGAGGCAGGCAGTTCAGTGCCTCCCCCAGACCTGACAGCATTAGTGGCTCAGTTACAGCAGCAGTTAGCTGAACAGCAATAGGAGATAACCACCTTAAAGGCTAATCAGCAGAATACTCCCACAGTCACCCCGGAACCAAACTTAGCAACGCCAGTAGTCTTAGAGGTTCCACCAGTCCAACCTACAACACCAGTAGCCCTAGTAACAGAGGCAAGAAGAGAAGCCTATCTGATCCAGTGGCAGAGAGTCAAGCCAGAGAATTTCTCAGGCACCAGCGAACCATGGGATGCTCAAGCCTGGTTCAAAACACTAGAGAGTACGATGGAGCATGAGAAGGTGAAGTGCGCCTCTTTCTGCTTGACAGGAGATGCACGTATGTGGTGGGAGAGGATTAGAGCGAAGCGCCCAGTGAACCAGATGACATGGGCTGACTTTGAGAAAGAATTCTTCGAGGAGTTCTTTCACATGCGGGTCACAAACCGCCACTACGACGAGTACACTGAGTTTCGTCAGGGCAACCTATTAGTTGAGGAAGCCGTGAAGAAATTCAACAGACTGGCTCGTCTATGCCCTGAACTAGTCGGCACAAAGAAAGAACGAGTCCGGTTGATGCTCAAGATGCTGAGACCGGAAATAACAATGAACGTGGCTGGCGGTATCCATAGGCCGTAAACCACTGAAGAACTAGTTAGCAATGCTCTGACCACTGAGCACTACCAGAACGGTATCAAGCAGCAGAAGCCAGTTCTCTCAGAGTCGAAAGGGCAAGGAGGCTCAGGCACTCAGAAACAACAGGGCCACAGCTCCAACTGGAAAGGGAACTCCAGCAACAAGCGCAAACCAGGGAGTTACCCAAAAGGAGGGCCAGCTAGCAAACAACCCAGGTATCCAAAGTGTACTACTTGTGGGAAATTCCACCCTGGAGTTTGTCGTAAGGGCACACGAGGATGCTTTGAGTGTGGACAGGAAGGGCATATGGCTAAGCAGTGCCCGAACAAGACTAGTCTTCCTCTACCCCAGCCGATTCAGTATGGAGGCCAGCCAACTCAGTTACATCAGATGCAGGCCGCTCTAGATGGTCCACACATCAGCCAGGGCAGTCTAGAAGCCCCTCCAGCTATGACAAATGCGAGGATCTACTCACTCACCAGAGAAGATGTAGCGAATGCCTCGACAGTTATTTCAGGTCAGATTAGTATTTTACAGCAAAGTACAACTGTTTTATTCGATACTGGGGCAACCCATTCTTATATATCCAGGGCATTTGCAAAGAAATTAGCGATACCCCCAGAGGTACTCAGTAGTCAGTTTCTGATGACATTACCTTCGGGAGAAATTATGGCATCCACGCACTGGCTCAGAGCAGTGCCAGTCATGATAACAGACAGAGAACTCTTTTGTGATCTGATAGTGCTAAATATGACTGACTACGATGTCATCTTTGGAATAGACTTCTTGAGCAGATACGGTGCCTCCATTGAGTGCCGTAAACAGAAAGTCGTATTCCAACCTGAAGCAGAAGCGCAGTTTGAGTTCATCGGAGAACCCAAGAGAAAGACCAAAAAGTTTCTCTCAGCTATGAAGGCACAAAGATTAATGGATTTAGGATGTACGGGATTTTTAGCACACGTAGTCAGTACTACTCAGGACAAGGACCGACAGCTAGCAGAGGTCCGAGTCGTATGTGACTACCCAGCAGTCTTCCCTGAAGAGTTACCAGGCCTAGCACCAGACAGGGAGATCGCATTTGAGATAGAACTCATTCCCGGTACAAATCCTATCTCCAAAGCACCCTACCGCATGACTCCAGCGGAACTGAAGGAACTCCATGAGCAACTACAGGAGCTGCATGACAAAGGCTTCATACGCCCTAGTCACTCACAATGGGGAGCTCCTGTATTGTTCGTGAAGAAGAAGGACGGGAGCATGCGCTTGTGTATAGATTACCGGGCACTGAACCAAGTCACGATCAAGAACCGATATCCTCTTCCCGGAATAGATGACCTGTTCGATCAGCTAAAGGGAGCAGCAGTGTTCTCTAAGATAGACCTCAGATCAGGTTATCATCAGGTTAAAGTTAAAGAAGGGGATATACCCAAGACAGCATTCAGGACTAGATACGGACATTATGAGTTCGTGGTCATGCCCTTCGGCGTGATAAATCCTCCAGCTACTTTCATGGACCTCATGAACAGGGTATTCAGAGAATACTTAGATAAGTTCGTTATCGTATTCATCGATGACATTCTTATCTATTCAGGAACTCAAAAAGAACACGCCGAGCACCTGAGAATAGTACTGCAGACCCTCCAGCAGGACCAGTTGTACGCCAAGTTCACAAAATGTGAATTTTGGTTGGATCAGGTGTCCTTCCTGGGTTACATCATCTCAAAGGATGGTATCATGGTAGACCCTAGTAAGATAGAAGCTGTGAGTAACTGGAAAGACCCAAGAACGCTAGTGAGATCAGAATCTTTCTGGGATTAGCAAGTTATTACAGAAAATTCGTAGAGGACTTCTCCAGGATAGCCTCCCCACTGACAGCTCTCACAAGGAAGAACAGGAAATATCAGTGGACAGAGGACTGCGAGAACAGCTTCAGCGAGCTAAAAAGAAGATTGACCAGTGCACCTATTCTAGCTCTACCCGAGAACACAAACAGCTTTGATACTTATAGTGATGCCTCTAAGTTTGGACTAGGAGCAGTGCTGATGCATGACGGCAAGGTAATCGCCTATGCCTCCAGACAACTCAAGGAATATGAGAAGAATTACCCTACTCATGACCTTGAGCTTTCAGCAATAGTGTTCGCTCTCAAAATTTGGAGACATTACTTATATGGAGCTCAGTGCAGAGTGTATACAGATCACCAGAGTCTGAAGTACTTCTTCACTCAGAAGGATCTGAATATGCGACAGCGTAGATGGCTTGAGCTGGTCAAGGATTATGACATAGACATCCTCTACCACCCAGGAAAAGCCAATAAGGTGGCAGACGCACTTAGCAGGATGTCCGATGCTACCTTACTGTCCCTAGCAGCCATGTCACCGCCCCTATAGAAAGAGATCACGGATTTTGGTCTCGAACTCATAGTTGGACAGCTCTCTACTATGACATTAGAGTCTACCTTACTTGGTGATATCTAGACAGCTCAGGAACAGGATCCTGAAATTCAAAAAATCAAGCAAGGATTAGCAGAATCAGATAGTGGAGAATTCAGAGTATCTGATAGTGGGGTATTGTACTTTGGTGACAGATTATGTGTTCTAGATCAGGAGGAACTACGCAGGAAGATTCTAGATGAGGCTCACAAGACTCCTTATGCAATGCATCCTGGCTCCACCAAGATGTACCAGAACTTGAAGAAACGTTTTTGGTGGCCCAGGATGAAAAGAGACATCGCTAAATACGTTAGCATCTGTCTGACTTGCCAGAGAGTCAAGGCAGAACATCAGAGACCAGGAGGAGTTTTGTAGCCTATCCAGATTCTAGAATGGAAGTGGGAAGATATTTCTATGGATTTCATAGTGGGATTACCCAGAACCACGAATGGTTTTGATACCATCTAGGTAATAGTCGACAGGTTGACAAAATCAGCCCACTTCTTAGCTATCAGGATATCCTACTCCATGGAACAGCTAGCACAGTTGTATCTCAAGGAGATCGTTGACTACATGGAGTCCCACGAACCATTATATCAGACAGAGACAGCAGATTCACATCACACTTCTGGGAGTGTGTACAGTAAGCGTTGGGCATGAAGTTAAAGTTCAGCACAACCTTCCATCCTCAGACAGATGGACAGACGGAGCGAGTAAATTAGGTACTCGAAGATATGCTCCGAGTATGTGCCCTAGACTTCAGGGGAAGTTGGTGCAAATATCTGAGCTTAGCAGAGTTTGTATACAAAAATAGCTATCAGGCCACTATCGGTATGGCACCTTACGAGGCTCTCTACGGGCGGAGGTGTAGATCTCCAATCTGCTGGTATGAGAGTGGTGAACAGAAAGAACTAGAGCTTCAGACAGATCTAGTAGCAGATACCACAGCAGCTATACAACAGATCCGCCAGAGGATAGAGACAGCTCAGAGCCGCATGAAAAGCTATGTTGATACACGGCGCAGACCATTAGAGTTTTCAGTTGGGGATTCAGTATTCCTCAGAGTGACTCCCATGAAGGGAGTAATGCGTTTTGGGAAGAAGGGCAAACTAAGTCCTAGATATGTGGGACCATACCTTATCAGCAGGAGAGTTGGCAAGGTAGCATATGAGCTAGAGCTACCACAGGAGATGTCAGCCATCCATAAGGTATTTCATGTCTCTATGCTGAAGAAGCATATCCCAGATGCCACCCAGGTGATTGAGCCCCAGTCGGTACAAGTCCGCGAACACCTCAGCTATGACAGTCGGCCTATTCAGATAATAGACCGAGCAGTTAAGAAATTACGGAACAAGAAAGTACCATTAGTGAAAGTAATTTGGCAAAGTCACACAGCAGAAGAGGCAACCTGGGAGACAGAAGCTAGTATGAGACAGAAGTACCCAGAGTTATTCTAAATTCGAGGACGAACTTTTTATAAGGTATGGGGGATTGTAACGCCCGAAAATTCTCAAAATAATTATTATAAATATCCAAATATTTTTTCTGGAATTTTAGGATATTTTTATGGAACTTTTAGATTAGCGGAAGTAGCAAAAATAAATAGAAAACGAAAATAGCCTACACGGGAATTGAACCCGAGACCTATTGGGTCCTACGACTTATAGCGAACTCTAGTAACCAAGTGAACCCAGCAGGGCCATGCTGAAAGGAAAGGGAAAGAATTGTATTTATGTTTAAGTTGGGCCGAATTACTCACTTAATATAAATATGGGAAAATAATTAAGTGAGAGTTATATTTTTCTTGGTTTCGACCGAGAACTTCCTCTCCTCACCCTAGTTTCCGCCGAACCCTTCCCCCTCCTCTTCCTCTTTCGGCGCACCAAGCCCTAAGGGCTCTAGGAGCACTTTCCGGCGACGACTTCGACACGAGGACGCTTCCCTCCGTGAGAGGAACGCATAGACGCGAGAAGATCGTCGAAAGGATCGTCTCCTCCAGAAATCTAGCGATTAGAATTGTAAGAAAATCCGAACAGGAGGTAAGAAATCTCTCACCTGCAGTATAAGTAGCTGTCCTATGAATTTTATGCTTTAGTTTAGTGGTATGTAGATTTCCGGCACAAAGGATGCTAATTAGCGCATACCAAGTGTTCGATTAAATTATTAGTACAGTTAAAATGCGACTTAAGCATTTTACTAGCTTAGCTAAATGCAATAGAAGCCTTTTCACAGCTTATTTAGTCTTGCTTTAGCTTTTACGGGACTAGACGTCCAATGGGTGGGCTCCCACAGTCACCTCTAGGTTCAGATAACCTAGTTCTGGGTTAAGACAACTTAGTAAAAGAAAGACAAGTATTATTAGCTTATGTTCAGTATTTTACCTTCTCAGTGGCACTGTACTGGATTAGATATCCATTGGGTTGGGCTCCCATAATTGTCCCTAGGTTCAGCTAACCTAGTAACCCTACTAAATTAGTGACTTTCAAACCCGGGTCTAGTTAGGGATGCGCGCACAGCAAAGTATAATTGACAGGCCCAAACAGCAGTATGATTATGTATTTTCACTTATTATGTAATTAGTTTTCAGAACCTCAGAAAATAGCTATGTGAAAGCAGTACAACTCTAGCAATAGTTTAGCATCAGCTTTGTTCAGTCCATGCTCTGTTTAGTTTTCTTATGGAGGCATGTGATAGTCTTATGATCAGTTTTGATTTCCATATCTTATGAACATGTATGCCATGTTTTAGTATTCATGTGTAGTGATTTCAATATGCCATGTTTCTCAAGTTCAGCATATGGTTTTAATAGCATTCTTTCAAAAGCATATTGCATCGAATGCATGTTTTAGTGAGGTAGATGGTTTCTTACTAAGCTCTCAAGCTTACAGATATTATTTTCCTTATACTGCAGATAAAGGTAAAGGAAAGATGGACTAGTGGAGGCTGGAGGTCAATGCAGTGATGAAGATGTGTGTGGATGGAACTTGGAACAAAGATCTTAGGGGAATCTCAGCGAGTTTTGTTTTGAACATTAGAACTTTCTAACATTTCGTTATTCCGCACCTTAGTATGTTAAATGCCATGAACTAGTAAATTATGCACTCTACCATGCTTAGAACATTAGTTATGTGATGCTAGATTGTCTCCTAGTCATTTTAGAACTTGTATGTGTCATTGAGGCATGAAATAGTGCTGAAATGAGACTTCTGGTACGAAATCAGAAACCCCAATCGATTGGCCGATCGATTGGAGGCTTCTTAATCGATCAACCGATCGATTGAGAAGTTCGTACCGCGAACAGTAAGCTCCTGGATCGATCAGCCGATCGATCCAGATGCCTTCTGTCGCGAACAGAAAGCCCTGGGATCGATCACTGGATCGATTGGCCAGTCTGGATCGATCAGCCGATCGATCCAGAATATTGCCCGAGCACAGTAGCATGCTGAATCGATCACTGGATCGATCCAACCTAAGCTCCGTATACAGTAGCCACCTGGATCGATCAATGGATCGATCAGGCCCTTCCAATCGATCCGTGGATCGATTGGGAGGCCTGATATCGGCAAGAAACTCTTAGTTAAGTTCCTTGACCATTGGGGGATGTAATATATGTCATGAATATTTTAGATTACACCCCTTAGCACATATAGAATCAAGAAATGATAATAGCTTAGCAAAGTTTTAATTAGAACAGTTTCCGCACCTAGACTTAGTGATGGTCATGGATATAGCTTAGCACAGCATAATGTGACGGTCCGGCCTTACAGCTTAGTTAGTAGTAGGCGGGTCGTTACACAAACCATGCCAAACCCAAATGAAATTCAACACCAACACTGGTGTTTCCAAACAGAAACTTACCACCCGGAGCCTTTCAAATCCGCAAACTCAACATGAAGCACACATTCGTTTCAAAAACAGTTCTGGATCCTATCAACAACATGAGAAAACAATTCTAACGATTTCAAGCACAAAACAATTAACCCAATTCGTTCCCATACCACATTCGAATTAAGCTCCCATCGAATTAAACTCATCCACATGGCAAGAAAATCTCAATGAATTCCATGGTCATCAAATAAACTCACAAACCAAGGTTGTACAACAATAAAGAGAACGAAACGGATACAAACTTAAACCTCCAGAAACTTTAACTATTTAATGATACAGAGCATCAAGAATTAACTCCACTACAAATTGACCGAAACCTTCTTGTATCAAAAGGAAACAAATTCAATCAAA
The DNA here is from genome assembly GCF_018446385.1 of Zingiber officinale. NCBI lineage: Eukaryota > Viridiplantae > Streptophyta > Magnoliopsida > Zingiberales > Zingiberaceae > Zingiber > Zingiber officinale. The sequence goes on along the minus strand of NC_055998.1, from coordinate 50,014,279 downwards.
ACTCCACCGAAGAACAAGAGCAGCTTCATTCAAATCCCAACAATCCAGTACAGAAAATCTAACCAGAACTTTCGATAAATGAAGTGCAGGGTAAACCATATCGTCACCCCAAAGCTAATATAAAAACTCGAGTATGAATACAAAGTGATGTGCAACATCAATAATTTAGTAATCAATCATTTAGCAACATGGAGAGATCTAGTGAAGTGAAACCAATTAGCACTGAAACACCTAAATCCAGCATAACAACAGACTCAAAACAATTCCAGTTCAAAATTTCCAGAAAACCACATATGATTTCAGCCAACAGAATATGCATTTTCAAGTAAGAACTTCACAAGGTATCGAACCAATCTTCACGGAAGACAAAAATTAAATCCTAATGCCACGGAAATTCTCAATCCGAAACTAGCATATCCTAAGGAACCCAAGTAGTGACTCAATCCGCTGTTCGGCAGTTCTCTCAAGCATTTAAACAAGCAGTTGTCACACCAAAAATCAAACACCGATACTCATAGAAGAATTCATACACAAGCTCATTCCTAGCAGATCGGAAACCATAAAACCACGACAAAGAACCCTCTGGCTGACAATCCAAACCCGTTGCCGAATCACAGAGAAATCGAACAATAAAAAATGCACAGTAACAACAAAGAATGTCACATAAAAACAAAGAAAACCTAAATCGGTCAAGAACTTCACAGAACGAGTCAATCGGAGCTCATAGAAGTCCATCCAACATCCTAGTTTCTAATCCCATACCTCACAGATCTCCCATGTTTATAAGGAAGTGTACTTGCCTCTTCCTTCCCACATCGCAGCTGAATCCCTTGCTCGTGAGGTTGCGCCAACAGAGAGTACGCGAATGCCCCTGTGTCTCGTCGTCATGCCCCCCGTTGCTCGCCGGCGTGAGAAGCTGCTTGGTCAGAATCCCGATCCTCGCCGGAAGCTTCGTCGGAGCGGCCGAGATGGCTAGCGAAGAGTTCGGCGATTTGGCATGGGGAAATGAGCCAACCTTAGGTTACGGACTTTCTATCTAGGCTAATTAGATCAATTAACTCCCACCTTAATTGGCGTATTTCTAAACAGGCTTTCTCCTACCCAATTATATCCCTTAAAATTTAATATAATTCCCTAAAAATTCATAAAAATTCCAGTAAACTCCATAAATCCATGTTAACTTAATTCCTGATAAATTATCCATGCAAACATATTTATTTATTATTATTTTCTTAAAATAATTTAGCTAGGTTAGATTTTAATTGTTTACACCTTTACCTATATTGTTGGTATCTAATAACCTTATGTATTTATTTTATACTCATCCAAGTCATACAAAATTTATAATTTACATCAACAAGTTTCTCTTTTTTTTTAATAAGTTTTATGCATATTTAGGTCATAAAATTTATTTAAGTTCGGATATACCATATCCAATTTAATTAACATAATTAAAACTGACCACTTAAGTTAAACTCCATTCTAATTATACCCCACTAATTAAATAATTATTTTTAATTTAAAACAATTAGTTTTGGGACATAACAATTCTTCCCCCCTTAAATAAATTCGTCCTCGAAATTGAATCTTACTCAACAATCCTGGATAGTGGCTTCCCATATCTCCCTTGATTTCATCATACATAATCTCTTAACTTGGTTGAAACCTTGTTTGAGCTTATCTTCAATATATTTACCAAATCCCTTTTAGTAATCACTGTAACCAACACATAATCCATTTATATAACATTCACATCTTTATTCATTTCCTAATAAAATCTACATGTTTACTGAACCAAAAATATTAAGTTATTAATCATAATATTTATCCCCATTCCTTACCTCAACGTTTCGACATACGTCCCTTCCACTGGATGGAAATAATTCATTCCCTAACATAAACATTCTATCCTTATTCATAATCTGTACATGAATATCCTCAACCCATTATCAATTTATACTTACTAATTAATTTCACTAGCACATAACAACTTGAAACATATACTTTATAAATCTATGCATTTCATTATATCGTCAATTCGGTTCGTGGGATTAAAAATTCAACTATACATTCAATCAATGAGACAACATTAATCCTTGAAAATAAATAGATTTTCTAAGTTTATACTGAACACTAACAAAATTTCTACTATAAAGAACTAACGAATTTAAACATGGAAGCTAGCTTTACATAGCACTTAGCATTAACGATAATTTGTACTAAACTAAAATTCAAAAGGATGAAAGCTAACATATCATGATAACTAGCATTAACAAAATTCCTAATATAATAAACTACAATTAAAAATAAAAGCTGGCAAATCTTGACAATTAACATCAACGAATTTCCTACTGTTATGAACTACAAATAAAAGGTGAAGACTGACAATTCATGGCAATTAGCATCAACTAAATTTGTAATACCCCGGTTTTGAGATTCTGGTTAAGTATGACTTAAAAGGTTAGATGATATTATCCATATCACCAAGGTGCACCTTCCTTTTCGGAAGCCCAAACTTAAGAACTCCAAAGTTAAACGTGCTTGGCTTGGAGAAATCTTAGGATGGGTGACCTCTTGGGAAGTTTCCCAAGGTGCGTGCGAGTGAGGACAAAGCATGCTGAAAGGACCTTCGGTGATTTGTGGAGCTAGTCGTCAACCCGATGGCCAATTCCGGGTGGCGTTCCCGGTTCGGTCTGGGTGGGGCCGCCCGGGCCGGGGCGTTACAGATGGTATCAGAGCGACCTTGCGACCGTGAGTGCGCCTGTAGTAGGAGCACCTAGGGCACCACCTAGCGAGGGAGATTCTAGGATTTGTTTGTGGTGTGATTTGTGGTTACACAACGAGGACGTTGTGTCTTTAAGTGGGGGTGATTGTAATACCCCGGTTCTGAGATTCTGGTTAAGTATGACTTAAAAGGTTAGATGATATTATCTATATCACCAAGGTGCACCTTCCTTTTCGGAAGCCCAAACTTAAGAACACCAAAGTTAAGCGTGCTTGGCTTGGAGAAATCTTAGGATGGGTGACCTCTTGGGAAGTTTCCCAAGGTGCGTGCGAGTGAGGACAAAGCATGCTGAAAGGACCTTCAGTGATTTGTGGAGCTAGTCGTCAACCCGATGGCCAATTCCGGATGGCGTTCCCGGTTCGGTCTGGGTGGGGCCGCCCGAGCCGGGGCGTTACAAAATTCATACTAGACTGAATTAATCTCCATTATCGCATAATATTGCAAATGATCTCAAAAGGATTTCCTACTTTAAAGGAACTCAACATTAATAAAAAGAAACTAGCATAGCATTTTGTTTGCTACTAACAGATGATAATAACAAAGAAGATAACATTCTCAAATCTAAGAACCATTCTTAGGGGTTTACATAATGTTCCATTCATAACAGGAATTGAATCATCATTAAAGGAATCTAGCCTAACACTTCAATACATCACATTTAATTGTAAGGTATATAGCACCGGAGCTACTCTCCTGGTGCAATCATACTTCTTACTATAAGATATATGTTGCCATTCACAATAAGAATCTGAAAAGAACTATTCTCAAAGGAAAGAAAACAATCAACCATTAACCCATCTATAAAACCAAAAGACCACTGGCTATCATTCAACAACATTTAATCTACCGTTACCTACTAAACGGAAAACATCAGTTCATCAAAAACTCAAGGTAAACACTCATAAGATCTAGAAAATCAAGCAGCCTAAGCAAATCCCTGAAACTGAGATCAATCCGTAAAGCACAACTATGTCAAAGGCATCAAGTACACTCTCAAGACCTCAATCGATCAAGGAATACGAACATATGAGTAATCCAGAAGCGAAAAAGAGCGATCTCAGATCAGAAACTTGAATCAAAAGACAAACTAGAACCACCTTCGATTATCAAGAACCAACTTCACTGCATTCCAACAACCATACAGCTGTCAAAAGAACTCGTACCAACACAAGCAACACAATATGACAAACATTCTTGCGAAATCCCCGAGAATAGCAGTAAAATTCAGTAAAGTGACATCTTCCTGAATCAAACCACCCAAGTTTGTACTTGCTCGACTAAACACCCGAATATCATATGAATAGATACCCATCACACAAGGTAAGAAAATCATCAATGCACTAAAACATATACCCATCATTACCCCACATATGCCTATTTTTATAGTATTCATGTCCTAGCCAAGTTACCAAATCATATGCATGACTGTATCGAAGTAAATCTTACAAACTTGAAGGCTGAAATAGGTGAGTGCCTGACGAGATGGCGCGCACATGTTGTCCATTGCGAGTCCCGCTTTGATACCAACTGAAACATCCCAAGTTTTTCTTTTTTTTTTACCAATCTCTCTCAACAACTATGATTTGAATGATCACATTGCAGAACCATAACGGAACTATCATAACCAATATACAAGACTGTATCAACAAATGTGTATCGATAAAAACAATAACCCCTCAATATTCCCCACCCGAATGACAAAGAAAATGAAAATCTCTCGCGGTAGATGGCGTATGCACTGCACTCCCGGACAACGGACAGAACCATGCGTCCATCCCGCCTCCTCGTCTACTCAGTCCGTGGGGCTTCCAGCATATCTTGGAGGTCATCCTCACTTGTAATATAAATGTGGTGAGTCTAAGATCTAGAAAGTACAAACCAATATGAGTAAGAAGATATCCATAAGATAGTAGAAATTGCAACTAGAAGCCTTTTAAAGAAAACATAGAAAAACCAGGTACGACATAAGAAAGATATAACATGCAACAGTGTTCTACGTAGCTAATTAGGTGAATATGTCACATATCCGGTAACCACAATTAGAGCCAGTCAACAGTCCCATGAACTAAGAGGTACCTCCTAGAGAATATGCATTCAGTAATATAGCCGAAGCTAACAATAAATTATCAGTCAAGTATGGAAGGGCCCTCCCCGAAGCTCATCCCGGGTCACCCAACCCGTACTGCTACCACATATGCTCATGTTCATCCTATTCGCTACATAAGAAAGGAAAACATAATCTGTCCTCATTATTCTGTATCAGTTGAACATGTCTTTCTATTCCATTCATTCTGTAACCATTTCCATATTGAACAAAACAATGAAATCATGCATCCTCAAAAGTGAGCAATCAACCATGGAAGTTCATCTTTTAATCAATTAGCAATACTAGAAGAATCTTACGAAAATTTGCAACTCACGAATAACAATGAGTAAATTGCCAACAAAACAACTACGAAATTGAGTAAACACAGATTTGCAATACGTAACTGAATGCTAAAGAATGCTTATCACCTACCATCATGTATAAATTAATATCAACAGGAAGCAATATAGTTTAAAAGATCACTACTGAGAACATGCAGGTTTAGCAACTACATTCTTATAAGGAAACCGATGAACTGTATTTGCAATTGTGACTAAGAACAAGGCATTTGTATCACGTATAAAATGGATCTCTATAGCAATTTCCATATGAATTCCTACTTAGAACTGAAAAATTCATCAATCAAACCATGCCAAACCCAAATGAAATTCAACACCATCACTGGAGTTTTTAAACAAAAACTTACCACCCAGAGCCTTTCAAATCTGCAAACTCAACATGAAGCACACATTCGTTTCAAAAAAAGTTCTGGATCCTATCAACAGCATGAGAAAACAATTCTAACGATTTCAAGCACAAAACAATTAACACAATTCGTTCCCAAACCACATACGAATTAAGCTCCCATCGAATCAAACTCATCCACATGGCAAGACAATCACAATGAATTCCATGGTCGTCAAATAAACTCACAAACCAAGTTTGTACAACAACAAAGAGAATCAAACGGATACAAACTTAAACCTCCAGAAATGTTAACTATTTAAGGATACAGAGCATCAAGAATTAACTCCACTACAAATTGACCGAAACCTTCTTGTATCAAAAGGAAACAAATTCAATCAAAACTCCACCGAAGAACAAGAGCAGCTTCATTCATATCCCAACAATCTAGTACCGAAAATCTAACCAGAACTTTCGGTAAATGAAATGCAGGGTTAATCATATCATCACCCCAAAGCTAATATAAAAACTCGAGTATGAATACAAAGAGATGTGCGACATCAATAATTTAGTAATCAATCATTTAGCAACATGGAGAGATCTTGCAAAGTGATACCAATTAGCACTGAAACACGTAAATCTAGCATAAGAACAGATCATAACAATTCCAGTTTGAAATTTCCAGAAAACCGCATACGATTTCAGCCAACAGAATATGCATTTTCAAGTAAGAACTTCACAAGGTATCGAACCAATCTTCACGGAAGACACAAATTAAATCCTAATGTCACGGAAATTCTCAATTCGGAACTAGCATATCGTATGGAACCCAAATCGTAACTCAATCTGCTGTTCGGAAGTTTTGTCAAGCATTTAAACAAGCAGTTGTCGCACAAAAACTCAAACATCGATACTCATAGAAGAATTCATACACAAGCTCATTCCTAGCAGATCGGAAACCACAAAACCATGACAAAGAACCCTCCAACTGACAATCCAAACCTGTTGTCGAAATAACAGAGAAATCGAACAATAAAAAATGCACAGTAATAACCAAGAACATCACATAAAAACAAAGAAAACCTAAATCGGTCAAGAACTTCATAGAATCAGTCAATCGGAGATCATAGAAGACCATCCAGCATCCTAGTTTCTAATCCCATACCTCACAGATCTCCCAAGTTCATAAGGAAATGTACTTGTCTCTTCCTTCCACCTCCGCTACAACCCTAGCTCCATGCTAGGCTGACGGTGAATTCGCCCGATCGTGTCCCCATTGTTGTCGGCTAGAAGTTGCTAGGCGGAGTGCTTGTCCGGCGATGAAGTGCTTCGGAGCGGCCGAGATGGGCAGTGAAGAGTTTGGTGATTTGGCGTGGGGAAATGAGCCGACCTTAGGTTAGGGACTTTATACCTAGGCTAATTAGATCAATTAACTCCCACCTTAATTGGCGTATTTCTAAACAGAGTTTCTCCTACCCAATTATACCTCTTAAAATTTAACATAATTTCCTAAAAATTCATAAAAATTCCAGTAAACTCCATAAATCCATTTCAACTTATTTCCTAATAAATTATCCATGAAAACATATTTATTTATTATTATTTTCTTAAAATAATATAGCTAGGTTAGATTTTAATTGTTTACACCTTTATCTATATTGTTGATATTTAATAACCTTATGTATTTATTTTATACTCATCCAAGTCATACAAAATTTATAATTTACATCACTAAGTTTCTCTTTTTTTTTTTAATAAGTTTTATGCATATTTAGGTCATAAAATTTATTTAAGTTCGGATATGCCATATCCGATTTAATTAACATAATTAAAACTGACCACATAAGTTAAACTTCATTCTAATTATACCCCACTAATTAAATAATTACTTTTAATTTAAAACAATTAGTTTTGGGATATTACAATTCTTCGCCCCTTAAATAAAATTTCGTCCTCGAAATTGAATCTTACTCTACAATTCTGGATAGTGGTTTCCCATATCTTCCTTGATTTCATCATACCTAATCTCTTAACATGGTTGAAACCTTGTTTAAGCTTATCTTCTATATGTTAACCAAATCCCTCTTAGTAATCTCTGCAACCAACACATAATCCATTTAGAAAACATTCACATCTTTAATCTTTTCCTAATAAAATCTACATATTTACAGAACGAAAAATATTAAGTTATTAATCATAATATTTATCCCGATTCCTTACCTCAACGTTTCGACATACATCCCTTCCACTGGATGGAAACAATTCATTCCCTAACATAAACATTCTATCCTTATTCATAATTTGTACATGAATATCCTCAACCCATTATCAATTTATACTTACCAATTAATTTCACTTGCACATATACTTTATAAATCTATGCATTTCATTATATCGTCAATTCCATTCATGGGATTAAAAATCCAACTATACATTCAATCAATGAGATAACATCAGTCCTTGAAATAAAAAATAGATTTTCTAAGTTTATACTGAACACTAACAAAATTTCTACTATAAAGAACTAATGAATTCAAACATGGAAGTTAGCTTTACATAGCACTTAGCATTAACGATAATCTGTACTAAACTAAAATTCAAAAGGATGAAAGCTAACATATCATGATAACTAGCATTAACAAAATTCCTAATATAATAAACTACAATTAAAAATAAAAGCTGGCAAATCTTGACAATTAACATCAACCAATTTCCTACTGTTATGAACTACAAATCAAAGGTGAAGACTGACAATTCATGGCAATTAGCGTCAACTAAATTCCTACCGGACAGAATTAATCTAAATTATCGCATAATATTGCAAATGATCTCAAAAGGATTTCCTACTTTAATGGAACTCAAAATTAATAAAAGAAACTAGCATAGCATTTTGTTTGCTACTAACAGATGATAAAAACAAAGATGATAACATTCTCAAATCTAAGAACCATTCTTAGGATTTTACATAATGTTCCATTCGTAACAGGAATTGAATCATCATTAAAGGAATCTAGCCTAACACTTCAATACATCACATTTTATTGTAAGGTATATAGCACCCGAGCTACTCTCCTGATGCAATCATACTTCTTACTCTAAGATACATGTTGCCATTTACATTAAGAATCTGAACAGAACTATTCTCAAAGGAAAGAAAACAATCAACCACTAACCCATCTCTAAAACTAAAAGACCACAAGCTATCATTCAACAACATTTAATCTACCGTTAACTACTAAACGGAAAACATCAGTTCATCAAAAACTAAAGGTAAACTCTCATAAGATCTAGCAAATCAAGCAACCTAAGCAAATCCCTGAAACTGAGATCAATCCGTAAAGCACAACTATGTCAACGGCATCATGTACACTCTCAAGACCTCAATCGATCAATGAATCTGAACATATGAGTAATCCAGAAGCGAAAAGGAGCGATCTTAGATCAGAAACTTGAATTAAAAGATAAACTAGAACCACCTTCGATTATCAAGAACCAACTTCACTGCATTCCAATAACCATACGGCTATCAAAAGAACTCGTACCAACACGAGAAACATTATAGGACAAACATTCTTGCGAAATCCCCGAGAACAGCAATAAAATTCAGTAAAGAGACATCTTCCTGAAACAAACCATCCAAGTTTGTACTTGCTCGACTAAACACCCGAATATCATATGAATAGATACCCATCACACAAGGTAAGAAAATCATCAATGCACTAAAATATATACCCATTATTACCCCACATATGCCTATTTTTATAGTATTCATGTCCTAGACAAGTTACCAAATCATATGCATGACTGTATAGAAGTAAATCTTACAAACTTGAAGGCCAAAATAGGCGAGTTCCTGACGAGATGGCACACGCATGTTGTCCCTTGGGAGTCTCGTTCTGATACCAACTAAAACATCCCAAGTTTTTTTTTTACCAATCTCTCTCAACAACTACGATTTGAATGATCACATTGCAGAACCATAATGGAAACCAATAGACAAGACTGTATCAACAAATGTGTATCGATAAGAACAATAACCCCTCAACATTCCCCTCCCGAATGACAAAGAAAATGAAAATCTTTCGCGGTAGATCCCGTATGCACTGCACTCCCGGCAACGGACAGAACCATGTGTCCATCCTGCCTCCTCGTCTACTCCGTCCGTGGGCCTCCCAGCATATCTTGGAAGTCATCCTCACCTGTAATATAAATGTGGTGAGTCTATGACCCAGCAAGTACAGACCAATATGAGTATGAAGACATCCATAAGATAGTAGAAATAGCAACTAGAAGCCATTTAAAGAAAACAGAACACAACCAAGTACGACATAAGAAAGATATAACATGCAACAGTGTTCCTATGTAGCTAATAGGGTGAATATGTCACATATCCGGTAACCACAATTAGAGTCAGTCAACAGTCCTATGAACCTAGAGGTACCTCCTAGAGAACATGCATTCAGTCATATAGCCGAAGCTAACAATAAATTATCAGTAAAGTTTGGATGGGCCCTCCCCGGAGCTCATCCCGGGTCACTCATCCCGTACTGCTACCACATATGCTCATACTCATCCTATTCGCTACATAAGAAAGGAAAACATAATCTGTCCTCATTATTTTGTATCAGTTGAACATGTCTTTCTATTCCTTTCATTCTGCAACCATTTCCGTATTGAACAAAACAATGAAATCATGCATCCTCAAAAGAGAGCAATCAACCATGGAAGTTCATCTTTTAATCAATTAGCAATACTAGAAGAATCTTACGAGAATTTGCAACTCACGAATAACAATGAGTAAATTGCCTACAAAACAACTACGAAATTGAGTAAACACAGATTTGCAATACGTAACTGAATGCTAAAGAATGCTTATCACCAACCATCATGTATAAATTAATATCAACAGAAAGCAATATAGTTTAAAAGATCACTACTGAGAACATGCAGGTTTAGCAACTACATTCTTATAAGGAAACCGATGAACTGTATTAGCAATTGTGACTAAGAACAAGGCATTTGTATCTTGTATAAACAGGATCTCTACAGCATTTTCCATATGAATTCCTACTTCGAACTGAAAAATTCATCTATCAAACCATGCCAAACCCAAATGAAATTCAACACCATCAATGGAGTTTTCAAAAAAAAACTTACCACCCGGAGCCTTTCAAATCCGCAAACTCAACATGACACATTCGTTTCAAAACTAGTTCTGGATCCTATCAACAGCATGATAAAACAACTCTAATGATTTCAAGCACAAAACAATTAACCCGATTCGTTCCCAAACCACATCCGAATTAAGCTCCCATTGAATCAAACTCATCTACATGGAAAGACAAACTCAATGAATTCCATGGTCGTCAAATAAACTCACAAACCAAGGCTGTACAACAACTAAGAGAACCAAACGGATACAAACTTAAACCTCCCGAAACTTTAACTATTTAATTATACAGAGCATCAAGAATTAACTCCACTACAAATTGACCGAAACCTTCTTGTATCAAAAGGAAACAAATTCAATCAAAACTACACCGAAGTACAAGAGCAGCTTCATTCAAATCCCAACAATCCAGTACAGAAAATCCAACCAGAACTTTCGGTAAATGAAGTGCAGGGTAAACCATATCGTCACCCCAAAGCTAATATAAAAACTCGAGTATGAATACAAAGAGAAGTGCGACATCAATAATTTAGTAATCAATCATTTAGCAACATGGAGAGATCTTGCGAAGTGAAACCAATTAGCACTGAAACACCTAAATCCAGCATAAGAACTGACTCATAACAATTCCAGTTTGAAATTTCCAGAAAACCGCATATGATTTCAGTCAACAGAATATGCATTTTCAAGTAAGAACTTCACAAGGTATCAAACCAATCTTCACGGAAGACACAAATTAAATCCTAATGTCACGAAAATTCTCAATCCGGAACTAGCATATCCTAAGGAACCCAAATCATAACTCAATCCGCTGTTCGGCTGTTCTGTCAAGCATTTAAACAAGCAGTTGTCGCACCAAAACTCAAACATCGATACTCATAGAAGAATTCATACACAAGCTCATTTCTAGCAGATTGGAAACCACAAAACCACGGCAAAGAACCCTCCGGTTGACAATCCAAACCCGTTGCCGAAATCACAGAGAAATCGAACAATCAAAAATGCACAGTAACAAGCAAGAACATCACATAAAAACAATGAAAACCTAAATCGGTCAAGAACTTCACAGAACGAGTCAATCGGGGCTCATAGAAGACCATCCATGATCCTAGTTTCTCATCCCATACCTCACAGATCTCCCAAGTTCATAAGGAAGTGTACTTGCCTCTTCCTTTCCACGTCGCTGCCGAATCCCTAGCTCGTAAGGTTGCTCCAACAGAGAGTATGCGAATGCCCCTATGTCTCGTCGTTGTGTCCCCCGTTGCTCGTCGACATGAGAAGCTGCTTGGCTGGAGTTCCGATCCTCAGCGGAAGCTTCGTCGGAGCGGCCGAGATGGGCAGCGAAGAGTTCGGAGATTTGGCGTGGGAAAATGAGCCGAACTTAGGTTAGGGACTTTATACCTAGGCTAATTAGATCAAATAACTCATACCTTAATTGGCGTATTTCTAAACAAGCTTTCGCCTACCCAATTATACCCCTTAAAATTTAACATAATTCCCTAAAAATTCATAAAAATTCCAGTAAACTCCATAAATCCATATCAACTTAATTCCTGATAAATTATCCATGAAAACATATTTATTTATTATTTTTTGTTAAAATAATCTAGCTTGGTTAGATTTTAATTGTTTACACCTTTATCTATATTGTTGGTATCTAATAACCTTATGTATTTATTTTATACTCATCTAAGTCATACAAAATTTATAATTTACATCACCAAGTGTCTCTTTTTTTTAATAAGTTTTATGCATATTTAGGTCATAAAATTTATTTAAGTTCGGATATACCATATCCGATTTAATTAACATAATTAAAAATGGCCACTTAAGTTAAACTTCATTCTAATTATACCCCACTAATTAAATAATTACTTTTAATTTAAAATAATTAGTTTTGGGGCATTACAACATCACTCACATCCCTTCGCATAATTTGTTACATACCCAGTAATCACCTTTATAGTCCACTCAATTACGGGTGATATTTGACGTAGCCAAAGTATGCAACTCCTTATGTAGGGAACCATGGTGACTTCAGGTCTAAGGACTCATAGTCATACTAATAGTCACATGAGAAAGTATATGACACTCATATAATGATCCATGATACTTTCTCATGGCGGGTCATTCAGTATACATTCTCCAATGCATACCCATGTGTCAACTTGATATCTCTATATCCATGACTTGTGAGATCAAGTCATCGAGTTGACATACATGCTAGTCTCGTCGCATTAACATTGTCCCTGAATGTTAATACTTGACTAGGAATGATTAAGAGTAGTGTTCTCTATATCATCTCACTATCGATTCAACTAATCGATTGATATAGATAAGAACCTTCTACTCAAGGACGTAATTATACTTAGTTATTTGGCACCAATACAAGTAAGTATAATAACCATAAAGAAATGTCTTTGTAAATATATAGGAATATGATACATCGAGTCCAAACAACAATCATCATATGATTGGCTCTAGGGCTCTAACTAACAATCTCCCACTAGCACTAGTGCTAATAAGTGTAGGTTTTAAGGCCCAATGACCTTGCGTGACAATCATGCTTTCTCTGTGCTAAAGCTTGGTCAAGGGATCAGTGATGTTAGCTTCTATGGGTAGTCTATAAATCTTCACATCTCCTTTATCGATGATCTCTCGAATGAGATCGAAGCGCCGTAGTATGTGTTTGGTCCGCTGGTATGAGCGAAGTTCCTTAGCCTGCACAATTGCTCCATTATTGTCACAATAGAGCTCAATAGGATCTGCTATGCTAGGAACCACCCCAAGCTCAGTAATGAACTTGCGGATTCAAACTGCCTCCTTTGCTGCTTCTGATGCAGCAATATACTCGGCCTCTGTTGTAGAATCAGCAACTATGTCCTGCTTCGAACTCTTCCAGCTCACAGCACCACCATTCAAGCAAAACATGAACCCAGATTGTGATCTATAGTCATCTTGGTCAGTTTGAAAGCTGACATCACTATAACCCTTTATAGCTAGCTCATCATCGCCTCCATATATCAAGGTATATTCTTTAGTCCTTCTCAAGTACTTAAGAATATTCTTGACCGCTATCCAGTGACACTCACTTGGATTTGACTAGTATCTGCTCATTATGCTCAAGGCATACGAAACATTAGGACGAGTACATAACATGGTGTACATTGTAACGCCCCAAATTTCCTCAATTAGAATCCTAAAAGTAATTTAAAAATATTTAAAAATGCTATAGAAATATTCTAGGGATTTTTAGAAATTTTTAGAGTATTTTTATGTAATTTTCTGAGGTCGTTTGGTATTTTTACAAAACGAAGGAAGTTTCGACAAAAAAAATGTCCAAGCCAAGAATTGAACCCATGACCTTTGACTCGGTCAAAACCCGGCTGACCAAGTGTGCAAACGGATTTTTCTGTTTAGAAAATGTAGCGAATTTATTTAAGATAGTTAACAGAATATTGGATTATAAAAGGGATAAGTTGATCTTGGATTTGTTTGTTTAGAAAAGGTAGCGAATTTATTTAAGATAGTTAATAGAATATTATAAAAGGAATAAGTTGATGTTGGATTTGTTTGTTTAGAAAAAGTAGCAAATTTATTTAAGATAATTAACAGAATATTGGATTATAAAAGGGATAAGTTGATGTTGGATTTGTTTGTTTAGAAAAAGTAGAAAATTTATTTAAGATAATTAACAGAATATTGGATTATAAAAGGGGATAAGTTGATGCACTGTTTTCCCGTGACTTAAACCATTCTCTCCTTCTCTTCTGCGTACGATGGCGGAGCTCGGGCAGAAAATGAAAGGGAGTTAGGGTATCATCTCCGCCGGCCGGCCAAGGTCCTAGATGCCTTTTTTGCTCGGTTGTGAGTCCAAGAATCAAGGTAAGTGCTTCCTCACCTGCAGTAGAGTAGCTTCGGATTCGTGTTGGCTTCTCGTTTTGATTTTTAAGGGAGTTTGGTTTTGTGCTTGCTGCCGTGTGTTCCAAGGAGAGAAAGGGGATGATTTGTATAAGTTTGAGCATGTAGTTTGGATTCCTTTACCTCTATGATCAAGTACATCAGATTCAGACATGTTTAGATTTGGGCATTTGTGTTCGATCAAATTGTTGCACTGTCCTTGTGTTTAGTTGCCGTGAGTTTCAAAGAAGGAGCATGTAGGGGGTTGAGCACGTTGAGCATTCGGTTCTTTATGACTTTCTGCCGTGGCATTCAGTTTCAAATTTAGTTTGATGCATAAAGTTTCAGATCTAGTTTCATGCATGTTTATGCTAGTATAAATGCATTCAGATTTACTGTACATTATGTTTTTATGTATGCAAATTAGGATTGGCATGTCATGAGTTTTATGCCTTAGTTTGGGTGCATGTGTTATAAACAGATAGTTTAGTTCTAGTTCTTAAAGTATGCAATTTTAACGTTCTACAGATTTAGTTTTTGTATAGCACCTTAGTTTGATTTTTCCTTGCCGTAATGAGTTAGAACAACCCTTTTGAGCATATTCCTGAGCAGTTATATATATGTTGTTTATTTCAGGATTTCAGAATTGTTTTCCTTTGTATTAAACCTGTTGTAGCATGTTTAAAGAAGTTAGATATGCTTTCTTTTGATTTGTCTCTGATATAGCATGCTTATAGAAGTCAGATTTTCTTTCCTTTGATTTAATCCTGTTGTAGCATGCCTATATTCTTTTAAGAGTTTAAGAAAAATATAAGAAAGATAAAGAAAAGAAAGAAGAAGGACAAGGCCTTAAGTAGATCCCAAAGTCAAGACTTTAGGGATTTTGGCACACAAGGTGCTAAAGAAAATGCCGAGGCATTATATAGAAGTATTAAAAGATAACAAGTATTTTACTTTTATCAGTGGCACTGTGCTGGACTCTCAGTTGTCATTGGGTTGGGCTCCCATAGTCGTCCCTAGGTTTAGATAGCCTAGTAGTAACGGCTCGGCCGACGGTCGATGGTCGACGACCATAGGGTCGCCAAATGGGCCGCCGAATGGGTCGGGTCGTTACAAAAGTAAAAGCACAGTTGCCGGGCCCAAGAGAAGTTGATTATTATTTTGAAGTATTATAAGTATAAATTTTTGAACAAGTAAAACGAGTTTTACATAAACATAAAGTATTAAAGATTAAGTTAGAACAAATGAAATAAGTTTCATATGGTTCTAAAAATCAGTAAGTTTAGTTCCTTATTCTACCATGTTTATCTAGTAGATGAGTAGTTTTCATGTTTACCTATTAGATGAGTAGCATGATTAACTATTAGAATTACATGAGTAGATTCCTTAGCTTTCCTTTGCTATTAGTTTGACATGAGCAGTTATGTTTATGCTTTATTTCTTTTTAGAGCATATAGTTTCTAGTTCTTTTCGTATACATGCACATTCGTGATTTTGTGAGTTAGATAGCGCTTACTAAGCAAATTTTGCTTATAGACTACACTTCCTCTTACTGCAGATAAAGGAAAAGAAAAGATTTAGCAAGGAAGGCGACAAGGTGGCGCGGATGGTGTGTGATGCCAGGACTATGGAAGCCTTGGGACTTAGTTTAAGAATTTATTAAGATTGCCATTTAGTAAGAATGTATTAGATGAGTCATTTAGTCTTTCGCTGTTAGTTAATTGTATGTTTTTATTTTGTTTCTGCTATTCATTACTTGCATGATTTGATTTCATTAAACTGCGTGGTGATGTTATTCCTTTTGTGTGTTTGATATGTGTTCCAGCCGCCTGTGGTTGTGTATATTATGTTATGTATTAATGATTATGGTCACCGGTACAGGGGAGACTCTGCCAAAATTTTTCGGTAGGGTTTCCATGTGATTTTTAATCATACCGGTTATGTAGAGTTAGTAGTTAAGTAACGGTCATCCTTAGAGAGTAGTAGTAGTAAGAAGGGTGGTCGTTACAGTTGGTATCAGAGCAGTTCCCATTCTCCAGCATCACACATCAGCACCATCCTTGCCGTCTTCAAGTAAGAAAGTATTTAAGTTTTCCTTTTATGCTTTCTTTATTATTTGTAGTATGGAGTAATTGCTTAAATGCGCTTTAGTAAGATAGAAGTTTTGTCTCTCTTATATTCATATACATAAGTATGTTTAGAAAGGATAGAGGAGATATCAAGCCTTCCAAGGACCCCTAATGGATACGATGCGATATGAATAATAGAGGACCGAGAAGTTAAGAAACTAAGGAACAAAGAGTACCATTAGTGAAAGTCATTTAGAACCAGAAGCACGAGGAAGTTACTTATGAGCGTGAGGACAGTATGAGACAGAGATATCTAGAATTATTCTAAGTTCGAGGATGAACTTTTTATAAGGTAGGGAGAATTGTAACGCCCCAAATTTCCTCAATTAGAGTCCTAAAAGTAATTTAAAAATATTTAAAAATGATATAGAAATATTCTTGGGATTTTTAGAAATTTTTAGAGTATTTTTATGTAATTTTCTGAGGTCGTTTGGTATTTTTACAAAACGAAGGAAGTTTCGACAAAAAAAATGTCCAAGCCAAGAATTGAACCCATGACCTTTGACTCGGTCAAAACCCAGCTGACCAGGTGTGCAAACGGATTTTTCTGTTTAGAAAATGTAGCGAATTTATTTAAGATAGTTAACAGAATATTGGATTATAAAAGGGATAAGTTGATCTTGGATTTGTTTGTTTAGAAAAGATAGCGAATTTATTTAAGATAGTTAACAGAATATTATAAAAGGAATAAGTTGATGTTGGATTTGTTTGTTTAGAAAAAGTAGCAAATTTATTTAAGATAATTAACAGAATATTGGATTATAAAAGGGATAAGTTGATGTTAGATTTGTTTGTTTAGAAAAAGTAGCAAATTTATTTAAGATAATTAACAGAATATTGGATTATAAAAGGGGATAAGTTGATGCTCTATTTTCCCGTGACTTAAACCATTCTCTCCTTCTCTTCTGCGTACGATGGCGGAGCTCGGGCAGAAAATGAAAGGGAGTTAGGGTATCATCTCTGCCGGCCGGCCAAGGTCCTAGATGCCTTTTTTGCTCGGTTGTGAGTCCAAGAATCAAGGTAAGTGCTTCCTCACCTGCAGTAGAGTAGCTTCGGATTCGTGTTGGCTTCTCGTTTTGATTTTTAAGGGAGTTAGGTTTTGTGCTTGCTGCCGTGTGTTCCAAGGAGAGAAAGGGGATGATTTGTATAAGTTTGAGCATGTAGTTTGGATTCCTTTACCTCTATGATCAAGTACATCAGATTCAGACATGTTTAGATTTGGGCATTTGTGTTCGATCAAATTGTTGCACTGTCCTTGTGTTTAGTTGCCGTGAGTTTCAAAGAAGGAGCATGTAGGGGGTTGAGCACGTTGAGCATTCGGTTCTTTATGACTTTCTGCCGTGGCATTCAGTTTCAAATTTAGTTTGATGCATAAAGTTTCAGATCTAGTTTCATGCATGTTTATGCTAGTATAAATGCATTCAGATTTACTGTACATTATGTTTTTATGTATGCAAATTAGGATTGGCATGTCATGAGTTTTATGCCTTAGTTTGGGTGCATGTGTTATAAACAGATAGTTTAGTTCTAGTTCTTAAAGTATACAATTTTAATGTTCTACAGATTTAGTTTTTGTATAGCACCTTAGTTTGATTTTTCCTTGCCGTAATGAGTTAGAACAACCCTTTTGAGCATATTCCTGAGCAGTTATATATATGTTGTTTATTTCAGGATTTCAGAATTGTTTTCCTTTGTATTAAACCTGTTGTAGCATGTTTAAAGAAGTTAGATATGCTTTCTTTCGATTTGTCTCTGATATAGCATGCTTATAGAAGTCAGATTTTCTTTCCTTTGATTTAATCCTGTTGTAGCATGCCTATATTCTTTTAAGAGTTTAAGAAAAATATAAGAAAGATAAAGAAAAGAAAGAAGAAGGCCAAGGCCTTAAGTAGATCCCAAAGTCAAGACTTTAGAGATTTTGGCACACAAGGTGCTAAAGAAAATGCCGAGGCATTATATAGAAGTATTAAAAGATAACAAGTATTTTACTTTTATCAGTGGCACTGTGCTGGACTCTCAGTTGTCCTTGGGTTGGGCTCCTATAGTCGTCCCTAGGTTTAGATAACCTAGTAGTAATGGCTCGGCCGACGGTCGACGGTCGACGACCATAGGGTCGCCAAATGGGCCGCCGAATGGGTCGGGTCGTTACAAAAGTAAAAGCACAGTTGCCGGGCCCAAGAGAAGTTGATTATTATTTTGAAGTATTATAAGTATAAATTTTTGAACAAGTAAAACGAGTTTTACATAAACATAAAGTATTAAAGATTAAGTTAGAACAAATGAAATAAGTTTCATATGGTTCTAAAAATCAGTAAGTTTAGTTCCTTATTCTACCATGTTTATCTAGTAGATGAGTAGTTTTCATGTTTACCTATTAGATGAGCAGCATGATTAACTATTAGAATTACATGAGTAGATTCCTTACTTTTCTTTGCTATTAGTTTGACATGAGTAGTTATGTTTATGCTTTATTTCTTTTTAGGGCATATAGTTTCTAGTTCTTTTCGTATACATGCACATTCGTGATTTTGTGAGTTAGATAGCGCTTACTAAGCAAATTTTGCTTATAGACTACACTTCCTCTTACTGCAGATAAAGGAAAAGAAAAGATTTAGCAAGGAAGGCGACAAGGTGGCGCGGATGGTGTGTGATGCCAGGACTATGGAAGCCTTGGGACTTAGTTTAAGAATTTATTAAGATTGCCATTTAGTAAGAATGTATTAGATGAGTCATTTAGTCTTTCGCTGTTAGTTAATTGTATGTTTTTATTTTGTTTCTGCTATTCATTACTTGCATGATTTGATTTCATTAAACTGCGTGGTGATGTTATTCCTTTTGTGTGTTTGATATGTGTTCCAGCCGCCTGTGGTTGTGTATATTATGTTATGTATTAATGATTATGGTCACCGGTACAGGGGAGACTCTGCCAAAATTTTTCGGTAGGGTTTCCATGTGATTTTTAATCATACCGGTTATGTAGAGTTAGTAGTTAAGTAACGGTCATCCTTAGAGAGTAGTAGTAGTAAGAAGGGTGGTCGTTACATACATGATAGATCCTATAGCTGAAGCATAAGGGATCTTATCCATGTAGTCTCTCTCCTCTCTAGAAGAGGGACTTTGAGTCTTCGAAAGACTCACACCATGTGACATCGGTAGAAATCCTTTCTTGGAATTCTGCATGGCAAACCGTAGTAATACATTGTCAACATTTGTACTCTGACTTAGGCCAAGCAATCTCAAAGATCTATCCCTATAGATCTTTATGCTTAGAATATAGGCTGCTTCACTTAAGTCCTTCTTTGAGAAACAATTCCCCAGCCAAGTCTTGACAGACTACAGCAAAGGAATGTCATTCCCAGTGAGTAGTATGTCATCCACATACAATACAAGGAAGACAACTGTGTTTTCAACAACCTTCTTGTAGACACAGGGTTCATCTTCATTCTTGATGAAACCAAACTATTTGATCGCATCATCGAATCAAAGATTCCAGCTCCGAGAAGCTTGCTTTAGTCCATAAATGAATTTATGCAGCTTGCATAATCTGCCAGTATGCTGTGGATCTACAAAACCCTCAGGTTGTGTCATGTACACATCCTCGAGCAAGTTTCCATTCAGAAACACGGTTTTGACATCCATCTGCCAGATCTCATAATCGTGGTATACTGCAATAGCAAGCATGATCCGAATGGATCTAAACATCGCTACTGGAGAAAAAGTTTCATCATAGTCAATACCATGAATTTGCTTGAAACCTTTAGCTACCAAACGAACTTTAAAAATAAGTCCATCCATGTCAATCTTTCTCTTAAAGACCCACTTACACCCAATGGGTTTGATCCCTTCAGGTGGATCAACCAAAGTCCATAATTGGTTGGTGTACATGGATTCCATCTCGGATCTCATGACCTCTAGCCATTTCTCAGAATCTGGTCTCATCACAGCTTCCTGATAGGAGGTAGGCTCATTCTCAATGAGCATAACATCATCATGGTCAGACAAGAGAAATGAGTATCTCTTAAACTGACGACGTACCCTATCAGACCTGTGAAGAGATAGGTCTACTTGAACTGGTTATTGTTCCTCAACTCCTTGTGGAATAATCTCATCATCCACAACACTTTGTGGTTCCAATTCAACTTCCATCAAGGCTTCAGTGCTATGGTCCATAACTTAAACTTCTTCAAGATTAAATGTACTCCCACTAGTTTTTCTAGAAACAAAGTCTCTTTCTAGAAATACCCCAGTCTTAGCCACAACTACTTTGTGTTGACTGGGAATGTAGAAGTAATATCGCTTTGTTTCCTTGGGATATCCTATAAAATAGCATTTATCGGATTTGGGTTCCAGTTTGTCCGAGACTTGACGTCGAACTTAAGCCTTACAACCCCAAATCCTCATAAAAGACACCTGAGCATCTCTCCCAGTCCATATCCTATATGGTGTCTTTATCACAACCTTGGATGGAACACAATTAAGTATGAAGGTTGTTGTGTCTAGAGCATAGCCCCAAAGAGATATAGGAAGATCTGTGTGACTCATCATAGATCGCACCATATCTAATAGGGTACGATTTCTCCTTTCAGATACACCATTCTACTGTGGTGTTCTAGGAGGAGTGAGTTGAGATAGAATCCCACACTCAGCTAGATAGTCACGAAACTCATGGCTAAGGTATTCACCACCTCGATCTGATCGAAGTATCTTAATACTTTTGCCAAGTTGGTTTTGTACTTCATTCTTGAATGCTTTGAACTTTTCAAAGGATTCAGACTTATGTGTCATCAAATACACATAACCATATCTACTGAAGTCATCAGTAAATGTAATGAAGTACCTATAACCACCTCTGGCAGCGACATTGAAAGGGCCACATACATCACTATGTATAAGTTCTAGCAAGTCAGTCGCTCTCTTGCTGTGCCCACTAAAGGGAGCCTTGGTCATCTTGCCCAGTAGGCATGACTCGCATATCTCATATGATTCAAAATCAAATGAGTCCAGCAAACCATCTTTATGGAGCTGGGATAAGTGTTTGTCATTTATATGACCTAAGCGACAATGCCAGAGATAAGTTTGGTTCATTTCATTTCATTTGAACCTTTTGGTACTTATGTTATAGATAGGGTTCTCTAAGTCTAGAATATAGAGTCCGTTCATCAGAGGTGCACTACAATAGAACATATCATTTAAGTAAACAGAACAACATTTGTTCTTTATTACAAAAGAAAAGCCTTTCTTGTCCAAACAAGAGACTGAAATGATGTTCTTAGTAAGAGCAGGCACATAACAACATTCATCTAATTCTAGTACAAGCCCAGAGGGTAGAGATAGATAGTAAGTTCCTACAGCAACAGCAGCAACTCATGCTCCATTGCCTACTCGTAGGTCCACCTCGCCCTTCGTCAATGCCCTGCTATTTCTTAGCGCCTGCACATTAGTACAAATGTGAGAAGTGTAATACCCACTAAGCTTGTAAGATAAATATATGAATATGGGATTTTTGCCTTAGAAAAATAATAAGAAGTGAGTTGAAGCAAAAAGAAATAAAATGAAATAAAAAGAAGAGGAGGTCAAGAATTGAACCATGAACCTCTTATATTATATTTCATAGAATTAATTAGTAGAAACCAATTGGGATAGAGAGAAGATGTTGATAACAAAGGAGGGAAACTCATGATAAAGGTAAGAGTAAAGATCTAAGAAGAGAAAACAAGAAAAGAGCAAGAGAAAGGCAACTTGCCTTCCTTCATTCTCTCCCTCTTTCTTTCTTCATTTTGCCGAAAATTTAAAGAAGGGATTAAAGGGATTAATTCCCCTTGTTTCACCATGAATGATGAGGATAAATAAATAAATAAAAATAAAAATAAAATAGAAAAAAAAGGCTAAGGGAGAAGGAAAGCAAAAACTAAGTTTGCTACCTCTTCCTCCTTAACTTATAAGAGAATATGTAAAGAGAAGATTTTATTTCTTTCTCTCATTTCTCTCATTCATCCTCTCCCTCACCGAGAACACCACAGTCCCCTCTCCTCCATCTTCGGCCCCAAAGCCAAGTTTTTCCCTAAGAAAGCCTAAGATACAAGGAGGACTTAGCAAAGGAATCAAAGAAAAAGGAACTAGAAGAAGAGGCTACTTCTTCTTCACCATACCTTTGATCCACAAGCGAAAAGGATGTAAGCTTCCCCTCACCTGTGGTACAAGGCTTTTATGTGATTTTCGGATTCTATAAGGATTAGAAAACCTAGGAAAGAATTTAAGAAAATTCGGCTAAAGAAAGGGTTTTCGAATCTAGGATGATTTAAACAAGTCCTTATTTCATGATATTCTTTCTATGCTATGTAGGAAGGATTTTCTTCATGTTTTTATACTTAAATGATGCTTGATCAGAGGAGTACCTAACCCTAGAATTTCGGCCAAAAATATGTTAAGGAGGTTAGGGAAAAATATTGTTTAACTAAACTAGTACAAAATTTCTCCCATGAACTACTAAGGGTTTTTATTGGTTTTCTTGCTTAAAAGTTACTTGAAACCAAAAGAAATCCATTTATATGTTTTGGCCAAGAAAAGGGCTTAGGGTTAGGAAGACCTTTAAATTTAAATAACCATGTTTGTATGATAGAATATAGAGTTCTCTTAAAGAATTGCATGTTGTACATTGCTAGAAATTCATGAACTCTTATTTTAGATTTTCGGCTATGATAAGATGGATAGTTTAGAAAAGCTTAAAAAAAATTCTAATATGCTCAAGACCTCTGTGATATTATGATATGAAGGTTGTTTAATGTTCTTATGTTTAAATTGAGTATAGGAAAATTAGTTACATGATATATGACATGTAAGATCACAAGGGTCCTAACTTGTTTATGAACCAACATTATATATGATGTTCTTAGCAATTTTTGCCATAAAACTTACTTAGGTTTTCCATGCTTTAGGCCACTTAAAACCTAGTTTAAAGATTGGTAGGTTTCGGCCATGAGGAAAAATAAAAGAAAAAGGGAAAGAAACCTAGGAAGCCTAAGACACAATTCACATGTATGTTTATTATGCTTATCTTTATACATGCTATGAAACTTGTATGATTTCTTATGCTTTTAGGCTATTTGAAGCAAGTTTATATACTGTTGAGTTTCAGCCAAATAGGGTTTAAAAGACCTAGAGGGCTTAGAAATTAAACCAAAGGTGTTAAAAGTGCCTCTTATGAAAATAGGATAATGTGTTGATTGTGTCACATGCTTGTATAATTTTTCCATGACCTAAATGGACCATTGTATGTTTCGGCCATGAAGGATTAGATGCCCTAGAAGCCCTAGAATAAGAATATGCTTATGTCATTTACATGGAATATGATAAGTAGAAAAACAAAGTTCCCATGCTATATGTTGTTTAATGACCTAATTGAGGCTAGGGTAAGTTTCGGCCATACATGTTGTATAATGTTTTGTTATGAATTTATACATGATGTTAGTTCAAGTTCACATGCTTGTATGTTTGTTTTTAGCCCTAATGAACACTTGTTAAAAGTTTGACTATGACATATGTTAAGGGCTTGAAGGACTTAAGAACTAGCTCAATATGCTTATTATGTTACTTGAAAAAAATGCTATAAATATGGTTTAAGGTTTCCATGCTTTCATGAAATTTGGGACCTTGTTTATATACTGATAGGGTTCGGCCACATGAGTTTATGGACTTGGAGAACTTAGAAACCAAGTAAATCATACTTATAATGCTTCCTATGAAATTCATGTAATGATAATTTAGGTTTCACATGCTTGGATGTTGTTTTTACCTAAATTGAGACCTAAGGGGGGTTCGTCCATGATAGGAACCCAAGGGTTTAGGAAGCTTAGAACCCAAGTTAACTATGTTACCATGTTTCTTATGATAGTATAATCACATGATACACCCTTATGCTTAACCATGTATGCTTGTGAATTATACCTTTTTATGATATGATATGTGGATAGAGATATGCATATTTTAATGATATGTTATGTGCTTAGAAATATGTAAGCTTTTATGATATGCTATGTGAGTAGAAATATGCATGCTTTTATGATATGCTATGTGAGTAGAAATATGCATGCTTTAATGATATGCTATGTACTTAGAATATGCATGTTTTTATGATGTGCTATGTGTTTAAAATATGCATACTTTCTTATGACATGATATATGCCTAAGTGATGCATACTTTTTATGATATGATGTGTGCCTAAGTGATGGATACTTTCTTATGACATGATGTATGCCTAAGTGATGCATACTTTTTATGATATGATGTATGCCTAAGTGATGCATACTTTTATGACATAATGTATGCCTAAGTGATGCATACTTTTATGCTATGCTATGTGACTAAATGATGCATTTTTATACATGCTATTTTACTTTGTAAGGCTTGTACCAAGGGTGGACTCCTAATCAGTCTATAGGCCTTGCTTTGTGATCTAGGCTATGCCTTGCTTTGTGATCTAGGCTAATAAGGGATGGGCTCCTAGTACACCCCTAGGCCTTGCTTTGTGATCTAGGCCAAGCCTTGCTTTGTGATCTAGGCTAATAAGGGATGGACTCTTCAAATACGCCCTAGGCCATGCTTTGTGATCTTGACCTAGTTCCTAGTATGATTCAAGACTTGCTACCTTGGATATACTTAGGACGCGCACATCTATGTTATGTATGTAGCGTACAAGCCGGGGCCCTAAATATGTTGATATTATGTTCAAGTATATATATGTAAGAAGAAAATGGTTTTAAAAGATCATGAGACATACACATGTTTTTCGGATACATGTTTTTAAAATCATGATGCATATAATCTATGATTATGTTGT
Organism: Zingiber officinale; assembly: GCF_018446385.1. NCBI lineage: Eukaryota > Viridiplantae > Streptophyta > Magnoliopsida > Zingiberales > Zingiberaceae > Zingiber > Zingiber officinale. The sequence goes on along the minus strand of NC_055998.1, from coordinate 49,988,688 downwards.
GTTGAGGCTATGATTTAAGATATGCCATGATATGATTATGTTATGTTTCATGCTATGTTCTAAGAGATGATATGCCATGATATGATTATGTTATGTTTCATGCTATGTTCTAAGAGATGATATGCCATGATAAGATTATGTTATGTTTCATGCTATGTTTTAAGAGATGATATGCCATGATATGATTATGTTATGTTTCATGCTATGCTTTAAGAGATGATATGCCATGACTAGTTATAATGTTTGTTATGTTGCATGATAAGCTTAAAGAGTATGATATGTTATGCCATGACTAGTTGAGATCATGTTAAGTTGAGACATTATTTGATTATGTACTGATTGTTGGTTTTAGTGAGTAGGAAAGGAACTTACTGAGCCATGAGTGCTCATAGCTTACTTTCCTTGTACCATAGATAAAGGAAAAAGCTGGATGAGTTAAAGGAGTAGCAGGAGGGGCAACGAAGATGTGTGTGGCGGTGGCTAGGCAACTAATTAAGAACCTGCTTTAAAACCTTTAAGAACTATGCTTTGGTTTTGTGAAATGTAATACAATATGGGTGACTTGATGTTATGTTTTTATTTATTTTGTTATCATGTTATGAAACCATGTTAGTGTAGTTCGATTTTTTGTAATTAAGCTAAGAAAAATAATTTTAAGTCTTCCGCTGTAATATGTACGTAGAGTATCGTAGCCCCGTCCCTTGTTGATAGCAGGGAGGGCGGGCGTTACAGGTTGGTATCAGAGCCAGGTTATTGCCAGCTCACTACACACACATCAAGCCTCCTACCTGCCGCTCCAAGTAAGAATGTTTATGCTAAATTTACTTGTTATATGCTTATGTTTAATTTTCTTGTTACATGCTTATGTTTAGTTTCATGTTATAAAACTTATGCTTTATTTTTCTTTCTTGTTATATTGCCTGTGCTTCATTTTCTTTACTACATTGCTTATGCTTTATTTCCTTATGTTACATTGTTTGTCATTATATTCCTTCTTTTTCCTTATGTTGTTTATGCTTTAGATTCATGTTTTACTTGCTTATATTTGATGCTTTATTCTATTCTTTTAGTTATAAATTAGATTAGGAGTACATATTGGTAGGTTAGGAATAATACCAGAACAAATAGATAGAAACAAAACAATAGGTTAGATTGGCTAAAAAAGATAACCACTTACACTAGTCTGTTTGTCCTTATTTAGATAAACATGGTTAGGACACGTAATGCCCGAACCGGAGGAACAGTGACTCCACCAGATCTGATATAGGTAGTCGCAGACCTCCAGCATCAGATCGCAGAACAACAACAACTGATCACTACCTTAATGGGTCAGCAAGGCAACCCAGTCACCCCACCGGTGAATCCACTACCTGTTGTACCAAAAGCCGCACCAGTGCCCCCGGCAGCCCCTACTCCGATGGTCCGACAAGAGGCCTATCTGATTCAGTGGCAAAGGCTTAAGCCGGAAGCATTCTCAAGAAACTGTGAACCATGGGATGCGCAAGCCTGGCTCAAAACCGTGGAGAATATAATGGAACTATTGGATTGGCCTGAACACGAGAAGGTCAAATGCGCGTCGTTCTGTCTTACCGGAGATGCCCGGATGTGGTGGGACAGAGTAAAGGCGAAAAGGCAAATAAACCAAATGCAGTGGACAGATTTTGAGACAGAGTTCTTAGAGGAATTTTTCCATATGCAAGTGACCAACAAGCACTATGACGAGTTCACTGAGTTTCGGCAAGGTGATCTGTCAGTCAATGAAGCCGTTAAGAGGTTCAACCGCCTAGCCCGACTGTGCCCAGAACTGGTCGGTACTGAAAAAGAAAGGGTCCGGTTGATGTTAAAGATGGTCCGACCCGAGATAGCTCTGAACGTAGTCGGCGGAGTTAATAGACCGCAGACTGCAGAGGAGCTGGTCAGCAGCGCCCTGATTACCGAGCACTATCAAGAAGCAATGAATAAGGGCAAGAACCAAGCACTGACCGGAGGACAAAAATCGCACAGTACCAGAACTGGCTGGAAAGGAAACTCATGTGGAAAGAGGAAACAGTGGAATAAAACAAAAGGTGGTCCAGCCAATAAGCAGACCAAGTACCCTCAGTGTGCCACATGTGGGTAGATGCATTCTGGAGTATGTCGTCTGAGCACCAGAAAGTGCTACAATTGCGGAAAGGAAGGTCATTTGATAGGAGATTGCCCTACTCAGCCTCAGGCACCACCTTCGCAGAACTTCCAGAACAGGAGTGCCCCCGCACAGCTTCACCAGATGCAAGCTGCCATAGAAGGGACTTCAATCAGTCAAGGAAGATTGGAGGCCCCTCCCACTATGACCAATGCCAGAGTCTACTCTCTCGCTCAGGACAACGTGGCGAACGCCTCTACTGTTGTCACAGGTCAGCTATCTAATTTCAGTCAGTATGCTAGAATTTTTATTCAACGCTAAAAGCGAATTGATGAGGGAATCCATCGAGAAACTGAAATATGTTTCGTATCCATTAGTTGAAACCATGTCCGGACGACTCTCTACCCTCACCATAACGCCAACGTTATTCGAGAACATGTTAGAAAAGCAAACCAGGGACCCGAGCCTTCAAAGAATTAAACAAGAGACCACAGAAGGAAAGAATGACGGGTTCCGTATCGTAGACGATGGAATAATATACCTCAGGGATCGATTATGTATTCCAGAGGATCCAGAGTTGCGAAAGAAGATACTGGAAGAAGCCCATACAACGCCTTATGCAATGCACCCGGGTTCCACTAAAATGTACCAGGACCTGAAAAAGAAATTTTGGTGGTCCGGTATGAAAAGAGAAGTGGCTCAGCACGTCAGTACTTGTCTGACGTGCCAAAGGGTAAAAGCTGAACACCAGAGACCCGGCGGATTATTACAACCTGTCCAAATTCCATAATGGAAATGGGAAGAAATCTCCATGGATTTCATTTCAGGTCTACCAAAGACGACAAACGGGTATGATGCTATATGGGTGATCGTGGACAGACTGACGAAGTCTGCACACTTTTTGGCGATCAAGATGACTTATTCAACTGAACAACTAGCTCAGATATATGTTAAGGAAATCGTCAGATTACATGGTATCCCTAAGAGCATTATTTCTGATAGAGATGGACGTTTTGTCTCGCACTTTTGGGAATGCGTTCAGAAGGCCCTCGGCACGAAGTTGTTGTTTAGCACAGCCTTCCACCCACAGACTGATGGGCAGACTGAAAGAGTAAATCAAATATTGGAGGATATGTTAAGAGCTTGTGCCCTGGACTTCAAGGGGAGCTGGTGCCGATATTTATACCTGGCAGAATTCGCCTACAATAATAGCTACCAAGCTACTATTGGAATGACACCTTACGAAGCTCTATATGGGAGGAAGTGTAGATCTCTTATATGCTGGTATGAAAGTGGTGAAAAGAAGGAAATGGGGTTCCGAACGGAACTTATTGATGACACCACCCGAGCTATACAGAAGATCCGTCAACGAATAGAAACTGCTCAGAGTCGGCAGAAGAATTATGCCGATAAACGGCGCAGGCCGCTAGAATTCAACATTGGAGACTTGGTATTCCTAAAAGTATCTCCCATGAAAGGGATAATGAGGTTTGGAAAGAGGAGCAAGTTAAGCCCAAGATATGTAGGACCGTATCAGATTTTAGAAAGAGTGGGCCAAGTCGCATACAAACTAGAACTACCTTCAGACATGGCGGCCATTCACAACGTGTTCCATGTATCGATGCTCAAGAAATGTACTCCCAGCACAGATCAAGTGATTGAGCCTTAGTCGGTACTGGTGCAGGAAGACCTGAGTTACGAAAGTAAAGCCATCCAGATTCTGGACCAAGAAATAAAGAGGTTGAGGAACAAAGAAATACCCTTAGTAAAGGTTTTGTGACGGAATCAACGATTCGAAGAAGCCACCTAGGAATGCGAGGATGATATGAAACAAAAGTACCCGGAACTATTTTAAAGTTCGAGGACGAACTTTTTATGAGGTACGGGGTACCCACTAAGCTTGTAAGATAAATATATGAATATGGGATTTTTGCCTTAGAAAAATAATAAGAAGTGAGTTGAAACAAAAAGAAATAAAATGAAATAAAAAGAAGAGGAGGTCAAGGATTGAACCATGAACCTCTTATATTATATTTCATAGAATTAATTAGTAGAAACCAATTGGGATAGAGAGAAGATGTTGATAACAAAGGAGGGAAACTCATGATAAAGGTAAGAGTAAAGATCTAAGAAGAGAAAACAAGAAAAGAGCAAGAGAAAGGCAACTTGCCTTCCTTCATTCTCTCCCTCTTTCTTTCTTCATTTTGTCGAAAATTTAAAGAACGGATTAAAGGGATTCATTCCCCTTGTTTCACCATGAATGATGAGGATAAATAAATAAATAAAAATAAAAATAAAATAGAAAAAAAAGGCTAAGGGAGAAGGAAAGCAAAAACTAAGTTTGCTACCTCTTCCTCCTTAACTTAAAAGAGAATATGTAAAGAGAAGATTTTATTTCTTTCTCTCATTTCTCTCATTCATCCTCTCCCTCACCGAGAACACCACAGTCCCCTCTCCTCCATCTTCAGCCCCAAAGCCAAGTTTTTCCCTAAGAAAGTCTAAGATACAAGGAGGACTTAGCAAAGGAATCAAAGAAAAAGGAACTAGAAGAAGAGGCTACTTCTTCTTCACCATACCTTTGATCCACAAGCAAAAAGGATGTAAGCTTCCCCTCACCTGTGGTACAAGGATTTTATGTGATTTTCGGATTCTATAAGGATTAGAAAACCTAGGAAAGAATTTAAGAAAATTCGGCTAAAGAAAGGGTTTTCGAATCTAGGATGATTTAAACAAGTCCTTATTTCATGATATTCTTTCTATGCTATGTAGGAAGGATTTTCTTCATGTTTTTATACTTAAATGATGCTTGATCAGAGGAGTACCTAACCCTAGAATTTCGGCCAAAAATATGTTAAGGAGGTTAGGGAAAAATATTGTTTAACTAAACTAGTACAAAATTTCTCCCATGAACTACTAAGGGTTTTTATTGGTTTTCTTGCTTAAAAGTTACTTGAAACCAAAAGAAATCCATTTATATGTTTCGGCCAAGAAAAGGGCTTAGGGTTAGGAAGACCTTTAAATTTAAATAACCATGTTTGTATGATAGAATATAGAGTTCTCTTAAAGAATTGCATGTTGTACATTGCTAGAAATTCATGAACACTTATTTTAGATTTTCGGCTATAATAAGATGGATAGTTTAGAAAAGCTTAAACAAAATTCTAATATGCTCGAGACCTCTGTGATACTATGATATGAAGGTTGTTTAATGTTCTTATGTTTAAATTGAGTATAGGAAAATTAGTTACATGATATATGACATGTAAGATCACAAGGGTCCTAACATGTTTATGAACCAACTTTATATATGATGTTCTTAGCAATTTTTGCCATAAAACTTACTTAGGTTTTCCATGCTTTAGGCCACTTAAAACCTAGTTTAAAGATTGGTAGGTTTCGGCCATGAGGAAAAATAAAAGAAAAAGGGAAAGAAACCTAGGAAGCCTAAGACACAATTCACATGTATGTTTATTATGCTTGTCTTTATACATGCTATGAAACTTGTATGATTTCTTATGCTTTTAGGCTATTTGAAGCAAGTTTATATACTGTTGAGTTTCGGCCAAATAGGGTTTAAAACACCTAGAGGGCTTAGAAATGAAACCAAAGGTGTTAAAAGTGCTTCTTATGAAAATAGGATAATGTGTTGATTGTGTCACATGCTTGTATAATTTTTCCATGACCTAAATAGACCATTGTATGTTTCGGCCATGAAGGATTAGATGCCCTAGAAACCCTAGAATAAGAATTAAATATGCTTATGTCACTTTACATGGAATATGATAAGTAGAAAGACAAAGTTCCCATGCTATATGTTGTTTAATGACCTAATTGAGGCTAGGGTAAGTTTCGGCCATACATGTTGTATAATGTTTTGTTATGAATTTATACATGATGTTAGTTCAAGTTCACATGCTTGTATGTTTGTTTTTAGCCCTAATGAACACTTGTTAAAAGTTTGACTATGACATATGTTAAGGGCTTGAAGGACTTAAGAACTAGCTCAATATGCTTATTATGTTACTTGAAAAAAATGCTATAAATATGGTTTAAGGTTTTCATGCTTTCATGACATTTGGGACCTTGTTTATATACTGATAGGGTTCGGCCACATGAGTTTAAGGACTTGGAGAACTTAGAAACCAAGTAAATCATACTTATAATGCTTCCTATAAAATTCATGTAATGATAATTTAGGTTTCACATGCTTGGATGTTGTTTTTACCTAAATTGAGACCTAAGGGGGGTTCGGCCATGATAGGAACCCAAGGGTTTAGGAAGCTTAGAACCCAAGTTAACTATGTTACCATGTTTCTTATGATAGTATAATCACATGATACACCCTTATGCTTAACCATGTATGCTTGTGAATTATACCTTTTTATGATATGATATGTGGATAGAGATATGCATGTTTTAATGATATGTTATGTGCTTAGAAATATGTAAGCTTTTATGATATGCTATGTGAGTAGAAATATGCATGCTTTTATGATATGCTATGTGAGTAGAAATATGCATGCTTTAATGATATGCTATGTACTTAGAATATGCATGTTTTTATGATGTGCGATGTGTTTAAAATATGCATAGTTTCTTATGACATGATGTATGCCTAAGTGATGCATACTTTTTATGATATGATGTATGCCTAAGTGATGCATACTTTCTTATGACGTGATGTATGCCTAAGTGATGCATACTTTTTATGATATGATGTATGCCTAAGTGATGCATATTTTCTTATGACATGATGTATGCCTAAGTGATGCATACTTTTTATGATATGATGTATGCCTAAGTGATGCATACTTTTATGACATAATGTATGCCTAAGTGATGCATACTTTTATGATATGCTATGTGACTAAATGATGCATTTTTATACATGCTATTTTACTTTGTAAGGCTTGTACCAAGGGTGGACTCCTAATCAGTCTATAGGCCTTGCTTTGTGATCTAGGCTAAGCCTTGCTTTGTGGTCTAGGCTAATAAGGGATGGGCTCCTAGTACACCCCTAGGCCTTGCTTTGTGATCTAGGCCAAGCCTTGCTTTGTGATCTAGGCTAATAAGGGATGGACTCTTCAAATACGCCCTAGGCCATGCTTTGTGATCTTGACCTAGTTCCTAGTATGATTCAAGGCTTGCTACCTTGGATATACTTAGGACGCGCGCATCTATGTTATGTATGTATGGTACAAGCCGGGGCCCTAAATATGTTGATATTTTGTTCAAGTATATATATGTAAGAAAAAAATGGTTTAAAAAGATCATGAGACGTACACATGTTTTTCGGATTCATGTTTTTAAAATCATGATGCATATAATCTATGATTATGTTGTGTTGAGGCTATGATTTAAGATATGCCATGATATGATTATGTTATGTTTCATGCTATGTTCTAAGAGATGATATGCCATGATATGATTATGTTATGTTTCATGCTATGTTCTAAGAGATGATATGCCATGATAAGATTATGTTATGTTTCATGCTATGTTTTAAGAGATGATATGCCATGATATGATTATGTTATGTTTCATGCTATGCTTTAAGAGATGATATGCTATGACTAGTTATAATGTTTGTTATGTTGCATGATATGCTTAAAGAGTATGATATGTTATGCCATGACTAGTTGAGATCATGTTAAGTTGAGACATTATTTGATTATGTACTGATTGTTGGTTTTAGTGAGTAGGAAAGGAACTTACTGAGGCATGAGTGCTCGTAGCTTACTTTCCTTGTACCACAGATAAAGGAAAAAGCTGGATGAGTTAAAGGAGCAGCAGGAGGGGCAACGAAGATGTGTGTGGCGGTGGCTAGGCAACTAATTAAGAACCTGCTTTAAAACCTTTAAGAACTATGCTTTGATTTAGTGAAATGTAATACAATATGGGTGACTTGATGTTAAGTTCTTATTTATTTTGTTATCATGTTATGAAACCATGTTAGTGTAGTTCGGTTTTTTTTTAATTAAGCTAAGAAAAATAATTTTAAGTCTTCCGCTGTAATATGTACGTAGAGTATCGTAGCCCCGTCCCTTGTTGATAGCAGGGAGGGCGGGCGTTACAAGAAGCACATCCGGCATCCAATACCCATGATGCAGAAATAGATAGATTGACTTCTATAACATATATACCTGAAGTAGAAGTATCACTTTTCTTATTCTTAAGATCTTCCAGATATACTTTGTAGTTCCTCTTCCAGTGCCCGGTCTGACCGCAGTGGAAGCAGGTAGCATCCTTGGCAACCCCTCCTTTGGGTTTTAGTGCCTTACCTTTGCCCTTGGCTTGAGACTTTCCCTTACCTTTAGGCTTGCCCTTGCCTTTATGCTTTTGCACCATCAAAATAGAGTTGGGCTTAACCTTCTTAAGGTTGAGCTCAGCAGTTCTCAACATGCTTAGCAGCTCGGGCAGTGGCTTATCAATTTCATTCATGTTATAATTCAAGACAAATTGACTGTAGCTCTCTGGCATGGATTGCAAGATTAAGTTGGTGGCTAGCTCTTGGCCAAGTGGGAATCCCAACCTCTGTAGGTTTTCTATGTACCCAATCATCTTGAGTACATATGGTCCTACGGGAGTCCCATCTTATATCTTACACTGAAACAGTGCCTTAAAGATCTCAAATCTCTCGTGTCTTGCTTGTCCTTGATATAGTTTACGAAGATGTTCAACCATATCATAAGCACCCATCAACTCGTGTTGCTTCTAAAGCTCAGAGTTCATGGTCGTGAGAATGAGGCATGACACATCTAATGCATCATCTTGATGCTTCTTATAAGCATCTCAGTTAGCTCGCGTGGTACTGGCAGGAGGTGCCTCCTGAATGGGTTGCTCTAGGACGTACAATTTTCGTTCTTGTGTGAGAACGATTCTCAGATTTCTGTACCAGTCTAGGAAATTAGCTCCATTGAGCTTGTGCTTGTCAAGGATAGAACGCAGGGAGAAGGAGTTCGTGTTTGTCGACATGGCAATCTACAACAGAAAAATACAGAAAATAAATATCATATTCCACTAATCATTTAATTAGGCCTTTAATTAAATGATGCTCCCACTGAATTATAGGGCCTTAGTAGGAATCAAATCATGGATGTGGTCAAACCACACTACTAGATTCATATCAATTAGCTATAACTCTTGTGGGACAAGATCTACATCATACTACGCCTTGAGTTAGCTTTGACTAAATCACCCAAGAAATAGTATGATCGGTAGATAACTAATTATCAATTACATCTCTATGCAACTCTTGTTTATAGGATCAAAATCCTCATTTATAAAAAACATTGAGTTAGCTTTGGCTAAATCGCCCAAGATTTAGTATAAATGTGATTTTATCCTATTTTCCAACCGTTGGAAAAATGCCTATAGTTATACTCGATCCAATTGAGTTAACTAGTTATACTTAATCCAATTAAGTTTATACTCACCCAAGCTTTGATAGACAGGACCAAGATTGTCCCTTCGCACCCTACCAAGATAATATACGTTGCTCTGCTTTGGCAGATTCAACAACAGCAAATGATCGACGTAGTGATTGTTGGAACCCCAAGGTGTTTTGATGTGATCAAACAAGCTAAGTTAGGTCCTGCGTTTGTTTAACCCTTGTGTCTAAGTGTGCAGGAGCTTAGGAACACAGAAAGTCGAGCGGAAGACGCGGCTAGCGAGAAGGACGGCACGGGGAGAGAGCCGACGGGCTCGATGCGTCCGAGGGACGAGGTGACCGCGGAAGAGTACACCGGTGGACGAGAAGAGCGTGCGCGGCGCTCGAGGGACGAGAAACCGGGAAGGAAGGCTGCTCGAGGAGAAGGCCGGAACTTGGGTTCGGGTGAGCCCTATTCCGGATGGCCGAGATCACCCAAGCAAGCGGAGTCGGAGCGAACAAGACCCGGACCGAGACAAGCTGAACCGGAGGCGAAAAATCAGACGCCGGGAGCCCTCCGGGGCGCCGGGAACCCTCCGGGGCGCCCGGAACCCTCCGGGGCGCCCTGAGCCGTAAAATTGACCAGATCGAGTTTTGACTCGATCTGAACATTGGGGGATAAGTTTTATCCCCCCCAGGGCGCCCGGAACCCTTCCAGGCGCCCCGACCAAGGCTATAAATATAGCCTTGGTCCAGAAGCTTTTAATGAACTCACTTGTAATCAATTCTTTCTGTGCTTCCGATTATGTTCTTTTCATTTGTGCTGTCAACGTTGTAAAGAGGCTACCCCGCCCAGAGGAGAATCAGATAGTGCGCTTACATTTCTTGGATTAGCAATCCACTGATTGCAAACCAAGTAAAACTCTGGTGTCTGCTTTTCTTTACTTAGTCTCTTTTATTTATTTATTACAAGTGTTCATTATATAGTTGAAATCTGAGAAAGGTTCGAGTTTTATTTTGTAGGGCAATTCACCCCTCCCCTCTTGCCGGCCTCCAAAGGGACCAACAAGTGGTATCAGAGCAAGGCGCTTTAGGAGGACTAACCGCCGATCGAAGCAACAAGATGGCCTGACCAAGTATGGTCCCACCAAAATTCGAGGGGAACTTCGCAGATTGGAAGCGTCGTTTGGAGGTATTCCTAAAAACAGATTTTGAAATTCGGTTTATTATGAAATATGGTTTTGTAGCTCCAATAGATAAAGATGGAAAAGAAAAAGAAGAGAGCGATAGGACAAAGAAGGAGCAGAATGAGTCAGTAGCAAACAGCCGTGCGGAACATCACTTGCTGAGCTTGTTACCACCTCAAGAGGTCAACCGCATCGCAAACTACTTATCTGCTAAAGAACTTTGGGAGAAGTTCTTGGAACTCCACGATGGCACGTCCGAATCAAAGCTCGCTAGAAGGGACATCCTCCGCAACAAACTGATGAACATCCGTCTAGAGAAAGGTGAGAAAGTAGCCGGTCTACATGCAAAGGTAAAAGAACTAGTTACTGGTCTCAAAAACCTTGGTGAAACGGTAACAAACCGGGACACTATACGCTACGCGCTCAACGCGTTTCCAAGAACTCCGGAGTGGACATCAATTGTCTATGCTTACTACATCTCAAAAGACCTGGAGGTAAGTACTTTAGAAGAGTTGTTCTCTACCCTTGAATTACACGAAACTAGATATGCAGAGATATCAAAGGACACAACCCAGACTATGGCGCTGAACGCAACCAACAAGGATGAACCCGAGTCAGACTCCGAAGACGATCAAGAAGCGTACATGGTAAGAAACTTTAAAAAGTTTTTTAAATCTAATAAATTTAAAATGCAGAATAAAAAGAATCAAAAAGGTAGAAGAAAGGTACAGTGCTACCAGTGTCAGAAGGAGGGACACCTAAGGGAAGACTGCCCAGAACTCAAGAAGGTCAAAATGAAGACACCCAAGAAACACAACCTAAAAGCAACTTGGGATGACACTTCTTCATCTGAATCAGAAGCTCAAGAATATGCGGGGATTGCACTGATGGCAAGCCACGAAGGACAAAGTACATCAGAACCCAGCATCGATGAAGGGGGAGCGACCTCAGATGGAAGTAGCGAAGCAGGGGGAGATTCAGGCTTCAAGTCTGATATGGTAAGTGAGGTATGCCCCTTACCCCCTGATGAACTTTACTTTGGTATCAAAGCTATGACTAAATCCATGTATAAATTAGAAAATAAAAATGCCAAATTAGAAAATGAAATTTTAGAAACAAAGAGAATTTTGGCAAAATCATGTCTTATAGAGGATTTTGAAAAATTGAAAATTGAAAATGAAAAACTAAAAGAAGAAATAGAAAGATTGAAAAAATCTAATGGTTCAAATATTTCTACTTTTAGAAATTATAGAGGTTTAAATTGGTATTATAGATTTCATCAAAGTCAAATTAGAAATATATCAAAAATCTATATACCTAGGAAATACTTGATTAATCCTGTAGGTAGGAACCTCTATTGGGTTCCAAAAACCTATTTAATTTAAAATTAAAATCAAACTTAGCATTTTCAGCAAGGAAATTAAACAACTAATTTCTTTATGAGGCTTTGTCTAAGGAAGTGGTTGTTGCTCCAATAACCAAGAAGGCCTAGTGCCTCGCCACGACCTGGGAGCCAAGTATCGAAATGAAGAGTTTAATTGACTAACTGAAAAAACATTAATTTAAATTACTTAATGCTTTAAAAGAGTTATTCAATTTGTGTTAGAAAATATTTAAAAAATTTTAACTTGACTTAGAAATTTTTTATTATCTTAGAAATTTTTATGAAAATTGACTTAGAAATTTTTTTTAAGTTATCTTAGAATTTTTTTTATGATAATATTGCCTTATAATTTTTTAAAATTGACTTAGAATTGTTTCTTATGAATATTAACTTAGAATTTTTTTTAATTAATTAGAAATTTTTTTTTTGGGAATGCTGAGATAAGTTTTCAAACTTAAAATTTTTTTTAACACTTATGACTGTTTTATCTGAAAAATGTTTTACTTAAATTTTTTTTTCGAAAGAAAAATTCTGAAGAGTGTCTTTACTTAGACATTATTAAATAATTTACACTTAAAATTTTTGTTTGAATTTACCTTAGACTTATTTATAACCCCAATTTTTATGTGATCAAAGGGGGAGAAGTTTGTTAAGTCTAGGGGGAGGTAATATAATTTTTCAATTGAAAAATATTTGGACTTATTTGAATATAAATTATTTTTATTGCATATGTTTACCCTAACTTAACTTGGGTTGCTCACATCAAAAAGGGGGAGATTGTTGGAACCCCAAGGTGTTTTGATGTGATCAAACAAGTTAAGTTAGGTCCTGCGTTTGTTTAACCCTTGTGTCTAAGTGTGCAGGAGCTCAGGAACACAGGAAGTTGAGCGGAAGACGCGGCTAGCGAGAAGGACGGCACGGGGAGAGAGACGACGGGGTCGGTGCGTCCGTGGGACGAGGTGACCGCGGAAGAGTACACCGGTGGACGAGAAGAGCGTGCGCGGAGCTCGAGGGACAAGAAACCGGGAAGGAAGGCTGCTCGAGGAGAAGGCCGGAACTTGGGTTCGGGTGAGCCCTATTCCGGATGGCCGAGATCACCCAAGCTAGCGGAGCCGGAGCGAACAAGACCCGGACCGAGACAAGCTGAACCGGAAGCGAAAAAGTCAACATTGTTGACTTTGGGCTCCAGGGCGCCCGGAGCAGTCCGGGGCGCCCGGAACCCTCTAGGGCGTCCTGAGCAGTAAAATTGACCAGATCGAGTTTTGACTCGATCTGAACGTTGGGGGATAAGTTTTATCCCCCCCAGGGTGCCCGGAACCCTTCCAGGCGCCCCGACCAAGGCTATAAATATAGCCTTGGTCCAGAAGCTTTTAATGAACTCACTTGTAATCAATTCTTTCTGTGCTTTCGATTCTGTTCTTTTCATTTGTGCTGTCAATGTTGTAAAGAGGCTACTCCGCCCAGAGGAGAATCAGATAGTGTGCTTACATTCCTTGGATTAGCAATCCCTTGATTGCAAACCAAGTAAAACTCTGGTGTCTGCTTTTCTTTACTTAGTCTCTTTTATTTATTTATTACAAGTGTTCATTATATAGTTGAAATCCGAGAAAGGTTCGAGTTTTATTTTGTAGGGCAATTCACCCCTCTCCTCTTGCCGGCCTCCAATGGGACCAACAGTGATGGGTATCAAAACTTGGTAGGCATATCGAGTTGACTTGATTAAGATCTAATCTAATCGTGGGTTCGTATCTTATACGCATCAAGGCACTAATTATCCTACACTAGCATGCATCACATACACACAAGCAATGAATAATAAAATTTTGATTAGGTCATGGCCCAACTACGATCTTCTCAAGCCAATGAGAAGATCGGACGGTAAACCTAGGGTCAACAGCTTCTTCAAGCTCCTCCCTTTAACAACCATGTGTTGCTTCACCCTCCTCATCGTTCCTTCTCGAGTGGACCTTCCACCGCTCCATTTTGTACATTACAAATATGAAACTCGAGTTACATTCGAGTCTAAACTCTATTTACAACAGGAAATAAAAGGAGAGGTACGATGCGCAGGTCGCATATAATATATACAGCACACACAACACATAAAAATGGCACGAAGGCCATATTATGAATTACAACACATTTTGTCCAATCAAATTGAGGTTTTTGGGCCATGACCATCACAAAATCATACATAATTCTAAATTATGTATTTTACATAAATTTCTGCAATTTTACTACTATTTTTACAATCTTATGAGTTAAAATTTTCCGGTGGTCCCATTTAGCGATTTTCGGGTGCGATCGCGGGAAAATGCCCCTTGCGGGGTTAGGGGCACCGCCCCTTCTCGTGAAATGAGTATCATGATTGTCCTACTACTGTAACACCCATGAAAGGCTAAGCTATACCTAGGAGTATTTTTCTTTAAAATAGAAGAATAAAAGAAAGAAAGAGAAAAATAAACAAATAGAAACCAAAATAAAAAGATGTGAGGGCAAGAATTGAACCTTGAACCTCCCACAAATGATAGAGTTAAATTGGTGCATAGAACCACTAGAGAAATGAATGATATGTTAATAGGAAAGAATGGAAATATTAGTTAAAGATGAGAAGATGGTTAAGTAAAGGAACAAGAGAAAACCAAGTAGCTTACTTTCTCTCCTCTTGGTTAAGAGAAGAAGAAAGCAAAAGACAAGTTGCTTGCTTCCCTCCCTCTCTCTATTTTCATGAGATTAAAGGAATGAGGAAATAGAGGGGTTGAGGGAATGAATGAGGACATGCTTCAATTACATGGAAATAAATAGAATGGAGAGAAGAAAAGTAAGAGATTAATCCTTCTTCTTCTTCCTCCTTCCTTCTCCTTCTTCATTCCCCACCGAAACCAAAAGCTCTCCCTCTCCTCATTTCCGAAAGCTAAGCTAAGGTTCCTCACCAAGAAACTAATTTACAAGAAGGAGCCTTCAAGGTTTACCCCTTCCAAGCAAGAGAAATCAAAGGGAGTGCTAGAAGAAGAAGCTCTCTTCTTCCTCTTCACCTAGAGTACCTTTCCTTAAGAAAAACCACAAGCGAAAGGATGTAAGTATCCCCTCACCTGTGGTATAAGTTGCTTTTGTTTTTACATAAGAATAGAATGTTTAAAACCTAGGGTCACAAGTTGGAACTTTCGGCCAAGTAAAGAAAGATTTGGGTAGATCAAGATCTAAAATAAAGCATGTTCATTATGTTTTTATGATAAGTACCTGATGTGCGTAGATTATATACTCTTTTATGCATGTTTTTACGCACATTTACATACTTTGAGCATGCTTGATCTATACATTTTTATACTTCCAGCTTTCCTTTTAGCATATTTACTCTTTTGGTTCGGAGATCTGCTTTTTGTGCATTTTCTGTACACAGGAGTCGAAATTGGTGAAGATTATGCGTCCTTGGGCAAGCTTGGAAGGAATTGAAGGGAGAGAGCATCAGGCCGTGTACCACACACGGCCGTGTAGTTTTAACAAGAAGGGAAGAGGGCATTGCCGTGTGAATCTCACACGGCCGTGTCTTTATGTGAAGAAATTAGAGCAGATGCCTTACATGGCCGTGTAGATCTACACGGACATGTGAGGTTTCCAGAGGCCAAGCAGGTGGTGGCCGTGTGCACCACACGGCTGTGTAGCATTTCCAGAGAACAGAAGGGTCCTGGCCGTGTGAGTCACACGGTCGTGCAGCTTTGGCAGAAAAGGAACTGGACATGGCCGTGTGAATCTCACACGACCGTGTCATGGGGCCATGTGGCGCCCGATTTCCTCCTCTATTTAAACCCTCCTTCATGAATTGAAAGGGGATCTCTCCCCCTTTGGGAGAAGGCAAGATTTGGTGGTATCCTCCCATTCTTGGGAGGATTTCTGGGCGATTCGAGGGGAGTTCTTGACGATTTCGACTCCGGAGCGAGGATTGGATCCGAAGACGAGGCTTCTTCGTAGATAAGTTTTCTCTTTCCCCCTTTTCTTGGTTTCTTGGATTGGGGATTTAATAAATGCTTGTAATCTTTATTTCTTCGGGTATTCTTCCTCGATTCATGGAGTAGATCTTGTATTCTAGGATTAAGGGAGTATTTGTATGATGGATTGATGAAATCTCTTATGGATTTCCCAATTTCTTGTTTCAATGACATTGTCTTGCTTGTATCAATTAGATCTTGAATGATTAATGGTGATTTGTGCTTAATTCTCATTCTTGATTGATTGTTTGGATTTCTTGTGGACTTTGTAAAGATAAACTCTCACTCGATCATCCGAGGGATCCACGTGACAGGTGCAAGCCCGTGTAAGGACGTTTGAAAGATAATCTTGAAGAGGAAATAGGAATATTCAAGAGAGTATGATGGATCTTGTGATTAGTTTCTTGTATCTTGATAGATTAATAAGTTGTGGGCTTCTATGTTGATATCCGAGGAAGGCATAGTAATAGGTGCGCTTCTGTGTAAGGACAACGTAGGTTCACATCTAATTGATCATATTTAGATACATTTCTCAGTCCTTAGCCGGTTATCTATTGCAAGAGAGTACCGGCAACTTTCAACAAGTGTTTGGCAATTGAGGGATAAGAATTGGTGAACCATTTACATTCAAGAAATCTTACAAAGAAACCGAAACTCCTAGAATCTCCCATTATCATAACCCAAAACACTAAACTCTTATTTGTTGATCTTTAATATTAGATTTGTTTACCTTCACTTTACATTTTAAACAATTGGATAGTTGTTTAGCTAATTCGCATTGAGACATTTCTAGTGCTTATTCCAATCCCTGTGGATACGATAATCTTTTATATTACTTGCGACATTTCCGTACACTTGCGGAGTGTAACAAGTTATTGGCGCCGTTGCCGGGGACTGCGCTATAACATTAGGAATTATCAATTGAGTTAGACTAAACATAACATTTGTTTTCCTTTCATATTGCATAGTTGTAACTAATCATTAGATTTCTGTTTTTACTTTCTTGTATAACTTTTACTTCTTGTTAATTCTTTTTGTACAAATTCAATTCTGCATTTTTGATTCTTTTATTTTTTTCTTTTTCTGTTGAATTGTCATTTGCTATCTTGTTATTGTGTATGCGAAGATCTAACTTTGCAGGGGAATTCTTTCCTTTTGACCCTGAGATTGACAGAACTTTGCATAAAAGAAGAATTCTGCAAAGGCAAATTGAAGAACAGGAACATTTGAACATGGCGAATAGACCACTCAAGGATTATGCAACACCTTATGCAAAAGGTTTTTGATCTAGTATTTCAAGACCTTCAGTAGAAGCTAATAACTTTGAGATCAAACCCGCAATTATATCTATGGTGCAGCAGAACCAATTTGGTGGAGGACCTCATGAAGACCCCAATCAACACTTAGAGGTCTTTTATGAAATATGTGGTGCCATGAAAATGAATGGAGTTCCTTCAGAAGCGGTTAGATTATTATTATTTGGGTTTTCTTTAAGAGATAGGGCAAAGCAATGGCTGAATTCTTTGGCCCCTAATAGCATCACCACTTGGGAGCAGTGTGAGCAACAGTTTCTTGATAAATTCTATCCACCAAGCAAAACAGCTCATATGAGGAATTTAATTGCAAGCTTCAAGCAAACTGACTCAGAATCTCTTTTTGAAGCATGGGATAGATATAATAGTATGCTCAGACAATGCCCACATCATGGGTTGGAAAGATGGTTAGTGTTGCACACTTTTTATAATGGTATCAATTATCATACCAAAGTGTCCCTTGATTCAGCTGCTGGAGGGGCACTTATGAATAAAAGTTTAGATGAAGCCGAAGAAATCATTGAAAGTGTAGCACAAAATCATCATCAATGGGCAAATGAAAGAAGTGGTGGCTACTCCTCTGTAAACCCAACAATTAAAGCATCAGGGAAGTTTGATGTAGATACGGTCACTCTTTTGTCTGCAAAATTGGACGCTCTTACAAAGAAATTTGAGAATATGGGGACTAGTGCTAATATGGTCAATGCTATTAGTACATCTTGTGAAGTATGTGGGAGTTCAGAGCACTCAAATGACTCATGTCCATTGGGAGCTATCACTGCACAAATCAATCAACTGGAACAATGTGATGCAATCATGAGTTACAATCAAAGGCAGAACAACCCATACTCAAATACTTATAACCCTGGATGGAAGAGCCATCCCAATTTTTCTTACAGAAATAATCAAGATCAAGGACCATCTATGGGGGCAAGACCAAATTTTCAAGCTGGGCAACAAAATTTTCAACATCTATCTTCTCAAGGCTTACCAAAGTCAAATATTGAAAAGATGCTTGAAGAAATTATCTCAAGTCAGAATGAAATGAAGCAAGATTTAGCAAAGCTCATTCAGAGAATGGATAATTTTGAAAAGCATCAAAAGATCCAGGATAGTCAAATTGCCCAACTTGCTTCCTCATCATCCAGAGCACCAGGACAACTTCCAGGAAAACCTGATGTGAATCCTATGGGGCATTGCAATAGAATTGAGCTTAGGAGCGGACGGACCTTGGGAGACTCCCAAGTGACTGCTCCAAAAGGGATACAAAAAGAAGAAGAGCTCTCTCCTCTTATACCAAATCAGATTCAAGCTAATGAGGAGAGTACCATTGAGGTTGAAGAGACTCTTCCACTGAACCATCAGAGCAAAGCTGTCCCTTTTCCTCAGAGACTTACAATGCTCAAGAAAGATGAAGAATTTGGCAAGTTTTTAGAAAAAGTTAAGGAAATTTGTGTAGAGGTACCTGTTATTGATGCTATTCTTCAAATGCCTAGATTTTCCAAATTCCTGAAGGATCTCATGTCAAACAAGAGAAGAAGAGGAAAGGTTGAGACAATTGCGCTTAGTGAGGAATGTAGTGCTATTTTGGAGAAGAACACTTCCCCAAAACTAAAGGACCCAGGGAGCTTTTATATTCCTTGCAACATAGGAAAAGAATTTTTTGAAAAAGCTTTTTGTGATTTGGGGGCAAGTGTTAGCCTCATTCCCTATTCAATTTGTAATAAAAAACATTAAACTTACTACTATGACACTTCAACTTGCTGATCATTCCTGCAGGTACCCTTTGGGTATTATAGAAGATGTGCCAGTAGAGGTGGATGGGAATGTTATTCCCACAGATTTTGTCGTGTTGGACATGGAAGAGGACCCCAGGATTCCTATCATATTAGGAAGACCTTTCCTTGCTACAGCTGGAGCTATAATTGATGTCAAAAATCATAAGCTTTCTTTGGTAATTGGTAAGGAAAGGTTGGAATATGATTTACCTAATATCTCTAACCATGTCTCGTCTCTTTTAAATGCTTGTAGCAGGACAAGCATTTATAAACTTGAGGAATGGAATTTCCATCCTCATGGAAGGCCACCAAACGAAGGAGACAATGTGGTGGAAGATGTTGGGAGAAGATCTCCCAACAAAAATAAAAAGTATATCTGTCCTCCAAGGGCGAGGAAAAGAAGTGAATTATCAAGTTTGGTCGAGCTAAAGACCTTAAACAAGCGCTTCTTGGGAAGCAACCCAAGGGTTCTTTTAGTTAGTTTTGATTTGTATTTTAATTTCTTTTAGTTTGATGCATTCTTTTGATTTTGTTTTCAGGTTAGGTGCAAAACAGAGCCCGGCCGTGTGCTATACACGGCCAGGCAAAGGTTGCAGAGAAGGGAAGTGCTTGGGCCGTGTCATCCAGACACGGCCGTGTAGGATCTCCCGAGGAGAAAAAGGTCTAGGCCGTGTCTCAAACACGGCCGTGTAAAGAATCTCAAGGAGAAAAGGGTCTAGGCCATGTCCCAAACACGGCCGTGCAAAGAATTCCGAGAAGAAAGATGGAGAGGCCGTGTCCCAGACATGGCCGTGCGAAGAATCCAGAGAAGGAAGAGGGGAGGCCATGTGGATCTGCACGGCCCGTGTAGGAGAGTTATTAAAGTCTTCTTTCTACCTTACACGGCTAGATCTTGGCCGTGTTCCGCACACCCCAACTCTCCAAAACATCTCTTTCTCTCCCAATCTCTTAAAAACTCCTCTCTAATCTCTCAAGATCTCTTAGATCCGGATTCTCCTCCTCTCTAAGACTTGCACTTTTTGTTCTCCTAACCTAAGATATTTGCTCTTTGAAGTTTTGTTCTTTGAGTTCCATTTTTCCAACCCTAGATAATTCTTCCCCTATCTAAACTCATCAAGATGTCCAACATTTTGAAAAAACTTCGCAAAGGAGGTGGTGGATCCAGTGGAGACAAAGAGAAGGAGCCATCAAGGGACAAAGGAAAACAACCAGTGAAGGGCAAAGGCAAAAGGACTTCACGCAACGAAGGTAATGACAATGAATTCAATATTGTGTTTAGAAATGATGATCAAGTAACTAGATTTGCAATTCTTGTCAATAGAAAGATAGTGTGTACTAGATATATGGACCCAACTGTTCTTGATATGCTTGGAATTAGGGAAGATGTAGATTTGATGATTGGGTTTTTGGATTGGAGTGATATTATGTACACACATTTGCCTACATATCCTCGTCTTGTTTTAGAATTTTTAAGTTCATTGGATGTCCATTTTACTAATGAAGATGATTATTTTGGAAAAATCTCATTTAGACTAATGAATCAAGAATTTCTATGGGCATTTAGTGACTTTAATTCTTGTTTTGGATTAACCACCGGTAGCCCTCGTAGGTTTGATCCAAGGTTTAATTGGAATCATTTTTGGAATGTAATAACTGGGTTAGATCAACCTTATGAGCCTTCAAAAGCTAAGGCCTCCCATATGCAAAACCCCATCTTTAGGTATCTACATAGAGTCATGAGTAAAACTATTTTTGGTAGGGGAGAGAGTGATGGGGTGGTTAAAAAGATAGAGCTTTATGCTTAATGGGCTATGCTTTATAAGGTGGAATTTGATTCTGGTTTTCATTTTGTTCAAACCTTATTAAGATCTGCTAGGGCATCATCGGGATCAATTGTTTTTGGTGGTTTGATTACCCGAATAACTTATAATTTAAATCTTGATGTTGATGGGTTGGAAATAATTCATGGTAATGACATGATTGACATTGATGCATGTCTTGCTATAAAAATGATCGTTCGGGATGAGAATGGTTTTGCATTTCCTAGGAGGAGTGGTTCTCCTTTACCCCTTCCTTTTCCTGAACGAACTACTATTCGTAACCCGGCTAATTGGGTAATTTCTGAGTTAGATTTTGAGGATGACCCTTCTATACCTGGAGACACTGAGCCACATCATGAGCCCTCGTCATCTGGACACCTGCAGCCTTCTAGTTTTATGGAGCCTGCTAGGCATTCTTTTGCATATGGCACGGGATCTTATAGGTTTGATTTTTCAGATTTTCGTACGTCTCTAGAATCACTTCATGAGAAGCAAGATGCCTAACGAAAAATGTTGGAGGGGCGCTTCTCTTTATCTGATGATCAATTTAGGGAGGTACAAAATCATTTTCAGTTTACGAGGAATTTTCAAGGTCAAGTGGCTGAGTTTGTGCAGGATTATGATACTGATCAGGCTAGGATGAGAGATTTTATACAGAGCATGATGCTTACTAGCCAACAAGTAGATGCTTTATATGAGTATCATAGATCCTTGGGTGAGATTCCAGGTTTTCCTAGTTTTCCTATTGGCCAACCACGTCGTAGACCTCCTTTCCCTCGTCCACCTCCACCTCCTCCACCATATTGATTTCATCGGGACGATAAAAAGTTTAAGTCTGGGGGGGTGTCATGTACTGTTTAGTTTGGTTTTCAGTTTTTAGTTTTTGTTAGTTTTTCATGTTGGTTCTTATTTTCATTGCTTGTTGCTTTATTTTGCTTGTTTTTGAAATAATCATGGCAAAAAATTTTTTTTGAGAACATCAAATCTTCACTTATATGCTTTCTTGGATTCAAGTGAAATGTTAGCACGATTATTGTCTTGATTCATGATGTTCGAATGATGCTAGTAGTAAACTTTGTGTAGTTCTTTTTTCTATCTTGGGAAGCATTAATAAGCTAAGAATCTTATGGTGATGAGTTTTAGTTTTGGTTCAACCTTAAGGATTTTATCTTCACTACACTTGTGCTTGATGCTTGAATAGCTGATGTCATTGAAATAGTCATGATTCATCTTGTTTGCTTAGTACTTGGTTTCCATGGTGATTTCTCAACTTTCATTTTGGTTACTAGATGAGGCTCAAATCATTAAAGCTCATTTGGAAAAATCAAAATATCCCAACATGTGTGCTAAAAGTACATTTGTGAATAAGTTTTGCACAATGCAAACACTTATAAAAAAAAAATTAAAAAAATAAAAAAAAATAAAAAAATAAAAATAAGGGATATAAAAAACAGTTGTCATGAGTGGAATCTAGCAAGTCACCCCTTTGAGACCGAGTTAGGTTACTAGGGAAATGACTGCTTAGCTTCCCTTGAGATTGAGCACACCTTTGAGACCTTGGGTTAGTTGAGAAATATGAACCAAGTGAATGGTGAGTAAGTGCCTATCACTGGTTACTTGTCTTTCACTGGAAACACTAGGAATTCAAATTTGATGATGACTTGACTAGGACATGGATTGAAACTTGAAGGGTGTTGAGTTACTTTTACACTATGCACAAGATTCTTATGCTTGAACCATACTTTACTTGTTTCCATGATCACGCTTGTTAATGAAACTTTTTGATAGAGTTAGGAAAGTGCACTAGGTTTTATGAATGTGTTGTAGAACATATGAATTTAGACTGCAGCATTTTGCTTGAGGACAAGCAAAGGTTTAAGTCTGGGGGTGTGATATGCGTAGATTATATACTCTTTTATGCATGTTTTTACGCACATTTACATACTTCGAGCATGCTTGATCTATGCATTTTTATACTTCCAGCTTTCCTTTTAGCATATTTACTCTTTTGGTTCGGAGATCTGCTTTTTGTGCATTTTCTGTACATAGGAGTCGAAATTGGTGAAGATTATGCGTCCTCGGGTAAGCTTGGAAGGAATTGAAGGGAGAGAGCATCAGGCCGTGTACCACACACGGCCGTGTAGTTTTAATAGGAAGGGAAGAGGACATGGCCGTGTGAATCTCACACGGCTGTGTCTTGATGCGAAGAAATTAGAGCAGATGCCTTACATGGCCGTGTAGATCTACATGACCGTGTGAGGTTTCCAGAGGCCAAGCAGGTGGTGGCCGTGTGCACCACACGGCCGTGTAGCATTTCTAGAGAACAGAAGGGTCCTGGCCGTGTGAGTCACACGGCCGTGCAGCTTTGGCAGAGAAGGAACTGGACATGGCCGTGTGAATCTCACACGGCCGTGTCATGGGGCCGTGTGGCGCCCGATTTCCTCCTCTATTTAAACCCTCCTTCATGAATTGAAAGGGGATCTCTCCCCCTTTGGGAGAAGACAAAATTTGGTCATATCCTCCCATTCTTGGGAGGATTTCTGGGCGATTCGAGGGGAGTTCTTGACGATTTCGACTCCGGAGCGAGGATTGGATCCGAAGACGAGGCTTCTTCGTAGATAAGTTTTCTCTTTCCCCCTTTTCTTGGTTTCTTGGATTGGGGATTTAAGAAATGCTTGTAATCTTTATTTCTTCGGGTATTCTTCCTCGATTCATGGAGTAGATCTTGTATTCTAGGATTAAGGGGGTATTTGTATGATGGATTGATGAAATCTCTTATGGATTTGCCAATTTCTTGTTTCAATGACATTGTCTTGCTTGTATCAATTAGATCTTAAATGATTAATGGTGATTTGTGCTTAATTCTCATTCTTGATTGATTGTTTGGATTTCTTGTGGACTTTGTAAAGATAAACTCTCACTCGATCATCCGAGGGATCCACGTGACAGGTGCAAGCCCGTGTAAGGACGTTTGAGAGATAATCTTGAAGAGGAAATAGGAATATTCAAGAGAGTAGGATGGATCTTGTGATTAGTTTCTTGTATCTTGATAGATTAATAAGTTGTGGGCTTCTATGTTGATATCCGAGGAAGGCATAGTAATAGGTGCGCTTCTGTGTAAGGACAACGTAGGTTCACGTCTAATTGATCATATTTAGATACATTTCTCAGTCCTTAGCCGGTTATCTATTGCAAGAGAGAATCGGCAACTTTCTACAAGTTTTTGGCAATTGAGGGATAAGAATTGGTGAACCATTTACATTCAAGAAATCTTACAAAGAAACCGAAACTCCTAGAATCTCCCTTTATCATAACCCAAAACACTAAACTCTTGTTTGTTGATCTTTAATATTAGATTTGTTTACCTTCACTTTGCATTTTAAACAATTGGCTAGTTGTTTAGCTAATTCGCATTGAGACATTTCTAGTGCTTATTCCAGTCCCTGTGGATACGATAATCTTTTATATTACTTGTGACATTTCCGTACACTTGCGGAGCGTAACAGTACCCTAGTATAAGAAGCTAGTTAATGTTCTCATGTTGTATGTTGACTTAAAACCTAGATTTATAAACATGAACTTTCGGCCAAGTGTAGATGAAGGACCTAGGAAAGCTTAAGCCCTAAACTAACCATGTTCACTACATCCTTATGATATGTATGCTATGTTAAGGGATTGGGTTGGTTTTTCTTATGCTTGAATGTTGCTTAAAGCTTAGCTTACTCTCCATGTATGTTTCGGCCAAGAACAAAATTTAGGTTTTAAAGAAGTTAATGTAATACCCACTAAGCTTGTAAGATAAATATATGAATGTGGGATTTTTCCTTAGAAAAATAATAGGAAGTGAGTTGAAGCAAAAAGAAATAAAATGAAATAAAAAGAAGAGGAGATCAAGGATTGAACCATGAACCTCTTATATTATATTTCATAGAATTAGTTAATGGAAACCAATTGGGATAGAGAGAAGATGTTGATAACAAAGGAGGGAAACTCATGATAAAAGTAAGAGTAAAAGCTAGCCAAAAGAAGACAAGAAAAGAGCAAGAGAAAGGCAACTTGCCTTCCTCCCTTTCTCTCCCTCTTCCTCTTTGTTCTTGCCGAAAATTTAAAGAGGGAATTAAGAGGATTCAATCCCCCTTATTTCATCATGAATGGTAAGAATAAATGAATAAATAAAATAAATAGGAAATAGAAAAAAAAAGGCTAAGGGAGAAGGAAAGCAAAAATCAATTTTGCTACCTCTTCCCCCTTAACATAAAAGGGAGCAAGAAAAGAGAAGTTTATTTTTCTCTCATTTTCTCTCATTCTTCCTCTCCCTCACCGAAACCATCAGTCCCCTCTCCTCCATCTTTGGCCCCAAAGCCAAGGTTTTTCCCCTAAGAAGCCTAACATACAAGGAGGACTTAGCAAGGGAATCAAGGGAAAGGAACTAGAAGGAGAGGCTACTTCTTTCATCACCATACCTTAGATCCACAAGCGAAAAGGATGTAAGCTTCCCCTCACCTGTGGTACAAGGCTTTTTATGTGATTTTCAGATTTTATAAGGATTAGAAAACCTAGGAAAGAATTTAAGAAAAATTCGGCCAAAGAAAGGGTTTTCAAATCTAGGAAGGTTTAAACAAGTCCTTATTTCATGATATTTTTTCTATGCTATGTAGGAAGGATTTTCTTCATGTTTTTATACCTAAATGATGCTTGATCAGAGGAGTACCTAACCCTAGAATTTCGGCCAAAAATATTTTAAAGAGGTTAGGGAAAATATTGTGTAACCACACTATTGCAAGATTCTCTCCATGAACTATTAAGGATCTTTTATTGGTTTTCTTGCTTAAAAGTTACTTGAAACCAAAAGAAATCCATTTATGTGTTTCGGCCAAGAAAAGGGCTTAGGGTTAGGAAGACCTTTAAATTTAAGTAACCATGTTTGTATGATAGAATATAGAGTTTTCTTAAAGAATTGCATGTTGAACATTGCTAGAAATTCATGAACTCTTATTTTAAATTTTCGGCCATGATAAGATGGATAGTTTAGAAAAGCTTAAACAAAATTCTAATATTCTCAAGACCTCTGTGATATTATGATATGAAGGTTGTTTAATGTTCTTACGTTTAAATTGAATATAGGAAAATTAGTTACATGATATATGACATGTAAGATCACAAGGGTCCTAGCTTGTTTATGAACCAACTTTGTATATGATGTTCTTAGTAATTTTTGCCATGAAACTTACTTAGGTTTTCCATGCTTTAGGCCACTTAAAACCTAGTTTAAAGATTGGTAGGTTTCGGCCATGAGGAAAAATAAAAGAAAAAGGGAAAGAAACCTAGGAAGCCTAAGACACAATTCACATGTATGTTTATTATGCTTGTCTTTATACATGCTATGAAACTTGTATGATTTCTTATGCTTTTAGGCTATTTGAAGCAAGTTTATATACTGTTGAGTTTCGGCCAAGTAGGGTTTAAAAGACCTAGAGGCCTTAGAAATGGAACCAAATGTGTTAAAAGTGTTTCTTATGAAAATAGGATAATGTGTTGATTGTGTCACATGCTTGTATAATTTTTCCATGACCTAAATGGACCATTGAATGTTTCGGCCATGAAGGAATAGATGCCCTAGAAACCCTAGAACAAGAATTAAATATGCTTATGTCACTTTACATGGAATATGATTAGTAGAAAGACAAAGTTCCCATGCTATATGTTGTTTAATGACCTAATTGAGGCTAGGGTAAGTTTCGGCCATACATGTTGTATAATGTCTTGTTATGAATTTATACATGATGTTAGTTCAAGTTCACATGCTTGTATGTTTGTTTTTAGCCCTAATGAACACTTGTTAAAAGTTTGACCAGGACATATGTTAAGGGCTTGAAGGACTTAGGAACTAGCTCAATATGCTTACTATGTTACTTGAAAAAAATGCTATAAATATGGTTTAAGGTTTCCATGCGTTCATGACATTTGGGACCTTGTTTATATACTGATAGGGTTCGGCCACATGAGTTTAAGGACTTGGAGAACTTAGAAACCAAGTAAATCATACTTATAATGCTTCCTATGAAATTCATGTAATGATAATTTAGGTTTAACATGCTTGGAGGTTGTTTTTACCTAAATTGAGACCTAAGGGGGTTCGGACATGATAGGAACCCAAGGGTTTAGGAAGCTTAGAACCCAAGTTAACTATGTTACCATGTTTCTTATGATAGTATAATCACATGATACACCCTTATGCTTAATCATGTATGCTTGTGATTTATACCTTTTTTTGATATGATATGTGGATAGAGATATGCATGTTTTAATGATATGTTATGTGCTTAGAAATATGCATACTTTAATGATATGCTATGTGCTTAGAATATGCATACTTTTATGATATGCTATGTGAGTAGAAATATGCATGCTTTAATGATATGCTATGTGCTTGGAATATGCTTGTTTTTATGATATGCTATGTGGATAGGAATATGCTTGTTTTTATGATATGCTATGTGGATAGAAATATGCATGCTTTCTTAAGACATGATGTATGCCTAAGTGATGCATACTTTTTATGATATGATGTATGCCTAAGTGATGCATACTTTCTCAAGACATGATGTATGCCTAAGTGATGCATACTTTTTATGATATGATGTATGCCTAAGTGATGCATACTTTCTCAAGACATGATGTTTGCCTAAGTGATGCATACTTTTTATGATATGATGTATGCCTAAGTGATGCATACTTTTATGACATAATGTATGCCTATGTGATGCATACTTTTATGCTATGCTATGTGACTAAATGATGCATTTTTATACATGCTACTTTACTTTGTAAGGCTTGTACCAAGGGTGGACTCCTAATCAGTCTATAGGCCTTGCTTTGTGATCTAGGCTAATAAGGGATGGGCTCCTTAGTACACCCCTTAGCCTTGCTTTGTGATCTAGGCTAATAAGGGATGGGCTCCTTAGTACGTCCCTAGGCCTTGCTTTGTGATCTAGGCTGATAAGGGATGGACTCTTTAAGTATGCCCCTAGGCCATGCTTTGTGATCTTGACCTAGTTCCTAGTATGATTCAAGACTTGCTACCTTGGATATACTTAGGACGCGCGCATTTATGTTATGTATGTATGGTACAAGCCGGGGCCCTGAATATGTTGATATTATGTTCAAGTATATATGTAAGAAGAAATGGTTTTAAAGATCATGAGACATACACATGTTTTTCGGATACATGCTTTCAAAATCATATTGCATATACTTTATGATCATGTTGTGATAATGCTATGATTTATGATATGCCATGATTAGATATGACTATGATATGTTTCATGCTATGCTTTAAAAGATGAGATGTCATGATTAGATATGATTATGTTATATTTCATGCTATGCTTTAAGAGATGATATGCCATGAGTAATTATGATTTTGTTATGTTGCATGATATGCTTAAAGAGTATGATATGTTATGCCATGACTAGTTGAGATCATGTTATGTTGATATATTCTTTGATTATGTAATGATTTTTGGTTTTAGTGAGTTGGAAAGGAACTTACTGAGCCATGAGTGCTCATAGCTTACTTTCCTTGTACCACAGATAAAGGAAAAAGCTGGATGAGCTAAAAGAGCAGCAGGAGAGGCAAAGAGATGTGTGTGGCGGTGGCTAGGCAACTAAACAAGAACCTGCTTTAAGAACTTTTAGGAATTACACTTTGGTTTCATAAATTGTAGTACTACATGGTTGACTTGATGTTATGTTTCTATTTAACTTATTATCATGTTATGGAAACCATATTAGTGTAGTTCGGTTTTTACTAAACCAAGAAAAATGATTTTTAAGTCTTCCGCTGTAATATGTACGTTGAGTATCGTAGCCCCGTCCCTTAGGATTAGCAGGGAGGGCGGGCGTTACAGGTTGGTATCAGAGCCAAGTTATTGCCAGCTCACTACACACACATCAAGCCTCCTACCTGCCGCTCCAAGTAAGAATGTTTATGCTAAATTTACTTGTTATATGCTTATGTTTAATTTTCTTGTTACATGTTTATGCTTAATTTTCATGATTATATGACTTATGCTTTATTTTTTCTTTCTTGTTATATTGCCTATGCTTCATTTTCTTTACTACATTGCTTATGCTTTATTTCCTTATGTTACATTGTTTGTCATTATATTCCTTATTTTTCCTTATGTTGTTTATGCTTTAGTTTCATGTTCTACTTGCTTATGTTTGATGCTTTATTCTATGCTTTTAGTTATAAATTAGATTAGGATTACATATTGGTAGGTTAGGAATAATACCAGAACAAATAGATAGAAACAAAATAATAGGTTAGATTGGCTAAAAACGATAACCACTTACACTAGTCTGTTTGTCCTTATTTAGATAAACATGGTTAGGACACGCAATGCCCGAACCGGAGGAACAGTGACTCCACCAGATCTGACACAGGTAGTCGCAGACCTCCAGCATCAGATCGCAGAGCAACAGCAGCTGATCACTACCTTGATGGGTCAGCAAGGCAACCCAGTCACCCCACCGGTGAATCCACTACCTGTTGTACCTACAGCCGCACCAGTGCCCCCGGCAGCCCCTACTCCGATGGTCCGACAAGAGGCCTATCTGATTCAGTGGCAAAGGCTTAAGCCGGAAGCATTCTCGGGAAACTGTGAACCATGGGATGCGCAAGCCTGGCTCAAAACCGTGGAGAACATAATGAAATTATTGGATTGGCCTGAACACGAGAAGGTCAAATGCGCGTCGTTCTATCTTACCGGAGATGCCCGGATGTGGTGGGGCAGAGTAAAGGCGAAAAGACAAATAAACCAAATGCAGTGGACAGATTTTGAGATAGAGTTCTTAGAGGAATTCATCTATATGCGAGTGACCAACAAGCACTATGACGAGTTCACTGAGTTCCGGCAAGGTGATCTGTCAGTTAATGAAGCCGTTAAGAGGTTCAACCGCCTAGCCCGACTGTGCCCAGAACTGGTCCGAACTGAAAAAGAAAGGGTCCGGTTAATGTTAAAGATGCTCCGACCCGAAGTTAGAAGACGTCAGAGTAGTATGCAACTACCCAAAAGTATTTCCTGATGAACTACCAGGGTTGGCCCCTGACAGGGAGAGAGAATTCGGAATCGAATTGATTCCTGGTACTCAGCCGATCTCGAAAGCACCTTATCGTATGGCTCCGGCTGAATTAAAGTAACTTCAGGAACAGTTAACCGAATTACTCGACAATGGACTTATTCGTCCTAGTCACTCTCCATGGGGAGCTCCAATGCTATTCGTAAAGAAGAAGGATGGGTCTATGCGAATGTGTATAGACTACCGAGCGCTGAATAATGTGACGATCAAGAATCGGTACCCACTCCCACGGATCGATGACCTGTTTGATCAACTGAAGGGTGCGACTGTTTTCTCAAAGATAGATCTACGATCTGGTTATCATCAAGTGAAGGTTAAACCAGATGATATACCAAAAACGACATTTCGAACCCGATATGGACACTATGAGTTCATAGTTATGCCTTTCGGAGTAACCAACGCTCCTGCAGTATTTATGGACCTGATGAATCGAGTATTTACGGCATATCTTGATAAATTTGTGATCGTCTTCATTGATGATATACTTATCTACTCGAGAACTCCAGAAGAACATGCCGAACACCTGAATACTGTACTACAGATCCTTCAAGCGAAACAACTATATGCAAAATTCTCCAAATGCAAGTTTTGGCTTGACCGGGTAATATTTCTAGGTCATGTCATCTCCAAAGATGGAGTTATGGTGGATCCAAGTAAAATCGAAGCTGTGAATAGCTGGAATCGACCAAAGAATGCCAGCGAAATCAGGAGTTTTCTCGGACTAACAGGTTATTACAGGAAATTTGTAGAGAATTTCTCCAAAATCGCAGCCCCTATGACAGCCCTCACCAAGAAAAATACAAAGTATGAATGGACAGAAGCTTACGAGAAGAGTTTCGCAGAATTAAAAAGGAGACTGACCAGTGCTCCGATTCTTACTCTTCCGGAAACCAACAGAGGCTTCGATATGTACAGCGATGCTTCCATCACAGGACTTGGAGCTGTACTCATGCAAGATGGCAAAGCCATTGCCTACGCTTCTAGACAACTTAAAGAACATGAGAAGAATTATCCCATTCACGACTTAGAACTAGCAGCCGTGGTCCTCGCTCTAAAAATATGGAGACATTATTTATATGGAGCTCAGTGTAAGATTTATACAGACCATCAGAGTCTGAAATATTTCTTCACACAAAAAGACCTAAATATGAGGCAACGCCGATGGCTCGAGTTAGTTAAAGATTACGACTGCGAGATTCTTTATCACCCAGGGAAGGCGAACAAAGTGGCCGATGCACTCAGCCGAAAGTTCAGTGCCACCTGATGTAACTATTTTAAAGTTCGAGGACAAACTTTTTATGAGGTACGGGGTACTGTAATACCCACTAAGCTTGTAAGATAAATATATGAATGTGGGATTTTTCCTTAGAAAAATAATAGGAAGTGAGTTGAAGCAAAAAGAAATAAAATGACACTACAAGAAAAAAGCTAAACAACAACGCTTTTTTGGCGTTGTCGTATGTACTTAAAAAGTGATGTTGTAGATGGTGTTGTAGAAAGTCATATCAAAGACAACGCTTTAAAAGCGTTGTGGTTGGTCACAAAGACAACGCTTTTTAAGCGTTGTCTTTTCGTTCTTAAAAAGCGTTGTTATAGATGCTGTTGTAAAAATGCACATATCAAAGACAACGCTTTAAAAGCGTTGTGGTTGGTCACAAAGACAACACTTTTTAAGCGTTGTCTATTCGTTCTTAAAAAGCGTTGTTAAATATGCTGTTGTAAAAATGCACATATCAAAGACAACGTTTTAAAAGCGTTGTGGTTGGTCTCAAAGACATTGTTTTTTAAGCGTTGTCTTTTATTACTTAAAAACGTTGTCTTTTTAAATTTATAAAAAATAGTGTTTTTCTTAATTAAATAGCAAAAATTATAAAAAATACTCAAAATTTACATATAATTGAATATCCACAACCACAATCATTTTTATAATAAGACTATTTAACAAATAAATAAAACTTTATATTATACAAACAAAATGTATACATATTGATCCACAAATTAAATTTGTATCATACAAGTTATCCTTAACTTCATGACAATAATTTTTCAAACACACAAGTTTTACAAAACCTCATCATTGACTAACCGCTGTTGTTGGTGTCCATCGCATGGAATTGCTTCTTTAAGTCCAACAATCTCTTCTTCTGAAAGGCTTTCAGCTATCACTCTTAGAGCCATCTTCTTCAACTTGTCATCAGCACACCTGGGGTTGTAGGCAATCAAGAAATTTTGTATGAAAACTTTCATACATGTAAATCTCGTACTAAATAATATGTCAATGTTATATATACATGTAATTCATACCGTAAGTGTGTTTATATCGTAACTGACAAGTTTTCTTTAGGGCCAACTTCTACTCAAGCTCTTTAAACACTGCATCAAAATAAAAAAATTGGCATTAGTTCTGTGCTAAATGAAAATCATATTTAGAGGAAAAAGCGGGAGTGTTGTAGATGGATATATTAACCAAGCATATTAATGTTTGACCTGTCTTTACAAGTTCTAAGCATATATATTAACCAAGCGGGAGTGCTGTAGACTCCGAACCAAGTAAAAATAAACTATGTTAGCAATTGTTTTTACTTAACTTATATTCTGTTGCATTTTACTCAATTGTTTTTAAACGAACGTGAAAAAGCAACGAGTGCTATTGACATTAATTTTGAACTAGAATTAATTTTGAACTAGAATTTCTGTAATAGAATCTAACTTAAGTTATACCATGAGATTGACAATTATTTACACAATTGAGCTGAAGCAAGGTAAAAGTTCAACTTGACATGACACATTCACAGTCCCAAAATCGAGGACGACATTCTATTCCCTTCCAACACCCATGCGTCATGGAAATATATATATTAACAAACTGTAGACATTATCCTACTATCAAATTCTCAGAAGTCAGAATTAAGTTGGCAATGGAAATGTGAATGCAGTTCAATTTATGAATAGCTAATGATCAACTAAGTTGATTTTGGTTAGCTTTCCAGCGAGAGCTTGAATAAGAAATCGCATGCAGTTTACAAGATTCTTAGTTCACGAAATTCCATAAAAACGGGTTAATTATAACAACATTAACTACCCATATTAAAAGATATATTGCATCTTTCAAAATAGGTTCACAAGAAACAAATCATCTAAAGAGGTCAATGCATGAAAACAAAATTCAAACAGCACACACCTAAGTTCGCTAACCATTGAACCAAGTGTACAATAAGCAAGTGGATTACATTTGTTATTTCAATTTTTATTCAAAAATACGATAATGATGAATAAGGAGAAATGAATGAAGTGCTGATAAAGATTTACAACTAGGCTTTTTTACCAAAAAAAAACTTTTAATTAAATGGATTTGCCTCGTACAGTAAAAAAAATCTTATTAAAAGGTTTTTCAAAAATAATCTTAACCATGGTAAATTACATTCACAATAACTTTCTAAATAATGAAAGTATGATACCTGATCCTCAAGGAATAATCTTGGCGGAGTACACCATGCACCGCGATGGAATTGATTGAAAGAACTGGTGCTGCTTAGTCCAGTAAAAGAGCTCACTTGGGACATTTGCGGACTTTGCTGCCCACCAACAGCAAGTTGCTCCTGCTCCTGATCTTGCTCCCTCAAAGCAATAATGTAATCATAGGTGCTGATTCCCTGTAAGCGCATCCATGTAGAGTAGCATGAGCTAGTTAAAGTGTCAATTTTCTCCAGAATTGATGAATAAACAACACCATATCGTTCAAATTCTACTATTTGTTTTCCACTATGGAAAATCTATCAGTTAAATAACAAGCTGTAATAGTTCAGTTGGATAATAAGTTTCAGTAATGCTCAGTGTATGGATGAATGCAAAGAATTTGAAAATATAAAAGATATATTCCTTGAAATAGAGATATTTGACCGGATACATAGGTTTGTTTTATATAAATGTAGGAGCTGTGTAACTGGTAGTGTTTGCTGTGTCACAAGTAGAAATATGAAAGTAGTGTACCTTTTTTATTAAAAGAATATGGAAGAAGAAAAGTTGTGCAACTGGAAGAGTAGCAACCATGGCTAATAAAGTGCACACAGCCTGCATTATAGAGACATTATCAAATTAGTATCAGAACCTTGAAAAATCCTCATTATGATGTGTGATTTTCATTCATTTTCTCTTCTGAGTACTCACCACCACAATGATAAAGGGTGCCAAGGAAAAGCTACTACCCAGCTTTGAAACAATTTCAGCAGAAAATCTCCTTCTCTCAACAAAACACAGTATCAGCACAAGCATCCCAACAGCCCACTGCAGAATAAGCTGGCCCAAGGTGCACAAAGCATGGAGACCAATCAATAGTCAATCAGAATGAAAAGGACCTGACATAAAATGCATTCTATGTATCAGGTCCTTCACGTACTAAGAAAATAGTATCTTCTAAGTTGATGCACACAGATGATAAATCTACACTAAGAAAATAGTGTCAATCACTATGATTAATGAATACAACTATTGGAATGGTAGGAAATATTTGTGCTTACCAAGAGAAGAGCAAACACCATGAGGATGAAGAACCTTTTGTAATTTTTTCTTCCTATGCAGTTATTGATCCACTACAAGGAAAGATGAATACTGCATATTACTACAAGATAACAAAACATATAAGGTTGTGAATGGAGAAAACCCTCACCCTGCAATGATGATCAAAGCCATCAACGCATTTGTCACAGACTCTACAATGCTTACTATATTTTAGAACCTGCAATACAAACAGATAGAAATCATTAGAGAAAAACCAAGTTAATATAAAGCACATAAGAACTTTATTTTCTTGAAAAGATTGTGTGGCTCATCGTAAATGAGATCTCTATCACCTTTCTCCCTAATAACCAATATTCTGAATTATCCATCTTTTATGGTTATGCATTTGTCCAAAGGCCATCTGATCAAGCAATCAAAAAAAGTAAATTACTCATCTTACTGTCCTATTCTTTTTAAGACATCCTACCACACCACATGAGAAGCACCCACATTGTTTTGGTTAGCCTAGAAATTTGCAACTTATCACCTCGAATCCCAACGGTGGCATCACTCTGAATTATTGCACAACTTCTCCATCCATAGCAATCCAAACACCAGAACACGAAATGGCGAAGAAATATTACCTTAGTTAAGATGGAAGATTAAAAGTATTGATCAGGAAGAGACCAACAACTTTAGAAGCCTCGAAGTTTTAAATTTTGTCCATGCTGGTTGGCACAGGGAAAAAAAATTCATTCCATCTGCCAACTGGCACACGAAAAAGAACAAAACTACTGGTATGCTCCTATGAACTGCACCACCGCTTGCCGCCTTTAACACCTCATGTGTTCCTCTTTGTCGGTTGAAACCTACTATGTCACCTCATTGCCAATTGAAACCCACTGCATCCCCTCACGAGCAGTCTTCTGAACAGCCACCCACCGGATGAGGCCAATAGCTTTGAATGCCTTAAACACATGGTTTTAGATCTTGTTTGTGTCACTTAACATGGCCAATATATATGCTTGGAGAAGATGACTTGTTTCAGAAGCTTTTTAGATCAAAGATACGAAGTGCATTGTTATAAAACTAGATGCACGAACACTTGCTTATACGGTTCTTGAAATAAAATACATTCGTAACCGTCACTAGCCCAAGCTCAATAAGGAAAATTCACGGTAAATGTGCATAGTATACCTCAGATACTGCAGATGATAGGGAAGGTCAGAAGACAGTTTGACGCAAATATTGAGATTGCCCAAGCCAATCCATGGTACTAATCCTGACAGCTCCTCCAAATCGCACTGACTTGATTGTGTCCACCCATCCTTGTTCATCAGCTTGGAACCTTTGAAATGAAAGCTGCATTGGGTACATGGAAAAAACAACAAAAAGGGAGGATAAATGATAGCCACCAACCTAATTGTTCACAAATATCTGTATAAGTTATTAAGGGTGTTCATAGAAGTTGATCCTTTAGCCGTGTCTGTTAGATGGTCAAATCTAGGCGCCAACTCAAAAATGTTGGCGTCCAAGTGTTAGTGTTCAACTACTTCTGATTTTCTTCATCTTTGAATTGTTAAATACATAGGGTATTTATAGGGAATACTCAAGATGTATCTAAATAAATACATGAACCAATATTAAATGACATACATTCATCATCCGAAGAGTCATTCATGAATCCTCCAATATTCATGCTCCAGATGACCATACATTAGATTATAAGTCCAATTAATTTGATTGCAAGGTTGTAAACAGTCCTTGAGGGCTATTGATAGTGATTCCAGTACGTACTGGAAAATAATGGAACAAACCTATGAAACAGCTATCAAGGGATTCACTTCAACTTTCCTAAACCAAAGAAGAAACAAAACAATTTGCACCATCAAACTGAAACTTATAATAAGCCTTAATAAATTAATGAAAAAAGAATTGTTTAGAAGTTCACTGAGAAACATATGAAAATACAACAAATGCAACTGCAAAAAAAAAAATAAAAAACTAGTATCCAATTAACTTTTTTTTATACTTTCAGATCAAAAGGTCAAATTTATATACTTTGGTTCATGTTCAAGCAAGAGTATAACAATCTCATCAACAACCTAACATAACCCTAAACCCTAATACCCTCAACCTCTTTGAGGTATGAGAACCAAAAAGGGCTAGTTAAACAGTCCACTTCCTCGTTCACAATGTTCTCCGCATAAACTGGACTAGCAATTCTCCAACAATATCCAACAATACCGCATTTAAATGTGACATTGACTTGAACACTTGTAGTATTTCTTCTCCAAGTCTCCTGTTACATTGGTTACATTGGTGAAAATTGAAAAACATCCAGTAAATGAGGTAAAATATTAGCAAAGGCCCCCAAGAAAGTTGTCCATATCAAATTTCTTTAAAAAACAATAAAAATGTGAACTACCCTGAGAGCAAAATTCTGGAACCAGTCAAAGTACAAGACACTTGCAAACTAAAATTCAACCTTCAGCTATTTTTTGTGAGCTATTAATTGTTTCACTGCGAATGTGAAAAATGAGAGATGACATATTATAATTTCACAGCATAGACTCCAAGGGAATAAAACTTTTAGAGAAATTGCAGATGACATTACTAAACTTCTTTGAACGGAATATGGTTCAGTGGATAAGCAACCAGAACACAATAAGGTCACAGCATCCAGCACAATTAAACAGCAATCTAGCAAGTAGTATGAAGTACGAAGAAACGCAGATAACAAGATAAATGGCCTTGCCGATCAAAGGCGAGAAATGACATCTTTAACCTCGGCAGGTGTATATAGATGGTAAGTAGGAGCCACCTTTGCAATGTCAACATTATTAGGGGTTACTTGTTAATGCAAATGAGTAATTAGCAATGTAAAAGTTGCAATACTCTGCAATTTATGTAAAACAAAATGAAACCCTAGAACTGGATCCTTAAGCATCAGTCCAATTTACCCGTCTAATACAAAAGTACCCAAAACATACATTCAGGTCAGCTGGTACCAGATTGAATAGTGTATTCTCTCTTTATCATATTTAAATGCAGTGTTTATATGATTTAGAAGTAAACATCTAAGCACACCCGATTAGTTTATCCAAATAGACCAAGTAATAATTCATTAACCAGGAGCCTGAATGAACCTAATCCAGGTTTGATAACAGGGATGCTTTATCTATCTTCTAAAGCAGGTAGATACAGAAAAACCACAAGAAATATACCTTTTCTTCCATGACTTGTTTCAGGATGGAAAGAGCTATAGTTTCAGCTTCCAGAAGGGACAGGTCCTGGATAAACAAGCGCCCTCATGAAATTATTCTCATCACCGCCACCACAATACCACAAACAGAAAATTACTATAGATCTAAGTAGCCACAATAGAGAAGGCTGCCGATTCTCTAAGTATTGTGGAGGTTCAGCCTGATTCTGCATAGCTTCGTCTGAAGTACATATTCTGCTTCCTACAGTATGTACTTGATTAACATTAGATGCTCATGAGTTTTATAATAAGAGAAATAACTTTACCCATCTAGCAGTGGTATGACAGAACAAACTTCAATAGCAGTCAGAAGGAAGAATTAAAGCACTTAAAACAACATTGTCCAGGCAGTGTGTTGTATCGAGATTACCATGTGAAATAACTGTACCAGTTTGTCAAAACAGTCAAACAAGTTTATCACCATAGCATTGCTGCACATTAAGAAGGTATAACAAACACAATTCAAGATTTTTCAAACAACGGAGGACCCAAATTATACAGTGAGGAAACGATAAACACTAAAATGATCGAAACTACTTGTAAGTAATCATTATTACTATTTTTTTTTTTACTTGTAAGTTTTTCATAGTTTAAATCAGACCTTGTTCCACCTTAATTCAGCACATAAAAAAGCCCAGTCTGAGCTTCAAATTTAAGCCCAAATTCTAGAAAAAAGTCAAGAAAGATGCCAAATTTGCCCACTTCATCAATCAGATTTATTTTCTAGAGATCCGACTGCAGTGATCAGAAAAGCATGATGTGAAGTAGGGGGGAATAAGAATACAAGAAGGGCATGATACACACAAACTTTGGACCTGTATTCTTGAAAATTTATAGATTGCCATCAGGATGTTAATAGAAATTGTAAATCCCCATGAATAAATCGAGATCCAAGTCTGGAAAGAGAAATTTAAGCAACTAATGTTAGAAGCCCGAAGGGGCAGTGAGCGCACCTGATTCACCGGGAGACGCCATTACGAAGGGATGAGAGAGCGAAGTCGAGAACGAGCAGTGAAGGTAAGGAAGAGCAGAGAGAGGGAGGAACAGTGAGGGCAAGAGCAAAGATATCGAGGAGCCGGATCGAAGAACCGCGTGGCAGTGCTACGGCTCCGTCGGATAGTAGAAGAAATTGAGGGATCTCGGCTCCGTCGGCTCCGCCGTGAGAAGATTAGGAAGGGTAAGCTGACTTTGATTGAGGAGATGGGGAAATGCGAGATTAGGGATCTCGACTTGGAGGAGTTGGGCCGGCGTGAGGAGTTTTGCGTGAGGAGTTTGGGTCGAGATTAGGGTTCAGAGGAGATCACGCGGCAAGGAGAGGAGAAGGCACTCGTGGAGAGGAGTGGAGAGGAGAACTCGTGGAGAGGAGTGGGGAGGAGAAGGCGCGCGCGCGTTGAGGGTTTAGAGTTTAGCAAAGCGAGGGCTGCGAATTTATTTTAAGTGAGTTTAGGGGAAACATACACAACACTTTAAAAAACGTTTTTTAAAAAAATGTTGTCTTTGACCATAAACAACAACACTAAAGACAACACTTCATTAAAAACTGTTGTCTTTAGTAAAAAGTAAATACCATAGACAACGCTTTTCACTAAAAGCGTTGTAAAACAAAGAACGACAACGTTTTTATTAAAAAGCGTTGTCTATTGGGTGTTGTTGAATGCAAAAATTCTTGTAGTGTGAAATAAAAAGAAGAGGAGGTCAAGGATCGAACCATGAACCTCTTATATTATATTTCATAGAATTAATTAATGGAAACCAATTGGGATAGAGAGAAGATGTTGATAAAAAAGGAGGGAAACTCATGATAAAGGTAAGAGTAAAAGCTAGCCAAAAGAAGACAAGAAAAGAGCAAGAGAAAGGCAACTTGCCTTCCTCCCTTTCTCTCCCTCTTCCTCTTTGTTCTTGCCGAAAATTTAAAGAGGGAATTAAGAAAATTCAATCTCCCTATTTCATCATGAATGGTAAGAATAAATGAATAAATAAAATAAATAGAAAATAGAAAAAAAAAGGCTAAGGGAGAAGGAAAGCAAAAATCAATTTTGCTACCTCTTCCCCCCTTAACATAAAAGGGAGCAAGAAAAGAGAAGTTTATTTTTCTCTCATTTTCTATCATTCTTCCTCTCCCTCACTGAAACCATCAGTCCCCTCTCCTCCATCTTCGGCCCCAAAGCCAAGGTTTTTCCCCTAAGAAGCCTAAGATACAAGGAGGACTTAGCAAGGGAATCAAGGGAAAGGAACTAGAAGGAGAGGCTACTTCTTTCATCACCATACCTTAGATCCACAAGCGAAAAGGATGTAAGCTTCCCCTCACCTGTGGTACAAGGATTTTTATGTGATTTTCGGATTTTATATGGACTAGAAAACCTAGGAAAGAATTTAAGAAAAATTCGGCCAAAGAAAGGGTTTTCAAATCTAGGAAGGTTTAAACAAGTCCTTATTTCATGATATTTTTTCTATGCTATGTAGGAAGGATTTTCTTCATGTTTTTATACCTAAATGATGCTTGATCAGAGGAGTACCTAACCCTAGAATTTCGGCCAAAAATATTTTAAAGAGATTAGGGAAAATATTGTGTAACCACACTAGTGCAAGATTCTCTCCATGAACTATTAAGGATCTTTTATTGGTTTTCTTGCTTAAAAGTTACTTGGAACCAAAAGAAATCCATTTATATGTTTCGGCCAAGAAAAGGTCTTAGGGTTAGGAAGACCTTTAAATTTAAGTAACCATGTTTGTATGATAGAATATAGAGTTTTCTTAAAGAATTGCATGTTGAACATTGCTAGAAATTCATGAACTCTTATTTTAAATTTTCGGCCATGATAAGATGGATAGTTTAGAAAAACTTAAACAAAATTCTAATATGCTCAAGACCTCTGTGATATTATGATATGAAGGTTGTTTAATGTTCTTATGTTTAAATTGAGTATAGGAAAATTAGTTACATGATATATGACATGTAAGATCACAAGGGTCCTAGCTTGTTTATGAACCAACTTTGTATATGATGTTCTTAGTAATTTTTTCCATGAAACTTACTTAGGTTTTCCATGCATTAGGCCACTTAAAACCTAGTTTAAAGATTGGTAGGTTTCGGCCATGAGGAAAAATAAAATAAAAAGGGAAAGAAACCTAGGAAGCCTAAGACACAATTCACATGTATGTTTATTATGCTTGTCTTTATACATGCTATGAAACTTGTATGATTTCTTATGCTTTTAGGCTATTTGAAGCAAGTTTATATACTGTTGAGTTTCAGCCAAGTAGGGTTTAAAAGACCTAGAGGCCTTAGAAACGGAACCAAATGTGTTAAAAGTGTTTCTTATGAAAATAGGATAATGTGTTGATTGTGTCACATGCTTGTATAATTTTTCCATGACCTAAATGGACCATTGTATGTTTCAGCCATGAAGGAATAGATGCCCTAGAAACCCTAGAACAAGAATTAAATATGCTTATGTCACCTTACATGGAATATGATAAGTAGAAAGACAAAGTTCCCATGCTATATGTTGTTTAATGACCTAATTGAGGCTAGGGTAAGTTTCGGCCATACATGTTGTATAATATCTTGTTATGAATTTATACATGATGTTAGTTCAAGTTCACATGCTTGTATGTTTGTTTTTAGCCCTAATGAATACTTGTTAAAAGTTTGACCAGGACATATGTTAAGGGCTTGAAGGACTTAGGAACTAGCTCAATATGCTTACTATGTTACTTGAAAAAAATGCTATAAATATGGTTTAAGGTTTCCATGTGTTCATGACATTTGGGACCTTGTT
The DNA here is from genome assembly GCF_018446385.1 of Zingiber officinale. Lineage (NCBI taxonomy): Eukaryota > Viridiplantae > Streptophyta > Magnoliopsida > Zingiberales > Zingiberaceae > Zingiber > Zingiber officinale. The sequence continues at coordinate 49,947,041 of NC_055998.1, read as the reverse complement.
TATATACTGATAGGGTTCGGCCACATGAGTTTAAGGACTTGGAGAACTTAGAAACCAAGTAAATCATACTTATAATGCTTCCTATGAAATTCATGTAATGATAATTTAGGTTTAACATGCTTGGAGGTTGTTTTTACCTAAATTGAGACCTAAGGGGGTTCGGCCATGATAGGAACCCAAGGGTTTAGGAAGCTTAGAACCCAAGTTAACTATGTTACCATGTTTCTTATGATAGTATAATCACATGATACACCCTTATGCTTAATCATGTATGCTTGTGATTTATACCTTTTTATGATATGATATGTGGATAGAGATATGCATGTTTTAATGATATGTTATGTGCTTAGAAATATGCATACTTTAATGATATGCTATGTGCTTAGAATATGCATACTTTTATTGTATGCTATGTGAGTAGAAATATGCATGCTTTAATGATATGCTATGTGCTTGGAATATGCTTGTTTTTATGATATGCTATGTGGATAGAAATATGCATGCTTTCTTAAGACATGATGTATGCCTAAGTGATGCATACTTTTTATGATATGATGTATGCCTAAGTGATGCATACTTTCTCAAGACATGATGTATGCCTAAGTGATGCATACTTTTTATGATATGATGTATGCCTAAGTGATGCATACTTTCTCAAGACATGATGTTTGCCTAAGTGATGCATACTTTTTATGATATGATGTATGCCTAAGTGATGCATACTTTTATGACATAATGTATGCCTAAGTGATGCATACTTTTATGCTATGCTATGTGACTAAATGATGCATTTTTATACATGCTACTTTACTTTGTAAGGCTTGTACCAAGGGTGGACTCCTAATCAGTCTATAGGCCTTGCTTTGTGATCTAGGCTAATAAGGGATGGGCTCCTTAGTACACCCCTAAGCCTTGCTTTGTGATCTAGGCTAATAAGGGATGGGCTCCTTAGTACGTCCCTAGGCCTTGCTTTGTGATCTAGGCTGATAAGGGATGGACTCTTTAAGTATGCCCCTAGGCCATGCTTTGTGATCTTGACCTAGTTCCTAGTATGATTCAAGACTTGCTACCTTGGATATACTTAGGACGCGTGCATTTATGTTATGTATGTATGGTACAAGCCGGGGCCCTGAATATGTTGATATTATGTTCAAGTATATATGTAAGAAGAAATGGTTTTATAGATCATGAGACATACACATGTTTTTCGGATACATGCTTTCAAAATCATATTGCATATACTTTATGATCATGTTGTGATAATGCTATGATTTATGATATGCCATGATTAGATATGACTATGATATGTTTCATGCTATGCTTTAAAAGATGAGATGCCATGATTAGATATGATTATGTTATATTTCATGCTATGCTTTAAGAGATGATATGCCATGACTAATTATGATTTTGTTATGTTGCATGATATGCTTAAAGAGTATGATATGTTATGCCATGACTAGTTGAGATCATGTTATGTTGATATATTCTTTGATTATGTAATGATTTTTGGTTTTAGTGAGTTGGAAAGGAACTTACTGAGCCATGAGTGCTCATAGCTTACTTTCCTTGTACCACAGATAAAGGAAAAAGCTGGATGAGCTAAAGGCAAAGAGATGTGTGTGGCGGTGGCTAGGCAACTAAACAAGAACCTGCTTTAAGAACTTTTAGGAATTACACTTTGGTTTCATAAATTGTAGTACTACATGGTTGACTTGATGTTATGTTTCTATTTAACTTATTATCATGTTATGGAAACCATATTAGTGTAGTTCGGTTTTTATTAAACCAAGAAAAATGATTTTTAAGTCTTCCACTGTAATATGTACGTTGAGTATCGTAGCCCCGTCCCTTAGGATTAGCAGGGAGGGCGGGCGTTACAGGTTGGTATCAGAGCCAAGTTATTGCCAGCTCACTACACACACATCAAGCCTCCTACCTGCCGCTCCAAGTAAGAATGTTTATGCTAAATTTACTTGTTATATGCTTATGTTTAATTTTCTTGTTACATGTTTATGCTTAATTTTCATGATTATATGACTTATCCTTTATTTTTTCTTTCTTGTTATATTACCTATGCTTCATTTTCTTTACTACATTGCTTATGCTTTATTTCCTTATGTTACATTGTTTGTCATTATATTCCTTATTTTTCCTTATGTTGTTTATGCTTTAGTTTCATGTTCTACTTGCTTATGTTTGATGCTTTATTCTATACGTTTAGTTATAAATTAGATTAGGATTACATATTGGTAGGTTAGGAATAACACCAGAACAAATAGATAGAAACAAAATAATAGGTTAGATTGGCTAAAAACGATAACCACTTACACTAGTCTGTTTGTCCTTATTTAGATAAACATGGTTAGGACACGCAATGCCCAAACCGGAGGAACAGTGACTCCACCAGATCTGACACAGGTAGTCGCAGACCTCCAGCATCAGATCGCAGAGCAACAGCAGCTGATCACTACCTTGATGGGTCAGCAAGGCAACCCAGTCACCCCACCGGTGAATCCACTACCTGTTGTACCTACAGCCGCACCAGTTCCGATGGTCCGACAAGAGGCCTATCTGATTCAGTGGCAAAGGCTTAAGCCGGAAGCATTCTCGGGAAACTGTGAACCATGGGATGCGCAAGCCTGGCTCAAAACCGTGGAGAACATAATGGAATTATTGGATTGGCCTGAACACGAGAAGGTCAAATGCGCGTCGTTCTATCTTACCGGAGATGCCCGGATGTGGTGGGGCAGAGTAAAGGCGAAAAGACAAATAAAACAAATACAGTGGACAGATTTTGAGACAGAGTTCTTAGAGGAATTCTTCTATATGCGAGTGACCAACAAGCACTATGACGAGTTCACTGAGTTCCGGCAAGGTGATCTGTCAGTTAATGAAGCCGTTAAGAGGTTCAACCGCCTAGCCCGACTGTGCCCAGAACTGGTCCGAACTGAAAAAGAAAGGGTCCGGTTAATGTTAAAGATGCTCCGACCCGAAGTTAGAAGACGTCAGAGTAGTATGCAACTACCCAAAAGTATTTCCTGATGAACTACCAGGGTTGGCCCCTGACAGGGAGAGAGAATTCGGAATCGAATTGATTCCTGGTACTCAGCCGATCTCGAAAGCACCTTATCGTATGGCTCCGGCTGAATTAAAGGAACTTTAGGAACAGTTATCCGAATTACTCGACAAGTGACTTATTCGTCCTAGTCACTCTCCATGGGGAGCTCCACTGCTATTCGTAAAGAAGAAGGATGGGTCTATGCGAATGTGTATAGACTACCGAGCGCTGAATAATGTGACGATCAAGAATCGGTACCCACTCCCACGGATCGATGACCTGTTTGATCAACTGAAGGGTGCAACTATTTTCTCAAAGATAGATCTACGATCTGGTTATCATCAAGTGAAGGTGAAACCAGATGATATACCAAAAACGACATTTCGAACCCGATATGGAAACTGAGTTCATAGTTATGGCTTTCGGAGTAACCAACGTTCCTGCAGTATTTATGGACCTGATGAATCGAGTATTTATGGCATATCTTGATAAATTTGTGATCGTCTTCATTGATGATATACTTATCTACTCGAGAACTCCAGAAGAACATGCCGAACACCTGAATACTGTACTACAGATCCTTCAAGAGAAACAACTATATGCAAAATTCTCCAAATGCGAGTTTTGGCTTGACCGGGTAATATTTCTAGGTCATGTCATCTCCAAAGATGGAGTTATGGTGGATCCAAGTAAAATCGAAGCTGTGAATAGCTGGAATCGACCAAAGAATGCCAGCGAAGTCAGGAGTTTTCTCGGACTAGCATGTTATTACAGGAAATTTGTAGAGAATTTCTCCAAAATCGCAGCCCCTATGACAGCCCTCACCAAGAAAAATACAAAGTATGAATGGACAGAAGCTTGCGAGAAGAGTTTCGCAGAATTAAAAAGGAGACTGACCAGTGCTCCGATTCTTACTCTTCCGGAAACCAACAGAGGCTTCGATATGTACAGCGATGCTTCCATCACAGGACTCGGAGCTGTACTCATGCAAGATGGCAAAGTCATTGCCTACGCTTCTAGACAACTTAAAGAACACTAGAAGAATTATCCCATTCACGACTTAGAACTAGCAGCCGTGGTCCTCGCTCTAAAAATATGGAGACATTATTTATATGGAGCTCAGTGTAAGATTTATACAGACCATCAGAGTCTGAAATATTTCTTCACACAAAAAGACCTAAATATGAGGCAACGCCGATGGCTCGAGTTAGTTAAAGATTACGACTGCGAGATTCTTTATCACCCAGGGAAGGCGAACAAAGTGGCCGATGCATTCAGCCGAAAGTTCAGTGCCACCTGATGTAACTATTCTAAAGTTCGAGGACAAACTTTTTATGAGGTACGGGGTACTGTAATACCCACTAAGCTTGTAAGATAAATATATGAATATGGGATTTTTCCTTCGAAAAATAATAGGAAGTGAGTTGAAGCAAAAAGAAATAAAATGAAATAAAAAGAAGAGGAGGTCAAGGATTGAACCATGAACCTCTTATATTATATTTCATAGAATTAATTAATGGAAACCAATTGGGATAGAGAGAAGATGTTGATAACAAAGGAGGGAAACTCATGATAAAGGTAAGAGTAAAAGCTAGCCAAAAGAAGACGAGAAAAGAGCAAGAGAAAGGCAACTTGCCTTCCTCCCTTTCTCTCCCTCTTCCTCTTTGTTCTTGCCGAAAATTTAAAGAGGGAATTAAGAGGATTCAATCTCCCTTATTTCATCATGAATGGTAAGAATAAATGAATAAATAAAATAAATAGGAAATAGAAAAAAAAAGGCTAAGGGAGAAGGAAAGCAAAAATCAATTTTGCAACCTCTTCCCCCTTAACATAAAAGGGAGCAAGAAAAGAGAAGTTTATTTTTCTCTCATTTTCTCTCAATCTTCCTCTCCCTCACTGAAACCATCAGTCCCCTCTCCTCCATCTTCGGCCCCAAAGCCAAGGTTTTTCCCCTAAGAAGCCTAAGATACAAGGAGGACTTAGCAAGGGAATCAAGGGAAAGGAACTAGAAGGAGAGGCTACTTCTTTCATCACCATACCTTAGATCCACAAGCGAAAAGGATGTAAGCTTCCCCTCACCTGTGGTACAAGGCTTTTTATGTGATTTTCGGATTTTATAAGGATTAGAAAACCTAGGAAAGAATTTAAGAAAAATTCGGCCAAAGAAAGGGCTTTCAAATCTAGGAAGGTTTAAACAAGTCCTTATTTCATGATATTATTTCTATGCTATGTAGGAAGGATTTTCTTCATGTTTTTATACCTAAATGATGCTTGATCAGAGGAGTACCTAACCCTAGAATTTCGGCCAAAAATATTTTAAAGAGATTAGGGAAAATATTGTGTAACCACACTAGTGCAAGATTCTCTCCATGAACTATTAAGGATCTTTTATTGGTTTTCTTGCTTAAAAGTTACTTGGAACCAAAAGAAATCCATTTATATGTTTCGGCCAAGAAAAGGGCTTAGGGTTAGGAAGACCTTTAAATTTAAGTAACCATGTTTGTATGATAGAATATAGAGTTTTCTTAAAGAATTGCATGTTGAACATTGCTAGAAATTCATGAACTCTTATTTTAAATTTTCGGCCATGATAAGATGGATAGTTTAGAAAAGCTTAAACAAAATTATAATATGCTCAAGACCTCTGTGATATTATGATATGAAGGTTGTTTAATGTTCTTATGTTTAAATTGAGTATAGGAAAATTAGTTACATGATATATGACATGTAAGATCACAAGGGTCCTAGCTTGTTTATGAACCAACTTTGTATATGATGTTCTTAGTAATTTTTGCCATGAAACTTACTTAGGTTTTCCATGCATTAGGCCACTTAAAACCTAGTTTAAAGATTGGTAGGTTTCGGCCATGAGGAAAAATAAAAGAAAAAGGGAAAGAAACCTAGGAAGCCCAAGACACAATTCACATGTATGTTTATTATGCTTGTCTTTATACATGCTATGAAACTTGTATGATTTCTTATGCTTTTAGGCTATTTGAAGCAAGTTTATATACTGTTGAGTTTCGGCCAAGTAAGGTTTAAAAGACCTAGAGGCCTTAGAAATGGAACCAAATGTGTTAAAAGTGTTTCTTATGAAAATAGGATAATGTGTTGAATGTGTCATATGCTTGTATAATTTTTCCATGACCTAAATGGACCATTGTATGTTTCGGCCATGAAGGAATAGATGCCCTAGAAACCCTAGAACAAGAATTAAATATGCTTATGTCACTTTACAAGGAATATGATAAGTAGAAAGACAAAGTTCCCATGCTATATGTTGTTTAATGACCTAATTGAGGCTAGGGTAAGTTTCGGCCATACATGTTGCATAATGTCTTGTTATGAATTTATACATGATGTTAGTTCAAGTTCACATGCTTGTATGTTTGATTTTAGCCCTAATGAACACTTGTTAAAAGTTTGACCAGGACATATGTTAAGGGCTTGAAGGACTTAGGAACTAGCTCAATATGCTTACTATGTTACTTGAAAAAAATGCTATAAATATGGTTTAAGGTTTCCATGCGTTCATGACATTTGGGACCTTGTTTATATACTGATAGGGTTCGGCCACATGAGTTTAAGGACTTGGAGAACTTAGAAACCAAGTAAATCATACTTATAATGCTTCCTATGAAATTCATGTAATGATAATTTAGGTTTAACATGCTTGGAGATTGTTTTTACCTAAATTGAGACCTAAGGGGGTTCGGCCATGATAGGAACCCAAGGGTTTAGGAAGCTTAGAACCTAAGTTAACTATGTTACCATGTTTCTTATGATAGTATAATCACATGATACACCCTTATGCTTAATCATGTATGCTTGTGATTTATACCTTTTTATGATAAGATATGTGGATAGAGATATTCATGTTTTAATGATATGTTATGTGCTTAGAAATATGCATACTTTAATGATATGCTATGTGCTTAGAATATGCATACTTTTATGATATGCTATGTGAGCAGAAATATGCATGTTTTAATGATATGCTATGTGCTTGGAATATGCTTGTTTTTATGATATGCTATGTGGATAGAAATATGCATGCTTTCTTAAGACATGATGTATGCCTAAGTGTTGCATACTTTTTATGATATGATGTATGCCTAAGTGATGCATACTTTCTCAAGACATGATGTATGCCTAAGTGATGCATACTTTTTATGATATGATGTATGCCTAAGTGATGCATACTTTCTCAAGACATGATGTATGCCTAAGTGATGCATACTTTTTATGATATGATGTATGCCTAAGTGATGCATACTTTTATGACATAATGTATGCCTAAGTGATGCATACTTTTATGCTTTGCTATGTGACTAAATGATGCATTTTTATACATGCTACTTTACTTTGTAAGGCTTGTACCAAGGGTGGACTCCTAATCAGTCTATAGGCCTTGCTTTGTGATCTAGGCTAATAAGGGATGGGCTCCTGAGTACGCCCCTAAGCCTTGCTTTGTGATCTAGGCTAATAAGGGATGGACTCCTTAGTACGTCCCTAGGCCTTGCTTTGTGATCTAGGCTGATAAGGGATGGACTCTTTAAGTATGCCCCTACGCCATGCTTTGTGATCTTGACCTAGTTCCTAGTATGATTCAAGACTTGCTACCTTGGATATACTTAGGACGCGCGCATTTATGTTATGTATGTATGGTACAAGCCGGGGCCCTGAATATGTTGATATTATATTCAAGTATATATGTAAGAAGAAATAGTTTTAAAGATCATGAGACATACACATGTTTTTCGGATACATGCTTTCAAAATCATATTGCATATACTTTATGATCATGTTGTGATAATGCTATGATTTATGATATGCCATGATTAGATATGACTATGATATGTTTCATGCTATGCTTTAAGAGATGAGATGCCATGATTAGATATGATTATGTTATATTTCATGCTATGCTTTAAGAGATGATATGCCATGACTAATTATGATTTTGTTAAGTTGCATGATATGCTTAAAGAGTATGATATGTTATGCCATGACTAGTTGAGATCATGTTATGTTGATATATTCTTTGATTATGTAATGATTTTTGGTTTTAGTGAGTTGGAAAGGAACTTACTGAGCCATGAGTGCTCATAGCTTACTTTCCTTGTACCACAGATAAAGGAAAAAGCTGGATGAGCTAAAGGGCAGGAGAGGCAAAGAGATGTGTGTGGCGGTGGCTAGGCAACCAAACAAGAACCTGCTTTAAGAACTTTTAGGAATTACACTTTGGTTTCATAAATTGTAGTACTACATGGTTGACTTGATGTTATGTTTCTATTTAACTTGTTATCATGTTATGGAAACCATATTAGTGTAGTTCGGTTTTTATTAAACCAAGAAAAATGATTTTTAAGTCTTTCGCTGTAATATGTACGTTGAGTATCGTAGCCCCGTCCCTTAGGGTTAGCAGGGAGGGCGGGCGTTACAGTTAAAAAGTTAACCTAGCATGCTCATGTATGTCTTGATAATATGATATGAATTTAGCTAGGTGTTCATGCTTTTATGTTGTTTTAAAGTTAGCTTTCCCTTTCATGTATGTTTCGGTCAAGTACAAAAATTCGGGTTTTAAAGAAGCTAAAAAGTTAACCTAGCATGCACATGTATCTCTTGATAATATGATATGAATTTAGTTAGGTGATTATGTTTATATGTTGATTAAAACCTAGTTTTCTCTTCATGGATGGTTCGGCCAAGAACCCAAAGTTATGGTTTAGAGAAGCTAAAAGTTAACCTAGCATGCTCATGTATCTCTTGATAATATTATATGAATTTAGTTAGGTGATTATGCTTCATGGATGGTTCGGCCAAGAATCAAAATTAGGGTTTAGAGAAGCTAAAAGGTTAAACTAGCATGCTTATACACCTCTTGATAATATGATATGAATTTAGATAGGTGTTTATGTTTACATGTTGTTTTAAAGCTTAACTTCCTTTTCATGTATGTTTCGGCCAAGAACCAAATTAGGGTTTAGAGAAGCTAAAAAGTTAACCTAGCATGCTCATGTACCTCTTGATGATATGATATGAATTTAGCTAGGTGTTCATGTTTACATGTTGTTTTAAAGCTTAACTTCCCTTCATGAATGGTTCGGCCAAGAACCAAAATTAGGGTTTGGAGAAACTAAAAAGTTAACCTAGCATGATCATGTGTCTATTGAATATATGATATGAATTTAGCTAGGTGTTTATGCTTGCATGTTGCCTATAGCTTGGTTTCCTCCTTATGAGTGGTTCGGCCATTATGAGTTTAGAAGCTTAGATATGCCTCACATGATGCGTTATGAATTAGAAAATGTTATTTACTGATGCTATGCATGATTGTGTCTTTTATGATTTGCTATGTGCCCAAAGATGCATGTTTTATGATATGACAAATGACATGTTTATTATGAATGCTTAGGATCCATGCATGTGCTGTGTGCCCAAATATGCATGTTTTATGATATGGTAAAAGACATGTTCATTATGTATGCTTATGATCCATGCATGTGCTGTGTGCCCAAATATGCATGTTTTATGATATGGCAAATGACATGCCCATTATGTATGTTTATGATCCATGCATGTGCTGTGTGCCCAAATATGCATGCTTTACTTCTCATGATACGATAAGATAATATATGTTATGTTATGATATGAACCATGATATGATATTTTACTTTGTATGGCTTGTACCAAGGGTGGGCTCCATAAGCGCCCCTAGGTTGACGAACTATGAACGGGTCTAGTAAAGGGATGGGCTCCTTAGTACGCCCCTAGGTCGACGGACTATGAACGGACCTAGATCCCTAGTAGGTTCGGGGCTAGATACCCTGTCCTAGGGATTGTGCGCATTTATGTATGTATGTGGTACAAGTCGGGCCCTCACGATGATATTATGTTCAAGTACTATATGATATGTTTCAAAACATCTTGCATATGACATGACATATATTTTAAAAGACATCTTGCATGATATGATTTATGATTTATATGACATGATAATTTATGATATGATATAGCATGATGTTATTTATGAGCTGATATGATATGATTTACGATATGACATGCTATGCTCTTATGATATTTTGATTTATGATATGATATAGCATGATGTTCTTTATGATTTATGATATAACATGCTATGCCCTTATGATGTTAGATGATCATATTTTTATGGTTGTATGCTTATGTGTTTATGCATGATATATGGATTTTTTGAGTAGGAAAGGATCTTACTAAGCCTGTGTGCTTATAGCTTACTTTCCTTGTACCACAGATAAGGGCAAAGAATGGATGTCCTAAGGGAGCTGCAGGAGAGGCAAGGAGATGTGTGTGGTGGTGGCTCGGCTAAGGCAAATAAAGACCTGCTTAAGTTATTTGGTTATGTTAACATGGACTAAGTGTGTTATGTTATTTTCCATATGACTTCAAGATATTTTTAAGTGTTTTATTTTCAAAAGAAATTTTAATATGCATATATGTTTCCGCAAATAGAAATAGATAAGTAAAGTAACCCCGCCCTACTAGCAGGGGGGCGGGCGTTACAACTACAATCTAACAGTGCCTTAAGCCGCTGTCCCAAAATAATTTGGGCGAGAACTTGTCGTTTCGGAAAATTTTTCTCGGTAGTCGAAGCCTACAAGTGTCCTAGCACTCGTTGCTTCGCCTCTACGAGAAAAATACTCATAAAAACCATAAAAATCGTAAACTTACAGAAACTTACAGATCTATAATTTTTCATAAAAATTAAAACAAAACAAGTACATGCTTCACACGTGTCTCTGATACCACTGTTAGAACTTTCGAGCCGCAAAAACCGCTTTTTGCGTTACGGAAACCCCGAAGTTCTTAGCCACTGGATCCGTGCGAAGATAAAATTTTCATGTACTTAGTTTTTCTACTCTAGATCTACTTTAGATCTATATGTTAAGGAGTATACCTTTGAAGCAAAGCCCTTCGCAAATCCCGCTCGTCTAAGGTTCTTCGGATCTCAAGTGTGTTCAAGTGTACACACCTTTAGAAGTATCCACACGAACAAGAGATGGAGAGAACAACTAAGAGTGTGCTAGCACCCTTAGAAGTCACGACAAGGATGAGAGGGAGAGAAGAGGAAGAGAGGAGGAAGATGATGAAGTGAATGAGCACATAAAAATTGCTAGCTCTTGCACTAATGTGGCCGACCACATTAAGAGGTTATTATACCTCCATGTAATACCAAGAGTTATGACTCTTGGTATTCCTCATGAGGTGACACACTCTTGATGTAGCCATGATGATGTGGAACACCATCATTAGCCGACCCCATGCCATGTCACAAATGATGTGGCATTTGACCAAGTCAAACTTGACTTTTCATCTTCCCTCTCAAGTCAAGTCAAACTTGACCTCTTCTCTCCCATGGTTGATCAAATCTAACCATTTGATTCAAATCAATTTAATTTAATGAATCTATATTCATTGAATTAAATTGACTCAATGAATCCAAGTCTAAATTAGACTCATTTGACACATGAATTAAATTGAGTCCAACTCAATTAGTTTAATTTGGATTACTCTTAATCCAATTTGGTTCATCACATGAACCTAATCCTCTAGGTTCATCAAATGAACATAATCTCCATCTAATTGCCCTTTGTGTGTGACCCTATAGGTTCTTGTAACGTTGGCAATGTTCCTAAACCCATTTAGAAACATAAGTAATGAGCGGTATCTAGCAACACATCATTACAACCCAAGTTACAAGAATGTTGAGATCCAACATCACCTTGTGACTACTAATTGTGACTCTCACAATATGTGACAATATCCTTCTATCCTTGACATCTAGATTGATCAATTTGAGGCACAGACTATGTCATCCTCTAATCAATCTATATCTTGAACTCCAAGTAGACTCACTTTAATCAAATGAGCTCAATATCTCATATTGACTCATTTGGGTATGACCATGCACTTAGTGGTCTCACTCTATCAAGAATGATGATGTCACTCCCGTCATATAGGAGGGATAGATCCCATCTAGATCACTCACATCCCTCCGCATAATTTGGTACATACCCAGTAATCTCCTTTATAGTCCACCCAGTTATGGGTGACGTTTGACGAAGTCAAAGTATGCAACTCCTTATGTAGGGAACCATGGTGACTTCAGGTCCAAGGACTCATAGTCATACTAATAGTCACATGAGAAAGTATATGACACACATATAACGATCCATGATACTTTCTCACGGCGGGTCATTCAGTATACATTCTCCAATGCATACCCATGTGTCAACTTGATATCTCTATATCCATGACTTGTGAGATCAAGTCATCGAGTTGACCTACATGCTAGTCTCGTCGCATTAACATTGTCCCTGAATGTTAATACTTGACTAGGAATAATTAAGAGTAGTGTTCTCTATATCATCTCACTATCGATTCAACCAATCGATTGATATAGATAAGAACCTTCTACTCAAGGATGCTATTATACTTAGTTATTTGGCACCAATACAAGTAATTATAATAACCATAAAGAAATTCCTTTATAAATATATAGGAATATGATACATCGAGTCCATACAACAATCATCATATGATTGTCTCTAGAGCTCTAACTAACATTTGCAGGGGTTCCAGGAAACCCGATGACTATTTAAAGGAGAGATAACTGTCTACATAGGCAATGCTACTAAGATGACGGTTGTTGCAGTGGGAGACGTCTACTTATCTTTTGATAGGAATAGAAGTTTGGTTTTAAGAAATTATCTTTATGTACCTAGTTTCAGAAAGAATTTAATTTCAGTTTCTAAACTGTATTTGAATGGATATTTTGTTTCTTTTAATAACAATATGGTTATAAAGAGAAATAGGGTTATTATATGTTCTGGTGCATTGGTTGGCAATTTATATACTTTAAATTCAATTTCTTCCACAAAGCAACAAATGAAAATTAATAACACATCTTCTAATTCCAATAAGAGAAAGGAACCTTCGGAGATGAACCAAATATATCTTTGGCATCTAAGGCTTGGTCATATTAACTTAAGTAAGATTCAAAGGCTTATAGCTGATGGACTCTTGGGTTTATTAGTGGTGGAAAACTTTCCAACCTGTGAATCTTGCTTGGAAGGTAAAATGACCAAGAGACCTTTTAAGTCCAAGGGGTATAGAGCCAAAGATATGTTAGAACTGGTTCATTATGATTTGTATGGTCCTATGACTATCCATGCAAGATGTGGTTTCGAATACTTTGTCTCCTTTATAAACGATTATTCGAGATACGTATACATTTACTTGATGCACCGCAAATCTGAGTGCTTTGAAAAGTTCAAAGAGTACAAGGCTAATATGGAGAAACGTCTTGGTAAAAGTATCAAGACACTACGGTATGATCATGGTGGCGAATACCTCTTAGGAGAGTTTAGGAATTACTTATCAGAGGTCGGGATTCAATCCCAATTGTCTGCACCTGGTACACCCCCAACAGAATGGTGTAGCAGAATGAAGGAATATGACTCTTATAGAGATGGTTAGATTGATGATGAGTTATTCAGAATTACCAAACTCGTTTTGGGGATACGCCCTGGAAACGACAGTGCACATTTTGAACTAAGTACCTTCTAAATCAGTAGCCTCTACTCCCACAGAATTATGGAATGGGTGAAAGCCCAGTCTGAGACATATTTAGATTTGGGGTAGTCCAGCACATGTGCTGAAATCAGATGCTGATAAGTTGGAATCTCGTACGGAAGTTCGTGTGTTTTTGGGTTATCCTAGGGAACGAAAGGTGGTTTATTTTATAGTCCTAAAAATCAAAAGGTCATTGTTAGCACCAATGCCCAGTTTTTAGAAGAAGACTATATAATGGACCACAAGCCCAGAAGTAAAAATTGTTCTAGAAGAAATGAGAGAGAACACGTCTACTTTAGTACCAACAGTACAAGATGAAGTACCACAAGAAACTGCAACACGTGTCACAAATAATGCACAGTTACAAACAGTGACTCGTCGTAGTGGGAGGGTTGTGAGGCAACCTGAGAGATTCATATTTTTGGGAGAGTCTTCGGACTTGATCCCGGATAAACATGAACCTGATCCCCGATCATATGACGAAGCACTCCAAGATAAAGATGCATTATCTTGGCAAAAGGTGATGAATTCTGAAATAGAATTTATGTATTCTAATAAGGTCTGGGAGCTTGTAGAACCACCAAATGGTGTAAAAGCCATTGGATGTAAGTGGATCTACAAAAGGAAAAGTGGGATAGATGGGAAGGTAGAAACCTTCAAAGTAAGGCTTGTTGCAAAAGGGTACACTCAGATAGAGAGAATCGATTATGAGGAGACCTTTTCACCGGTAGCTATGCTTAAGTTTATCCGGATACTCTTATCCATTGTTGCTCATATGGATTATGAGATTTGGCAAATGGATGTCAAGATAGCTTTCTTAACGAAAGTCTTGAAGAAAACATCCATATGAAGCAACTAGAGGGGTTCATTGAAAAAGGCAAAGAGCATCTAGTGTGCAAGCTCAATCGGTCCATTTATGGACTGAAGCAAGCTTCAAGATCTTGGAACATCCAGTTTAATGAAGTAATCTAGTCATATGGATTTATTCAGTGTCCGAATGAGTCTTATGTATACAAGAAGTGTAACGGAAACGTGGTGGTATTTCTTGTACTATACGTAGATGACATTTTGTTAATTGCCAACAATGTCAAAGTGTTATCAGACGTAAGGATATGGTTATCCAAACAATTCGATATGAAAGACTTAGGATAATGTGCACACATTCTTGGGATCAAAGTCATAAGGGATCGCAAGAAAAGGATGTTGTACCTATCTTAAGCTTCATATATAGATACAATCTTTGCTCGTTTTAGCATGCAAAACTCCAAGAAAGGTTTCTTACCTTTTATGCATGGAGTAGCTTTATCTAAGAGATGTTTCCAAAGACATCAAAAGAGATAGAGGACATGAAGGCAGTTCCTTATGCTTCGGCTATGGGAAGCCTAATGTATGCAATGCTGTGTACGAGACCGGATATCTGTTTTGTCGTGGGCATGGTTAGTAGATATCAAAGTAACCCTGGACAAGAACATTGGACTGCTGTGAAGCATATATTGAAGTACCTGAGAGAAACTAGAGATTATATGCTAGTTTACCAAGCAGATGATATGCTCCCTGTGGGTTACACGGATTCAAACTTCCAATCAGATAGGGACAATAGTAAGTCTACATCAGGCTATATGTTTACTCTAGGAGGAGGAGCCATTGCATGGAGGAGTGTTAAGTAGAAATGTGTTTCAGACTCGACCATGGAAGCTGAGTATGTGGCAGCCTCTGAGGCAGCCAAAGAAGCTGTATGGTTTAGGAACTTCCTAATAGACATAGATGTGATTCCTGGTTTGCCCAAAATCATCACAATTTATTGTGATAATAGCGGTGCATTTGCAAACTCAAAGGAACCACGAGCCCATAAGGTGAGTAAACATATAGAGCGCAAGTACCACCTGATACGAGACATCGTAAAGTGAGGAAAAGTTGTCATCGCCAAGATTGCATCAGCGGATAACCAAGCAGATCCATTCACTAAGGCCCTTCCAGCGAAAGATTTTGATCGGCATGTGGAGGGGATGGGAATTAGATGTATGGCAGTAGACATGGCAGCTTAGACTTTTAGTATAAGTGGGAGATTGTTAGAGTGTATACTAAAAGACCATTTAAAGTAAGTTCTTTTTATACTGACTTAATAAAAGAACAAGACCTTCGTTATTATGGAAGTGTGTGCTCTTAATCCTAATATAATAACAAGCACATATATTTAGTATTCATTTCTTTAACTTATTATAGGGTGAGATTTAACTCGATAAATCAATAGGCCCGATAAGTTAGGAAATGATATTACTTATAGTGTGTGTTGTTGATTATAGGAGGAAACTGTGTCCTAGTAATCTAGGTTGATAATTTCCTCAAGAGGAGCTCATAAGGATTATCATGTTATACCCTGCAGGTGGACTTAGTCTGACATGTCAGTAACTTATTTAATTAGTGGACATTCGACATCTTAAACACAGGGAAACTAACACACTCATAATAAGAAGGAGCCCAAAATATAATTTGGGATTGGTACGGTAGTTCAATAATAATTCTTTAGTGGTATGAATTATTATTAATGAAATTAAGTTGGGTGTTCGTGGTGAACACGGGAAGTTTAATTTCATCGGGAGACCAAAACCAATTCCTCCTATCGGTCCCTATCATAGCCTCTTATTTATAAAGTATTATACCCATCCTTACCCACCTTCTTACCATCCTAATGGGGTCGGCCAAGTAAGCTTGGAACCCAAGCTTGGGCCGGCCAAGTAAATAGGATGAGCCAAGTAGTGTGGCCGACCCAAGCTTGAACCCAAGCTTAGTGTGGCCGAACACATCATATTAAAAGGATTTTTATTTTATTTAAAATCTTTTCTTATGTGAAAGAAATGATTTAAAAGAAGAGTTTAAAATTAAATATTTCCTTTTATAAGTTTCTACAAAAGATTAAGAGAAAGATTAGATATCTTTCCTTATTTGTAGATTGAAAGGAAGATTTTAATTTTAGAGAAAACTTTCCTTTTTAGAAATCATCCACATGTTTTAATAAGAGAGATTTTAATTTATAAAATTTCCTTTTATAACCAACCATGAAGGGAAAAATTATTAGAGAAATTTTTATTAAAAATTTTCGGAAACAAATTAGGAAGTTTTATTTCTTGTGTTATTAAAACTTTCTTTGTTTGGAGCTATGAGGTGGATGACCATGTTAATTTAAGAAAATGAAATTGTATTGAATCAATTAAATTTTCCTTTTCATGGCAAAGAAATTAAGGAAGTTTTTATTTAAATTTTCCTTATTTGACAAGACCAAGGATTATAAAAGAGGGGGTAGGGGTGCCTTCATGAGACACAACTCTATTCTATTCTCTTCCTCTCTTCCTTGGTGTGGTCGGCCCTTCTTATTCTCCCTTCTCCTTTTTCTTTCGTCTCCTTGGACGAACCTCTTCATCCTTGGGAGCTTGGAAGGTGGCCGGATATTGCTTGGAGAAGAAGGAGAGAAAGGAGGCTTTGTTTCTAGCATCCCTTGGAGCTTGGTGGTGGTGGCCGAACCTCACATTCTTGGAGTTTTTTGTGGTGGCCGAAACTAGCTTGGAGAAGAAGGAGCTTGGGTGGTTTTCGTCTCGGTAGATCGTCGCCCATATGATGTCCAAGATAAGAAGAGGAATACGGTAGAAGATCAAGAGGTTGTTGCTTACAAAGAAAGGTATAACTAGAAATTGTTTCCGCATCATACTAGTTTTTCTTTGTATGAATTCCAAACACAAGAGGCATATAATTCTAGGTTTTGAATTTTGATTCGAGTTTGTGTTTTTTTTTTCTTTTCGAATTTGTGATTCGATTGTTCTTTTTGGTTAAACCTAGGGTTATATAAGGAAATTAAATATTAGATTTCATTGAAAGGCTTTGTCTAGGAAGTGGTGGTTCCTCCCATATCCAAGGCCTAGTGCCTCACCATGTTTAACCTAGAAGCTGATTTCTGAAATTAATATTTATTTAAATTTATAACAAAGGTAGATTTGGATCAATAATGTTAACCATCATTTCTGATCTAAGTCTAAACCATTAAGAACAGATAAGTTAAATTTGGAATCAATAATGTTAAGTTCCGTTTGTGATTCCGAATTTAATTTATAAAGAAACACAATAGGTTGTTAGGAAAGGTTTGACACTTGTACAAAATTTTTATACAGTGGAACCGATACGATCTTCCTATGACCAACCAACACTTTTATGAAGTTAGTATAAATTGAACAACCTCACATGATCCTGCTCAATACACACATAGTGTACTAGTGTAATTTTATAGCCAAGAAAAAGTAATACCAAATTACACTACAACCGTTCCAATGGTTTGTCCCAATTCATCTTGGTTGTGAGCTACTATTTATAATTTATAAAGAACCGATAACATGATCTTCTGTGTGGCACCACACACCATGTTATCTACAATATAAATTAAATGGACAACTGCATTGACATATATATAAATATAAAATGCAAACATTTGATCAAAGTGATTCTCATTTCAAAATATTTCAAAACAGATGTTCATACAAAAGCTAGGCTTATAGTATACATCCCAATAATCTCTCACTTATACTAAAAGACTATGTTGCCATAAATGCTGTCAAACATCTGTTGGGTTTTTCGGGCCGCGAAAACCGCTTTTCGCGTCGCGGAAACCCCGAATCACCCATGCCACCGGATCCGTGCAAAGGAAAAATTCAAAAAATTTAGAGTACGAGTTAGAAAACTTCGATTTACACTAAATCTACAAAGGTTAAGATGTTTATACCCTTGATGCGCACCCGACGTGAATCCCGCTCGTCCAAAATGCCGGATCTCTAGAGTATCAAAATAGATACTCCTCTAGAAGTATCCACACAAACAAATCTAGATGGAGAAGACCAAAACCAAGGTGTGCTAGCACCTATGTGGTATTTGGCCAAGGAGGAGGAGAGGGGAGATAGCAAAAACTTGAGGAAAAGGATGAAGTAAATGAGGCTTGAATGAAAAATTCATTTCATTCCCCTACAATAGTGGCCGGCCACATTCAAAAGAATGTAACTCCAATTTCCACATTAAATGCAATTAATGTGGAGCCATTAAAGAGTTGTAACCTCCATGAGATGGCACCCATGATGATGTGTAGTAACATCATTAGTCCACATCAATGCCAACTCACCAATGAGGTGTCATAAAGTCAAGTCAAACTTGACTTTTAATCTTCCTCTCAAGTCAAGTCAAACTTGACCAAATCTCTTCCATGGTTGATCTAATCTAACCATTTGATTCAAGCCAACTTAATATAATGAATCTAATTGATTTAATTAAATTGATTCAATGAGTCATAATCTAAATTAGACTCATTGAACACATGAATCAACTAGAGTCGAACTCAAGTTAGCCCAATTAGGATTACTCTTAATCCAATTTGATTCATCAAATGAATCTAATCCTCTTGGTTCATCATATGAACCTAATCTCCATCTAATTGTCCTTAGTGTGTGACCCTATAGGTTCTTGTAACGTTGGCAATGCCCCTAAACCCATTTAGGAACATAAGTAATGAGCAGTATCTAGCAACACATCATTACTACCCAATGTTACAAGAATGTTGAGATCCAACATCACCTTGTGACTACTAATTGTGACTCCTCACAATATATGACAAGTGTCCTTCTATCCTAGACATCTAGATTGGTCAATGTGAGGCATAGAGTGTGTCATCCTCTGACCAATCTAAATCTTGAACTCCAAGTAGACTGACTAAATCAAATGAGCTCAATATCCTATATTGACTCATTTGGGCATGGCCATGCACTTCGTGGTCTCACTCTATCAAGAATATTGATGTCTCTCCCATCATATAGGAGGGATAGATCCCATCTACATCACTCACATCCCTCTGCATAATTTGTTATATACCCAGTAATCACCTTTATAGTCCACCCAGTTACGGGTGACGTTTGACAAAACCAAAGTACATAACTCCTTATGTAGGGATCTATGGTGACTTCAGGTCTAAGGACTAGTAGTCATACTAATAGCCACATGAGAAAGTATATGACACTCATATAACGATCCATGATAGTTTCTCATGGCGGGTCATTTAGTATACATTCTCTAATGTATACCCATGTGTCAACTTGATATCTCTTTATCCATGACTTGGAGATCAAGTCATCGAGTTGACCTACATGCTAGTCTTATTGCATTAACATTGTCCCTGAATGTTAATACTTGACTAGGAATGATTAAGAGTAGTGTTCCCTATATCATCTCACTATCGGTTCAACTAATCGATTGATATAGGTGAGAACCGTCTACTCAAGGACATTATTATACTTAGTTTATTTGGCACCAATACAAGTAAGTATAATAACCAAAATCCAAATGTCTTTATTTATATAGAATATGATACAATAACTCCAATATACAATCATCAAATGATTGACTCTAGGGCTCTAGCTAACAATCTCCCACTAGCACTAGTGCCAATCAGTGTAGGCTCTAAGCCCAAATGACCTAGTGTGACCATCATGCTTCCTCTGTGCCAAAGCCTTGGTCAAGGGATCTGCGATGTTAGCCTCTGTAGGTACTCTGCAAATCTTCAGATCTCCTCTCTTGATAATCTCTCGAATGAGATGGAAGCGCCGTAGTATGTGTTTGGTCCGCTGGTGTGAGCGAGGTTCCTTCGCCTGTGCTATAGCTCCATTGTTGTCACAATAGAGCTCAATAGTGTCAGCAATGCTAGGAACCACCCCAAGTTCAGTGATGAACTTGCGAATCCAAATCGCCTCGCGCCTCGATGCAAGAATATACTCGACCGTCGTAGAATCATCGTCCTGAACTCTTCCACCACAAAGACCACCATTAATGCAAAATCGAACCCGACTACGATCTATAGTCATCCCGGTCGGTCCGGAAGCTAGCATCACTGTAACCCTTTACAGCTAGCTCATCATCGCCTCCATATATCAAGAAATATTCTTTAGTCCTTCTTAAGAATATTCTTGACCGCTATCCAGTGACTTTCACCTAGATCTGACTGGTATCTGCTCGTCATGCTCAAAGCATACGAGACATCAGGTCGAGTACATAGCATGGCGTACATGATCGATCCTATAGCTGAGGCATAAGGGATCTGATCCATGCGATATCTCTCCTCTCTAGAAGAGGGACCTTGAGTCTTCGAAAGACTCACGCCATGTGACATCGGCAGAAATCCCTTCTTGGAGTTCTGCATGGCAAACCGAAGGAGTACCTTGTCAATATATGTACTCTGACTTAGGCCAAGCAATCTCTTAGATCTATCTCTATAGATCTGTATCCCTAGAATGCGGGATGTCTCACCTAAGTCCTTCATTGAGAAGCAACTCCCTAGCCAGGTCTTGACAGACTGAAGCATAGGGATGTCCTTCCCAATGAGTAGTATGTCATCCACATACAATATGAGGAAGACAACTATGTCCCCTACAACCTTCTTGTAGACACATGGTTCATCTTCGTTTTTGAAGAAACCAAACTGTATGATTGCATCATCGAAACTGTAACGCCCGCCCTCCCTGCTAATCCTAAGGGACGGGGCTACGATACTCTACGTACATATTACAGCGGAAGACTTAAAATAATTTTCTTAGTTTAATAAAACTTTTCTTTTGTTTTCAAATCCGAACTACACTAATATGGTTTCCATAACATGATAACAAGATAAATAGAAACATAACATCAAGTCACACATATAGCACTACAATTTACGAAACCAAAGCGTAATTCTTAAAAACTTCTTAAAGTAGGTTCTTATTTGGTTGCCTAGCCACCGCCATACACATCTCCTTGCCCCTCCTGCTGCTCCTTTAGCTCATCCAGCTTTTACCTTTATCTGTGGTACAAGGAAAGTAAGCTGTGAGCACTCAGGGCTCAGTAAGTTCCTTTCCTACTCACTAAAACCAAAAATCATCACATGGTCAAAGAATATCTCAACATAACATGATCTCAACTAGTCATGGCATAACATATCATACTCTTTAAGCATATCATGCAACGTAACAAAATCATAACTAGTCATGGCATATCATCTCTTAAAGCATAGCTTGATACATAACATAATCATATCTAATCATGGCATATCATAGCATCATCATAAGGTAGCATGGCGTATCAAGCTCTTAAAGCATAACATGAAACATAACATAATCATATCTAATCATGGCATATCATAAATCATAGCATCATCACAACATGATCATAAGGTATATGCAATATGATTTTGAAAACATGTATCCGAAAAACATGTGTATGTCTCATGATCTTTAAAACCATTTCTTCTTACATATAAACTTGAACATATTATCAACTTAAAGGGGATCCCGGCTATGTACCACTTACATATTGCGCGCAACCTATGTAGGTCCAAGGTAGCAAGTCTTGACCCCCACAAGGCAAACATACTAGGCCCGAGTCTTACTCCATCGACCTAGGGGCACTTAGGAGCCCATCCCTAACGAGGCCCGAGTCTTATTCCATCGACCCCGGGGCACTTATGGAGCCCACCCTTGGTACAAGCCATATAAAGTAAAGTACATGTCATACTTATACATATCACACATCATAAGGGCATGCATCACTTAGGCACACATCATATCATAAAAGTATGCATCACTTAGGCATACATCATATCATAAAAGTATGCATCACTTAGGCATACATCATGTCATAAAAGTATGCATCACTTAGGCATACATCATATCATAAAGGTATGCATCACTTAGGCATACATCATGTCATAAAAGCATGCATATTTTCACTACATAGCATATCATAAAAGCATGCATATTTCTATCCACATAGCATATCATAAAAGCATGCATATTTCTAGCACATATCATATCATGGAAAGTATGAATCACAAGCATACATGTTTAAGCATAAGGGTGTATCATGTGATTATACTATCATAAGAAACATGGTAACATAGTTAACTTGGGTTCTAAGCTTCCTAGTCCCTTGGGTTCTTATCATGGCCGAACCCCCTTAGATCTCAATTTAGGTAAAAATAACCTCCAAGCATGTGGAACCTAAATTATCATCACATCAATTTCATAGGAAGCATTATAAGCATGATTAACTTGGTTTCTAAGTTCTCCAAGTCCCTAAACTTCATGTGGCCGAACCTTATCAGGTGTGAAACAAGGTCCCAAATGTCATGAAAGCATGGAAACCTTAAACCATATTTATAGCATTTTTCTTCCAAGTAACATAGTAATCATATTTGAGCTAATTCCTATGTTCTTCAAGCCCTTAACATATGTCATGGCCAAAATTTCACAAGTATTCATTAGGGCTAAAAACAAGCATACAAGCATGTGAACTTGAACTAACATCATGTATAAATTCATAATAAGGTATAATACAAAGGGTATGGCCGAAACTTACCCTAGCCTCATTTTAGGTCATTAAGCAACATATAGCATAAGAACTTTGGCTTTCTACTTATCATATTTCATGTAGAGTGACATGAGCATATTTAATTTTCATTCTAGGGTTTCTAGGGTATCTATCCCTTCATGTCCGAGACCTACAATGGTCCATTTAGGTCATGGAAAAATTATACAAGCATGTGACACAATCAACACATTATCATATTTCCATAAGAAGCATTTTTAACACAATTGGTTTCAATTCTAAGGCCTCTAGGTCATTTAAACCCTACTTGGCCGAGACCCATCAGTGGTTAACTTTGCTTCAAATAGCCTAAAAGCATAGGAAGTCATACAAGTTTCATAGCATGTATAAAGACAAGCATAATAAACATACATGTGCATTGTGTCTTAGACTTCCTAGGTTTCTTTCCTTTTTCTTTTATTTTTCCTCATGGCCAAAACTTACCATTCTCTAAACTAGGTTTTAAGTGGCCTAAAGCATGGAAAACCTAAGTAAGTTTCATGGCAAAAATTACTAAGAACATCATATACAAATTTGGTTCATAAACAAGCTAGGACCCTTGTGACCTTACAAGTCATATATCATGTAACTAAATTCTCTATACCCTAATTAAGCATGAGAGCATTAAACCACTTTCATATCTTAATATCACAGAGGTCTTGAGCATGTTAAAATTTTGTTTATGCTTTCCTAAGCTATCCATCTTAACATGGCCGAAAATCTTAATGAAGAGTTCATGAATTTCTAGCAATATTCAACATGCAATTCTTTAAGAGAACTCTATATTCTATCATATAAACATGGTTACTTAAATTTAAAGGTCTTCCTAACCCTGAGCTCTTTTCTTGGCTGAAACATATAAGGGGATTTCCTTTGGTTCCAAGTAACTTTCAAGCAAGAAAAACCAATAAAAGATCCTTAGTAATTCATGGAGGGAATCTTGTACTAGTTTGGTTAAACAATGATTTTCCTAGCCTCTTTAAAATATTTTTGGCTGAAATTCTAGGGTTAGGTACTCCTCTGACCAAGCATCATATAGGTATAAAAACATGAAGAAAAACCTTCCTACATAGCATAGAAAAATATTATGAAATGAGGACTTGTTTAAACCTTCCTAGATTTGAAAACTCTTCTTTGGCCGAATTTTTCTTAAATTCTATTCTAGGTTTCTAATCCTCATAAAATCCGAAAATCATATAAAAAGCCTTGTACCATAGGTGAGGGGAAGCTTACATCCTTTTCGCTTGTGGATCTAAGGTATGGTGATGGAAGAAGTAGCCTCTTCTTCTAGTTCCCTTCCCTTGTTTCTCTTGCTAAGTCCTCCTTGTATCTTAGGCTTTCTTAGGATAAAACCTTGGCTTGGGGCCGAAGATGGAGGAGAGGGGACTGAGGATTCGGTGAGGGAGAGGGAGGATGAGGGAAATGAGAGAAAAAATAATCTTCTCTTTACATGCTCCCTTTTATGTTATGGAGGAAGAGGTAGCAAAATTAGTTTTTGCTTTCCTTCTCCCTTAGCCTCTTTTCTATTTTCTTTTTTTTTATTTTTATTTATTTCCATTATTCATGGTGCAACAAGGGAGAATGAATCCCCTTAATTGTTTCTTTATGGTCACGGCAAAAGAAGAGAGAAAGAGGGAGAGAAAAGGAGGAAGACAAGTTGTTTTTCTCTTGCTCTTTTTCTTGTTTTCTCTTCTTAGATCTTTACTCCTATCTTTATCATGCATTCCCTTTCCTTGCTATTAATATCTTCTCTCTATCCCAATTGGTTTCTACTAATTAATTCTATAAATTATAATATAAAAGGTTCAAGGTTCAATCCTTGACCTCCTCTTCTTTTTATTTCATTTTATTTCTTTTTGCTTCAACTCACTTCTTATTATTTTTCTAAGGCAAAAATCCCACATTCATATGCTTATCTTAAAAGCTTAGTGGGTGTTACAGAAACGAAGATTCCAGCTCCGAGAAGCTTGCTTTAGTCCATAAATGGACCTATGCAGCTTGCATACTCTGCTAGTATGCTGTGGATCTACAAAACCCTCAGGTTGTGTCATGTACACATCCTCGAGTAGGTTTCCATTCAGAAACGCAGTTTTGACATCCATCTTCCATATCTCATAGTCATGGTAGGCTGCAATAGCAAGCATGATCCGAATGGACTTAAACATCGCTACTGGAGAAAAGGTTTCATCATAGTCAATACCATGAATCTGCTTGAAACCTTTAGCTACCAAGCGACTCTTATAAATAAGTCCATCCATGTCAGTCTTTCTCTTAAAGACCCACTTACACCCAATGGGTTTTACCCCTTCAGGTGGATCAACCAAAGTCCATACTTGGTTGGTGTACATGGATTCCATTTCGGATCTCATGGCTTCTAGGCATTTCTCGGAATCTGGTCTCATCACAGCTTCCTGATAGGTGGTAGGCTCATCCTCTATGAGCATAACGTCATCATGGTCAAACAAGAGAAATGAGTATCTCTCAGGCTGACGACGTACCCTATCAGATCTGCGAAGAGGTATGTCTACTTGAACTGGTTGTTGTTTCTCAACTCCTTGTGGAACAACATCATCCACAACACTTTGTGGTTCCAGTTCAATTTCCATTGAGGCATTAGTGCTATTGTTCGCATCTTGAACTTCTTCAAGATTGAACGCGCTCCCACTAGTCTTTCTAGAAACAAAGTCCCTTTCTAGAAAGACCCCAGTCTTTGCCACAACAACCTTGTGCTGACTGGGAATGTAGAAGTAATATCCCTTAGTTTCCTTGGGATATCCGATGAAATAGCACTTGTTAGATTTCAGTCCTAATTTGTCTGAGACTTGACGTCTAACGTAAGCCTCACAACCCCAAATCCTCATGAAAGACACCTGGGCATCTCTCCCAGTCCATATCCTATGTAGTGTCTTTATCACGGCCTTGGATGGAACTCGGTTGAGTATAAAAGCTGTCGTGTCTAGAGCATAACCCCAAAGGTATGTCAGAAGATCTGTGTGACTCATCATAGATCGCACCATATCTAATAGGGTACGATTCCTCCTTTCGGATACACCATTCCACTGTGGTGTTCCAAGAGGAGTGAGTTGGGATAGTATCCCACACTCAGCTAGGTAGTCACAAAATTCATGACTAAGGTATTCTCCACCTCGATCTGATCGAAGTATCTTAATACTCTTGCCAAGCTGGTTTTGTACTTCATTCTTGAATTCTTTGAACTTTTCAAAGGATTCAGACTTATGTGTCATCAAATACACATAACCATATCTACTGAAGTCATCAGTAAATGTGATGAAGTATCTATAACCGCCTCTAGCAGCAATATTGAAAGAGCCACATACATCACTATGTATGAGTCCTAACAAATAGTTGCTCTCTCGCTGTGCCCACTAAAAGGAGTCTTGATCATCTTGCCTCGTAGGCATGACTCGCATACCTCATATGATTCAAAATCAAATTAGTCCAGCATACCATCCTTATGGAGCTGGGATAAACGCTTGTCATTTATATGACCTAAGCGACAGTGCCAGAGATAGGTTTGGTTCAGGTCATTTGACTTGAACCTCTTGGTATTTATGTTATAGATAGGGCTTTCAAGATCTAGAATGTAGAGTCCATTAATCAGAGGTACACTACAATAGAACATATCGTTTAAATAGACGAACAACATTTGTTCTTTATAGTAAACGAGAAACCTTTCTTGTCCAAACAAGAAACTGATATAATGTTCTTAGTTAATGCAGGCACATAACAACAATCGACTAACTCTAGTACAAGCCCAGAGGGCAGAGATAGAAAGTAAGTCCCTACAGCAACAGCAGCAACCCGTGCTCCATTGCCTACTCGTAGGTCCACCTCGCCCTTTGCCAATGCTCTGCTATTTCTCAGCGCCTGCACATCAGTACAAATGTGAGAAGCACATCCAATATCTAATACCTATGATGTAGAAATAGATAGATTGACTTCTATAACATATATACCTGAAGTGGAAGTCTCACTTCGCTTCTTCTTAAGATCCTCCAAGTATACCTTGCAGTTCCTCTTCCAGTGCCCGGTCTGACCGCAGTGGAAGCAGGTAGCATCCTTGGCGACCCCTCCTTTAGGTTTCAGTGCCTTGCCTTTGCCCTTGGCTTGGGACTTTCCCTTGCCTTTGGGCTTTCCCTTGCCCTAATGTTTCTGAACCATCAGAACAGTGTTGGGCTTAGCCTTCTTAAGGTTTAGCTCAGCAGTTCTTAACATGCTAAGCAGCTCAGGCAGTGGCTTGTCAATCTCGTTCATATTGTAGTTTAGAACGAATTGACTGTAGCTATCCGGCAAGGATTGCAAGATCAGGTCAGTGGCCAACTCTTGGCCAAGTGGGAACCCCAACCTTTGTAGGTTCTCTATGTACCCAATCATTTTGAGTACATATGGGCCTACAGGAGCCCCGTCTGACATCTTGCACTGAAATAGTGCCCTTGAGATCTCAAATCTCTCATGCCTCGCTTGACCTTGATACAGTTGACGAAGATGTTCAACCATATCATAAGCGCCCATTAACTCGTGTTGCTTCTGAAGCTCAGAGTTCATGGTCGCGAGCATTAGACATGACACATCTAATGTGTCATCTTGATGCTTCTTGTAAGCATCTTTGTCAGCTCGCGGGGCATTGGCAAGAGGAGCCTCCGGAATGGGCTGCTCCAGAACGTACAATTTACGTTCCTGAGTGAGAACTATTCTCAGGTTCCTGTACCAGTCCAGGAAGTTTGCTCCGTTGAGCTTGTCCTTCTCAAGGACAGATCGCAGAGAGAAGGTGTTTGTATTCGACGTCATGGTAATCTACAACAGAAATAAAAGCAGAAATAAATACCATATTCTAAATCATTTAATTAGGACTTTAACTAAATGATGCTCCCACTGAATTCTATAATTCATGTGGGACAAGATCCACATCATACTAACCCTTGAGTTATCTTTGGCTAATACGCCCAAGACTTAGTATGATCTGTAGGTAACGATTACCAATTACATCTCTATGCAACTCTTGTTTATAGGATAAAATCCGTATTTATATTAAAACTCGAGTTAGCTTTGGCTAATACGCCCGAGAATTAATATAAACGTGATTTTTTTCCTACCTTTCCAACCATTGGAAGAATGCCTATAGTTGTACTCGATCTAACCGAGTAAACTAGGAATACTCAATCTAATTGAGTTTGTATTCACCCATGTGTTGATAGGCAGGACCAAGATTGTCCCTCCGTACCCTACCAAGATAGTATGTGTTGCTCTGCTTTGGCAGATTCAACAACAGCATGCGATCGAGGTAGTGGTAGGTATCACGGCATGGTAGGCATTAGAGTTGACGTAATTTAGATCTAATATAAACGTCGATGTGTATCAAATACACGATAGATCTAATCTATTCGATAGAGTGCATCTTGTACACGATGTAGATCTAATCTAATCGTAAGGGTGCATCTTGTGCACGATTTAGATCTAATCTAATCGTAAGGCACTAATTAATTACTAAATTATGCATCACATACACAAAATCAATTAATTAAATAATTTTTGTGATTTAGTCATGGCCCTACTACGATCTTCTCAAGCCAATGAGAAGATCAGATGGTCAACCTAGGGTCAACAACTTCTTAAGCGCTTTCCTTTTGACCACCTTGTGTTGCTCGCGCCCTCCTCGTAACTTCGTCTCGAGTGGACCTTCCACCACTCCAATTTTGTACATTACAATTTTGAAATTCGAGTTACAATCGAGTCTAAATCTAATTTACAACAAGAATATATAAAAGAGAGGCACAACGCGCAGGTCGCAAATGATATACAGCACACGCAAACACAAATGACGGCGCGCAGGCCGTATTATAAATTACAACACAAATTTCCAATTCAATTGGGTCTATTGGGCCATGACTATCACAAAATCAATATATAATTCTAAATTATATATTTTTCATAATTTTCTATAATTTTTTCATAATTTTACAATTTTATGGGTAAATTTTTCCCGGCGGTCCCGATTAGCGATTTCGGGCGCAATCGCAGAGCAAATCCCCTTGCGGGGTTAGGGGAAGTACCCCTACCCGCGATCTAACCATCGCGAGTTGCTCTTAAGAGATCCAATAGTGCCTAAACCCACTATCCCAGAACGTTTTGGGGTCGAAACTTCACCTTTTCGTGAAAAATTTTTCGGTAGTCGAAGCCTACAAGTGTCTAAACACTTGTGCTTCGTTACTACGAGAAAATAACCCATTAAAACTATAAAAACATCAATTTACAGAAAGTTTACAGATTTATATTTTTCATAAAAATATGAAACGAAACTCGTACTCGCTTTGCACGTGGCTCTGATACCACTGTTGGGTTTTTCGGGCCGTGAATAGCGCTTTTTGCATCGCGGAAACCCCGAATCACCCATGCCACCGGATCCGGACAAAGGAAAAATTAGAAAAATTTCGAGCACGAGTTAGAAAACTTCGATTTACACTAAATCTACAAAGGTTAAGATGTTTATACCCTTGATGCGCGCCCGACGTGAATCCCGCTCGTCCAAAATGCCGGATCTCTAGAGTATCAAAATAGATACTCCTCTAGAAGTATCCACACAAACAACTTGTAACGCCCACCCTTCTTACCCAAGGGCGGCGCTACGATCTTATACTACTTACGTACATGCTTTAGTTATACTATAACAGCGGAAAATTTTAAATCATTCCTTTTATTTAAATAAGCATGATATCACATATTCTGATTAGTTCGAATGTGCATATATTGATCATATAACTAAAAATATTAATTTGTCCGAATCGTTCTTGCCGATCCACCACCACACACATCACTATCTGCTCCTCCTGCTGCTCCGTCATTCCGAATATCCGTCCCCCATATCTGCGGTACAAGAAAAGTAAGCTATGAGCACTCATGGCTCAGTAAGTTCCTTTCCTACTCACTAAAACCGAATTCATATCATTGCATATCAATATCATGCGAGGTATCATAAGCATACGACATACAAGGGTATCATATTCATATTCATATCATAATATCACATGACATTATATCTAATCATCAGATAATTCAAGCACATATGTAGGCAATGCATCATGAATTTGAAAACTTATACTTATAAGTACTTGAAATTAATATCATCATTAGAGGGGATCCCAGTTTGTACCACATACATAATGCGCGTGCTTCATAGGTAGGTCCAAGGTAGCAAGTCTTGAACCCTACCATGCATACATACTAGGCCCGAGTCTTACTCCATCGACCTAGGGCATTCAGAGGCCCATTACTGACGAGGCCCGAGTCTTACTCCATCGACCTAGGGCACTCAGAGGCCCATTACTGACGAGGCCCGAGTCTTACTCCATCGACCCCGGGGCGTTTACGGAGCCCACCCTTGGTACAAACCATACAAAAATAACTTATCATGCATAACTATCATATCATGTCCCTAACAATCTTTCATGCATTTCCTTTTTCATTTCTTTTCATTATGTATAGCATTTCCTATGCTATAACATATCATGGCATATTACATAATATAATTTCATTTCTTCTCATTATGTATAGCATTTCCTATGCTATAACATATCATGGCATGTTACGTAACATAATTTCATTTTTTCTCATTATGTATAGCATTTCCTATGCTATAACATATCATGGTATGTTACATAACATAATTTTATTTCTTCTCATTATGTATAGCATTTCATATGCTATAACATATCATAGCATATTACATAACATAATTTCATTTCTTCTTATTATGTATAGCATTTCCTATGCTATAACATATCATGGCATATTACATAACATAATTTCATTTCTTCTCATTATGTATAGCATTTCCTATGCTATAACATATCATGGCATGTTACATAACATAATTTCATTTCTTCTCATTATGTATAGCATTTCCTATGCTATAACATATCATAGCATATTACATAACATAATTTCATTTCTTCTCATTATGTATAGCATTTCCTATGCTATAACATATCATGGCATATTACATAACATAATTTCATTTCTTCTCATTATGTATAGCATTTCCTAGGTTTCTTTTTTTTTCTTTTATTTTCCTTCATGGCCGAAACCTACCAGTCCTTAAGCTAGGTTTCTTAAGTGGCCTAAAGCATGGAAAGCCTAAGTAAATATCATGGCAAAAGTTACTAAGAACATCATACACAAAATTGGATCATAAACAAGCTAGGACTCTTGTGATCTTACAGGTCTTATATCATGTAACCAATTTTCTACATTCCAATTAAACATGAGAACATTAATCAACTTTCATATCATAATATCACAGAGGTCTTGAGCATATTAATATTTTTGTTTAGGCTAATCTAAGCTATCCCTTTTATCATGGCCGAAAAACCCTAAAAAGAGTTCATGAGTTTCTAGCAATAGGAAATACTTTGAGAAACTTTATATCCTATCATATGAGCATGTTTATTTAAATTTTGAAGGTCTTCCTAACCCTTAACCTTTCTGGTCTGAAACATACGAGTTTTCTTTTGGTTCCAATTAATTTCCAAGCAAGAAATCCATAGAAAGGTCCTTAGCATTTCATAGAAGGAACCTTGCACTAGTTTGGTTAGACAATAATCTTCCTAACCTCTTTAAAATATTTTTGGTTGAAATCCTAGGGTTAGATACTCCTCTGATCATACATCATATCAGTATAAAATCATGGAAAAGAATCCTTCAACATAGCATGGAAAATCTTATCATGAAATGAGGTCTTGTTTAAATCATCCTAGATTTGAAAACCTTTTCTTTAGCCAAATTTTTCTTAAATTCTTTCCTAGGTTTTCTAATCCTTATAAATCCGAAAATCACATAAAAGCCTTGTACCACAGGTGAGGGGAAGCTTACCTTCTTTGCTTAAGTTTCCTAGAGTTGAGAACTTGCTTGTGGACCTTTCTTCCTTGCTTGCTTTGCTCGGCACCAATGGAGGAAGAAGTGGCTAGGTCTTTTGGTGGAGAGGAGGAGGGAGAAGAGACTTCTTCCTCTTGTGTTGCTCGGCAACAACAAGAAAGAAAAGAGGGAGAGAGTGAGGAGGAAGAAGAGGTTTCTTCCTCTTGTGTTGCTCGGCAACAAGAAGAAGAAAAGAGGGAGAGAGTGAGTTCTCGGCACCAATGGAGGAGAGGAGGAGAATGAGTTGAGGATGAAGTTGAAGTCACCCCTCCATGCCTATTTATACTAAAATGAGGGGAGGAAAACTTGACTTGATTCATCCTCCTTATTTATTTCTCCTCTTTAATGATAAGAATATTCAAGAGAAATGCTTCTTGAGTTCTCTCTTTTCTTTCCTTTAATTTCTCTCTTTTCTTTCCTTTAATTAAAATTCCTATCTCTCCTCTTACAATATCCTCTCCTATCACACTTGGTTAACATATGCATGCATCCACAAGAGAACCAAGGATCAAAACTTGGTTATGTATATTTTTACTTCTTTTTACTTCCTTTTCCTTTTAAGTAAAAAGAATCCTTTCTTATTCTTAACTACTTAGTCCTTTCTCTTCTTATCAATAATTCTCCTATCCCCTTTGATATCCTATACATGTTTCTTACAAGAGGTCCAAGGTTCAATCCTATTTCTCTTCTAACATATTATTGATATTCTCTTGTACATAATAATTCATATATCACCATATTATGCATTATGCATAAATATTTCATACACATATATATTATCTCATATTCCTTCCTTTTGTTTACATTAATTCCATGTATTATAAATATAGATGATTTATATTCTCAACTTTATTTTCTTTCATAAAGTTTTAATCATCTAAATCCTTCCCATCTTAATATTCAACTCCGAATATTTACACCTTCTTTTCACTACCTTCATACTCTCATTATCCTTACTTTCTTATCTAGGCTTTCTAGGGGTGTTACAATCTCCCCTACTTATTGAAAGTTCGTCCCCGAACTTAGAATGACAATTTCTGCTCAGATTCCTTAGATACTGGTGGAGCTTGCCCTTGGTATAAGCCAATCACACAGAAAGTAAAGTACATGTCATACATATCATGTATCATAAAAGCATGCATCACTTAGGCACACCTCATATCATAAAAGTATGCATCACTTAGGCATACATCATGTCATAAAAGTATGCATCACTTAGGCATACATCATCTCATAAAAGTATGCATCACTTAGGCATACATCACATCATAAAAAGTATGCATCACTTAGGCATACGTCATCTCATAAAAATATGCATCACTTAGGCATACATCACTTCATAGAAACATGTATTTTCTACTCACATATATCATATCATGGATGTATACATATCATATCATCAATCATGCATATTTCTATTCACGTATCATTTCATGGAAGCATGCATAGCATATCATAAATCATGCATATTTCTATTCACATATCATTCCATGAAAGCATGCATATCATATCATAAATCATGCATATTCTATTCACATATCATTTCATGAAAGCATGCATATCATATCATAAACAATTAAATCACAAGCATACATGTCTAAGCATAAAAGTGTAGCATGTGATTAACCTATCATAAGGAACAATGTCATAGGTTTTAGATTGGTTCTAAGCTTCCAAATCCCTTGTTGATTCATCATGGCAGCAATCATCTGTTGCTGTTCCGTAAGCTGTCGTTGTAGCTCAGTAACTACATGTGCCTAATCAGGTGGAGGTACGGTCTCCTCTGTTCTGGCATTTCGTTTTCTAGCCATACCTAATTTCCTAAATGATAACAAGATTAGTCTAAGTTATCATTTATGCATGAATATCTTAACACATCATGTCTAGGTTTCATGCCATGTTTGGGTTATCGTTGAGGTATTCTTTCTTAGGTTGTCATATCATCTTTAGATTACCTTACCATTTATACGCGTCAAGATCTAGCTGATGGTATTATCATTCTTACTTGACTCATGCTTAAATTGATACCATTTCTACTCTTTTTATTCATCAAAAGCTTTTATTACATTTTTTTGTTCATAACTTCTTCTCTTAAAAGGCCAGGTAGGTTGTGACTACTCCTGCCATAAAGGACATGATAGCAGTAGTCATCATCAACCCAACCTGTATCGACTTGCCCAGATCATTCTGGGGTGGATCAGGCATTATCGGAGATTGAATCTCCGATGCCTCTTCCGGGTCGATTATTGTCTCTTCATCCATTCCCTCGTCTTCTTCAACATGTTCGTCCGGTTCCATCGGGTCTTCGTTTAGTTCCCCCTCGAGGTTGTTCAGTCCCCACTCGAAGTCTATTATATCGTTGGGGTTGAAACCCATTTCCATGTATTCAGCAAGGTTAAATTCATCCTCGCCCATCTCAGAAAACTCGTTCTCTCCTTCATAATATTCCATAATTTCTGAATCTTCATCTTCATTATCGTCCGAATTCCCTTCCTCGATTTCCTCGAGATCTTCCTCTCCGAACTCACCGTGTTCCGGAGATTCCGAGTCGCTCACATAGTTGTCGAAGTATTCCAGCATATCGGGTTCATCCGCGAACTCGAGGTTTTCGCCAAAATATTCTACATCCTCGGGATCGTATTCGAACGGGATATAGTCCATTTCTACAAGATTTTAAAGATTCATTATTCCTCTTATGTTATAGCCTAAGGTTCTTGTATCTAGGCTACCATTCATGCATCCTAGAATATCACCTACTTATCATCATGCACCATTCTCTAGGGTATAACTTAAGGTATCCTTCCTAGGCTACCATTCAAGCATCCTAGAGTATCATACTATTTTTAACACATACTTGTCATCATGCACCCTTCTCTAGGGTATAGCTTAAGGTATCCTTCCTAGGCTTTTATTCATGTATCCTAGAGTATCATACTAATTTTTGCATAGAAATAAATTAAGCAACTGTACTTACTTGGAGCGACAGGAAGGAGCTTGATGTGTGTGTAGTGAGCTGGCAAAACCTCGCTCTGATACCACCTGTAACGCCCACCCTTCTTACCCAAGGGCGGCACTACGATCTTATACTACTTACGTACATGCTTTAGTTATACTATAACAGCGGAAAATTTTAAATCATTCCTTTTATTTAAATAAGCATGATATCACATATTCTGATTAGTTCGAATGTGCATATATTGATCATATAACTAAAAATATTAATTTGTCCGAATCGTTCTTGCCGAGCCACCACCACACACATCACTATCTGCTCCTCCTGCTGCTCCGTCGTTCTGAATATCCGTCCCCCATATCTGCGGTACAAGAAAAGTAAGCTATGAGCACTCATGGCTCAGTAAGTTCCATTCCTACTCACTAAAACCGAATTCATATCATTGCATATCAATATCATGCGAGGTATCATAAGCATACGACATACAAGGGTATCATATTCATATTCATATCATAACATCACATGACATTATATCTAATCATCAGATAATTCAAGCACATATGTAGGCAATGCATCATGAATTTGAAAACTTATACTTATAAGTACTTGAAATTAATATCATCATTAGAGGGGATCCCGGTTTGTACCACATACATAATGCGCGTGCTTCATAGGTAGGTCCAAGGTAGCAAGTCTTGAACCCTACCATGCATACATACTAGGCCCGAGTCTTACTCCATCGACCTAGGGCATTCAGAGGCCCATTACTGACGAGGCCCGAGTCTTACTCCATCGACCTAGGGCACTCAGAGGCCCATTACTGACGAGGC
This sequence comes from Zingiber officinale, assembly GCF_018446385.1. Taxonomy (NCBI): domain Eukaryota; kingdom Viridiplantae; phylum Streptophyta; class Magnoliopsida; order Zingiberales; family Zingiberaceae; genus Zingiber; species Zingiber officinale. The sequence continues at coordinate 49,911,235 of NC_055998.1, read as the reverse complement.
CCGAGTCTTACTCTATCGACCGCGTTTACGGAGCCCACCCTTGGTACAAACCATACAAAAATAACTTATCATGCATAACTATCATATCATGTCCCTAACAATCTTTCATGCATTTCCTTTTTCATTTCTTTTCATTATGTATAGCATTTCCTATGCTATAACATATCATGGCATATTACATAATATAATTTCATTTCTTCTCATTATGTATAGCCTTTCCTATGCTATAACATATCATGGCATGTTACGTAACATAATTTCATTTCTTCTCATTATGTATAGCATTTCCTATGCTATAACATATCATGGTATGTTACATAACATAATTTCATTTCTTCTCATTATGTATAGCATTTCATATGCTATAACATATCATAGCATATTACATAACATAATTTCATTTCTTCTTATTATGTATAGCATTTCCTATGCTATAACATATCATGGCATATTACATAACATAATTTCATTTCTTCTCATTATGTATAGCATTTCCTATGCTATAACATATCATGGCATGTTACATAACATAATTTCATTTCTTCTCATTATGTATAGCATTTCCTATGCTATAACATATCATAGCATATTACATAACATAATTTCATTTCTTCTCATTATGTATAGCATTTCCTATGCTATAACATATCATGGCATATTACATAACATAATTTCATTTCTTCTCATTATGTATAGCATTTCCTAGGTTTCTTCCTTTTTTTTTTTTCTTTTATTTTCCTTCATGGCCGAAACCTACCGGTCCTTAAGCTAGGTTTCTTAAGTGGCCTAAAGCATGGAAAGCCTAAGTAAATATCATGAAAAAAGTTACTAAGAACATCATACACAAAATTGGATCATAAACAAGCTAGGACTCTTGTGATCTTACAGGTCTTATATCATGTAACAAATTTTCTACATTCCAATTAAACATGAGAGCATTAATCAACTTTCATATCATAATATCACAGAGGTCTTGAGCATATTAATATTTTTGTTTAGGCTAATCTAAGCTATCCCTTTTATCATGGCCGAAAAACCCTAAAAAGAGTTCATGAGTTTCTAGCAATAGGAAATCCTTTGAGAAACTTTATATCCTATCATATGAGCATGTTTATTTAAATTTTGAAGGTCTTCCTAACCCTTAACCTTTCTGGTCCGAAACATACAAGTGAGTTTTCTTTTGGTTCCAATTAATTTCCAAGCAAGAAATCCATAGAAAGGTCCTTAGCATTTCGTAGAAGGAACCTTGCACTAGTTTGGTTAGACAATAATCTTCCTAACCTCTTTAAAATATTTTTGGTTGAAATCCTAGGGTTAGATACTCCTCTGATCATACATCATATCAGTATAAAATTATGGAAAAGAATCCTTCTACATAGCATAGAAAATCTTATCATGAAATGAGGTCTTGTTTAAATCATCCTAGATTTGAAAACCTTTTCTTTAGCCGAATTTTTCTTAAATTCTTTCCTAGGTTTTCTAATCCTTATAAATCCGAAAATCACATAAAAGCCTTGTACCACAGGTGAGGGGAAGCTTACCTTCTTTGCTTAAGTTTCCTAGAGTTGAGAACTTGCTTGTGGACCTTTCTTCCTTGCTTGCTTTGCTCGGCACCAATGGAGGAAGAAGTGGCTAGGTCTTTTGGTGGAGAGGAGGAGGAAGAAGAGACTTCTTCCTCTTGTGTTGCTCGGCAACAACAAGAAAGAAAAGAGGGAGAGAGTGAGGAGGAAGAAGAGGTTTCTTCCTCTTGTGTTGCTCGGCAACAAGAAGAAGAAAAGAGGGAGAGAGTGAGTTCTCGGCACCAATGGAGGAGAGGAGGAGAATGAGTTGAGGATGAAGTTGAAGTCACCCCTCCATGCCTATTTATACTAAAATGAGGGGAGGAAAACTTGACTTGATTCATCCTCCTTATTTATTTCTCCTCTTTAATGATAAGAATATTCTAGAGAAATGCTTCTTGAGTTCTCTCTTTTCTTTCCTTTAATTTCTCTCTTTTCTTTCCTTTAATTAAAATTCCTATCTCTCCTCTTACAATATCCTCTCCTATCACACTTGGTTAACATATGCATGCATCCACAAGAGAACCAAGGATCAAAACTTGGTTATGTATATTTTTACTTCTTTTTACTTCCTTTTCCTTTTAAGTAAAAAGAATCCTTTCTTATTCTTAACTACTTAGTCCTTTCTCTTCTTATCAATAATTCTCCTATCCCCTTTGATATCCTATACATGTTTCTTACAAGAGGTCCAAGGTTCATTTCTATTTCTCTTCTAACATATTATTGATATTCTTTTGTACATAATAATTCATATATCACCATATTATGCATTATGCATAAATATTTCATATACATATATATTATCTCATATTCCTTCCTTTTGTTTACATTAATTCCATGTATTATAAATATAGATGATTTATATTCTCAACTTTATTTTCTTTCATAAAGTTTTAATCATCTAAATCCTTCCCATCTTAATATTCAACTCCGAATATTTACACCTTCTTTTCACTACCTTCATACTCTTATTATCCTTACTTTCTTATCTAGGCTTTCTAGGGGTGTTACACAACTCAAGATGGAGAAGACCAAAACCAAGGTGTGCTAGCACCTATGTGGTATTCGGCCAAGGAGGAGGAGAGGGGAGAGAGCAAAAACTTGAGGAAGAGGATGAAGTAAATGAGGCTTGAATGAAAAATTCATTTCATTCCCCTACAATAGTGGCCAGCCACATTCAAAAGAATGTAACTCCCATTTCCACATTAATTGCAATTAATGTGGAGCCATTAAAGAGTTGTAACCTCCATGAGATGGCACCCATGATGATGTGTAGTAACATCATTGGTCCACATCAATGCCAACTCACCAATGAGGTGGCATAAAGTCAAGTTAAATTTGACTTTTAATCTTCCTCTCAAGTCAAGTCAAACTTGACCAAATCTCTTCCATGGTTGATCTAATCTAACCATTTGATTCAAGCCAACTTAATATAATGAATCTAATTCATTTAATTAAATTGATTCAATGTGTCATAATCTAAATTAAACTCATTGAACACATGAATCAACTTGAGTCGAACTCAAGTTAACCCAATTAGGATTACTCTTAATCCAATTAGATTCATCAAATGAATCTAATCCTCTTGGTTCATCATATGAACCTAATCTCCATCTAATTGTCCTTAGTGTGTGACCCTATAGGTTCTTGTAACATTGGCAATGCCCCTAAACCCATTTAGGAACATAAGTAATGAGCGGTATCTAGCAACATATCATTACTACCCAATGTTACAAGAATGTTGAGATCCAACATCACCTTGTGACTACTAATTGTGACTCCTCATAATATATGACAAGTGTCCTTCTATCCTAGACATCTAGATTGGTCAATGTGAGGCATATACCGTGTCATCTTCTGACCAATCTAAATCTTGAACTCCAAGTAGACTCACTAAATCAAATGAGCTCAATATCCTATATTGACTCATTTGGGCATGACCATGCACTTCGTGGTCTCACTCTATCAAGAATACCGATGTCTCTCCCGTCATATAGGAGGGATAGATCCCATCTACATCACTCACATCCCTCTGCATAATTTGTTATATACCCAGTAATCGCCTTTATAGTCCACCCAGTTACGGGTGACGTTTGACGAAACCAAAGTACATAACTCCTTATGTAGGGATCTATGGTGACTTCAGGTCTAAGGACTAGTAGTCATACTAATAGCCACATGAGAAAGTATATGACACTCATATAACGATCCATGATACTTTCTCATGGTGGGTCATTCAGTATACATTCTCTAATTTATACCCATGTGTCAACTTGATATCTCTATATCCATGACTTGTGAGATCAAGTCATCGAGTTGACCTACATGCTAGTCTTATTGCATTAACATTGTCCCTGAATGTTAATACTCGACTAGGAATGATTAAGAGTAGTGTTCCCTATATCATCTCACTATCGGTTCAACTAACCGATTGATATAGGTGAGAACCGTCTACTCAAGGACATTATTATTCTTAGTTTATTTGGCACCAATACAAGTAAGTATAATAACCAAAATCCAAATGCCTTTGTTTATATAGAATATGATACAATAAGTCCAATATACAATCATCAAATTATTGGCTCTAGGGCTCTAGCTAACAACATCTGATTCTCATCCCCTCAACATGCCTATCAAAAGATCTCACCGGAAGGGCCTTAGTGAATGGATCTGCCAGGTTTTCTACTGATGTAATCTTGGCGACAACAACCTCTCCTCGTTTTATGATATCTCATATCTGGTGGTACTTGCGCTCAATGTGTTTACTTGCCTTATGGGCTCGTGGTTCCTTCGAATTTATTACTGCACCACTATTGTCACAATAAATTATGATAACTTTGGGCAAACCAGGAATGACAAATAAGTCCATTAAGAAGTTTCTGAGTCATACAACTTCTTTTGCTGCCTCAGAGGCTGCCACATACTCAGCCTCAATGGTGGAATCTGAAACACATTTCTGCTTAACACTCCTCCATGCTATTGCTCCACCTCCCAAAGTAAACACATACCCTGAGGTTGACTTACTACTATCCCTATCTAATTGGAAGTCTGCATTTGTGTAACCCCCAAGGAGAAAATCATCTGTCTAGTAAATTAGCATATAATCTCTAGTTCTTCTCAGGTACTTTAATATATGTTTTACGACAGTCTAATGCCCCGGTCCTAGGTTACTTTGATATCTACTAACCATACCCACGACAAAACAGATATCCGGTCTCGTACATAACATCGCATAAATTAGGCTTCCTACAGCCGAAGCATAAGAAACTGCCTTCATCTCCTCTATCTCCTTCGATGTCTTAGGACCATCTCTTTAGATAAAGGTACTCCATGCCAAAAAGGTAGAAAACCTTTCTTGGAGTTTTGCATGCTAAAATGAGCTAGGATAGTATCGATGTATGAAGCTTGGGATAAGCACAATATCCTTTTCTTACGATCCCTTATTAATTTGATCCCAAGAATATGCCCACATTCTCTCAAGTCCTTCATATCAAACTGCTTGGACAACCATACCCTTACGTCTTACAACACTTTGACATTGTTGCCAATAAGCAAAATGTCATCTACGTATAGTACAAGAAATACCACTATGTTTCCGCCATTTTTCTTGTATACACAAGACTCATCTGGACACTGAATGAATCCAAAGACTAGATCACTTCATTAAACTGGATGTTCCAAGATCTCGAAGCTTGCTTCAGTCCATAAATGGACCGATTGAGCTTACATACAAGATGCTCTTTGCCCTTTGTCACGCCCCGGAGGAGTCCCTGTCTGAAGAAATTTCGGCAGCATCTCCTCTGTACGGCGGACAATCTGAAACTTTCTACATCGCCCTCTGGGCCACATATACCTCGGCCAACACGGCCGGAACAATAACAGATAATAAAACAATCACCCACACAGTTAATAATTTAACAAACTGTAATAGTGATAATATGACACAGCCGACCCCACCTAGTGGGAAAAGGCTTGGATGTTGTTGTAATAGTGATAATATGACTCAAAAACAACCCTACTCAACTACACCCATAAAGCACAAAACATATTCCCACTCCACCACACTCATAAAGCTCAAATCCGACGATAAGATCAACTTACCTCTTATGCCATCCAGGCAGGCATGTAGTAAAACAAATCCAAATAAAAACTCATCGACAATGTCCATATAAGATCCAAGTGTATCAAAATCGAACAAGTCTCAACATAGTCTATGAAAAATACACCAAAAGACAATTAAACATCCTCGTGGACTGCAGGGGACTAGCGACTGGAACTCTCTGGATAGCATCAACTTGAAAATAACAACAAAGGAGGGTGTGAGTCCAACACTCAGCGGGTATCAACTGATATGCATAATAAAGAAAATAACAGGCAGCACTAATCATACGTACAGTCTCCTAATACAAGAAGGATAAACGCAACTGAAACAAACAGGAGAAAACTATATTAACCAGGACCAAAGTATAAGTACAACAGGGTCGTCAGACCGAGAGTGTCATAATCCTGTATGTATGTCAATCATATGCATCCATATAAATGCAGCAAGTAAATGCAGCAAACACAAACAATAAATGCATCATGCATATGATGCAAATGTCATGGTCACCCCTGACGCTAGTCAGTCATGTCACACACAATGGTGAGACCGAGTGGGTAGGGCTGTGACAACCGTGCACTCTGCCATCACTGCTCTTGATGAGTGACTAAGTGGACGGGATGCTGTCGGAGTACACCTATCCTCCTACCCCAAATCATAAATGGGGGAGCACAATGCTCTCATCTCCCGGTACATGATGACGGGGAGGAATCTATGCCGGCTATCACGCTGCGTCACACTACACATGAGCGGACCAACGGAGCCAAACAGGGTCCACTGCCTGCCGGCTACCACGCTGCTACACTAAACCAACGGAGCCAAACAGAGCAGAACCGTCTGTCGGCTACCACGCTGAGTCACCAGACCAACGGAGCCTAACAACAAAACTGCCACACACCTGTCTGATGTACCACTAACCCATGAGTGGTGGTGTGTACAGATATATATAACTAGAGATATGCTCGACAATAATGGAGCAGACTATCACACAGCATGCAATCATGCGAGATGATGCATGATACTAAACATGACAATATCCTGAATAGCATAGCAATATGCATACATAAATATAAAATGTGTACCATAGGACAATGAATCAAATCAAGGTACACAGACCAGATAAGGTATCAAAAACCCTAGGTCCTGAACATGATAAATAACATGGCTGTGTCACTACCTCTATAAATAGGCATAATCAAGTAAACACTAGCATGATGTGCAAAATAAATAAACAACCAAACATGTAACAGGTCAGGTAGTAATCAACCGAAACAGATAAGAAAACACAATTGTTGCTATTTGTTAAAGACATTATTATGCATATCAAACGACATAAAGTCAAAGTACCCGCCTCCAATCGAAAAGTCCAAATCTGGTAATCGAGATACTCGTCTCACGTCAAAGTCCTGTGATATCAAACATAATGTCTAGTTTAGCTAATTCTATCATTCCACAATTAGCTAAACTAAATTCTAATCCAATTTAAGAAGTTCTAAATTGGATCCAACTAATCCATCCAACACAATTAATGAACCCTAATCAACACATAACAATCTATTTCTTAATTCCAACTCATACCTAATTCAACCTATACATGATCAACAACACAAATCAAATCCCTATGTCATACCTTTAAATCTATAGCCGTTCCTACGGCTGGATATACCCATTGTCAGAGATTCGTTGCCGGAAACTGTGAATAGTTGCTGCGGAGAACACACAATCACTGTACCACAGCGATTAACCCATCATTCTAGCACAAAAATGAAAATCCAAATACCCAATAAACCTTACCTACTCGATACCTTCTTGTTTTCTCTCTGCCGGCAACTGATGGCAAAGAAAGAAGACCCACAGTGGAGTTAAGGCATGAAAGTGAGTAGGGGGGAGGCACTCTGCACTATGGCTCGGAGCGAGAAGGAAGACCAGGGCACTGTGGTCGGCTGCCGGCGCTAGGGTATAGCAAGGACATCAACAAAATGGCCGCCGGAGAGAGATGGAACAGTGGCCGTCGGCTTCCGGCTAGGGCACGTGGCTGGAGGCGAGGGCAGAGGGTGTCGGAGGAATCGGCAACTAGGGCAAATCGGCTGATCGCGGACTCGCCTTGGCCGATCACTTCTGTGCACGAGGAAAGAATAGGATCGGCTCAGGGACAAAGAGTGGCTTTGTACTCGAAGGGGGAGGAAGGTAACCGCCGCCGGTTAGGGCACGATGTCGGGCGCGAGGGGAAAAAAGGAAGAAACGGAGAAATAAAAGAAAATAAAGGAAAAAGAAATATAAATATAAACATTTCCTCGCTTAAATGGGGTAGCCTAAACAGGCTTTTCCCGGGGCCCGTTTTTATCCCCGTAAACTCGTCCATACGAGCTTCGAAAAATTCCCGAAAAATTTCCAAAAATTTCGAAAAAATTCCTTATTATTATTCTCTATTTTCCGGTATTTTACATGCCCTTCGCAATGAATCCCTCTGGTTGCTTCATAAAGATATTTTCTTCAAGACTTTCGTTAAGGAAAACTGTCTTGATATCCATTTACTAAACTTCATAATCCATATGAGTAGCAATAGATAAAAGAATCCGGATAAACTTAAACATGGCTACCAGCGAGAAAGTTTCCTTATAATTGATTCGCTCTTTCTGAGTATACCCCTTCGCAACAAGCCTCGCTTTAAAGGTTTCCACCTTCCCATCTATTCCTCTTTTCCTTTTGTAGAACTATTTACATCCAATGGCTTTTATACCATTTGGTAGTTCTACAAGCTCCCAGACTTGATTAGAATGCATAGATTCTATTTCAGAGTTCATTGCGCTTTGCCATGATGCTGCATCTTTATCTTGGAGTGCTTCATCATATGTCCAGGGATTAGCTTCATGTTCACCAGGGATCAAGTTCGAAGTGTAGGACCGTTGGGCCAGCTAGAAGGGGAGTTGAATAGCCCTGAGTAAAACACAACCCTTTCTCGAACAATTAAGCTAACACTTGAAAAATAGATTAAGCAGAAAATAAAGCATAAAAACGAGGCACCGGATTTGACTTAGTTACAACCGGGGAGGTTGTTAATCCAAGGAAGATGATTGCACTAAAAACTCCTTCAGGCGAAGAAGCCTCGTTTACAGCAGTGTAGGCACAAAAAGAAAGAAGCTAATCAAAGCAGTGGAAGCACACAAGTGTTGTTTCAATTTCTGAACTGATGATAAGCTTCTGGACCAAGGCTATATTTATAGCCTTGGTCGGAGCGCCTGGAAGGGTTCCGGGCGCCCTGGGGGGGATAAAGTTTTATCCCCCAACGTTCAGATCGCGTAAATCGCGATCTTGGTCAAAATCTTCCGGGCGCCTGGATTGGTTCCGGGCGCCCCGGAGCAAAAAATCAACTGCGGTTGACTTTTTGTCCGGGACCACTTCTCCGTTAAGTCCCCGTCTCGGTCCGGGTCTTCTGCTCCGGATCCGCTTGATTGGGTGATCTCTGACATCCAGAATAGAGCTCACCCGAACCCATCTTCCGGTCTTCTCGAGCGTGCTTCCCTCCGGCTTCTCGTCCCTTCTTGTCCACCAGCATACTCATCCGCAGACTTCGTCCCTCGATCGCACCCCGTGCCGACCTTCGCGCTAGCTGCGTCTCTTGCTCCCCGAGCAATCTTCCGCTCCGACTTTCGTACCTCGGAACCATCGCGTGCACTTCCTTCTCGTCTACCGGTGTACTCTTCCGCAGCGCCTCATCCCTCGGACGCACCGCGTGCCGACCTTCTCGCTAGCTGCGTCTTCCGCTCGAGTACCTGTGCTCCTAAGCTCCTGCACACTTAGACACAAGGTTAAATACAACGCAGGACCTAACTTAACTTGTTGATCACACCAAAATAACCTTGGGGTTCCAACACGAAGACTATCCCAAAAACATGAATCTATCAGGTTGCCTAACAACCCTCCCACTACGACGAGGCACTACCTGTAATTGTGCATCATTTGTGACACATGTTGCAGTTACTTGTGGTATCTCATCTTGTACCGTTGGTACTAAGTAGAAGTGTCTTCTCTTATTTCCTCAAGAATAATTTTACTCATGGGTTTGTGGTTCATTACATAGTCCTCTTCTAAAAATCGAGCATTGGTGCTAACAATGACCTTCTGATGTTTAGGACTATAAAACAAACCACCTTTCGTTCCTCTAAGATATCCCATGAACAAGCAAACTTCTGTACGTGATTCTAAATTATCAGCGTCTCCCTTCAGCACATGTGCTAGACTACCCCAAATCTGAATGTGTTTCAAACTAGGCTTACACTCATTCCATAATTCTGTGGGAGTAGAGGGTATTGACTTAGAAGGTACCAAGTTCAGAATGTACGTCGCTGTTTCCAGAGCATATCCCCATAACGAATTTGGTAATTCTGAATAACTCATCATTGATCTAACCATTTCCATAAGAGTTATATACCTTCGTTCCGCCACACCATTCTGTTGAGGTGTACCAGGTGCAGACAAATGGAATTGAATCCCGACCTCTGATAAGTAACTCCTAAACTCTCCTAAGAGGTACTCTCCACCACGATGAAACCGTAGTGTCTTGATACTTTTACCATGACACTTCTCCACATCAGTCTTGTACTCTTTGAACTTATTAAAACACTCAGACTTGCGACGCATCAAGTAAATGTACCCATATCTTGAATAGTCATCTATAAAAGAGATAAAATATTCAAAACCACCTTTTGTCTGGATAGTCATAGGCCCACAGAAATCAGAATAAACCAATTCCAACACTTCTTTTGCTCTATACCCCTTTGCCTTAAAAGGCTTCTTGGTTATTTTTCCTTCCAAGCAAGACTCGCATGTCGGAAAGTTTTAAACTACCAATGAACCCAAAAGGCCATCGGCTATTATCCTTTGAATCCTACTCAAGTTAATATGACCCAACCTTAGATGCCAAAGATATGTTTGGTTCATTTCCGAAAGTTGCTTTCTCTTATTAGAATTAGAAGATGTGTTATTAATTTCCATTTGTTACATCGTGGGAGTTATTGGATTAAGAGTATACAAATTTCCAACCAATGCACCATAACAGATAACCACCCTATTTTTCTTGACAACTACTTTGTCATCAAAAGAAACAGAATATCCATCCATAAATAATTTAGAAACTGAAATCAAGTTCTTTCTAAAACATGGTACGTAAAGACAATTTTTCAAAATCAAAGTTTTATTCTTATCAAAAGATAAATAAACATCTCCCACTACAACAGCTGCCACTTTCATAGTATTGCCCATGGAGACGATGATCTCCCCTTCATGTAGTCGTTTGGTTTCCAGGAACCCTTGCAATGAATTACAGACATGATCAGTGGCTCCCGTATCTACACACAAGGTATCGGTAGATAACACTGCTAAATATGTTTCAACAACTAATGAATAAGATATACTTTTATTGTTCTCCTTTCTACGAGGACAGTCCACCTTCCAATGTCCAGACTGCTTGTATGTGAAGCAATTGCCCTTATGCTTCTTCACACCTACCTGCGGCCCAATCCCTTGAGCTCAAATCACTTTCTTTGCCGAACCAACTTATTTCTTCTTCTTCTTTCCGCCTTTCAGCTTAGAGACAGAAATGTTTTTAGCAATGTGAACTTGAGAACTTTGATGAAATAGCCCTTCTACTATTTAGAGTTCTATTAGAAGTTCCGCTAATGAATAAATCTCTTTGTTCATGTTGTAGTTCAGGTATAACTACTCAAAACTCTTGGGTAACGTTTGGAGAATGATATCGATCTGGGTTTCTCCATCGATTTCAGCTCCAAGGACTTCTATCTCATTCAAATGAGCCATCATCTTGAGGATATGTTCCCTCACGTGTGCCCCCTCAGTCATGGTGGTCATCATTAAGTTTCTCATGGCCTCCTGCCTGGCAGCCCGATTCGGGTGTCTAAAGAGTTCCTTGAGATTGAGCATCATGTCATAGGCAGTGGGTAAGGCCTGATGCTGATGTTGCAGAACATTTGACATAGAATCCAAAATATAACACCATGCCATCTCATCTGTCTTGACCCATTTACTATGGCTCTCTATCTCCTCTTCACTAGAATCCTTATCAGGCATGCTAGGACAGACCTCAAGAAGTACGAACTTGTATTCTTCAGCAGTTAAGACAATGTCCAAGTTCTATTTCCAATCAATATAATTTGGACCAGTAAGTTTGTTTTCTTTTAAAATAACAGCAAGAGGATTGAAAACCATTTTGAAATCCTGAGAATCACAAATAAAATATTTGGTCAAAACTTTAGAATTTAAAATAATATTGATTCCTCGAACAATAATTTAAATTCACCAACACCTCAAAACACCGTGAATTTCATATGCCACGATAGTGTGGACGTATACTAATTCAAACATTTGTAAGAGGAGGTTTTACTCATTAATTTTATTATCTTGTCAACCTAACTTTATGACAAATAAAATTAATAGTTGGTTCATCTTCGGCCACATAAATAATAGTAGTGACTCCGATGGGGAGGATACTATTAAATATGTCTAAGTATATACCATTACTTGATACTTAGTCCATTAATTAGGATTGTGCCCCTTCAGATGGAGAAGATCACACATACCTATATAATTTCCTATAATCATCTATAGAGAAAGTTTGATCTAGTGATCTGCAAACAAACTCATCCGATATGGAGGAAGGCACTTAAAGCCAACGCGCAAGTTTGAATGCATCACTTACAAACTAGTAATGGAGACCATGGAATTTATTTAAATAATCCCTCTCCTACTCAGTTATTTAAATTGAGGAATTTTAATCATACACGCACATCACAACACACACATCACAGCACACACATCATAGCACATAAAACATCATATAAAGGTAATAAATATGAAAATAAAATTTCCAACTATTATGGTCTCATCCAACGCTGTCCTCCAATATGTCAACAATGGATCAAGTTGTCACATCTATCTTTCTTCCTTCTTCGTCGCGCCTCCGGTCCTCAAAATAGCACTACGCATAGCAAGGATACAAGCCACAAAAAAATAAACAATTACATTTATCGATCCTATATTCCATAAAAGAATTTACATGTAATCTAGATCGAATAGAATGTAAAAAATAATAATACAGCAACCAGCTGCATTTAATTATTACAATCATGCACACAAAATAACCTCGACATGCTTGAGGGTTCAAATCATACACAAACACAAAAAGTCATAATAGTTGAATCTAGGATATCTGCAACTACAGAGTTAATCTATCTTGCACATCCTACTATTATCCTTCCTAAACTTATGTATGAGAAGTGCATAATTTAACCGAAAATTATTCACACAGAACTAGAAAACCTGGCTCTAATACCACTTGAAGGCGCTGGAATTTCATTCTGTTTAAATTCCTTGTACAAAAAATTATACAAGTACAGAACCTTTCCTAGCAACCCGCATGTTCAATTAGACATGTGTTTGATCAATCAAGCAAGTTCTTGATGGATCAAAGCACACCTTGATTGAAGTACAAGATCGCTGGCCTCTTGTGTTGGTATTCATAATCAATATGAAGAAAACAAAACTAGTTATGTAGCGGAATTAAAGAACTAGTTTTACCTTTTCTTTATAGCTAAAGACCTCTTGATCTTCTGTCGTATTCCTCTCCTCTTCTTGGATGTCATGTGGTCGATGATCTACCAAAACAACACCACCCTCCTTTTCTTCTCTGTTTCTAAACTGCCGGTTACAAAAAGATGCTCTAGGATGGGGCACCTACTAATCTTCTTCCTTTTCTTCCTCTTCTTCTTGATACCAGCCACCAATAGATTGCTAGGAAGGGGTGCCGACCCTAGCTAGGAGGGGAAGGGGGCGCCGGCCCTAAGCAAGGAGAAGGGGAGGGGCACCTGCCACAAGGAGGGAGGAGGGGAGGGGCGCCGACCACAAGGAGGAGGATGTGTGTCGCCAGCCCTAGGAGGAGAGAAGAGAATTGTGGAATTAGAAAATTAGGATTTAGGGGCCACCACCTACTCCTTTTTATAGGCTTGCAGTTAGTTACAAAGAAAGAAAAATAATAGAATTTTGTTTAGAAAAATCTAAACCAAACTATGTTAAACCAAACCAAGTTAAATCAAACCAAGTAAAGTTAAACCAAACCCAGTTAAGTTAAATCAAACCAAGTTAAGTTAAACCAAACCAAGTTAAGTTAAACGAAACCAAGTTGTGGATGGGTGGATGTAAGGGTTTATATAGAAGCTACAATAATAACCTAGAGGAGGAATTGGTTTAGGCCTCTTGATGGGCTTGGGCTTCCTGTGTTCGGCCCAAACACCCAACTCAAGTCCATCAATAATAATCCATACTACTAAAGGGTTATTATTGAACTACCGGACCAATCCCATATTACAATATGGGCTCCTTCTTATTATGAGTGTGTTAATCTCCATATGTTTAAGATATCGTATGTCCGTTAATTAAATGAGTTACTGACAACTCAATTAATTATCATCTGATTCCAAGAGTAGTACCACTCAACTTTATTATCATGCCGAACTAAGTCCACCTACAGGGTTTATATGATAATCCTTATGAGCTCCTCAAGGGGATATCATCAGCATAAATAATTAGGACACAAATTCCTTCTATAATCAACAACACACCATATAAATAGTATTATTTCCCAACTCAACGGGCCTATTGATTTAACGGATAAATCTCACCCATTAATAAGTTAAAGAAATAAATACTAAGTATACGTGCTTGTTATTATAATGGGATTAAGAGGACGCACATCCATAATAATAGAGGTTCTGTTCTTTTATGAAGTCAGTATAAATCGAACAACCTCAAATGGTCCTGCTCAATACACACATAGTGTACTAGTCTAATTTAATAGCCAAGACAGACTAATACTAAATTACACTACAACCGTTCTAATGGTTTATCCCAATCCATCTTGGTTGTGAGCTACTATTTATAATTTATAATGAACCAATAACATGATCTTTTGTGTGGTACCAAACACCATAATATCTACAATATAAATTAAATGGACAAGTGCATTGACATATATATAAATATAAAATGTAAACATTTGACCAAAGTGATTCTCATTTCAAAATATTTCAAAGCAGATGTTCATACAAAAACTAGGCTTATAGTATACATCCTAATAGACTCCTTGAGTCTAGTTTGAATTGCACTCAATCCAATAATTAGATCCAATTGAGTCTAACTCATTAAGTCTAGTTTGGATTAGACTTAATCCAATGATTTATCATATGAACCCATATCCAAATCTACTTGTTCTTTGTGTGTGACCCAATAGGTTCTCGTAATGTTGACAATGTATCCAAATCAATATTTAGATACATAAGCATGAATGGCATCTAGCAAGTCATCATTGCTACCCAAGTGACGAGAAAGTCGAGATTCGACCTAACCTATCCATGGCTATTATCTTGTATGACTTTGTCCCTCTATCCTTGATATCTAGATTGATCAATGAGGCATAGACCGTGTCATCCTCTTATCAACCTTTTGTGTTTCTTGATCTCTAAGTAGACACACTCAATCAAATAAGCTCAATATCTCATATTGACTCATTTGCACATGGTCATGCTTTCTTGTGTCCTACTAATCAAAAGACCCACAGATATCACTTCTGTCATATGGAAGGGAGAGATCCCATCTATATCACTTACATACCTCCACATAATTTATTGCATACCCAATGATCAACTTTATTATCCACCTTGTTACAGGTGACATTTGCCGATACCAAAGTACACAACTCCTTATGTAGGGAACCGTAGTCACTTCAAGTCTAAGGACTATTCTTACTAATAATCACATGAGAATGTTTATAACACTCATATAATAATCCATGAAATATTTTCATGGCAGGTCATTTAGTATATATTCTCTAATATATACCCATATGTCAACCTGATATCTCATATCCATGACTTGTGAGATCAAGTCATCCGTTGACCTCTACGCTAGTCTCAACGCATTAATATTGTCCTTGTATATTAATGCTTGACTAGGAATAATTAAGAGTAGTATTCCATGAATATCTACAATATCTCACTATCAATTCAACAAATTGATATGCTATAGATAAGAACCTACTACTCAAGGACATTATTATACTTATTCAATCGACACTAAACTGAAAATATAATAACCAACTTTACATTTATTGATAATGAAATATGATACAAAATAAGCCCTTTACAATCATCTAATAATTGGTACTAGGGTTAATACTAACATTGCACTCTATTTCAATTTGAAACATGAAGAACTAAATTTAAATGAAAGTTTCATTTGGTACTCAAATGTTAATCAGGACTGCATAAAAATTTTGAGCTACAAAACTTCTCCTTCAGTTCTGAAACTCTTCTTGTCATTGCACTTCCATTGCATTTCAACCTCACTATTAATTCTATTAAACACAAAAATAACCAAATACTGAACTCCAATTGCCACACATCTAGTGAATTACTGTTCAAAATTAGAATTTAGCTTGACACATATAAGTTTTAGAATTTTTCCTGCTTTCCAAACACTATACTTGCTCCACACTAAAAATTTTGTCCATCTTAGACACTTAAACTCATCAAGAAATAAAAAATTCAGTAACCAAAAACAAACTGTAGAATTGATTTTTTTTAGTTTTCAATTTCTAGCTTTGTGTTTCTGATTCCTATCCAATTCACAGTATGAAAATCTTATAAACTCTGACAAAGCAAGATCAGTATTTAACAATACTAGAACAATAGTGGGATTTCAATTTTTGAGTGGACCGATGCCAATAAACATCAATCAACATAGTAAGATGCATGTTCTGAATTTTCTATACAACTTCCTAACTTTGTGTCAACTAGTCATCATTTAGCCACCAAAAATTTTAATTCCTTTTCAACAACTCTAGCTTGTCATAACTCATTTTCTAAAATTGGCACAAAAACAGCTTGGTAGTGATGGTCCATTAGCAGGAATTTCTGTATTTCTTTCTTTTCTGATCTTCTTTGAATTTTTGGCCAAACATTGAACTTTAACCTCCAAAAGACTATCTTCTTAATATTCAATCACAATTATCTTTACCTTCAATTCCTTCCAAACGAAAAGAGCATTAGACACTCTAATAACTTCTTGCTCCCGAATCTGCAAATTTCAACATTTCAGCATTTTAGCATTTTGCAAACTACTTCTCTTTCAAGATTGAATACTCTGCCTTCTCTAATTTGATCTCACTTATCACATTTCATTTTCTCAATAATTGATGTCCATTTAAAAAGTAGTACATCATTAGTGCATTGGTCATCTTTAAGCCTTTTACAATTCTTGTACATTTCTGCATTTCTGCCCTCACTTTATTTCTATTCTTGTACCAAATTCCTGCCCTTTGTCTCCGTTTTTCTTTTTTCAAATCTTAGATTAAATTCAAGAATAGTTCTTAAATAGAGTAATACTTCACCATTTGAGATACCTATCCTTTTTATTTTTGCCCTTCGTTCAATGCCTATAGCCTTCATTTGTTCAATTGTTAACTCACTGATTAAGTTTTAGGATTTATAGTTTCTGGATTTCCTCTTTTCAGAGTTTGTAGAGGTCATGGAAGGATAAGAATCCCATTTGTTTCTGCACATTACAGAGCTTCACTTAAGCTTCTCACATGTTTAAATGTTGTTCCTGATTTTTGATACACCTTGATACATAATCCTACAATTCCATGTTTCTACACATTACATGCTTCTACAGATTTCTGCTCCTTAATCTGTAGATTTTTTTCATTTCCAAATCAACCTCAAATCAGTCTGTTGATCAAGTAGACTACCAGTAATCTTATTAACATTCCACAATCTCTTAATGACATATGTCATTAGCAATTCAAATGATCAAATAACCTATGAAATTACTCCTCACAACATTGATACACATAACAGGTTCAAATTCAGTGATGTTTCCAAAATTCAATGGTCTTCATTAGCCTACCATTACTGCATAGCAGCAATGTTCATATTTGAGCAACTTCCTTGCAATTGTTGATATTGACCTCCATTCTTAACTCTTCTTCTTCAAATTTAGTTCTTGACCAGCCAACCCTTAATTGCATATTCAGATTTCTATAACTTCTACAATTACTACACAACAGCAATGTCCAAATTGAGCCATGTATCCGAAATTTAGCAAGCCTTAAATCTTCACTAGCATTCCATTACTATACAATGACAATGTCTATAATTCAACAAAGTTTAGCAAGCTTTAAATCTTCACTACAGTATCCCTATGAGCTCTTTTCAGCCTCTCCATAGATTCCATTCTGTTGTACATAGAATTCAGCAACAAGATAAGCATCAATTCTTGAATTTCTAAACAACTTCATATTTCTTCATAAAGGATACAACTCAAGGATTTATTCCATTTAGCACAACAATATCCAAAGTTTGAATTCAACTCCATATTTCTTCAAAACAATTTAACCCTTTGTTAAAAGAAATATTTTTTTTTAACCTTTCACTTCCTTGTTTCAACTCTTTTTCTATTTATCTAGTAAACTCCAGTACCCACATTAGCATTCCATAATCTATTAATAACATAAATTACTAATCAACAACAATGATTAGATTTCAACATTTTTGAATTTTCGGCCAAACCTTAATTTCCATTTTTGTAACTTCTATAATGGCTGCACAAGGGCAATGTGCAGAATCAATCATGTTTTTGAAATAATTTTCATTAGCATTCCATCAGTAGCATTTCAAAATAATTGCACAACAGCAACATCCATATTCAGCCATACTTCTATAGTAATAGATTTTTAGCATTTTGAATAAATCTACTATACAAATTTAGCTACCACTCAAGTCCCAATTCATAAATTTCAAAGTGGTTGTACAGAATAGTAATGTTCAAAATGGCTAGCTCTAGCAATGAATTATTAAAGCAATATCAAAACACTTCCATAGCTCTATAAAGGATCACCATAGTATCAATTTCCAGAATTCAAAGCTATTTGAGCTTGATCTATACATGATTAGCTCAAGGAATGATTAAGTTTAGCACTACAATCTTAATAACCATCCATTGAAAACAATACTATTGAAAAACAAGCTCAATAATTGGCACAAGAAAAGCTGCACAAAACATCCCTTGCTCCTTGATATCACATCTTGAACTATTTCCGAACTACAACTTGCATCTAACATTTAACTTCCATTGCATCATTCCAACACTCCATCATCAAATTGAATATGACTTCCAACCTTTAGAAAATTACATCCAAACATTCAAAAACACTACACACCTCCCCCACACTTAATTCTTGTCCATCCCAGCCAAAAGAAAATCATCATATATCATTCAAAGTATCCACATCCAAAAAATTAAGAAATGAGAGAAGATAAAATGATATGATGATTAACAATAAGATTAGCAAGAAACATGTAGGCAAACATGGAATAACTTTCATAAGCATGATTCAATTTATGGTATTGTGGTTTTGAAAGAATCAAAGCAAGTTATAGAGTGACACTAACACAAGTGCATCACGCAATACACCTTAATCCTCACTAGGTACACAAAATTTATCATCTTAATCTATCAATTTAGAATCCATCATTGAGTAGCAAGCTCATGTAATCCAAGAATCTAATCATTACAATAAATTTCAAAACTTAACAATCAAATTTAACTAGCTTTCAAAATTCTCTAGGATGACATAGAGAAACATAAGGGGCACATTTATTTTCTAGAAATCAAAAAGACTATTTACAAAACCATCATGATAACTCAGCAACCAATAAAATTACTAAAGTAAACTAATAGATTGTTCATGCATCAAAGTAAGAGATAGTATCTACAATGGCAAATAAAAGGTGGAATAAAACAAACTCCCCTGAATTTCTAATGGTCGAGAACAGTTCAGTAATAGGATCCAATGCAGAAGTGGAGTGGCCCTAAGGGTAATGAGCCTTTTCTTCATATGATCAATATTGTCAAGTTTATCTCACCCCCATCATCAAAACCTCAAATGGATCCATGGCTACTGAATAAATGTCCTGATCTCACCTGAAACAATCATACAAACAAAATCACTAGACACAAGAAGCTCAAAATACCAAACTCATGAATATATGAAAGAAAATAAGTATCAAGGCACCAAAAAATTTAGTAAAATAATCCTAAGATACTGAACCCCTCTAACTACACTAATGCAATATAGAAAAGACTCAGGTCATCTTCCAACGAATGCAACGATAGGATGGTCATCTAGGATTGTATGTTATTTATATTTTTGAGGTTTTTAATATGGAAATAGGGGTTTTATATTTTGATTCTAAACCTAACAAATGAAATAACAAAACAAGTATGAAATTTACTCTAATAAAATGAACAACATCCTATCTACCTATTAATAGTGATCTCACAATGCATTGTCACTCTACACTATGATTCACCATCAACGAAATTACATTAAGGAATGAAATTGAAAATACTAAAATGATTTGTAAATAAGTAGAGACCTGATCTAATGCAAGTAAAAGAGTTTAAACTAAACAAACTATGAAATTAAACTAATTGGCACTTAAGAAACAACTAAACTTAACAACAATTCTATTACAACTAAATAAACAAAATGCTAAGTCTATGGAATTGAACTCAACAACTAGCAAAAGAAATATGTTCTATAATTGAAATACAGGAAACTAAACAACAAATGCAAGAAATGAAATAAACCAATCTCTCAATCATAACCAACTTTACAAGCAAACCCTCTTGTCATCACACAAGAGGCCAAAGACAAAACCCTCATCTCCAGTAGTTGGGGAAGAAGCACAACTAAGCTCTGAACTCTGGAATCAATCCAAAGCTTGCAATCTCCTTTGATGAAACCCTCTCCAATGAAGTTTACAAGAACAAACTGAAACTAAAAATTCATATATGGAATCTAAAATTTTGAGTTGACCAGATGAAATGGGATGTTGTGAATGAATGGAGAGATTCCTGGAATCACTAGAGAGCCCCTCTAATGATCACTAATAAAGGAATGAAGAAGATGATGAGATGTGGTGAAAAATGTAGGGACGGTCTATAATTCAACAAACTATCATCGAAACCCTCTTCGGTGAGCTTCCAGCTGATTGAAGGTGATCCAGAAGTTACCTTGAACCTCCACTCCAATGTTATAGATTGAGAAGAGGGAATGAAGGAGAGATCAGGGGCTACGAAGAAGAAAAATGTGGATGAATAGAAACCCAAGCCACTATTCACCCACGAGAAGTTTGGGTTTTAAACCTTCTTTTGAGCCAGGTTCAATTATGGAATTAGGGTTGGTTCAAGTGAGGTTTTAGGGGTTTTTTGAGGAGGATTTGACTTGGGTTAAGCTTGAGAGGTAAACTCCTTATCATGGGTTGAATACATTTGGTTGAGCTTCTTCATCAAGTTGGTTAAATCAAACTTGTTTGTGCCTTTGTCATGTACCAATTTGGATCCACTTAAATGTCCTATGAGACCAAATGTAAATTATGAGAAATAATATCATGAATTAAGTGAAGAAATATAATTAGATCAAAATAATTCTCAATTCATAAAAAATATAAAATATTTCAATTAATAAATGCAATTAGCTCAAAATCACCCAACATCAAACAAAAGGTTGTATCAAATAAATGAGTTATTACACATTCAAATGGAGGAGGACAAGATGATTTGGCGAGAGCAGATGTTTTTAGCTGAGCGGGATCCACCACAGGTCATCCCTTTTAGTGAGGCATCCAGCAGTCGGGCGGTCGATACCATCAAGATGACCATATAAAATGAAGAGTTGTCAGTCGACCCTCTCCCAACCTCCGCAGATTCTCCTTCTGATGAAGCGGATGTTAGAGTGTATACTAAAAGCCTAGCTTTTTATAAACATTTATTTTGAAATAAAGAATCACATTGATCAAATGTCTACATTTATATGCTAAGTGTAGTTGTTCAATTAATTTATATTGTAGATAACATGGTGTGTGGTGTCACACACAGAAGATCATGTTATCAGTTCTTTATAAGTTATAAAAAGTAGCTCATGACTAAGATGGATAGGAACAAACCATTAGAATAGTTGTAGTGTAATTTGGTATTAGTTTATCTTGACTATAAAATTACACTAGTACACTTTGAGTGTATTGAGCAGAACCAATTGAGGTAGTTCTTTTTATACTGACTGCATAAAAGAACATGACCCTGTTATTATAGAAGTGGGTACTCTTAATCATGATATAATAACAAGCACGTATACTTAATATTTATTTATTTAATTTATCAAAGGATGCGATTTAGTTTGATAAATCAATATGCCCGATAAGTTGGGAAATAATATTATTTATATGGTGTGTTGTTGATTATAGAATGAAACTATGTCCTAGCAATCTAGGTTGATGATGTTCCCAAGAGGAGCTCATAAGGATTGTCATGTAAACCCTGCAGGTGAACTTAGTCCGACATGATAATAAGGTTGAGTGGTACTACTCTTGGAGTTAGATATTAATTGAGTTATCAATAACTCATTTGATTAGTGGACATTCGATATCTTAAATACAAAGAGATTAACACACTCATGATAAGAAGGAGCCCTGTTAGTAATTAGCCCTAAAAGCTAATCATAAGATGATTAGCCCTTTTGGTTACTAATTGAGTTAGACTCAAATGAACTCACTCATTGGATTGAGTTCAATCTGAATTAGACAAATTGGATTGATGGGTTACACTCAATGGGTTAGACTTATTGGGTTATTAGATTAATGGTTAATCCAATATAATAAATCTAACCCATTAAGAGGAATACAAAGAGACAAAAACCCTTCATATTCATTGGATGAATATAAATAGGTTTTTTGGTGAGATTTTTCATTAGATGAAGAAAAGGTAACTCTTGATCTCCCTCTTCCTCCTCCTCCTTCCATGGCCGAATTTTCTTCCATGGCCGAACCATACTTCTTGCTAGCACAAGAAGATGGTTCTTCTCCGAAGGCTTTGTTCGTGGGACGAACGAAGGATATGTTCGTGTGGATACCATAGAGGCGCGGACACTTGAACGCGCTGAGATCTGGATCCAATGAAAAGGTTGCTGTTGGGATTGCGAAGGGCACACAACAAAGGTATAATCCTATCATGTAGCTTAGCAACCCATCTTGTACCATTCGTACTAAAATAGACGTGTCTTCTCTAATTTCATCAAGAACAATTTTATGTTAGTAATTAGCCCTAAGAGCAAATCCTGAGATGATTAGGCCTTTTGGTTACTAATTGAGTTATACTCAAATGAAACCACTCATTGGATTGAGTTCAATCCGAATTAGACAAATTGGATTGATGGGTTACACTCAATGGGTTAGACTTATTGGGCTATTGGATTATTGGTTAATTCAATATAATAATCCAACCCATTAAGAGGAATACAAAGAAACAAAAAACCCTTCATATTCATGGATGAATATAAATAGGTTTTTGGTGAGATTTTTCATTAGATGAGATGGGTGTCTCTTGATCTTCCTCCTCCTTCTTCCTCCTTCTTCCATGGCCGAACCATACTTCTTTCTAGCACAAGAAGATGGTTCTTCTCTTAAGGTTTCATTCGTGGGACGAACGAAGGATATGTTCGTGTGGATACCATAGAGGCGTGGACACTTGAATGCGCTGAGATCTGGATCCAAAGAAAAGGTTGTTGTGGGATTGCGAAGGGCATGCAACAAAGGTATAATCCTATCATGTAGCTTAGCATAGATTATTTATCATGAAAAATTATTTTCTTCCCTTTGTATGGATTCGCTAGATAAGAGGATCTAGTATTTTTCCACTGTGTTTTTGCGTCTTTGGGCGCGCTAGTTCCCAACAGTGGTATCAGAGCCACTTGGGAAGGGCTATGCTGAGTTAGAATTTTTATATATGATATAGAAATTACTTGATAGGGTTTACTGTGATTTGCAAAAGGATTTATGAGTCTCATCCAAACAAGGTTTCGACCAAGAGAGTGAATCTCGGCCAGACTATGAGTCTTGGCCAGATTTTGTGTCTTAGCCAAATCCTAAGCCTTAACCAAAATGGGTGTTTTGTTGGGAACAAAGCATAGTTGGTGTGTGACTAGCAAGGTCTCGGCCAGGGGTGTTTTGTTAGGAACAAAACATAGTTGTTGTGTGACCAACAAGGTCTCGGCCAGAGATGTTTTGTTTAGAACAAAACATAGTTGGTATTATGGGTAGTAGGGTCTCGGGTAAAGCAGCAACATCGGGTAAAGCGGGACCGCCGTGGCGTTGTGGCTCATAATTTGTTTGCTGAAATCATAGTAAATCCAATGTCATAAAATATTATGAATAGATATGACATGGTGCATGGTTATGGCCCTTTAACCCCAATGTGATTGGAAGTATGTAATGTTGTAATTCATAATACGGCCTGCGTGTCATGCCTTCATCCTTTTTATTCTTGTTGTAATTAGATTACACTCGAATGTAACTCAAGTTTCTTTAGATTTTGTAATGTACAAAATTAGAAAGAGTTAGTCTTCTGGAAGACGGGTGAAAAGGAAGGAAGGACAAAAACACACGACAACCAAGGAAGCGCTTGGAGAAGCGGCTTAGACCTAGGTTGACTTATCGCTCTTCTCATTGGCTTGAGAAGATTGTAGTTTATGGGGGTCATAACCTTGTCACGTTTAAACTAGTGCATATGTTGATATATGCCATGATATGCCATGATGTATGTGATGCATGTGTAGCTATCGTAATTAGGTCATTTACATATGCCTACTAGAGTTTGGTACTCATTACTACCTCGATCATCTGTAGTCAGGTTTGCCAAAGCAAAGTGGCTCTTTTTATCTTGGTAGAGTGCGACAGGACAATTGTGATGTCCGACTACCGACCTTTGGGTATGACTTAATTAAGTTACCTCAATTTGATTGAGAACTTAAAGGCATATCCCATAAGATGTAAATCATATTATACTAGTCTTGGGCGATTAACCAAAGCTAACTCAAGATGAATTATAATATGGATTTTATAAGATGGGAAAATGAACAAACAATGTTGTTCACCTAAGGATACAAGAGTTACATAGGATGTAATTAGTAAACGTTGTCTACCTAAGTTATACTAAGTCTTGGTCGATTAGCCAAAGCTAACTCAAGATAAGGTATAATGTGGATCTTGTCCAATTGGTACACGTTACCTACCTAATTTATACAAGTCTCGGGTGATTAGCCAAAGCTAACTCAAGATGAAGTATAATATCGATCTTGTCCCACTAGAATGTCTTTGCTTTTGAGTATAGAACTAGTAGTGACATTCTTCTATTAAGCTTTAGAATTCAGTGGGAAAATCATTTAATTAAATTCCTAATTAAATGATATGAGTATGATACTTCTCTGCATTTTATTGTTGTAGACCACCATGTTGTCTAGTAAGTAGAAGACACTATCTCTGTGATCTGTCATTGATAAGAATAAGCTCAATGGAGCTAATTTCTAGACTGGTATAGAAACATAAGAATTGTTCTCAAGAGAGAAAGAAAACTGTACGTCCTAGAGCAGCCTATTCCTGAAGTGCCCCTGCTACTGCCACTAGAGCTGATAGGGATACTTACAAGCATCAAGATGATGCATTAGATGTATCATGCCTTATGCTCGCCACCATGAACTCTGAGCTTTATAAGCAACATGAGAACATGGATGCATATGATATAGTCGAACACTTTAGAAAACTATATGAAGGACAAGCAAGGCATGAGAGATTTGATATCTCTAAAGCACTGTTTCAATGCAAAATGCAAGACAGAAGTCCCGTAGGGCTATATGTGCTCAAAATGATCGAGAATGTGGAGAATCTACAAAGGTTGGGGTTCCCACTAGGCCAAGAATTGGCCACTGATCTTATCTTACAATCATTGCCCAATAGCTATAGTCAATTTGTCATAAACTGCAACATGAATGAAATTGATAAATCGCTGCCTAAGATGTAAAAACCACCATTCTTACTATTACTACTCTCTAAGGATGACCGTTACTTAACTACTAACTCTACTTAACCAGTATGATAAAAAAACACATGGAAACCCTACCGAAAAATTTCAGCAGAGTCTCCCTTGTACCGGT
This sequence comes from Zingiber officinale, assembly GCF_018446385.1. Lineage (NCBI taxonomy): Eukaryota > Viridiplantae > Streptophyta > Magnoliopsida > Zingiberales > Zingiberaceae > Zingiber > Zingiber officinale. The sequence continues at coordinate 49,885,461 of NC_055998.1, read as the reverse complement.
GACCATATTCAACAATACATGCAATATATACTCAGCCACAAGCGGCTGGAACACATATCAATCAACCACGCAGTATAATAAATCCAAAATAAAGAAAACAACATCAGAAATCATCACACAGATTACAATTCTTCTACTATGTCCTAATCATATCAAAATAACAAATACTATCTCAAATACTCCTAACATAGCGAAAGACAATGGAAACTAAAATAAAACTTCTTTCCTAGTCCCAAGGCTTTCATAGTCCTGGCATCACACATCCTTCGAACACCTCCTTGTCGCCTTCCTTTCTATATCTTTTCCTTTCCTGTATCTTCAGTAAGAGGAAGTGCAATCTATAAGCAAAATTTGCTTAGTAAGCGCTATCTAACTCACAAAATCACGAATGTGCATGTATACGAAAAGAACTAGAAACTATATGCTCTAAAAAGAAATAAAGCATAAACATAACTGCTCATGTCAAACTAATAGCAAAGAAAAACTAAGGAATCTACTCATGTAATTCTAATAGCTAATCATGCTGCTCATCTAATAGGAAAACATGAAAAACTACTCATCTACTAGATAAACATGGTAGAATAAAGAACTAAACTTACTGATTTTTAGAACTATATGAACCTTATTTCATTTGTTCTAAACTTAATCTTAAATACTTTATGTTTATGTAAAACTCGTTTTACTTGTTCAAAAACTTATACTTATAATACTTCAAAATAATAATCAACTTCTTCTTGGGCCCAGGCATAGTACCATCTTATGCGCGTTCCCTAATAGGTTGGGGTAGCGAGCCACAAATCCTAAAAGAGCAGACCTCGGTCTACCAGGGCCAAGACCTTGGAATTTGACACCTGGATTTGTTTAACGACAACCTCGGAAGTCAGGTACTAGCCTCTTCTTAAAAGTAAAATACTTATAATCTTAATTACTTCTTCTTTAAATGCCTTGGCATTTTAATAGGCACCTTGTGTGCCATAAATCCCTAAAGTCTTGACTTTGGGATCTACTTAAGGCCTTGGCCTTTTTCTTTCTTTTCTTTAATCTTTCTTATACTTTTCTTCATCTTTCTTATACTTTTCTTAAACCCAAAATACTGTTAGGGTATCTTTCGTATGCATCTATGAATGGAACTAACTATGTAACACATAGTCATGCATAGAATACAAAAGAAATTTGCACATACAATACTTATCAAAAATCTGCACTAATGTTTAACAGAAATCTTCATACTAGCTTAATAAAAATCTGCATAATAGCTTAACAGAAATCTGCATACTAATTTAATAAAAATCTGCATAATAGCTACGACTGTTCATGCTTATCAATGCACGGAAACTAAATTTGCCATGCTAAAAAAAGCAAGGCTGATCATGCTTCTTAAAACCGTAATAAAACATCTAAACAGAAACTCCAAAGTGGGGTTGTTTGTGCCCATTTCATAGCTAGAACTAATACTTATACTTTAACAAAGGCATGTCCTTGCCAATTAAATAACACTAAAAAGGTCTAAACATGTTAGAACTTGAAACTCTAGCACTTCCGAAATTCTTTATGGCTAAATCCGAAGGTAAAGTTTCCATCCTTAATTTACGTCATCAACATTTGATCATCTTTTCAGAATCTAACAATCCCTTAAATCTATGCATTTTCTTCCCTTAAATTAATCAATATGATATCTATCTCAATTCATGGTTTCAAGGTTATTACAGAAATCACTATATGCTTAAAACTTGTTATACTTACAACCTTTTTCTTTTTCAGTTCTAAATCTCTGTTATTTAAACAATGCAAGGAACACAAAGCAGCATATCCTTAAACTGCATCAAATTTGCATGCAAGCTCTAAAACTAGTATAGGATTAATGGGTTGTTCTTGTTCATCATATAGCACAAGAGGAATGGGTTGTTCTAACTAATTAAGGAAGCATAAGAAACTAAATCTGAAACTGAAATCTCTTACTTATATAGAGCAATAGAATCCTCAAGCATGTTTCAACAGTAATGTAAAGAAGAGGGTAAAATCTTGAAACTACTCTTATCTCTAACAACTAATTCGAAACCTATATAGAACTTGTTCAAATCCAGTGCATCTCAAAACAAAACAGTAACTTGCTATCTGTCCAAAAGGAAATAATCAACATCTAAAGCCAACACTTAAAACAGAACCAATTTGAATTCATGTTATACCCTTTTAGATTTGCCCACCAGATCATAAGTAACTCAAAACCAAGGGCACCTTCGATTCTACCTCTAATCACCCAGCTATTCCTCTTTCATGTTCCTTTCCTCCATGAAAACCAGAAACCATCAAGTAATATACAACCACTATTAATATCTATATATGTTAGCAATTTAATTAGCAGAAAAGCTTTCATGTTCTCTTTTAAAATCCACGGCAGAAGCACACATAAGAAAAGAAAACCACTGCTGCCCATCTTATGCTAAACAAACAACAAACAAACAAACAAACAAACCCTAACTAAAACAAAGTGTTTTCTTCTTCCTTTCCCTCATGAAGGCCATGACAGAAAGCATCCAAGGCCCCAAATTCTATCATCTTCAGGGCGTGATTCAGAACAAGCAGTAACAAAAAGGAAACAAGGTCCAAAGCAATTAAGCACAAGCTAAACAACAAAACCCTATTCCCTTTCTTTGAAGCACACGACAACAAGCACAAAATAGATTATGCAAAGGAAAACTGTACAGTATGATCTGAAAACTGAGAACGCAAGGGAATTCATGCAAAGCTTCGGGAACAAGGAGAGGATCAAGAATTAAACCTCGGAGCTATCCTACTGCAGGTGTGTAGCAACTTACAGAATGTTCTTGGGTTCAAACCGAGAAGGAGAAGCTGTTAGGGTTCCGATTAACTCAAGCTCTCGGTCCCTTCTTGTGCTCACGGCCTCTCCTCGACGTGAGGACCACCACCTCGTGAAGAAACCCTCGGAGAACAACCTCGCTGGCCGCCGGAGACGTGATCGCTTGCTGCCGCGATTTCGCCCAAGAAGAAATCGCGCCGTCGCGAGAGAGGAGGGGAAGAACAGATCCGATTTCGGGAGAAAGGGAAAAACTTAATCCCTTTATAACTAGGTTTTCTATTACAAACTTTACCTTAAATACAATCCGTTCTTTCCTTAATTAACAAAACTCGCTGGCACAGCTGGTCAACCACGATTTGGCCCAGTTAAAGGTCGTGGTTTCGAATCCCCAGCCCAGCGTTTTATTCCCCTTTTATTTAAAATGCTCCTAACTACTGCTTAAATAGAATATTTCTCCTTCTTTAATAAGAAACGCCCGCTGGAAGAGTTGGTTGGCTATGTTTGACCAAAACCTCTGGTCACGGTTTCAAAACCTCAGCCGAGCGTTTAATTTCCCTTTTATTTTAACTGTTCTTAACTACTGCTTAAATCTATTTCGTCCCATATATGTTCACCAAAAGGTTGTAGACCAGTTGGTTGGCTGAGCTCGATAAAAACCTCATTCAGGTTCGAAGTCCTGAGTTCAAAACCCGGCTTCAACATATATATTTATTATTATTTTTATTGTTTTTTTTAAACTTCTTCCTCTTGGTAAAAATAACAAACGAACTCCAAAATTTTCATAAAAATACTCTAAAAATCTCTAGAATTTTTCTATAGCATTTCAAAATATTTTTGAATTATTTTTGGAGCTCAAAATGAGGAAATTTGGGTCGTTACAATTCCCCACACCTTATAAAAAGTTCGTCCTCGAACTTAGAATAATTCTAGATCTCTCTGTCTCATACTATCCTTACGCTCCTAAATAATTTCCTCGTGCTTCTGGTTCTAAATAACTTTCACTAATGGTACTCTTTGTTCCTTAGTCTCTTAACTTCTCGGTCCTCTATCATTCATATCGAATCGTACCCATTAGTCGTCCTTGGAAGGCTTATTATAAGGTCTCTGAAGACCATAGGTGCATTAGTTACACCAAATGGCATGACTACAAATTTGTAGTGTCCATTTCTGGTCCTGGAAACTGTTCTGGGTGCATCACTTCCTTTCACTTTCAACTGATGGTTCCCCAAAATGCAGGTCTGTTTTAGAGAACATTATTGCCCTCTTTAGCTGATCCAATAGATCATCTATTCTGGGAAGAGGGTACTTGTCCTTACTGCTACTTTGCTCAGCGCTCTAAAATCTATGCACATCCGCATAGATCCGTCTTTCTCCTTAACGAACAACTCTGGGGCTCTCCAGGGTGAATGACTAGGGCGGATAAAACCCTTGTCAAGTAGCTCCTAAAATTGTTCTTGTAACTCTCTTAGCTCTGCTAGAAAAATTCGATACAGAGCTTTTGAAATTGAACTGGTATCAGGAAACAACTCAATTTCAAACTCTACTTCTCTATTGAAAGGTAGTCCAGGTAGCTCTTCTAGAAATACCTTTGGGTATTCGCAAACTACCCGAATGTCTTCCTGCTTAGGTCTTTCTTGTTATCATTGTCCTTCTAGTTCTAATTACTTAACTGGGGTTTCTGTCTCCCCACTGTCTTGTCCTCTATCTTAACATCTAGTTATGCCAAGAATAATACCTGATATCTTCTCTATCCTTTTAAAACATACTTATGTATATATGAATATAAGAGAAACAAAATTAAAATTGTCTCTATTCTTTCTAAGCATATGAATCAAAACATAGAAAATTAAAACATGAATTTTCTTCTTTCCTAAGCACATATAAGTAGATACTATATACTGCAAATAATAAAGAAAGCATAAAAGAAAACTTAAATACTTTCTTACTTGAAGACGACAAGGTTGGTGCTGATGTGTAATGCTGGAGAATGGGAACTGCTCTGATACCAACTGTAAAAACCACCCTTCTTACTACTACTACTCTCTAAGGATGACCGTTACTTAACTACTAACTTTACTTAACCGGTATGATAAAAAAACACATGGAAACCCTACCGAAAAATTTCGGCAGAGTCTCCCTTATACCGGTGACCATATTCAACAATACATGCAATATATACTCAGCCACAAGCGGCTGGAACACATATTAATCAACCACGCAGTATAATAAATCCAAAATAAAGAAAACAACACCAGAAATCATCGCACAGATTACAATTCTTCTACTATGTCCTAATCATATCAAAATAACAAATACTATCTCAAATACTCCTAACATAGCGAAAGACAATGGAAACTAAAATAAAACTTCTTTCCTAGTCCCAAGGCTTCCATAGTCCTGGCATCACACATCCTTCGAACACCTCCTTGTCGCCTTCCTTTCTATATCTTTTCCTTTCTTGTATCTGCAGTAAGAGGAAGTGCAATCTATAAGCAAAATTTACTTAGTAAGCGCTATCTAACTCACAAAATCACGAATGTGCATGTATACGAAAAGAACTAGAAACTATATGCTCTAAAAAGAAATAAAGCATAAACACAACTGCTCATGTCAAACTAATAGCAAAGAAAAACTAAGGAATCTACTCATGTAATTCTAATAGCTAATCATGCTGCTCATCTAATAGGTAAACATGAAAAACTACTCATCTACTAGATAAAATGGTAGAATAAAGAACTAAACTTACTGATTTTTAGAACTATATGAACCTTATTTCATTTGTTCTAAACTTAATCTTAAATACTTTATGTTTATGTAAAACTCATTTTACTTGTTCAAAAACTTATACTTATAATACTTCAAAATAATAATCAACTTCTTCTTGGGCCCAGGCATAGTACCATCTTATGCGCGTTCCCTAATAGGTTGGGGTAGCGAGCCACCAATCCTAAAAGAACAGACCTCGATCTACCAGGGCCAAGACCTTGGAATTGGACACCTGGATTTGTTTAACGGCAACCTCAGAAGTCGGGTACTAGCCTCTTCTTAAAAGTAAAATACTTATAATCTTAATTACTTCTTCTTTAAATGCCTTGACATTTTAATAGGCACCTTGTGTGCCATAAATCCCTAAAGTCATAACTTTGGGATCTACTTAAGGCCTTGGCCTTTTTCTTTCTTTTCTTTAATCTTTCTTATACTTTTCTTCATCTTTCTTATACTTTTCTTAAACCCAAAATACTGTTAGGGTATCTTTCGTATGCATCTATGAATGAAACTAACTATGTAACACATAATCATGCATAGAATACAAAAGAAATTTGCACATACAATACTTATCAAAAATCTGCTCTAATGGTTAACAGAAATCTGCATACTAGCTTAATAAAAATCTGCATAATAGCTTAACAGAAATTTGCATACTAATTTAATAAAAATCTGCATAATAGCTACGGCTGTTCATGCTTATCAATGCACGGAAACTAAATTTGCCATGCAAAAAAAAACAAGGCAGATCATGCTTCTTAAAACCGTAATAAAACATCTAAACAGAAACTCTAAAGTGGGGTTGTTTGTGCCCATTTCATAGCTAGAACTAATACTTATACTTTAACAAAGGCTTGTCCTTGCCCATTAAATAATACTAAAAAGGTCTAAACTTGTTAGAACTTGAAACTCTAGCACTTCCGAAATTCTTTATGGCTAAATCCAAAGGTAAAGTTTCCATCCTTAATTTACGTCATCAACATTTGATCATCTTTTCAGAATCTAACAATCCCTTAAATCTATGCGTTTTCTTCCCATAAATCAATCAATATGATATCTATCTCAATTCATGGTTTCAAGGTTATTACAGAAATCACTATATGCTTAAAAACTTGTTATATTTACAACCTTTTTCTTTTTCAGTTCTAAATCTCTGCTATTTAAACAATGCAAGGAACACAAAGCAGCATTTCCTTAAACTGCATCAAATCAGCATGCAAGCTCTAAAACTAGTATAGGATTAATGGGTTGTTCTTGTTCATCATATAGCACAAGAGGAATGGGTTGTTCTAACTAATTAAGGAAGCATAAGAAACTAAATCTGAAACTGAAATCTCTTACTCATATAGAGCAATAGAATCCTCAAGCATGTTTCAACAGTAATGTAAAGAAGAGGGTAAAATCTTGAAACTACTCTTATCTCTAACAACTAATTCGAAACCTATATAGAACTTGTTCAAATCCAGTGCATCTCAAAACAAAACAGTAACTTGCTATCTGTCCAAAAGGAAATAATCAACATCTAAAGCCAACACTTAAAACAGAACCAATTTGAATTCATGTTATACCCTTTTAGATTTACCCACCAGATCATAAGTAACTCAAAACCAAGGGCACCTTCGATTCTACCTCTAATCACCCAGCTATTCCTCTTTCGTGTTCCTTTCCTCCATGAAAACCAGAAACCATCAAGTAATATACAACCACTATTAATATCTATATATGTTAGCAATTTAATTAGCAGAAAGCTTTCATGTTCTTTTTTAAAATCCACAGCAGCAAGCACACATAAGAAAAGAAAACCACATCTGCCCATCTTATGCTAAACAAACAACAAACAAACAAACAAACAAACCCTAACTAAAACAAAGTGTTTTCTTCTTCCTTTCCCTTATGAAGACCACGACAGAAAGCATCCAAGGCCCCAAATTCTATCATCTTCAGGGCGTGATTCAGAACAAGCAGTAACAAAAAGGAAACAAGGTCCAAAGCAATTAAGCACAAGCTAAACAACAAAACCCTATTCCCTTTCTTTGAAGCACACGGCAACAAGCACAAAATAGATTATGCAAAGGAAAACTGTACAATATGATCCGAAAACTGAGAACGCAAGGGAATTCATGCAAAGCTTCGGGAACAAGGAGAGGATCAAGAATTAAACCTAGGAGCTATCCTACTGCAGGTGAGTAGCAACTTACAGAATGTTCTTGGGTTCAAACCGAGAAGGAGAAGCTGTTAGGGTTCCGGTTAACTCAAGCTCTCGGTCCCTTCTTGTGCTCACGGCCTCTCCTCGACGTGAGGACCACCACCTCGTGAAGAAACCCTCAGAGAACAACCTCGCCAGCCGTCGGAGACGTGATCGCTTGCTGCCACGATTTCGCCCAAGAAAAAATCGCGCCGTCGCGAGAGAGGAGGGGAAGAACAGATCCGATTTTGGGAGAAAGGGAAAAACTTAATCCCTTTATAACTAGGTTTTCTATTACAAACTTTACCTCAAATACAATCCGTTCTTTCCTTAATTAACAAAACTCGCTGGCACAGCTGGTCAACCACGATTTGGCCAGTTATGTAACACCCACAAAATTATAAGATAAGTATATGGGTGTTATTTGCTTTAGAGCCTAAAAGTTAGAAGAATCAAAAAGAAAAAAAAAAAAGAAATAAGAGAAATAAAAGAAGAGGTGAAGGTTTGAACCTTGAACCACTCACAAAGGATAGAAATAAAATTATGTATGATAACCACTAGGATAATGAATAACATGTGAATGGGAAATGATGGAAATTGTAGTTAAAAGTAAAGATATAATTAAGTGAGGGAACAAGAGAAAATCGAGTAACTTTCTTCCCCTTGTTTACCTCTTGGTTAAGAAAAGGAGTAGCAAAAAGACAAGTTGTCTTTCTTCCTTTTTCTTCTCTATTTTCGTGGAGTTTAAGAGAACAATGAAGAGAAGAGTTAAGGGGAAGGAATGAGGACATATTCTCATTAGAAAAATACATGCATGAATTAAGGAGGAAAGAAAGCAAAGTTCATCTTTGTAACTTCCACCCACTTAGCATAAAAAGGAAAGGAACTAAAGGATTTCATTTTTTTTTTCCTTCTCCCTCACCCTTGCCGAAACTAGAAGCCTCCTCCCTCATCTCCACAAGCCAAGTTTAGGTTTCTCCCTAAGGGAAAACTAAACTACAAGAAGGAGCCTTCAAGGTGTACCCTTCCAAGCAAGAGAAATCAAAAGGAGTGCTAGAAGAAGAAGCTCCCTACTTCCTCTTCACCAAGGGTACCATTTGTTAGTTAGAGCCCTAGAGCCAATCATTTGATGATTGTATGGACTCATGTATATCATATTCTTGTATATTAATAAAGGCATTTGTTTGGTTATTATACTTATTTATATTAGTGCCAAATAGACTAAGTATAATAGCGTCCTTGAGTAGAAGGTTCATACCTATATCAATCGATTAGTTGAATCGATAGTGAGATGATATAGGGAACACTACTCTAAATCATTCCTAGTCGAGTATTAGCATTCAGGGACAATGTTAATACAATAAGACTAGCATGTAGGTCAGCTCGATGACTTGATCTCACAAGTCATGGATATAGAGATATCAAGCTGACACATGGGTATGCATTAGAGAATGTATACTGAATGACCCGCCATGAGAAAGTATCATGGATCGTTATATGAGTGTCATATACTTTCTCATGTGGCTATTAGTATGACTATTAGTCCTTAGATCTGAAGTCACCATGGATCCCTACATTAGGAGTTGTGTACTTTAGTTTCGTCAAACGTCACCCGTAACTGGGTGGACTATAAAGGCGATTACTGGGTATGTAACGAATTATGCAGAGGGATGTGAGTGATGTAGATGGGATCTATCTCTCCCATATGACGGGTGCGACATCGCTATTCTTGATAGAGTGAGACCACTAAGCGTATGACCATGCCCAAATGAGTCAACATTAGATGTTGAGCTCATTTGATCGAGTGAGTCTACTTGAAGTTCAAGATTTAGATTGATTAGAGGATGACACGGTCTATGCCTCACATTGATCAATCTAGATGTCTAGGATAGAAGGACACTTGTCATTATTTTGTGAGTAGTCACAATTGGTAGTCACAAGGTGATGTCGGATCTCGACATTCTTGTAACTTGGGTAGTAATGATGTGTTGCTAGATACCACTCATTACTTATGCTCCTAAATAGGTTTAGGGCATTGCCAACGTTACAAGAACCTATAGGGTCACACACTTAGGACAATTAGGTGGAGATTAGGTTCATATGATGAACCAAGAGGATTAGATTCATTTGATGAATCAAATTGGATTAAGAGTAATCCTAATTGGGCTAACTTGAGTTCGACTCAAGTTGATTCATGTGTTAAATGAGTCTAATTTAGATTTTGACTCATTGAATCAATTTAATTTAATGAATTAGATTCATTATATTAAGTTGGCTCGAATCAAATGGTTGGATTAGATCCACCATGGTAGAGATTGAGTCAAGTTTGACTTGACTTGAGAAGGAAGACCAAAGGTCAATTTTGACTTGACCTTTTGCCACCTCATTGGTGAGTTGGCATTAGGTGGACCAATAATGATGTTCCACATCATCATGGGTGCCACCTCATGGAAGTTACAAAGCCACTCTCTTAATGGTTTCATATTAATTACAATTAATGCAATTAATGTGATTTTATAGTTTCATATTAATTGCAATTAATGCAATTAATGTGAATTTTGAAATGTGGCCGGCCACTTGGTTTTTGGGTGGAAAAATTCATTTTTCATTCACTTGTGTGCATCTTCCTCCTTCTCCCTCTCAAGCTCTCCCTCTCCCTCTCCTCCCTTGGCCGAACCACATAGGTGCTAGCACACCTTGGTTTTTGGTCATCTCCATCTAGTGTGTCCGTGTGGATACTTCTAGAGGACCGGCGCTTGACGGTCTTGAGATCCGGCATCATTTGGACGAGCGGGAACGCGAAGGGCATCGCATCAAGGGTAAACACTTTTTCCTCATAGATCTAAGTAGTAGATCAGTTTTTGAACTCGTACAAGAAATAGTTTTTCGAATTTTTATACGAATCTTTGCACGGATCTACGGCTTTGGGTCCTTCGGGGTTTCCGCGACGCGAAAAAGCGGTTTTCGCGGCTCGAAGAACCCAACACCATTTTCTTTAAAGATTAACAAGTGAACACTAGGTAAGCTTCCCCTCACCTGTGGTACAATAGTTTATATGGTTTTCCATGAATATAGATCGCTTAAAAACCTAGGACTTGCTTTATGAAAAATTCGGCCAAAACAAGAAGAAGAGCCTAAGAAAATTGTAACTAGATATGCTCATTATTTTTCTTGTGACATGTATATTATGTAAGAGGTTAATCTAAGGTTTCCATGCTAGAATAAATAATGAAAACTTAGATCCATAAGCCTTAGACTCTCTGCCAAGCATGAACAAGAAGACTAGGTAAGTTTAAGACTCAAACTAAGCATGTTTCCTTATTCTTGTGTTATGTACCCTATGATAATGAGGTTGTTAACTTTTTCTCTTACTTGTATGTTGTTTGAAACTCCATTTCCATGCTCATGAATATTCGGCCATGGAAGAAGTAAAGGCCTAGGAGAGTTTTAAACCTAAAACTAAGCATGCTAAGATTTCTCCTAAGACAAGACATGAAACTAAAATGTTATGCCATGATTGTATGTTAGTTATGAATCTTATTTCATGCTTATGAAGATTCGGTTATGATGAGATTTGAAGTCTAGGAAAGTTTAAATCAAGGCTAGGAGGCTCATGACCTTCTTGATAAAATGATATGAAACAAGTTGATGTTTTATGGTTGCTTGTTACATAGAATTTTGGTTACATGTAACTTTCGGCCACACTAAGTTTTAAAACTAGGATGTGTAGATTTTTAACTAAGTTTACTCATGTTGTTCCTTGTTATGATGCCATGAAAATTGTGTAGGGTTTCCATGCTTTTAGGCCATATGAAAAACAAAACCAAGCTCACATGTTTCGGCCACCTTTAGATTAAAGGCCTAGGAAAATTTAGAACCCAACTTATATATGCTTATGATGTCTTGTGATGTATGCTATGAAATGTAGTTGTGTTTTCCATGCTCTTATGCCACTAGAAACTTAGTTTCATGCTTGATAGGTTTCGGCCAATACTAGTGTAAAGGCCTAGAGAAATTTTGAAACCAACTTACATATGTTCATGATGTTTCTTGTGATAAGTACTATGAAATGTAGTTGTGGTTTCCATGCTCTTATGCCACTAGAAACTTAGTCCCATGCTTGATGTGTTTCGGCCACTACAAGTTTAAAGGCCTAGAGAAAATTTAGAATCCAACTTATATATGCTTATGATGTCTTGTGATGTATGCTATGTAATGTAGTTGTGTTTTTCATGCTCTTATGCCACTAAAAACCTAGTTCCATGATAGATATGGTTCGACCACTACAAGTGAATGGGTCTAGGAAGTTTGAAATTTAAAACAAATGTGCTTATGTTGTTCCTCATGAAAATGTATAAGATATTGGCTTAAGGTTCAACATTTCCATGCTATTTGTAACCTAGAATGAGACATGCTAGGGTTCGGCCATGATAAGATTAGGAGCTTAAGGAACTTAGAACCCAAACTAAATATGCTTAAGTAGTTCCTTATGAAATATGATATGATATGGGTCTAGGGTTTACATGTTTGCATGTTGCTTAGAACTTGATTTCTCTTCATGAAAGGTTTCGGCCATGAAAGAATTGGAAACCTAGGAGGGCTTAAAAATTTAGGTTAACATGCTTATGACCTTTCTTATGCTGGTATGTGAAGATAGCATGAGATTTTTATGTTTGTATGTTGTCTAGAGATCATGCCTCTACTCATGACTTTCGGCCATATGGGTTTAGTGACCTAGATGTACCTCACATGCTATGAATGAATCAAGAGATGTTATTTAATGATTCCATGAATGGTTATGTCTTTTTATGATAAGTGATATGCTCTTTTATGTATGCTTATGATCCATGTATGTGCTATGTCTTCAATCATGCATGCTTTAGGATATAATAAAATGATATGTTCATTATGCAAGCTTATGATTCATGCATGTGCTGTGTGCCCAAATATGCATGCTTCATGATATGATAAGTGATATGTTCACGTTGTATGCTGTGATTCATGCATGTGCTGTGTGCCCAAACAAATGCATGTTTTATGATATGTCAAGAAACATGATATGCATGAAAGAATAAGAACTATGATATGTATGACATGCTACTTTACTTTATGTATGGCTTGTACCAAGGGTGGGCTCCATAAGCGCCCCGAGGTCGATGGACTAAGAAACGGGCCTCGTTAGGGATGGGCTCCTAAGTGCCCCTAGGTCGATGGACTAAGAAACGGGCCTAGTATGTATGCCTTGTAGGGTTCAAGACTTGCTACCTTGGACCTACATAGGACACGCGCATTTATGTATGTGGTACAAGTCGGGGCCCCAATCATGTTGAAATTATGTTTAAGTATGTATTTTATTAGTTTTCAAAAGACATGTTGCATATGTTGCATGATATAAGTTTAGGAATTTACCTTTCTTATACTTTATGATCATGCCATGATAGTTATGATGAGGTCATGCTATGACAGGATACGTTTGATGATCATGTTATGTTATGCCATGATACTTTATGTTATGTTACGATATGCCAAGATATGCTCTTGATATGATACATTTGTCTTTATGCCTTATGACTTGTGATTTTAATATGCTTTACGATTTTTGTGAGTAGGAAAGGAACTTACTGAGCCATGAGTGCTCACAGCTTACTTTCTTGTACCACAGATAAAGGCAAGGAATGAATGTACTAGGGGAGCAGCAGGAGGGGCTAGAAGGATGTGTGCGGTAGTGGACTGGCTAAAGGAAAAGACCTGCTTTTGTTTAATAAGAAATATGCCATGTTGATGTTTTTATTTTATAACTCCATGGCCTTATGTATGTGTTTGGGTATTAAGACATCAAAAAATTATGATAGGTATGCTATGTGGTTCTTTTATGTCTATGGTGATTTGAAGTAAGAAAAGGTTTTTACATTCTCTAAGCAAGACTTCCGCTGTGTTAAGTATGTATGTGTCGCAAGTAACCCCCGTCGCCTTAGCAGGAGGGGCGGGGCGTTACAAGTTAAAGGTCGTGGTTTCGAATCCCCAGCCCAGCATTTTATTCCCCTTTTATTTAAAATGCTCCTAACTACTGCTTAAATAGAATATTTCTCCTTCTTTAATAAGAAACGCCCGCTGGAAGAGTTGGTTGGCTGTGTTTGACCAAAACCTCTGGTCACGGTTTCAAAACCTCAGTCGAGCATTTAATTTCCCTTTTATTTTAACTGTTCTTAACTACTACTTAAATGTATTTCGTCCCATATATGTTCACAAAAAGGTTGTAGACCAGTTGGTTGGCTGAGCTCGATAAAAACCTGATTCGGGTTCGAAGTCCTGGGTTCAAAACCCGGCTTCAACATATATATTTATTATTATTTTTATTATTTTTTTTAAACTTCTTCCTCTTGGTAAAAATACCAAACGAACTCCAAAAATTTCGTAAAAATACTCTAAAAATTCCTAAAAATCTCTAGAATTTTTCTATAGCATTTCAAAATATTTTTGAATTATTTTTGGAGCTCAAAATGAGGAAATTTTGGTCGTTACATAAGATGTTGAGCATGTTGAGAACTACTGAACTTAATCTTAAGAAGGCAAAGCCTAGTACCATTTTGATGGTGTCTAAGGGCAAAGGCAAGTGGAAGCCTAAAGGTAAGGGTAAGACCCAAACCAAAGGAAAGGGTAAGACTCATGCACTGAAACCCAAAGGTAGGGTTGCTAAGGAAGGAACCTGCTTCCACTGTGGTGAGACCGGACAATGGAAGAGGAACTATAAGGTATACCTAGAGGAACTGAAAAAGGAAAAGAAGTGAGACTTCTGCCTCAGGTATATATGTTATAGAAATTAATCTATCTATTTCTTCTTCATGGGTATTAGATACCAGATGTGCGTCTCACATTTGTACGAATGTGCAGAGGCTGAGAAATAGTAGAGTGTTGACAAAGGGCGAAGTGGATCTACAGTAGGCAATGGTGCAAGAGTTGTTGTTGTCGCTGTAGGAACATATTCCTTATCTTTGCATACTAGGCTTGTTTTAGAACTTAAAGAGTGCTGCTATGTGTCTACCTTGACCAAGAATATTATCCATGTTTCTTGTTTGGACAAGAAAGGTTTTTCATTTGTAATAAAGGACAAATGTTGTTCCGTTTATTTCAATGAAATGTTCTATTGTAGTGCACATCCTATAAATGTACTCTATGTTCTAGACTTTGGCAACCCAATCTATAGCATAAATACCAAATGGTTCAAGTCTAATGATTTGAATCAAATATATCTCTGGCATTCTTGCTTAGTTCACAAAATGAGAGTTGCATATCCCAACTCCATAAGGATGGATTTTGGACTCATTTGATTTTGAATCATATGAGGCATGCAAATCTTGTCTTCGAGGCAAGATGACAAAGACTCCATTCAGTGGACACCGCAAAAGGGCTAATGATCTTTTAGGACTCATACATACTGATGTATGTGGTCCTTTTAGAGTAGCAGCTAGAGGAGGCTAACATTACTTCATTACTTTTACTGATAATATCAGTGAATATGACTATGTGTTTCTGATGAGACACAAGTCAGAATCCTTTGAAAAGTTCAAAGAATTCAAGAATGAAATATAAAATCAACTTGGTAAGAGTATTAAGATGCTTCGATTAGATCGAGGTGGGGAATACCTTAGTCAAGAGTTTCATGACCATCTCATTGAGTGTGGGATCATATCTCAACTCACTCCACCTGGAACACCACTATATAATGGTGTATCAGAAAGGAGAATCATACTTTATTAGATGTGGTACGATCGATGATGAGTTATACAGATCTTTCTACTTCCTTCTAGGGACATGCTCTAGAGACAACTGCTTTCACACTTAATTGGGCTCCATCTAAGGTCGTCATAAAGACACCATATGTGATATGGATAGGCAAGAGTCCCAAGATGTCTTTTATGAAGATTTGGGATTGTGAGGCTTACGTTCGACGACTAGTCTCAGATAAAATAGGACCCAAATCGGACAAGTGCTATTTTATAGGATATCCCAAGGAAACAAAGAGATATTAATTCTATAATCCCACACAAGGCAAAGTGTTTGTTGCAAAAAATAATGTCTTTTTAGAAAGGGAGGTTATTTCTAGAAAAACTAGTGGGAGTGAAGTCGATCTTGAAGAAGTTCAAGATACTAGCACTGACACTGTGATGGAAATTGAACAGGTACCACAAGATGTTGTGGATCAGCGTTTTGTTGCACCATAAGTGGTTGTGGAACAACAATCTGTTCAAGTAGCACATGCTCTACGCAGATCTGATAGGATTCATCAACCTGAGAGATATTCTTTTCTCTTATCTGACCACGGTGATGTAGAGCTTATTGGTCTCAATGAGCCTACATCTTATCAAGAAGCTGTACAGGGCCCAGATTCTAAGAAATGGCTAGAGGCCATGAGATCAGAGATGGAATCCATGTACATTAATCAAGTATGGACTTTGGTTGATCCACCTGAAGGGATCTGTAACGCCCGAAAATTCTCAAACCAATTTTAGAAATATTCTACGATTTTTCTAGAATTTTAGGATATTTCTACAGAATTTTTAGAGTAGCAGAAGTAGCAAAAACAAATAGAAACATAAAATAACTTAAGCGGGAATTGAACCCGAGACCTAACGAACTCTATGCCTTATAGGGTGACTCTAGTAACCAAGTGAAACCAGCAGGGTCATGCTGAAAGAAAAGGGAATCAATTATATTTATGTTAGAGTTGGGCCGAATAAGCCACTTAATATAAATAGGAAATTATTAAGTGGAGAATTATTTAACGACAATTCTTTTCCCCTCAAACCCTTACACGCCGCCTCTTCCTTCTCTTCTCCTTTCGGCGCACCAAGCCCCAAGGGCTAGGGTTTCGTTCCAAGGGCTTCAAGAGCACCTTCCGGCGACGACTCCAGCACGAGAACATTCCTCTCTGCGAGAAAGGCACGTAAACGCGAGGAGATCGACAAAGGGATCTTCTCCACCAGAAACATAGCGTTTAGATTTGTAAGAAACTTGGAGCAGGAGGTAAGAAACCCCTCACCTGCAGTATAAGTAGTTTTTTTTGTACGTTTTATGCATTAGTCTAGTCATAGGCAGAATTTTCAGTACATAGGGTGTGAATTAGCGCACACCAAGTGTTTGCTTTAATGCTTAGCTCAGTAAAATGCCTATAGGCATTCCAATAGCTTAGATAAATGCAGTGGAAGCATTTCATAGCACAGTTAGTCTTGCTATAGCTTTTAGAGGACTACGGTCCAATGGGTGCGCTCCCACAGTCGCCTCTAGGTTCAGATAACCTAGTTCTAGGTTCAAATAACCTAGTAAGAGCAAGATAAGGTATATTAGTTACAAATTAGTATTTTACTTTTCAGTGGCACTGTACTGGACTTCAGTTGTCCTTGGGCTAGGCTCTCATAGTCGTCCCTAGGTTTAGATAACCTAGTAACTCTACTAAATTCGGGACTTGCAACCCCGGGTCTAGTTAGGAATGCACGCATAGCACGTACATTTGCCGGACCCATCAGCAGTATGATTATGTATTTTTACCTATTTATGATAAATAGCTTTCAAAACTTCATAATATAGTTTAAGTGAATATAGAGCAACTTAGCATCAGTTAGCAGTAACATAGCTTAGTTTTTATTTCAGTTTAGCTCTTATGGATCCACATGATGATTTATGCTTAGCTATGATTGCCATGTATCGTATGTGATTATGCCATGTTTTAGAATCCATGTTTAGCAATGTTCAGCATATATTTCAAATAGCATGTTTTAAAAGCATAAATTGCATCGTATGCATGTTTTGTGAGGTAGATGGTTTCTTACTAAGCTCTCAAGCTTACAGATACTTCTTTTCCTTATACTGCAGATAAAGGTAAAGGAAAGATGGACTAGCGGAGGCTGGAGGTCAATGCTACGAAGATGTGTGTGGGCAGGAACTTAGAATGAAGACCCTTGGGAACTAGCAAATTTAAAGAATTAGAACCTTTGTTCTTTTTAATGTTTATGCACCTTTGGAATGTTTAAGAATTCTAAATTATGAAACCATGCTTATGCCATACCTAGGACACTAGTTAGCTTATTGATGAGTAGTAAATCATGCATAAGGTTAGTGAAGACCTATTACAATGTTCTCCTGCAGCGAAATCAGAAACTCCAATCGATTGACCGATCGATTAGAGGGACCTCAATCGATCGGTTGATCAATTGAGAGCTGATTTCCACGAACAGTAATCTCTGGGATCGATCACTGGATCGATCGAGGAATTAGCCTCGCGAATAGAGAGCTTCTGAATCGATCACTGTTTCGATTGGTATAGCTGGATCGATCAGCCAATCGATCCATAACTTCTCCCTTGCACAGTAGCATGCTGAATCGATCACTGGATTGATTAGTCATAGCTGGATCGATCAGCCGATCGATCCATAAATTCTTCCGTTCACAGTAGCACGATGAATCGATTAGGGAATCGACTAGATGACTCCAATCGATCAGCCGATCGATTAGAGGGTCTGATTTCAGCTGGAAGGGTCTCATTTCAGTCTTTTGAGCAAATAGAAAGTTTGGGTTCCTTCCCTAGTGCATGTATGTCAGAGGAAAGGTCTTTGAACCTAATCTTACAAGCTGTAATAGTCATTAGCAGAGTAAGATTTTAAATAGCGCAGATTTCCGCACTTTATAGTTAGCATAGCATAATGTGATGGTCCGGCCTCGCAGCCTAGTTAGTAGGAGGTGGGTCGTTACAGAGTGGTATCAGAGCAAAAGTTTCATACTTCCTACACACACACCAGCATTGAACCTGCAGCTTCCAAGTAAGAACATCTCTCACTTTACTTATGTTCTTATTTCATATTTAGAGATAACTAAAGCATGTTTGTTTATGATAGTATTTAACATGATAACAGTAATTACGCAATTATGATTGTATTAGTTATGTATGTCCTCTATGTCTCTAGAAATGGCACTAGGACGCCCAGCTAGAAGGGCACCAGCCACTGAGCCCCAACACTAGGCAGGCAGTTCAATGCCTCCTCCAGACCTTACAGCAGTAGTGGCTCAGTTACAGCAGCAATTAGCTGAACAGCAACAGGAAATAGCCACTTTAAGGGCTAATCAGTAGAACACTCCCACTGTCACTCCAGAGCTTAACTTGGCAACTCCAGTAGTGATAGAGGTTCCACCAGTCCAACCTGTAGCACCAGTGGCCCCAGCAGCAAGGACACAGAGAGAAGCCTATCTGATCCAGTGGCAGAAAGTCAAGCAAGAGAATTTCTCAGGCACCAGTGAACCATGGGATGCTCAAGCCTGGTTCAAAACACTGGAGAGTACGATGGAGCTTCTGGACTGGCCCGAGCATGAGAAGGTGAAGTGCGCCTCTTTTTGTTTGACAGGAGACACACGTATGTGGTGGGAGAAAGTTAAAGCGAAGCGCCCAGTGAATCAGATGACATGGGCTGACTTCGAAAAGGAATTCTTCAAGGAGTTCTTTCACATGCGGGTCACAAACCGCCACTACGACGAGTTCACTGAGTTTCGCCAGGGCAACCTTTCAGTTGAGGAGGCTGTGAGGAAATTCAACAAACTGGCTCGTCTATGCCCAGAACTAGTCAGCACTGAAAGGGAACGAGTCCGGTTGATGCTCAAGATGTTAAGGCCGAAAATAGCAATGAATGTGGCCAGCGGTGTCCATAGGCCGCAAACTACAGAAGAACTAGTGAGCAGTGCTTTAACCACCGAGCATTACCAGAACAGTATCAAGCAGCAGAAGCAAGTCCTCTCAGAGTCGAAAGGCCCAGGAGGCTCAGGTACTCAGAAACACCAGGGCCACAGCTCCCACGGCTCTAACTAGAAAGGGAACTCCAGCAACAAACACAAACCAGGGAGTTACCCAAAAGGAGGACCAGCTAGTAAACAGCCCAGCTATTCCAAGTGTTCCACTTGTGGAAAATTTCACCCAGGAGTTTATTGCAAGGGCACTCGAGGATGTTTCGAATGTGGCCAGGAAGGGCATATGGATAAACAATGCCCAAACAAGACCAGCTTGCCTCTAGCACAGCCGATGCAGTACGAAGTCAAGCCAGCACAGTTGCATCAGATGCAGGCTACCTTAGACGGTCCACACATCAGCCAGGGCAGACTAGAAGCCCCCTCAGCCATGACAAATGCAAGGATCTACTCACTGACCAGAGAAGACGTAGCGAATGCCTCAACAGTTGTTACAGGTCAGATTAGTATTTTACAGCAAAGTGCAACTGTCTTATTCGATACTGGGGTAACCCACTCTTATATATCCAGGGCATTCGCCGAAAAGATAGCAATACCCCCAGAGGTATTCAGGGGTCAGTTTTTGACGATGCTACCTTCGAGAGAAATTATGACATCTACGCACTGGCTTAGAGCAGTGCCAGTCATTATAGCAGACAGAGAGTTGTTTGGCGATCTAATAGTGCTAGATATGGCTGACTACGATGTCATCATGGGAATGGACTTTCTGATCAAGTACGGTGCTTCCATAGAGTGTCTTAAATAGAAAGTTATATTCCAACTCGAAGCAGGAGTGCAGTTTGAGTACAGCGGTGAACCAAAGAGGAAGGCCAAGAAATTTCTCTCAGCTCTAAAAGCACAGAAATTACTGGATTCAGGATGTACGGGATTCATAGCACACGTAGCCAGTACCAGCTAGGACAAGGACCGAAAGCTAGAGGAGGTCAGAGTCGTATGTGACTACCCAGCAGTCTTTCCTGATGAGCTACCAGACCTAGCACCAGACAAGGAGATAGAATTTGAGATAGAGCTCATACCCGCCATGAATCCCATCTCCAAAGCACCCTATCGCATGGCTCCGGCCGAACTGAAAGAACTTCATGAGCAATTGCAAGAGCTGCTCGACAAGGGCTTCATACGCTCTAGTCACTCACCATGGGGAGCACCTGTATTGTTCGTGAAGAAGAAGGACGGGAGCATGAGCCTGTATATAGATTACAGAGCACTAAACCAAGTCACGATTAAGAACAGGTATCCTCTTCCCAGAATAGATGACTTGTTTGATCAGTTAAAGGGAGCAGCAGTGTTCTCTAAAATAGACCTCAGATCAGGATATCACCAGGTGAAAGTTAAAGAAGGTGATATACCCAAGACGGCTTTCAGGACTAGATACGGACATTATGAGTTCGTAGTCATGCCCTTTGGCGTGACGAATGCTCCAGCTACTTTCATGGACCTTATGAATAGAGTATTCAGGGAATACTTAGATAAGTTTGTTATCGTGTTCATCGACGACATTCTTATCTATTCCAGAACTCAGGAAGAACATGCAGCGCACCTGAAAATAGTATTGCAGACCCTTCAACAGAACTAGCTGTACGCCAAGTTCACGAAATGTGAATTCTGGCTTGATCAGGTAGCCTTTCTGGGTCACATCATCTCCAAAGATGGTATCATGGTAGACCCCAGTAAGATAGAAGCTGTGAGTAACTAGAAAAGACCCAAGAACGCCAGTGAAATCAGAAGCTTTTTGGGACTAGCAGGTTATTACAGAAAGTTCGTAGAGGATTTCTCCAGAATAGCCTCCCCACTGACAGCTCTTACCAGAAAGAACAGAAAATTTCAGTGGACAGAGGACTGTGAGAACAGCTTCAGTGAGCTAAAGAGGAGATTGACCAGTGCTCCTATTCTGACTCTACCAGAAAATACAGACAGCTTTGATATTTGCAGCGATGCCTCTAAATTGGGACTAGGAGCAGTAGTGATGCAAAATGGCAAGGTGATCGCCTACGCCTCCAGACAACTCAAAGACTATGAGAGGAACTATCCTACTCATGATCTTGAGCTTGCAGCAGTTGTGTTCGCCTTCAAAATTTGGAGACATTACTTGTATGGAGCTCAGTGTAGAGTGTATACAGATCATCAGAGTCTGAAGTACTTCTTCACTCAGAAGGATCTGAATATGTGACAGCGCAGATGGCTCGAACTGGTCAAGGACTACGATATAGATATCCTCTACCATCCAGGAAAAGCCAATAAGGTGGCAGATGCACTTAGCAGGAAGTCCAGTGCTACCTTACTATCCCTAGTAGCCATGTCATCGCCCCTACAAAAGGAGATCACAGATTTCAGTCTTGAACTTATAATGGGACAGCTCTCTACCATGATGTTAGAATCCACCTTGCTTGATGACATCCAGACAGCTCACGGACAGGATCTTGAAATTCAGAAAATCAAGCAAGGGTTAGCAGAATCCGAAAGTGGAGAGTTCAGAGTGTCCGAAAGTGGAGTACTACATTTTGGTGACAGACTTTGTGTTCCAGATCAGGAGGAACTACGGAGGAAGATCCTAGACGAGGCTCACAGGACTCCTTATGCGATGCATCCTGGCTCCACCAAGATGTACCAAGACCTAAAGAAACATTTTTGGTGGCCGGGGATGAAAAGAGACATCGCTAGATATGTCAGTACCTGTCTGACCTGCCAGAGGGTCAAGGCAGAACATCAGAGACCAAGAGGAGTTCTGCAGCCCATTCAGATCCCAGAATGGAAGTGGGAGGATATTTCTATGGATTTCATAGTTGGATTACCCAGAACCATGAATGGTTTTGATGCCATTTGGGTAATAGTCGATAGATTGACTAAATCAGCCCACTTCTTAGCTATCAGGATATCCTACTCCATGGAACAGCTAGCTCAGTTGTATCTCAAGGAGATTGTTAGATTACATGGAGTTCCACGGACCATCATTTCAGACAGAGACAGCAGATTCACATCACACTTCTGGGAGTGTGTACAGTCAGTGTTGGGCACTAAGTTAAAATTTAGCACAGCTTTCCATCCTTAGACAGATGGTCAAACAGAGCGGGTGAACCAGATACTCGAAGACATGCTCCGAGCGTGTGCCCTAGACTTTAAAGGAAGTTGGTGTAAATATCTGAGTTTACAGAATTTGCATACAACAACATCTATCAGGCCACTATCGGTATAGCACCTTACGAAGCTCTCTATGGGCGGAGGTGTAGATCTCCAATCTGCTGGTATGAGAGTGGTGAACAGAAAGAACAAGAACTTCAGACAGATCTAGTAGCAGATACCACGGCAGCTATACAGCAGATCCGCCAGAGGATAGAGACAGCTCAGAGCCACCAGAAAAGCTATGCTGATACACGGCGCAGACCCTTAGAGTTTTCAGTTGGGGATTCAGTGTTCCTCAGAGTGGCTCCCATGAAGGGAGTAATGCGCTTTGGGAAGAAGGGCAAATTAAGTCCCAGATATGTGGGACCATACCTTATCACTAGAAGAGTTGGCAAGGTAGCATATGAGCTAGAGCTACCCCAAGAAATGTCAGCTATCCACAATGTATTTCATGTCTCTATACTGAAGAAGCATACCCCAGATGTCACCCAGGTGATTGAGCCCCAGTCGGTACAAGTCCGCGAAGACCTCAGCTATGACAGTCGGCCTATTCAGATAATAGACCGAGCAGTTAAGAAATTACGGAACAAGAAAGTACCATTAGTAAAAGTTATTTGGCAAAATCACACAGCAGAAGAGGCAACTTGGAAGACAGAAGCCAGTATGAGACAGAAGTACCCAGAGTTATTCTAAGTTCGAGGATGAACTTTTTATAAGGTATGGGGGATTGTAACGCCCGAAAATTCTCAAACTAATTTTAGAAATATTCAACAATTTTTCTAGAATTTTAGGATATTTCTACAGAATTTTTAGAGTAGCGGAATTAGCAAAAACAAATAGAAACATAAAATAGCTTAAGCGGGAATTGAACCCGAGACCTAACGAACTCTATGCCTTATAGGGTGACTCTAGTAACCAAGTGAACCCAACAGGGCCGTGCTGAAAGAAAAGGGAATCAATTATATTTATGTTAGA
This sequence comes from Zingiber officinale, assembly GCF_018446385.1. Lineage (NCBI taxonomy): Eukaryota > Viridiplantae > Streptophyta > Magnoliopsida > Zingiberales > Zingiberaceae > Zingiber > Zingiber officinale. Next base: position 49,861,813 of record NC_055998.1, on the reverse strand, counting down.
GTTGGGTCGAATAAGCCACTTAATATAAATAGGAAATTATTAAGTGGAGAATTGTTTAACGACAATTCTTTTCCCCTCAAACCCTTACACACCACCTCTTCCTTCTCTTCTCCTCTCGGCGCACCAAGCCCCAAGGGCTAGGGTTTCGTTCCAAGGGCTTCAAGAGCACCTTCCGGTGACGACTCCAACACGAGAACATTCCTCTCCGCGAGAAGGGCACGTAGACGCGAGGAAATCGACAAAGGGATCTTCTCCACCGAAAACCTAGCGTTTAGATTTGTAAGAAACTTGGAGCAGGAGGTAAGAAACCCCTCACCTGCAGTATAAGTAGTTTTTTTTTGTACATTTTATGCATTAGTCTAGTCATAGGCAGAATTTTCAGTATATAGGGTGTGAATTAGCGCACACCAAGTGTTTTCTTTAATGCTTAGCTCAGTAAAATGCCTATAGGCATTCCAATAGCTTAGATAAATGCAGTGGAAGCATTTCATAGCACAGTTTGTCTTGCTACAGCTTTTAGAGGACTACGGTCCAATGGGTGGGCTCCCACAGTTGCCTCTAGGTTTAGATAACCTAGTTCTAGGTTCAGATAACCTAGTAAGAGCAAGATAAGGTATATTAGTTACAAATTAGTATTTTACTTTTTAGTGGCACTGTACTGGACTTCAGTTGTCCTTGGGCTGGGCTCCCATTGTCGTCCCTAGGTTTAGATAACCTAGTAACTCTACTAAATTCGGGACTTGCAACCCCGGGTCTAGTTAGGGATGCGCGCATAGCACGTACAGTTGTTAGGCCCATCAGTAGTATGATTATATATTTTTACCTATTTATGATAAATAGCTTTCAAAACTTCACAATATAGTTTATGTGAATACAGAGTAGCTTAGCATCAGTTAGCAGTAGCATAGCTTAGTTTTTATTTCAGTTTAGCTCTTATGGATCCACATGATGATTTATGCTTAGCTATGATTGCCATGTATCGTATGTGATTATGCCATGTTTTAGAATCCATGTTTAGCAATGTTCAGCATATATTTCAAATAGCATGTTTTAAAAGCATAAATTGCATCGTATGCATGTTTTGTGAGGTAGATGGTTTCTTACTAAGCTCCCAACTTACAGATACTTCTTTTCCTTATACTGCAGATAAAGGTAAAGGAAAGATGGACTAGCGGAGGCTGGAGGTCAATGCTACGAAGATGTGTGTGGGCAGGAACTTGGAATGAAGACCCTTGGGAACTAGCAAATTTAAAGAATTAGAACCTTTGTTCTTTTTAATGTTTATACACCTTTGGAATGTTTAAGAATTCTAAATTGTGAAACCATGCTTATGCCTTGCCTAGGACACTAGTTAGCTTATTGATGAGTAGTAAATCATGCATAAGATTAGTGAAGACCTATTACAATGTTCTCTAGGCATTTTAGGTTTATTATAGTGAGTTGTGTATGATCGAGCTCTGAAATCAGGGTTTTACAGCGAAATCAGAAACTCCAATCGATCAACCGATAGATTGGAGGGACCTCAATCGATCGGTTGATCGATTGAGAGTTGATTTCCGCGAACAGTAAGCTCTGGGATCGATCACTAGATCGATCGAGGAATTAGCCTCACGAACAGAGAGGTTCTGAATCGATCATTGGATCGATTGATATAGCTGGATCGATCAGCCGATCGATCCATAACTTCTCCCGTGCACAGTAGCACGCTGAATCGATCATTGGATCGATTAGTCATAGCTGGATCGATCAGCTGATCGATCCATAAATTCTTCCATGCGCAGTAGCATGATGAATCGATCAGGGAATCGATCAGATGACTCCAATCGATCAGCCGATCGATTGGAGGGTCTGATTTCAGCTAGAAGGGTCTCATTTCAGTCGTTTGAGCAAATAGAAAGTTTGGGTTCCTTCCCTAGTGCATGTATGTCAGAGGAAAGGTCTGTGAACCTAATCTTACAGGCTGTAATAGTCATTAGCAGAGTAATATTTTAAATAGCGCAGATTTCCACACCTTATAGTTAGCACAGCATAATGTGACGGTTCGGCCTCGCAGCCTAGTTAGTAGGAGGTGGGTCGTTACACAAACCCATTGGGTGTAAGTGGGTCTTCAAGGTGAAGATTGACATGGATGGTCATATGCATACCTACAAAGGTAGATTGGTGGCTAAAGGATTCAAACAGATTCATGGTATAGACTATGATGAAACCTTTTCACCAGTTGCGATGCTCAAGTCCATTCGGATCATGCTTGCTATTGCTTCTTACTATGATTATAAGATATGGAAGATGGATGTCAAAACCACATTTCTTAACGGAAATCTACTCGAGGATGTGTACATGATACAACCTGAGAGTTTTGTAGATCCAGAGCATGCTGGAAAGGTTTGTAAGTTGTAAAGATCCATTTATGGATTGAAGCAAACTTCTAGAAGCTGGAATCTTTGATTTGATGATGTGATCAAAATATTTGGTTCATTGAGAATGAAGATGAACCTTGTGTCTATAAGAAGGTTAGTGAGAGCACAGTCATTTTTCTCATATTGTATGTAGATGACATACTTCTCATTGGAAATGACATCCCTACTCTTCAGTCAATGAAGACTTGGCTTGGGAATTATTTTTCAATGAAGGACTTAGGTGAAGTAGCCTATATTTTGGCCATCAAGATCTATAGAGATAGATCCAGGAGATAGCTTGGTCTAAGCCAGAGTACATATATTGACAAGGTGCTTAAAAGTTTTGCCATGCAGAATTCTAAGAAGGGATTCCTGCCTATGTCACATGGTGTGAGTCTTTCAAAGAGTCAATGTCCTTCTTCTAAGATAGAAAGGGACCGCATGGATCAGATTCCTTATGCATCTGCTATAGGGTCTATCATGTACGCCATGCTTTGTACTCGCCCAGATGTCTCGTATTCGTTAAGCATGACGAGCAGATACTAGTCAAATCCAGGTGAAGGTCGTTGGATAGTAGTCAAGAATATTCTTAAGTACTTGAGAATGACTCAAGATTATTTCTTGATCTTTGGAGGGGATGAAGAGTTGTTGCTGTAAAGCATTACAGCTATTACTGTAAAGGGTTATAGTGTTGCAAGCTTCCAAAATTGATAAGGGCGTTTCTAGATCACAGTTAGGGCATGTACTTAAATGGTGGTCTTGGGTATCGGATGCTACAACAATTTTATCTCATTAGAGGGATCCTCGATATATGAGATATGAGGATATGCAGATAACCAAACAATGCTAACATTATAGATCCTTTGACCAAGGCTTTAGCACCAAGAAAGCATGATGGTCACACTAGGTCAATGGATATGAGATATTTTAGTGATTGGCGCTAGTGATATAAGGAGATTGTTAGTGTAAGCCCTAAGAGGCAATCAAGAGTTGATTGACTTAGGACATTTTGTATCATATTTCATTGTTTCATTAGAAGGCAAAGGTTATGGTTATTATATTTACTTCAGTTCAGTGCAGAATGAATAAATATAATAATGTCCTTGAGTGGTAGGTTCTTATCTACAATAATCAATTGGTTGAATTGATAGTGAGATATTGTAGAGAACACTACTCTTAACTATTCCTAGTCGAGCATTAACATACAAGGATAATATTAATGCGTTGAGACTAGCATGTAGGTCAACGGATGACTTAATCTCACAAGTCATGGATATGAGATATCAGGTTGACACATGGGTATATATTAGAGAATATATACTGAATTGACCCGCTATGAGATGTTTCATGGATCGTTATATGAGTGTCATAAACATTCTCATGTGACTATTGATATGAATAGTCCTTAGACCTGAAGTCACTACGGTTCCCTACAAAAGGAGTTATATACTTTGGTATCGTCAAACGTCACCCGTAACAAGGTGGACTATAAAGTCGATCACTAGGTATGCAATAAATTATGCGGAGGGATGTGAGTGATGTAGATGGGATCTATCCCTTCCATATAATGGAATCGATATCTATGGGCCCCTTGATTAGTAGGACACAGGAATGTATGGTCATACTCAGATAAGTCAATATGAGATATTGAGCTTATTTGTATGGTGTGTCTACTTGGAGATCAAGAAACACAAAGATTGATAAGGGGATGACACGATCTATGCCTCATTGATCAATCTAGATATCAAGGATAGAGGGACTGAGTCATACAAGATAATAGCCACGGACAGGTTAGGTCGGATCTTGACTTTCTCGTCACTTGGGTAGCAATGATGCATTGCTAGATGCCACTCTTTGTTTATGTATCACAAATGTTGATTTGGATACATTGCCAACATTACGAGAGTCTATAGGGTCACACACAAAGAACATATTGGTTCGGAGATGGGTATTTTCGTTTGACTAAAATACTAAGGATATTAAGAATAATGGGTAAATCCAAAGTGTTGGTGTCATCTTAGTGGTGATTGGCACTAGTTCTAGTGGGAGATTATTAGTAATTAGCCCAAAGAGCCAATCATGAGATGATTAGGTCTTTTGGTTACTAATTGAGTTAGACTCAAATGAACCCACTCATTGGATTGAGTTCAATCCGAATTAGACAAATTGGATTGATGGGTTACACTCAATGGGTTAGACTTATTGGGTTATTGGATTAATAGTTAATCCAATATAATAAATCCAACCCATTAAGAGGAATACAAAGAGACAAAAACCCTTCATATGTTAGAGTGTATACTAAAAGCCTAGCTTTTGGTATAAACATTTATCTAAAAATAAGAATCACATTGGTCAAATATCTACATTTGTGATAAATGTAGTTGTTCAATTAATTTATATTGTAGATAACATGGTGTGTGGTGTCACACACAGAAGATCATGTTATCAGTACCTTATAAATTATAAACAGTAACTCACGACCATGATGGAAAGGAACAAACCATTGGAAGGTCATAGTGTAATTAGGTGTTAGTTTATCTTAACTATATAATTACACTAGTACACTAAGAGTGTATTGAGTAGGACCATTAGAGGTCATTTCTTTTATACTGACTTTATAAAGGGACAAAGACCTCAGTTATTATGGAAGTGTGTGCTCTTAATCCTAATATAATAACAAGCACATATATTTGATATTTATTTCTTTAATTTATCAATGGGTGAGATTTAGTTCGATGAATCAATAAGCCCGATAAGTTGGGAAATGATATCACTTATAGTGTGTGTTGTTGATTATAGAAGGAAACTGTGTCCTAGTAATCTAGGTTGAGAATGTCCCCAAGAGGAGCTCATAAGGATTGTCATGTTAAACTCTGCAGGTGGACTTAGTCCGACATGATGATGAAGTTGAGTGGTACTACTCTTGGAGCTAGATATTAATTAAGTGAGTTGTCAGTAACTTACTTAATTAGTGGACATTTGTTATCTTAAACACAGGGAGACTAACACACTCATAATAAGAAGGAGCCCAAAATGTAATTTGGAATTGGTGCGGTAGTTCAATAATAGTTCTTTAGTGGAATGAATTATTATTGATGAAATTAAGTTGTGTGTTCGGGGCGAACATGGGATGCTTATTTTCATCGGGAGACCAAAACCAATTCCTCCTCTCGGTCCCTATCGTAGCCTCTAGTATATAGAGATTTATACCCACTGCATACCCACTTTCTTACCCATCCAATGGGGTCGGCCAAGCTAGCTTGGAACCCAAGCTAGGGCCGGCCAAGACCAAGTGGATGAGCCATGTAGGTGGCCGGCCAAAGCATGGGTCCCAAGCTTAGGTGACCGGCCACTAGAATATTAAAAAGGATTTTTATTAAAATTCTTTCTTATGTGGATATCATGGTTTTAAAAGAGAGTTTAAAAATTAAAAATTTCCTTTTACAGCTTTCTACAAAAGATTAAGAGAAGAGATTAATCTCTTTCCTTATTTGTAGTTTAAAATGATGGTTTTAATTTTTGGTAAAAACTTTCCTTATTTGTAAATCATCTACATGTTTAAAAGAGAGTTTAAAATTTGAAATCTTTCCTTATTTGTTGATTAAAGGAGGATTTTAAATTTTAAGAAAACTTTCCTTTTTAACCATGTTCATGATTTAAAAGAAAGTTTAAAAATTAATAATTCTCTTTTATTAGTTTCTACAAAAGATTAAGAAAAGATTTGATATCTTTCCTTATTTGTAGATTAAGAGAGATTTTAATTTTTTAGAGATAACTTTCTTTTTATCCACATGTTTAAAAGAAAGATTTTAATTTATTAAATTTCCTTTTTATTAACCACCATGAAGGGAAAAATTATTTGAGAAATTTTTATAAATTTCCGGAAGCAAATTAGGAAGTTTTAATTCTTGTGTGAATTAAAATTTCCTTGATTAAAGGGATTAAGGTGGCCGGCCATTACAAATAGAAAAGAAAAATTATTTTTAATTAAATAAATTTTCCTTTTTAATGGCAAAAAAATTAAGGAAGTTTTTATTAAATTTTCCTTATTTGCCAAGACCAAGGATTATAAAAGAGGGGGTAGAGGTGCCTTCATGGGTGGACAACCCTATTATTTTTCTCCCTCTTTTCTACTTTGGGTTTGGCCGGCCCTTTCTTTCCTCTCCTCTCCTTTGTGTGGCCGAAATTTTCTCATGGTGGAGATAGCTTTGATGGCCGGAACTAAGAAGGAGAAGAAGGAGAGAAAAGAAGCCTCTTTTCTAGCATCCCTTGGAGCATGGTGGTGGTGGTCGAACCTCTTCATCCTAGAAGATGTTTTGATGGCCGAAACTTGCAAGGAAGAAGAAGGTGATTGGTGGTTTCTCATCTCGGAAGAACGTTGCCCACACAACGTCCGAGGTTAGAAGAGGAATACGGTAGAAGATCAAGAGGTCTTTCTAGAAGGTATAACTAGTAATTTTTCTTTCCGCATCATACTAGTTATTTTTGAAAATAATACCAAATACAAGAGGCATGCGATTCTAGTATTTCGAATTTGTTTTCGATATAGTGTTCTTTTGTTTTTCTTTTCCTTGTGATTTGATTGTTCTTTTCGGTTAACCTAAAGTTATTTTAGGAAATTAAATATTAACTTTCCATAAAAGGTTTTGTCTAGTCGGTGGTGGTTGCTCCCATATCCAAGAAGGCCATGTGCCTCGCCACGTCAGTACTGGGAACCAATTATGGATATTAATATTTAATGGAATTAATAACTTAAGGTGATTTGGGCCGAACGTGTTAAGTTCCGCAGGAGACCCAAGTCAAAACCTAAAAGAACGAATAGATTAAGTTTTGGATCAAACATGTTAAGTTCCGCAGGCGATCCAAAATTTAATTTAAAAGATCACATGGTAGCTAGGAAAAGGTTCAGACCTTTGTACAAAATTTTTGTACAGTGGAACCTCTAGGTTTTCCGAGTAGCAACCAACATCATATTCATTGGTGAGATTTTTCATTAGATGAAGAAAAGGTGACTCTTGATCTCCCTCTTCCTCCTCCTTCTTCCATGGCCGAATTTTCTTCCATGGCCAAACCATACTTCTTGCTAGCACAAGAAGATGGTTCTTCTCCGAAGGCTTCGTTCGTGGGACGAATGAAGGATATGCTCGTATGGATACCATAAAGGCACAGACACTTGAATGCGCTGAGATCTGGATCCAAAGAAAAGGTTGCTGTCGAGATTGCGAAGGGCACGCAACAAAGGTATAATCCTATCATGTAGCTTAGCATAGATTAGTTTACAGAAATTGTTTCTTCCCTTCGCATGGATCCGCTGGATAAGAGGATCTAGTATTTTTCCACTGCATTTTCGCATCTTTGGGAACGCTAGATCCCAACAAGCCCATATAGTAATATGGGCTTGGTGCGATAGTTCAATAATAACTCTTTTGTCGTATGAGTTATTATTGATGAACTCGATTTGGGTGTTCGGGATGAACACGGGAAGCTCAAGTTCATCGGGAGACCAAAACCAATTCCTCCTCTCGGTCCCTGTCGTAGCCTCTTATTTATAAAGTCTTATACCCACCTAAACCCAACTTCTTACCCACCTTAAGGTGGTCGGCCAAGCCTAGCTTGGAGCCCAAGCTAGGGCCGGCCAAACCAAGGAGAGATGGGTTCAAGTGGTAGCCAGCCCTACCTTGGAGCCCAAGTAGGTAGCCGACCACAATAAAAATAAAAGGGATTTTAATTTTAAAATATTTCCTTATGTGGAAGCCATGATTTAAAAGAGAGTTTTAAAATTAAAATTTTCCTTTTATAGTTTCTACAAAGGATTAAGAGAAAGGTTTGATATCTTTCCTTATTTGTAGTTGAAAGTAAGATTTTAATTTTGGAGAAAACTTTCCATTTTGTAATCATCCACATGTTTTAATAGAGAGATTTTAATTTATAAAAGTTTCCTTTTATAACCAACCATGAAGGGAATTTTAAAAGAGAAATTTTTATTTTAAATATTATCGGAAATAAATTAGGAAGTTTTAATTTTGTGTTTAAAACATTCCTTATTTGGAGGACAAGTAGAGGTCGGCCACAAAATGGATTAAGAGGAAGTTTTAATTAAATTTTCCTTATTAGCCATTGGCAAGGAAAATAAGGAAGTTTTAATTATATTTAAAACTTTCATTATTTGTCAAGACCAAGGAATATAAAAGAGAGGGTAGAGGTGCCTCACCTTACAACACATCTATTATTCCTCTCCTTTTTTCCTTGGTTGTGGCCGACCCTCATCCTTCCTCTCCTCCTTTTCTTCTTCTTTGGCCAATGGCATCAACTCTTGGGGAGATTTTGGTGGTCGGATTTAGCTTGGAGAAGAAGTAGAGAAAGGAGGCTTTGTTTCTTAGCATCCCTTGGAGCTTGGTTGGTAGCCAAAGTCCTTCATCTCAAGGAGATTCTTGGTGGTCGAAACTTGCAAGGAGAAGGAGGCTTGGGTGGATTCTTGTCTCAGTAGATCATCGCCCACACGACGTCCGAGATAAGAAGAGGAATATGATAGAAGATCGTGAGCTCTATAAGCTACAAAAGGTATAACTAGTTATTAGTTATCGCATCATAACTAGTTCATCCTTTTATTTAGATCTTGAAATACCAAACACAAGAGGCTAATGATTCTAGGCTATCGAATTCATGATTCGATTTTGTGTTTCTTTTTTTTTTTTGATCTTGTGATTCGATTGTTCTTAGTGGTTAAACCTAAGGTTACTATAAGGAGATTAAATATTGAATTTCATTGAAAGGCTTTGTCTAGGAAGTGGTGGATGATCTCATACCCAAGAAGGCCTAGTGCCTCACCATGTTTAACCTGGAAGCTAATCTCTAAAATAAATATTTTATCAAATTTCTAACATGGGTGGATTTGGATTAATAATGTTAAGCATCGTTTGCAATCCAAATCTAAACCTCTAAGAACAGATAAGTTGAATTTGGAATCAATAATGTTAAGTTCTGTTTGTGATTCCAAATTTAATTTCTAAAGAACACAATAGGTTGTTAGGAAAGGTTCGAGACTTGTACAAAAATTTTTGTACAGGGGAACCAATACGACATTCCGAGTATCAACCAACAATTGGTATCAGAGCTAGGGTTTGCCTCTGTGTTTTTGGTTTTCAGTTTAATTATGCACATGTCATACATAATTTAGGCAGGATAATAGTAGGATATGCTAACTCTGTGGTTGCAGGCTCCAACTATTATGGCTTATTGTGATTGTGTGTGATTGGACCCTTGGACATATCAAGGGCATTTTATGTGTGTGCATGATTGTATTTATGAAATACAGCAGGAGCTGTATTAGCCCTAGGATTTTACTTATTTGTTCGATCTAGACTTCATGTACATTCCCTTATGGAATATAGGATCGATATATGTAAACTTCTATTTTTGTGGCGGATCGTATCCTTACGAGGCGTGGTACTATCGGAGGACCAGAGGCGCAACAGAAAAGGAAGCTCGATGGACCCAACTGTAACTCCCGAAAATTCTCAAAACTATATTAGAAATATTCTATAATTATTCTGAAATTTTTAGATATTTTTCCGGAATTTTTAGAGTAGCGGAAGTAGCAAAAATAAATAGAAAACGAAAACGGCCTAAGCGGGGATTGAACCCGAGACATATGACTTAGGGATAATGCTAGTAACCAGTTGAATCCAGCAGGGCCGTGCTGAAAGAGAAGGGAAACATTTATATTTAAGTTTAAGTTGGATCGAAATACCCACTTAATATAAATAGGAAATTAGAAGAGGAGTTATTAGATTTTTATTCGTGACTTCTCCTTTTCTCACCCTAGCCACACCGCAACCCTCCTTCTCTTCTCCTTGTCTCGGCGCCAACCACCAGCCACCTAGGGTTCCGCCCCTAGGGCCATAGGAGGACCTTTCGGCGATGATTTCGGCACGAGAACATTCCCCTCCGCGAGAAGAACACATAGGCGCGAGAGGATCATCGAGAAGAATGTCTCCACCGGAGTTCTAGCGAATAGAATTGTAAGGAGATTAGCGTACGAGGTAAGAAACCCCTCACCTGCAGTATAAGTAGCTTCCATGTGAATTCCATGTATTAGTTTAGTAATATGTAGACCATCGACACAAAGAATGCGAATTAGCGCATACTAAGTGTTCGATTAAATTATTTAGCACAGAAGAATGCAACTTAGGAATTTTAGCAGCTTAGATAAATGCAATAGAAGCATTTTATAGTTTATTTAGTCTTGCTCCAGCTTTTACAGGACTAGATGTCCAATGGGTGGGCTCCCATAGTCTCTAGGTTCAGATAACCTAGCTCTAGGTTCAGATAACCTAGAAAGAGCAAGACAAGCAGTAATTAGTTATATTCAGTATTTTACTTTTCAGTGGCACTGTACAGGATTAGATATCCACTGGGCTGAGCTCCCATAGTCGGTCCCTAGGTTTAGATAACCTAGTAAATCCTATTAAATTCGGGACTTGCAAACCCGGGTTTAGTTAGGGACGCGCGCATAGCACGAACAGTTGCCGGGCCCAAACAACAGCATGTTTATGTATTTTCACCTATTATGTATGTAGTTTTAAACTCTCACAAAATAGTTAGGTGAAATCAGTGTAGCTTCAGCATTAGCTAGAATTAACTCAGTTTATGCTTCAGTTCAGGCATTTTTATGGTTATGTATGATAACACTATGCTCAGCTTTTGGTTACACAAGCTTTAGATGATAGTATGCCATGTTTAGGTTTTGATTTCCATATATTGGTTGATAACATGCCATGTTTTAGTTTAATCAGCACATATTTCAAATAGCATGTTTTAAAAGCATAAATGCATCGTATGCATGTTTTTGTGAGGTAGATGGTTTCTTACTAAGCTTTAAGCTTACAGATACTCTTTCCTTATACTGCAGATAAAGGTAAAGGGAAAATGGATTAGCAGAGGAAGCTGAAGGTCAATGCATTGATGGTGTCTGTGGCAGGAATCTGGAATGAAGATCCTTAGGGATTTTAGCAAATTAAGAACTTAGTTTCTTTTCTCAAGTACTTTTATGCACTTTTAGACCTTAGAATGTTTAAACCATGGAAGATTTGTTTTAGTTGTTAGTAATTATGTTGGAATGCTAGTTAATAGATGCTAGAACTTATTTCCATTGATTTTAGAACTCTCATATGAGATTTTGGCACGAACTAGTGCTGAAATCAGAGTTTAGCTGCAAAATCAGAAACTTCAATCGATCGGTGGATCGATTGGTGGTTTCCAATCGATCAGCTGATCGATTGGGCAATCTATTCCGCGAACAGTAGGCTTCTGGATCGATCAGCCAATCGATCTAGCCAATTCCATCGCGAACAGAGAGCTCTGTGATCGATCAATGGATCGATTGACCAGCCTGGATCGATCAGCCGATCGATCCAAATTATTGCCCCGAGCACAGTAGCGTGCTGGATCGATCACTGGATCGATCCAACCCATGCTCCGCGTGTAGTAGCCGGCTGGATCGATCACTGGATCGATCCGACGTTCCAATCGATCAATGGATCGATCGGGAGGTCTGTTAACAGCGGGAAAACATTTATTTCAGTTCCTTGACCATAGGGGATGTAGTATATGTTAGGTATACTTTAGATTACACCCCTTAGTACATGTAGAACCAAGAAATGTTAACAGCTTAGCCAAATTTTAATTAGTCCAGCTTCCGCATCTAGTTCTAGAGATGGTCAGGGAATAGTTTAGCACAGCAAAATGTGACGATCGGCCTTACAGCTTAGTTAGTAGAAGGCGGGTCGTTACAGAGTGGTATCAGAGCAGTGTTCCATACTTCCTACACACATATCAGCATTGAACCTGCAGCTTCCAAGTAAGAATATCTCTGCTTTATTTATGTTTCTTGCTTTCTTGTTATAGCTCATGTTTATAAAAAAAAATTGATGCATGTTAGTATGTGATAGTATATAACATGATAGCAATAGTTATACAATTATAATTGTATTAGTTATGCATGTCATGTCCTCCATGTCTTTAGAAATGGCACGAGGACGCCCAGCTAGAAGGACACCAGCTACTGAGCCCCAGCATGAGGCAGGCAGTTCAGTGCCTCCCCCAGACCTTACAGCGTTAGTGGCTCATTTACAGCAGCAGCTAGCTGAACAGCCACAGGAGATAGCCACCCTCAGGGCTAATCAGCAAAATACCTCCACAGTCACCCCGGAACCAAATCTGACGACTCCAGTGGTCTTAGAGGTTCCACCAGTCCAGCCTACCGCACCAGTAGCCCCAGCAACAGAGGCAATGAGAGAAGCCTATCTGATCCAGTGGCAGAGAGTCAAGCCAGAGAACTTCTCGGGCACTAGTGAACCATGGGATGCACAAGCCTGATTCAAAACACTGGAGAGTACGATGGAGCTTCTGGACTGGCCAGAACACGAGAAGGTGAAGTGTGCCTCCTTCTGCCTGACAGGGGATGCACGCATGTGGTGGGAGAGAATCAGAGCGAAGCGCCCAGTGAATCAGATGTTGTGGGCTGACTTCGAGAAGGAGTTCTTTGAGGAATTCTTTCACATGCGGGTCACGAACCGCCACTACGACGAGTTCACAGAGTTTCGTCAGGGCAACCTTTCAGTGGAGGAAGCCGTGAAGAAATTCAACAGGTTGGCTCATCTATGCCCAGAACTAGTCAGCACAGAAAAAGAACGAGTCCGGTTGATGCTCAAGATGCTGAGGCCGGAAATAGCAATGAACGTGGCTGGCGGCATCCACAGGCCGCAAATCACCGAAGAACTAGTCAGCAGTACCTTGACCACTGAGCACTACCAGAATAGTATCAAGCAGCAAAAGCAAATCCTCTCAGAACCTAAGGGTCAAGGAGGCTCAGGCACTCAGAAACAGCAGGGCCACAGCTCTCATGGCTCTAACTGGAAAGGGAACTCCAGCAACAAGCGCAAACCAGGGAGTTACCCATAAGGAGGGCCAGCCAGCAAGTAGCCCAGTTATCCAAAGTGTGCTACTTGTGGGAAATTCCATCCTGGAGTTTGTCGTAAGGGCACACGAGGATGCTTTGAATGCGGACAGGAAGGGCATATGGCCAAGCAGTGTCCAAACAAGATCAGTCTTCCTCAGCCACAGCCGATTCAGTATGGAGGCCAGCTAGCTCAGTTACATCAGATGCAGGCCGCTTTAGATGGTCCACATATCAGCCAGGGCAGATTAGAAGCCCCTCCAACTACGACCAATGCGAGGATCTACTCACTCACCAGAGAGGACGCAGCAAATGCCTCGACAGTTGTTACAGGTCAGATTAGTATTTTTCAGCAAATAGCAACGGTCTTATTCGATACTGGGGCAACCCATTCTTATATAGCCAGGGCATTCGCAAACAAGTTAGCAATACCTCCAGAGGTACTCAGTAGTCAGTTTCTGACGACATTACCTTCGGGAGAAATCATGGCATCCACACACTGGCTCAAAGCAGTGCCGGTCATTATAGCAGACAGAGAGCTCTTTTGCGACCTGATAGTGCTTAATATGACCGACTACGATGTCATCTTCGGGATGGACTTCTTGATCAAATACGGTGCCTCCATAGAGTGCCGTAAACAGAAAGTCATATTCCAACCTGAAGCAGAAGTGCAGTTTGAGTACATTGGAGAACCCACGAGAAAGGCCAAGAGGTTTCTCTCAGCTATGAAGGCACAGAGATTAATGGATTCAGGATGTACGGGATTTTTAGCACATGTAGTCAGTACCAGTCAGGACAAAGACCAACAGCTAGCAGAGGTCTGAGTCGTATCTGACTACCCAGCAGTCTTCCCTGAGGAGTTACCAGGTCTAGCACCAGATAGGGAGATTGAATTTGAGATAGAGCTCATTCCCGGTACAAATCCTATCTCCAAAGAACCTTACCGCATGGCTCCAGTAGAACTAAAAGAACTTCATGAGCAACTACAGGAGCTGCTTGACAAGGGCTTCATACGCCCTAGTCACTCACCATGGGGAGCGCCTGTATTGTTCGTGAAGAAGAAGGGCGGAAGCATGCGTCTGTGCATAGATTACCGAACACTGAACCAGGTCACAATCAAGAACAGGTATCCTCTTCCCAGAATAGATGACCTGTTCGATCAGCTAAAGGGAGCAGCAGTGTTCTCTAAGATAGACCTCAGATCAGGTTATCATCAGGTGAAAGTTAAAGAAGGGGATATACCCAAGACAACATTCAGGACTAGATACGGACACTATGAGTTCGTAGTCATGCCCTTTGGCGTGACAAATGCTCTAGCTACTTTCATGGACCTCATGAACAGGGTATTCAGAGAATATTTAGATAAGTTCGATATCGTGTTCATCGATGACATTCTTATCTATTCCAGAACTCAGGAAGAACATGCAGAGCACCTGAGAATAGTATTGCAGACCCTTCAGCAGAATCAACTGTACGCCAAGTTCACAAAATGTGAATTTTGGCTAGATCAGGTGTCCTTCCTGGGTCACATCATTTCAAAGGATGGTATCATGGTAGACCCTAGTAAAATAGAAGCTGTGAGTAACTAGAAAAGACCCAAGAACGTCAGTGAGATCTGAAGCTTTTTGGGACTAGTAGGTTATTACAGAAAATTTGTAGAGGACTTCTCCAGGATAGCCTCCCCACTGACAGCTCTTACCAGAAAGAACAGAAAATTTCAGTGGACAGAGGACTGCGAGAACAGTTTCAGCGAGCTAAAAAGGAGATTGACCAGTGCACCTATTCTGACTCTGCCAGAGGACGTAGATAGCTTTGATATATATAGTGATGCCTCTAAGTTGGGACTAGGAGCAGTGCTGATGCAAGATGGCAAGGTGATCGCCTACGCCTCCAGACAACTCAAGGATTATGAGAAGAACTATCCTACTCATGACCTTGAGCTTGCAACAGTAGTGTTCGCTCCCAAAATTTGGAGACATTACTTGTATGGAGCTCAGTGCAGAGTGTATACAGATCATCAGAGTCTGAAATACTTCTTCACTCAGAAGGATCTGAATATGCGACAGCGCAGATGGCTAGAGCTGGTCAAAGATTACGATATAGATATCCTCTACCACCCAGGAAAAGCAAATAGGGTAGCAGATGCACTCAGCAGGAAGTCCAGTACTGCCCTATTATCTCTAGCAGCCATGTCACCACCCCTACAGAAGAAGATCACAGATTTCGGTCTCGAACTCATAGTCGGACAGCTCTCTACTATGACATTAGAGTCTACCTTGCTTGGTGACATCAAGACAGCTCAGGAGCAGGATCCTGAAATTCAGAAAATCAAGCAAGAATTAGCAGAATCAGAAAGTGGAGAATTTAGAGTGTCCGCTAGCGGGGTGTTGTACTTTGGCGATAGATTATGTGTTCCAGATCAGGAGGAACTTAGAAGGAGGATTTTAGATGAGGCTCACAAGACTCACTATGCGATGCATCCTGGCTCCACCAAAATGTATCAGGACTTGAAGAAACGTTTTTGGTGGCCTGGGATGAAGAGAGACGTCGCTCGATATGTCAGCACCTGCCTAACCTGTCAGAGGGTTAAGGCAGAACATCAGAGACCAGGAGGAGTTTTGCAGCCTATCCAGATTCCAGAATAGAAGTGGGAGGATATCTCCATGGACTTCATAGTGGGATTACCCAGAACCATGAATGGTTTTGATACCATCTGGGTAATAGTCGACAGATTGACTAAATCAGCCCACTTCTTAGCTATCAGGATATCCTACTCCATGGAACAGTTAGCTCAGTTGTATCTCAAGGAGATTGTTAGATTACATGGAGTCCCACGAACCATTATTTCAGACAGGGACAGTAGATTCACATCACACTTCTGGGAGTGTGTATAGTCAGCTTTGGGCACGAAGTTAAAATTTAGCACAGCTTTCCATCCTCAGATAGATGGTCACACGGAGCGAGTAAATCAGGTACTCGAAGATATGCTCCGAGCATGTGCCCTAGACTTCAAGGGAAGTTGGTGCAAATATCTGAGCTTAGCAGAATTGGCATACAACAACAGCTATCAGGCCACTATCGGCATGGCACCTTATGAGGCTCTCTATGGGCGGAGGTGTAGATCTCCAATCTGCTGGTATGAAAGTGGTGAACAGAAAGAGCTAGAACTTCAGACAGATCTAGTGGCAGATACCACAGCAGCTATACAGCAGATCCGCCAGAGGATAGAAACAGCTCAGAGCCGCCAGAAAAGCTATGCTGATATACAGCGCAGACCTTTAGAGTTTTCAGTTGGGGATACAGTGTTCCTCAGAGTAGCTCCCATGAAGGGAGTAATGCGTTTTGGGAAGAAGGGCAAGCTAAGTCCCAGATACGTGGGACCATACCTTATCAGCAGAAGAGTGGGCAAGGTAGCATGTGAGCTAGAGCTACCCCAGGAAATGTCAGCCGTCCACAATGTATTTCATGTCTCTATGCTGAAGAAGCATACCCCAGATGCCGCCCAGGTGATTGAGCCTCAGTCGGTACAGATCCGCGGAGACCACAGCTATGACAGTCGACCTATTCAGATAATAGACCGAGCAGTTAAGAAATTGCGGAACAAGGAAGTACCATTAGTCAAAGTCATTTGGCACAGTCACACAGCAAAAGAGGCAACTTGGGAGACAGAGGCCAGCATAAGACAGAAGTACCCAGAGTTATTTTAAGTTCGATGACGAACTTTTTATAAGGTATGGGGGATTATAATGCCCAAAAATTCTCAAAACTATATTAGAAATATTCTATAATTATTCTGGAATTTTTAGATATTTTTCCGGAATTTTTAGAGTAGCGGAAGTAGAAAAAATAAATATAAAACGAAAACAGCCTAAGCGGGGATTGAACCCGAGACCTATGGCTTAGGGATAATACTAGTAACCAGTTGAACCCAGCAGGGCCGTGCTGAAAGAGAAGGGGAACATTTATATTTAAGTTTAAGTTGGGTCGAAATACCCACTTAATATAAATAGGAAATTAGAAGAGGAGTTATTAGATTTTTATTCGTGACTTCTCCTTTTCTCACCCTAGCCACGCCGCAACCCTCCTTCTCTTCTCCTTGTCTCGGCGCCAACCACCAGCCACCTAGGGTTCCGCCCCTAGGGCCATAGGAGGACCTTCCGGCGATGATTTCGGCACGAGAACGTTCCCCTCCGCGAGAAGAACACATAGGCGCGAGAGGATCGTCGAGAAGATCGTCTCCACCGGAGTTCTAGCGAATAGAATTGTAAGAAAATTAGCGTACGAGGTAAGAAACCCCTCACCTACAGTATAAGTAGCTTCCGTGTGAATTCCATGTATTAGTTTAGTAATATGTAGACCATCGACACAAAGAATGTGAATTAGCGCATACTAAGTGTTCGATTAAATTTTTTAGCACAGAAGAATGTAACTTAAGCATTTTAGCAGCTTAGATAAATGCAATGGAAGCATTTTATAGTTTATTTAGTCTTGCTCCATCTTTTACAGGACTAGATGTCCAATGGGTGGGCTCTCATAGTCGCCTCTAGGTTCAGATAACCTAGCTCTAGGTTCAGATAACCTAGAAAGAGCAAGACAAGCAGTAATTAGTTATATTCAGTATTTTACTTTTCAGTGGCACTGTACAGGATTAGATATCCACTGGGCTGGGCTCCCAGAGTCGGTCCCTAGGTTTAGATAACCTAGTAAACCCTACTAAATTCGGGACTTGCAAACGCGGGTTTAGTTAGGGACGCGCGCATAACACGTACAGTTGTCGGGCCCAAACAACAGCATGTTTATGTATTTTCACCTATTATGTATGTAGTTTTAAACTCTCACAAAATAGTTAGGTGAAATCAGTGTAGCTTCAGCATTAGCTAGAATTAACTCAGTTAATGCTTCAGTTCAGGCATTTTTATGGTTATGTATGATAACACTATGCTCAACTTTTGGTTACACAAACTTTAGATGATAGTATGCCATGTTTAGCTTTTGATTTCCATATATTGGTTGATAACATGCCATGTTTTAGTTTAATCAGCATATATTTCAAATAGCATGTTTTAAAAGCATAAATGCATCGTATGCATGTTTTTGTGAGGTAGATGGTTTATTACTAAGCTTTAAGCTTACAGATACTTTTTCCTTATACTGCAGATAAAGGTAAAGGGAAAATGGATTAGCAGAGGAAGCTGAAGGTCAATGCAGTGATGGTGTGTGTGGCAGGAACCTGGAATGAAGATCCTTAGGGAGTTTAGCAAATTAAGAACTTAGTTTCTTTTCTCAAGTACTTTTATGCACTTTTAGACCTTAGAATGTTTAAACCATGGAAGATTTGTTTTAGTTGTTAGTAATTATGTTGGAATGCTAGTTAATAGATGCTAGAACTTATTTCCATTGATTTTAGAACTCTCATATGAGATTTTGGCACGAACTAGTGCTGAAATCAGAGTTTAGCTGCAAAATCAGAAACTTCAATCGATCGGTGGATCGATTGGTGGTTTCCAATCGATCAGCTGATCGATTGGGCAATCTATTCCGCGAACAGTAGGCTTCTGGATCGATCAGCCGATCGATCCAGCCAATTCCGTCACGAACAGAGAGCTCTGGGATCGATCAATGGATTGATTGACCAGCCTGGATCGATCAGCCGATCGATCCAAATTATTGCCTCGAGCACAGTAGCGTGCTGGATCGATCACTGGATCGATCCAACCCATGCTCCGCGTGTAGTAGCCGGCTGGATCGATCACTGGATCGATCCGACGTTCCAATCGATCAATGGATCGATCGGGAGGTCTGTTAACAGCGGGAAAACATTTATTTCAGTTCCTTGACCATAGGGGATGTAGTATATGTTAGGTATACTTTAGATTACACCCCTTAGTACATGTAGAACCAAGAAATGTTAACAGCTTAGCAAAATTTTAATTAGTCCAGCTTCCGCATCTAGTTCTAGAGATGGTCAGGGAATAGTTTAGCACAGCAAAATGTGACGATCGGCCTTACAGCTTAGTTAGTAGAAGGCAGGTCGTTACACCGACGACATGAACCCTAAGGCTGGTAGCACACAGAGCACAGTGATAGAGAAAACCATAATAGTTGAAAAATTAAGTTTGATATTTATTGCTTTTATTTACTGTGATGTGTGTGTGCATGTGATGTGTGCTTGCTTGAAAAATTCCTCACCTTAAATAACTAAGTGGGAGAGGGATTTTAAATAAATTTCACGGTCTCCATTACTGGTTTGTAAGTGATGCAACAAACTTCCGTGTTGGCTCTGAGTGTCTCCCTCCACAACGGATGAGTTTGTTTGCGGATCACTAGATCAAACTTCCTTTATGGATGGTTATAGGAAATTATTTAGGAGCATGTGATTTTCTCTAACTGAAGGGGCACAATCCTATTTAATGGACTAAGTATCAAGTAATGGTATACACTTAGACGCATTCATTAGTATCCTCCCCAATGAAGTCACTGCTATTTTTTTGCGTGACCAAAGGAAAACAAACTATTAATTTTATTTGTCATAAAGTTAGGATGACAAGATAATAAAATTAATGGGTAAAACCTCCTCTTACAAATGTTGAATTTGTATACGTCCACACTAACGTAGCATGCAAAATTCACGGTGTTTTGAGGTGTTGGTAAATTTAAATAGTATTGTTTGAGGAATCAATATTATTCTAAATTTAGAGTCTTGACCAAAACTTATTTTGTGATTCTTAGGATGACTTTCAACCCACTGGCTATTATACTGAAAGAGAACAAACTTACTAGTCCCAATTACATAGATTGGAAAAAAAACCTGCACATTTTTCTTACTGCTGAAGGCTATAAGTTTGTACTATTAGAGGTTTACCCTAATGTGCCTAATAGTGATTCTAGTGAAGAGGAGATTGAGTATCATAAGAAATGGGTAAAGGCAGATGAGATGGCGTGGTGTTACATTTTGGCTTCAATGTCAAATATGCTGCAACATCAACATCAGGACTTGTCAACTGCTTATGACATGATGAACAATCTCAAGGAACTCTTTAGACACCAGAATCGGGCTGCTAGGCAAGAGGCAATAAGAAGATTAATGACAGCCACCATGTCAGAAGGAACACCCATAAGGGATCATATCCTAAAGATGATGGCTTACTTGAACGAGATACAAATCCTTGGAGCTGAAATCGATGGGGAAACCCAGGTCGATATTATTCTCCAAACGCTACCCAAAAGTTTTGAGCAGTTCTGCCTGAACTATAATATGAATAAAAGGATGTATTCATTGGCAGAACTACTGATAGAACTTCAGGTAGCAGAAGGGTTATTTCGTCATAATTCTCAAATTCACTTTGTTGAAAATGTTTCTACTTCTAAGTCGAAAGGCAAGAAGAAGAATAAGAAACAAGCTGGCTCAACAAAGAAAGTGAACAATCTCTAGGTACTGGACTTAAAGCAGGAATGAAGAAGCCGAAGGGCAAGCGCTTCATTTGCAAGCAGTCGGAACATTGGAAGGCGGACTGTCCTCGTAGGAGAGAGAACCATAAAGGTATATCTTATTCTCTAGTAGTTGAAACATGTTTAGCGGTGTTATCTACAAGCACCTGGTGTGTAGATATAGGAGCCACTAATCATGTCTATAATACATTGCAGGGGTTCTAGGATACCCGACAACTATATAAGGGAGTGATAACCTTCTATATGGGCAATCTATGAAAGTGGCGGTTGTTGCAGTGGGAGATGTCTACTTATCATTCGATAGGAATAGGACTTTGATTTTGAGAAATTGTTTTTATGTACCAACTTTTAGAAAGAATTTAATTTCAATTTCTAAACTGTTCTTGGATGGATATATTGTTTCTTTTGATGATAAAGTGTTGTCAAGAAAAATAAAGTTATTATCTGTTCTGGTACATTAGTACGTAATTTGTATACTCTAAATCCAATTACTCCCATAAAGCAACAAATGAAAATTAATAACACATCTTCTAATTCCAATAAGAGAAAGGAACCTTCGGAGATGAACCAAACATATCTTTGGCATCTAAGGCTTGGTCATATTAACTTAAGAAGGATTCAAAGGCTTATAGCTAATGGACTCTTGGGTTCATTAGTGGTGGAAAACTTTCCAACCTGTGAATCTTGCTTGGAAGGTAAAATGACCAAGAGACCTTTTAAGGCCAAGGGGTATAGATCCAAAGATATGTTAGAACTGGTTCATTCTGATTTGTGTGGTCCTATGACTATCCAGGCAAGAGGTGGTTTCGAATACTTTGTCTCCTTTATAAACGATTATTCAAGATACAGATACATTTACTTGATGCACCGCAAGTCTGAGTGCTTTGATAAGTTCAAAGAGTACAAGGCTGATGTGGAGAAACGTCTTGACAAAAGTATCAAGACACTACGGTCTGATCATGATGGTGAATACCTCTTAGGAGAGTTTAGGAATTACTTATCAGAGGTCAGGATTTAATCCCAATTATCTGCACCTGGTACACCCCAACAGAATGGTGTAGCAGAATGAAGGAATATGACTCTTATGGAGATGGTTAGATTGATGATGAGTTATTCAGAATTACTAAACTCGTTTTGGGGATATGCCCTGGAAACGACAATGCACATTTTGAACTTGGTACCTTCTAAATCAGTACCCTCTACTCCCATGGAATTATGGAATGGGCGTAAGCCTAGTCTAAGTCATATTCGGATATGAAGTAGTCCAGCACATGTGCTGAAGGGAGATACTGACAAGTTGGAATTGTTAGAGTGTATACTAAAAGGCTAGCTTTTTGTAAACATTTAATTTTGAAATAAAAAATCACATTGGTCAAATTATCTACATTTATGCTAAGTGTAGTTGTTTGATTAATTTATATTATAGATAACATGGTGTGTGGTGTCACACACAGAAGATAATATATCAATTCATTATAAATTATAAACAGTAGCTCATGACTAAGATGGAAAGGATCAAATCATTAGAATAGTCATAGTGTAATTAGATATTAGTTTATCTTGACTGATAAATTACACTATGTTAGAGTGTATACTAAAAGCCTATCTTTTTGTATAAACATTTATTTAGAAATAAGAATCACATTGGTCAAATGTCTACATTTATATGCTAAGTGTAGTTGTTCAATTAATTTATATTGTAGATAACATGATATGTGGTGTCACACATAGAAGATCATGTTATCGGTTCTTTATAAATTATAAACAGTAGCTCACGACTAAGATGGATAGGAACAAACCATTGGAATAGTCGTAGTGTAATTTGGTATTATTTTATCTTAACTATAAAATTACACTAGTACGCTCTGAGTATATTGAGAAGGACCATTTAAGGTAAGTTCTTTTTATACTAAATAAAAGAACAAGAACTTAGTTATTATGGAAGTGTGTGCTCTTAATCCTAATATAATAATAAACACATATATTTAGTATTTATTTCTTTGACTTATCAAAGGGTGAGATTTAGCTCGATAAATCAATAAGTCCAATAAGTTGGGAAATGATATTACTTATAGTGTGTGTTGTTAATTATAGAAGGAAACTGTGTCCTAGAAATCTAGGTTGATAATGTCCCCAAGAGGAGCTCATAAGGATTGTCATGTTAAACCCTGCAGGTGGACTTAGTCTGACATGATAATAAGGTTGAGTGGTACTACTCTTGGACTAAGATATTAATTAAAGAGAGTTGTAAGTAACTCATTTAATTAGTGGGCATTCGACATCTTAAACACAGGGAGACTAACACACTCATAATAAGAAGGAGCCAAAATGTAATTTGGGATTGGTGCAGTAGTTCAATAATAATTCTTTAGTGGTATGAATTATTATTGATGAAATTAGGTTGGGTGTTCGGGGCGAACACGGGAAGCTTAATTTCATCAGAAGACCAAAACCAATTCCTCCTCTCGGTCCCTATCGTAGCCTTTTGTATATAGAGAATTATACCCAGAGCATACCCACCTTTCTACCCACCTTGAGGTGGCCGGCCAAGCTAGCTTGGAGCCCAAGCTAGGGTCGGCCAAAGCTAAGGGTGGAGCTAATTTAAGGTGACCGGCCAAAGCTTGAATTCCAAGCTTAGGTGGTCAGGCACTAGAAAATAAAAGGGATTTTATTTAAAATCTTTTCTTATGTGGATATCATGGTTTTAAAAGAGAGTTTAAAATTTAAATCTTTCCTTTTATAGCTTTCTACAAAATATTAAGTGAAAGATTTGATATCTTTCCTTATTTGTAGTTAAAAGGAAGATTTTAATTTTTTGATAAAACTTCCCTTTTTTGTAACCATGTTCATGATTTAAAAAGAGAGTTTTAAAATTAAATATTTCCTTTTATAAGTTTCTTCAAAAGATTAAGAAAAGATTTGATATCTTTCCTTATTTGTATATTGAAAGGAAGATTTTAATTTTAGAAAAAACTTTCCTTTTTGAAAATCATCGACATGTTTTAATAGAGAGATTTTAATTTATAAAATTTCCTTTTATAACCAATCATGAAGGGAAAAATTATTAGAGAAATTTTTATTAAAAATTTCCAGAAACAAATTAGGAAGTTTTAATTCCTGTGTTAAAACTTTCCTTGCTTGGAGCTATGAGGTGGTCGGCCATGTTGTTTAAGAAAAGGAAATTGTTTTTAATTAATTAAATTTTCCTTTTCATGGCAAAGAAAATAAGGAAGTTTTTATTTAAATTTTCCTTATTTACCAAAACCAAGGATTATAAAAGAGGGGGTAGGGGTACCTTCATGAGACACAACTCTATTCTATTTTCCTCTCTTCTCTTCCTTGGTGGTGGCCGGCCATATCATCTCCTCATCTCCTCCTTTTCTTCCTCCTTAGTGGCCGGACCTCTTCAACCTCTAAGAGCTTGTTTTGGCGGCCGGATCTAGCTTGAAGAAGAAGAAGAAGGAGGAGGAGGTTTTGTTTCCTAATTTTCCTTGGAGCTTGGTTGGTGGCCGAGACTTATAATCTCTTGGAGAAGGTTGCTTGGCCAAATCTTGGAAGAAGGAAGAAGGAAGAAGAAGGGTTTGGGTGGTTCTCATCTCGATAGATCATTGCCCACACAACGTCCGAGATAAGAAGAGGAATATGGTAGAAGATCAAGAGGTCGTTGCATACTAAGAAAGGTATAATTAGTAATTATTTTCCGCATCATACTAGTTCTTCTTTGTATGAATTCCAAACACAAGAGGCTAGAGATTTAGATTTTCGGATTTGTAATTTGAAGTTGTGTTTCTTTTATTTTATTTGTCGATCTTTTGATTCAATTGTTCTTTTTGGTTAAACCTAAGGTTAAATAAGGAAATTAAATATTGAATTTCGTTAAGAGGCTTTGTCGAGACAATGGTGGATGTTCTCATACCCAAGAAGGAAAAGTACCTCGCCATGTTTGACTTCGGAGTCAATTTTTGAAATAAATATTTAATTAAATTTGTAACCTAGGTGGATTTGGATCTATAATGTTAAATATCGTTTGCGATCCAAGTCTAAACCACTAATAACAGATAAGTTAAATTTGGAATCAATAATGTTAAGTTCTGTTTGCGATTCTGAATTTAATTTCTAAAGAAAACAATAGGTTGTTAGGAAAGGTTCGACACTTATACAAAAATTTTTGTACAGTGGAACTGGTACGATCTTCCTAGGACCAACCAACAATTGGTATCAGAGCTAAGGTTTGCCTTTGTGTGTTTGGTTTTCAGTTTAATTATTCACATGTCATGCATAATTTAGGCAAGATAATAGTAGGATATGCTAACTTTGTAGTTGCAGGCTACAACTATTATTGCTTATGGTCTTTGTGTGTGATTAGACCCTTGGACATGTCAAGGGCATTTTATTGTGTGTGCATGATTATATTTAACTAATACAGCAGGAGCTGTATTAGTCCTAGGATTTTACATTTATGTTCGATCTAGACTTGATGTACATTCCCGTGTGGAATATAGGATAAATGTATGTAATATTTTATTTTTTCTGTCACGGATCGTTTCCTTGCGAGGCGTGGTGCTATTGAAGAACCATAGGCGCAGCGGAAAAGGAAGCTCGATGGACCCAATGGCATGAACCCTAGGGTTGGCAGCACGCGAAGGACAGTGATGGAAAAGGCCATAATAGTTGAAAAATTAATTTCCATATTTATTGCTTTTATTTACTATGATGTGTGTGATGTGTGTATCCTAGGTTAAAATTCCTCACCTTAAATAACTAAGTGGGAGAGGAATTTTTAAAATAGATTCCACGGTCTCCATTACTGGTTTGTAAGTGATGCAAACAAACTCGCGCGCTGGCTCTGAGTGCCTTCCTCCATATCGGATGAGTTTGTTTGCGGATCACTAGATCAAACTTCCATCTTGGATGATTAGAGGAAATTAATTAGGAGCGTGTGATCTTCCCCATCGGAAGGGGCACAATCTTATTTAATGGACTAAGTATCAAGTAATGGTATACACTTAGGTACATTTAATAGTATCCTCCCCATCAGAGTCACTGCTATTATTTGTGTGACCGAAGGAAAACCAACTATTAATTTTTCATAAAGATAAATTGACAAGATAATAAAATTAAAATCCCCTCTTACAAATGTTGAGATTTTGTATACGTCCACACTATTGTGGCATACAAAATTCACGGTGTTTGAGGTAATTTTATTTGTCAAGTTGACAAGATAATAAAATTAATGGGTAAAACTCCTCTTACAATTGTTTGGATTTATATACGTCCACACTATCATGGCATACAAAATTCATGGTGTTTGAGGAAATTTTATTTGTCATAAAGATAGATTGACAAGGTTATTAATGGGTAAACCCTTCTCTTACAAATGTTTGATTTTGTATACGTCCACACTATCGTGGCATACAAAATTCACAGTGTTTGAGGTGTTGGTGAATTTAAATAATATTATTTTGAGGAATCAATATTATTTTAAATTCAAAGTTTTTGATCAAATATTTTATTAGAGATAGACCAACTATTAATTTTATTTGTCATAAAGTTAGGTTGACAAGATAATAAAATTAATGGATAAAATCTCCTCTTTGATTTTGTATACGTCCACACAATCGTGGCATACAAAATTCATGGGGATTTTAAGGTATTGGTCTTGACCAAATATTTTTGTGATTCTTAGGTTTTCAAATGTTTGTCAATCCTCTAGTTGTTATACTATAGAATTGACTTAGTTGTCCCAATTATAATGATTGGAAATAAAACTTGGACTTTAAGATAGACTGTCCTCTCAGAAAGAAGAATAATAGGTGTATTTTATTCATTAGTTATTGAAACATATTTAGTGGTGTTATCTATCGATACTTGGTGTGTAGATACGAGGAGTCACTGATCATGTCCGCAATTCATTGTAGGGTTCCAGGAAACTCGACAACTACATGAAAGGGAAAACATCGTCTATATGGGCACTGCTACAAAAGTAACAGCTGTTGCAGTGGGAGATGTTTATCCTCTGAAAGGAATAAAACATGGATTTTAAGAAATTGTCTTTACATACCAAGTTTAGAAAGAACTTGAATTCAGTTTCTAAACTATTCAAAGAACTTGATATTCTATCTCTTTTGATAACAAAGTTGTTATCAAGAAAAAGAGGAAAGTTATCTGTTCTGGTACGTTGGTTAGCAATTTATAAATCCAATAACTCTCACGATGCAACAAATGGAAATTAATAACATATCTTCTAACTCTAATAAGAGAAAGCAACCTTCGAAAATGAACAAATCATATCTTTGGCATCTAAGGCTAGGTTATATTAACTTGAGTAGGATTCAAAGGATAATAGCTGATGAACTTTTGGGTTCATTGGTAGTGAAAATCTTTTCAACCTGTGAGTCTTACTTAGAAGGAAAAATAACCAAGAAGCTTTTTAAGTCTAAGGGTATAGAGCCAAATATGTGTTGAAATTGGTTCATTCTGATTTGTGTGGATCTATGACTATCCAGGCAAGAGGTGGTTTCGAATATTTCGTCTATTCGAGATACGGGTACATTTACTTGATGCGCTGCAAGTCTAAGTACTTTGATAAGTTCAAAGAGTACAAGGCTGATGTGGAGAAACGTCAAGGTAAAAGTATCAAGACACTACGGTAAGATCGTAGTGGCGAGTACCTCTAAGGAAAGTTTAGGAGTCACTTATCAGAAGTCGGGATTCAATCCCAACTGACTACACCTGGTACACCCCAACAGAATGATGTAGTAGAATGAAGGAATAGGACTCTTATGGAAATAGTTAGATCAATGATGAGTTATTAAGAATTACCAAATTCATTTTGAAGATATACTCTGGAAACGGAAGTGAACATAGTACTTTCTACGTCAGAACTCTCTACTCCCATAGAATTGTAGAATGGGTGTAAGCCTAGTCTAAAGAATATTCGGATTTGGGGTAGTCCAGCACATATGCTGAAGGGAGACACTGATAAGTTGGAATTAAGAACAGGAATTCACTTGTTTGTGGGTTATCCTAAAGAAACGAAAGGAAGTCTATAGTCCTAAAAATCAGAAGGTCATGGTTAGCACCAATGCTTGATTTTTAGAAGAGGACTATGTAATGAACCACAAGCCCATAAGTAAATTTGTTCTTAAGGAAATAATGAAGGACACGTCTAATCTAGTACCAACTGTACAAAATGAAATATCACAAGAAACTGCAACACGTATCACAAATGATACAAAATTACAGACAGTGTCTCATCGTAGTGGGAGGGTTGTTAGGCAACCTGAAAAATTCATGTTTTGGGAGAGTCTTTAGACTTGATCCCTGGTGAACATGAACCTGATCCCCAAACATATGACAAAGCGCTCCAAGATAAAGATGCAGCATCTTGGCAAAAGAGCGATGAATACAGAAATAGAATCTATGTATTCTAATAAAATCTGAGAGCTTACAGAACCACCAAATGATGTAAAAGTCATTGGGTGAAAATAGGTCTACAATAGGAAAAGAGGGACAAACGGGAAGATAAAAACTTTCAAAGCAAGGCTTGTTGAAAAAGGGAAACCTTTTACCGGTAGACATGCTTAAGTCTATCCAGATTCTTTTATCTATTGTTGCTCATATGGATTATGATATTTGGCAAGTGGATGTCAAGACAGCTTTCCTTAATGAAAGTCTTGAAGAAAACATCCATATAAAGCAACCAGAGGGGTTCATTGCAAAGGGCAAAGAGCATCTAGTATGTAAGCTCAATCGGTCTAAAGACTGAAGCAAAGCTTCAAGGTATTGGAACATCCAATTTAATGAAGTAATCCAGACCTATGGATTTATTCAGTGTCCGGATGAGTTTTGTGTATACAAGAAGTGTGATGGAAACGTGGTGGTATTTCTTGTACTATATGTAGATGACATTTTTGGTAGATGGAAACAATATCAAAGTATTGTCGGAAGTAAGGGTATGGTTGTCCAAATAATTCGATATAAAAGACTTGGGAGAATGCGCACATAGTCTCGGGATCAAAGTGATCATAAGAAAAGAATGTTGTGCTTATTCTGAGCTTCATACTATCCTAGCTCATTTAAGTATGCAAGACTCCATGAAAGGTTTTTCTACCTTTTGGGCATGGAGAATCTTTATCTAAAGAGATGTCTCCGAAGACATCAAAATAGATAGAAGACATAAAGGCAGTTCCTTATGCTTCGGCTATCGAAAGCCTAATGTATGTAATGCTGTGTACGAGACTGAATATCTGTTTTGCTCAGGGCATGGTTAGCAGATATCAAAGTAACCTAGGACCAGGACACTAGACTGTCGTAAAACATATATTAAAGTACCTTAGAGGAACTAGAGATTATATGCTAGTTTACAAGGCAGATAATTTGATCCCTGTGGGTTACATGGATTTTGACTTCCAATCGGATAGGGACAATAGTAAGTTGAGAGGTGAAGCCATAACTATGGAGGAGTGTTAAGTATAGGTGCTTTTCTGGACTCTACCATAGAAGCTGAGTATGTGGCAGCCTCTAAGGCAGCCATAGAAGTTATATGGCTCAGAAATTTCATGATGGATTTAGACATGATTTCTGGTTTGTCCAAAAATTATTAGAATTTTTGTAATAATAGTGGTGTAGTAGCAAACTCGAAGAAACCATAAGTCCATAAGGCAAGTAAACACAATAGAGCACAAGTACCACCCAATACGAGACATCGTATAACGAGGAGAAATTGTTGCTGCCTAGATTGTATCAGGTGATAACCTAGAGATCCTTTCACAAAGGCCCTTAAGGAAAGAGCTTTTGATGGGCATGTTGAAGGTTTGGAAATCAGATGTATGGCAAGATATATGGCAGCATAGTCTTTTAGTATAAGTGGGAGATGTCGGTGCAAGTTGCACTAGAATCAAACCTGAGTTTTGATGTTGTCAAAGGTTCAAGTTAAGTCTTGTTATGATCTAACAAGTTGACTGAGTGTGTAGGATGTTTACTCAACCATAAAAGTCCTAGTTGGAGGCTAGGCGGAGAAATCTTAGCAGATCGTGGAACCCAGGTGCAAGTCCAAGCAGGTCAAAGGGACCCAACGTTTGGCGGTGTGATCGAGAGGTCTGGAGGACCGAAGATCAAAAGGAAAAGTCCTGGGGAGCCGATCAAGGTTGAGTGAAAAGTCCAAACTAGATCGGAGGATCTAAGTTTGGCAGGCAGGTTGAGGTAAACAACTGGAGGAGCGATAGGGAGGTCGGTTCCCGAAGACAACAACCTTAGGTCGCAGATCCAACTGAAGAAACCGGGAAAGTTTCAAAGTTGAGATCAAGACAGTTCTACTGTCTTACATTTTATTCTTACTTTATATTATTGATCTAACATCTATTTTGCAGGAAAGATTTTTTGTAACACTGTGGTGTAGGTTTGACTGATCGGTCAACTGAACCAGTGGTTCGGTCGACCGAACAAGCAAACTCAAAGCAGTAATTCAGTTCAGAATAGATCAGACCAGAGTCCGGTCAAAGCATGATCGGTGGACCGAAAAGTAAGATCGGTCGACCGAACCAGGGTGACTCAGCAAAGGACAGATCATCAGCAGCGATCAGCAGGAAAGGAAAAAAGGCTGATCGGTCGACCGAACTAGAGGACCGGTCAACCGATCCAATCATCATTAAACAGCATTAAAAGAAGATCTCTGACAGATTTCGACGAACAAGGAAAAGGCTTGTTCGGTCGACCGAAAAGATGGTTCGGTTGACCAAACCATTAAAGGCCAGTAAATGCAAAAGATCGAGCCAGCTTCAAACTTCAGCTAGGAAGGAAGGGAGCGGGTTCGGTCGACCGAACAGTGGGATCGATCGACCGAACCTCCAGTACACCTATAAAAATAGGCTCGAAGACAGAGGCTAGATAGAACTTCTGATCATCTTCAAGTCTTCTCTCTGCGTACATATTGTGCTACAAGTCATCGACTCTGCAAATCTACTCCGTCCGGAAGTACCGACCGAGCTTTAACCTACACACATAATTGTTGGTATATTTTCATATTGCACTTAATTTCAATATGATAGTAGGATTGTTACTATCTTATTCTATTGTACTTGTACGATCTGCTTCTCTCCAAAGATTTCGGAGAGAAGGGTTATAGTGATTTGCCCATCGGTGCATTCAAGGACCGCGGGCCTTCGAGTAGGAGTCAAGCTAGGCCCCGAACGAAGAAAAAGAATGTGTCTCTTTGTTTAATTTCTGTTGCTTAACTTTGTTTTTAAAAAGGATAAAGAAAAGTTTTAAAAAGTGATATTCCCCCCCCCCCCCCCCCCCCCCCCCCTCTATCGCAAGTTTCCGATCTATCAATTGGTATCAGAGCAGGTTAGCTCTGAAATTTCTTAACCGATTTTCAAAGCAATTTTTTAAAAACTTTTTTCTTTTCTTTTAGAAATATTTTTTTTATTTTCTTCTCAAGCACTACTAATCCCAAGACAAAAGTCTTGGAAATATTTTTCTCTTAATTTTTTCTTGCAAGGATATCAAACTCTTATCAAGAAGGTTATAGCACCGTAAGGCCTCAACTATTCAAAGGAGAGAACTTTAGTTATTGAAAAAATAGAATGGAGTGCTACTTGAAGTCCGATATCGAGCTCTGGTTTACAATCCTAAAAGGTTACACTCTACCGACGAAAGACGAAACAACTTTAGAACCAGAAGAATGGACTCCTTAAATGATCAAGAAGGCTCAACTGAATTACAAGACAATCAACACCATTCAGTGCGGGCTCACAATGGAGGAGTTGAACCGAGTCGGTCCCTACGACAACGCCAAAGAATTGTGGGACTCACTAGTCAAACTACACGAAGGAATCGACGACTCGAAGGTAAATACAAGGGATTTACTTTTAAATAATTTATTTAATATAAAAATATTTCCTGGAGAGACGACCTCGTAACTACACGCTCGATTGAAGGACATACTTAATGGCCTCCACCTGATCAGACACAACCTGGAAAATCGCGACACGATAAGGTACGCTCTGAACGTCTTTCCGAGGAATGCTTTGTGGGCATCAATTGTAGATGCATACAAAGTTTCCAAAGATCTTTCAATTCTTAAGTTAGATGAGCTATTTTGTGAATTGGAATTACACGAACAGTCTAACACAAGCCATGTCGAGACAGGTGTAGCGTTGTATGCAGGTTCAGCAAGGAAACAAAATCAAAAACGAAGATCGAGTCAAAAAGCGAATCAGACTCTGACTCAACGAACGAAGAAGAATTAGTCAACATGGTCCGAAGGTTGTTGACTAAGAAGAAGTTTAGAAGAAGCACGATGAAGACCCCACCGAACCAGATCCAAAACAAATCAGAAATGATTTGTTATGGATGCAACAAGAATGGGCATTTCAAAAATGAATATCCAAATCCGAAAGAAGAAAGACCCAAATCAACAAGATGAAAGAAGGCTCTTCAAGCGACATGGGACGAAACTTCTTCTGACGAATCCGACGCGGAACAAATGAAGCACTCGAGCCATCTTGCATTTATGGCAAGAAACGAAGATTCCGAGTCTGAGTTCAGCGAAGAGTACGAATTCGAGATTGACATCAAGTCCGACAAAAGCAATAGATCAGAAGATCCAACTATGGTAACAATTTATTCCAAGACTAATTTATTTAAAGTAGTTAAATGTTTGTTTAAAAAATTATCAAAATCTGAAAAACAAAATAACTTGTTACTTAAGGAAATAGACCACCTTAAGCAACAAGTTAACTTGAGTGATTCGACTAACCGAGTTCAAGTCGGAACTTCAACTCAAGTTGAAAAACTTGAGGAAGAAAATTCTGATTTGAAAGGTCAAGTCGAGTGTAACGCCCGAAAATTCTCAAATAAATTTTAGAAATGTTCTATTATTTTTATGGAATTTTAGAATATTTTTCTAAAATTTTTGGAGTAGCAGAAGTAGCAAAATTAAATAAAAATATAAAACAGTCTAAGCGGGAATTGAACCCGAGATCTACTAGACCCTACGACTTATAGATGACTCTAGTAACCAAGGGGCCCCAATAGGGGTGTGCTGAAAGAAGAGGAGAGCAATTATATTTAAGGTTTAGTTGGGGTGTATTAATCACTTAATATAAATAGGGAATTTAAGAGGGAATTTATTATTCTTGAACGACAACTTTTCTCACCCTCAAACCCTCACCGTCGCCTCTCTCTCTCCCGCACCCTCTTGGCGCACAAA
Organism: Zingiber officinale; assembly: GCF_018446385.1. Classification (NCBI taxonomy): domain Eukaryota; kingdom Viridiplantae; phylum Streptophyta; class Magnoliopsida; order Zingiberales; family Zingiberaceae; genus Zingiber; species Zingiber officinale. The sequence goes on along the minus strand of NC_055998.1, from coordinate 49,828,797 downwards.
GCCCAAGAAACCTAGGGTTCCATCCCTAAGGTCGTAGGAACACCTTCCGGCGACGTCTCCGATACGAGGACGCTCCCCTCCACGAGAAGAAAGCATAGACGTAAGAGGATCGCCGAAAAGATCTCTTCTCCGGAAACCTAGCGATTGGATTGTAATAAAATTTAACGTAGGATGTAAGTAACCCCTCACCTGCAGTATAAGTAGCTAATCGTGCATTTTTATGCTTTTAGTTCAGCCTTATGCATGATCATTCAGTTACGGAGATTTAGAGCACACCAAGTGTTCGATAGAATTACTAGTACAGTTAAATGTTGCAGTAGGCATTCTAATAGCTTAGTTAAATGACATAGATGCATTTAAATAGCATGCTTAATCTTGCCTCAGTTTATATGGGACTACGGTCCAATGGGTGGGCTCCCATAGTGGCCTCTAGGTTCAGATAACCTGGCTCTAGGTTCAGATAACCTAGTAAAAGCAAGATAAGATAAATCAGTTTATAAACAGTATTTTACTTTTATCAGGAGCACTGTACTGGACTCTCAGTTGTCCTTGGGTTTGGCTCCCATAGTCGTCCCTAGGTTTAGATAACCTAGTAACCCTACTAGATTCGGGACTAGCTACCTCGGGCCTAGTTAGGGATGCGCGCATAGCAAGTACAGTTGCCGGACCCATCAACAACATATTTATTATGTTTATCTATTTATGAAAATAGTTTTCAAACATCACAAACCAGATATGTAAATACAGCTTAGCTTTAGTTTAGTTTTCTTATTGTTATAACAAATAGCTTAGCTTATGTATCGGTTTAGTTTGTTTGTTGATACAATGAATAGCTTTATGTTCAGTTCTTGATTGCCATGACTTACATGTCCATATGCCACGTTTTTAGCATTTTCAGTATGATCATCAGCATGTATTTCATTAGCATCCTTTAAAAGCATGATTTCTTCGAATGCATGTTTTTGTGAAGTAGATGGTTCTTACTAAGCTCCCAAGCTTATAGTTTCATTTTCCTTATACTGCAGATAAAGGTAAAGGGAAGATGGATTAGCGAGGGCTGGAGGGCAATGCGACAAGATGTGTGTGAGAAGGAACCTGGAATAAAGACCCTTGGGGATTTGCCCATCTAAAGACTTAGTATTTCTAATTTTGTTACCTTTCTGTGTTTTTAGAATGTTAAGTATCATGGGTTGTGAAGGTAGGCACTACGTTATGTTTAGACTGCTAATTGTCTTGATAATAGATAGTAAAATGGGAGTAATGTTATGCCTAGTAGTAATGTGTATGTTTTAGTGGTTTCTGAAAGTTCTCTATGAATTCAGGTGGAATTTTTGTAAAAATCAGAAACTCAATCAATCAGCCGATCGATTGAGGAGTCCTCAATCGATCAGCCGATCGATTGGAAGAAATTCCTGCGTACAGAACGCCATTGAGTTGATCAGCTGATCGATTGAGGAGCCCTCGATCGATCAGCCGATCGTTTGAAACGCGACTTCCGCGTATAGAGAGCTGCCGAATCGATTGTCGGATCGATTGAACAGACTGGATCGATCAGACGATCGATTCCGAATTTACCTTCGTGCACAGTAGTAGGTTGAATCGATCAGTGGATCGATCAAACCACTCCAATCGATCAACCGATCGATTGGAAAGTCTGCTTTCAACTAGAAGTGTCTGATTTCAGCCTTTTGATCAAATAGAAAGTTTAGGTTCCCTTCCTTAGCATATGTACAACTTCAGAAGTGTATTCTGAATATAAATTTCAAATTTTATAGCAAATAGCAGAGAGTTTTAATTAGTTCAGCTTTTCTGCATCGTAATACTTAGTGATAGCCCAGGAATAGTTTAGCATAATGTAACCCCCGGCCTTACAGCTTAGTCAGTAGAAGGCGGGTCGTTACATCGAGCAACTCAAGAAAACATTGGAAAGGTTTGAAATGGGATCCAAGTGTCTAAATATGGTACTTGGATCGCAACGAGCCGTGTACAACAAATCAGGACTTAGTTACAAACCCAAACAAACAAACAAACCATATTTATCTTTAATCAGTCAAAATACTAGAAGGCAAGTCCAAGCATGGGTTCAAACAAAACTTTTAACCAAACAAATTGAACCAAATCTATACTTGGTCCCTAAGAGTCAAATCCATTACTTAGATAGACCTTATCTAAGCTATGACTATGGGGGAGCAAGTAAAAAAATAATACAACCAATTTGATTAACCAAACTCAATACTTAGGATTAGGTTTATTTTCTGCTTAGAACGGTTAGATGAAAAAGGTTTACCAAACCCTACAACATAGTATCGGAATGGATTGGGATGATAGTACGTCAACTTTGTCGAAGGCATGTCTAGGCTGAATATGGAATTCTACCCGGTGCACTAGACTTAGTGGATCTGACCGAAGCTACCCCAGTCAAGCATGGGCTAGTTAGACCAAAATTTAGTATTAAGTTTTTCGGGCGGGAACAGTTTGGAAAGTCTTCAGCAAGTGGTCCATCGTTGATACACAAGAATGCCATATGCCTCGCCACTGAACTGAAATCTTATCCTTATGAATCCTGCTTGATTAACCCAAAGCTAAGTTTGAATCTAACATGGGCTAAATAATCTTTTTCAAAACCTAATTCAAACCTAATTAAATTCAAACTAAATTCAAACCTAATTAAATTCAAACTTAAATTCAATGTTAATTCCAACATAATTCAAACCAAATTAAATTCAAACTTAAATTCAAATGTAATTCAAACCTAATTAAATTCAAACTTAATTCAAACCTAATTCAAACTTATTTAAGTTTTTTTAATTTTTTTTTAAAAAAACTTAATTAATTTTTAAAAAAATTATTTTAAAACTTAATTAAAAACTTTTTAAAAAATTATTTTAAAACTTAATTTAAACCTTTTTAAAAAAACTATTATAAAACTTAATTAAACCTTTTTACAAAATTATTTTAAAACTTAATTAAAAACTTTTAAAAAAATTATTTTAAAACTTAATTTCAAACCTTTTAAAAATTATGTTAAAACCTAATTAAAAACTTTTTAAAAATTATTTTAAAACATAATTTAAAATTTTTATTAAAAACTTTTTAAAAAATTATTTTAAAACTTAATTTAAAACCTTTTAAAAATTATGTTAAAACTTAATTAAAAAGTTTTTAAAAATTATTTTAAAACTTAATTAAAAATTTTTTAAAAATTATTTTAAAACTTAATTTAAAATTTTTTAAAAAAAATTATTTTAAAACTTAATTAAAATTTTTTTAAAAAAATTATTTTAAAACTTAATTTAAACCATTTTAAAAATTATTTTAAAACTTAATTAAAAAATTATTTTAAAATTATTTTAAAACTAAATATTAAAAACTTTTTTAAAAATTATTTTAAAAACTTAATTAAAAACTTTTTAAAATTAAACTTAATTAAAAACATTTTTAAAAAAATATTTTCAAAACCTAATTAAAAACTATTTAAAAATTATTTTAAAACTTAATTTAAAAACTATTTAAAAATTATTTTAAAACTTAATTGAAATTATAAATTAAAAAATTTTCAACTTAATTAAAAAACTTATAAAAAAAAATTTCTAAAACCCGGCGACTTTACATGTTCCATCGACCGAACAAATGGTTTGGTCGACTGAGACAACGGAACAACATTTAATCACACTTAAAGACTAATTCAGTTATTCGGTCGACCGAACTGCATTATCGGTCGACCGAAAATATAAAATTTCATCCGTTCAACTGCTTTCCACCCACCCTGTATCTGTGCCAAAGTTAATATATCGGTCGATCGAACGTCTGCTCACTGGTCAAAAGGACGAGGAATTTAAGGGATCGGTCGACCGAACCCTTATCGGTCGACCGATCGACCTCTATAAATACAGGTTTCGGCAAACCGAAAGCCTCATCCCCCAAATCTTCTCTTTTCTTTGCTTTCTTCCTTGCATACGAAGTTCTTCTCACCGGTTTCAGTTTGTCTAGTAAGCCCGACAATGCCTCGGTGACCATTTCTTTGCTCTAAATTTTTTTTTAATACTTATGCACAATTATTGATTGCTATTTTTTTATATAGTGAAAAAAGTAAAGCTATTGCGCAAAGAGAGGCTATCTCTCTTAATCCCAGTTAGGACCCTAGGTTTTCTACTGAAGAGTTAAGGCAATCTTTTCCTAATAAAAAATTTAAGATGATAGGTACTCGTTGTCTATATCTCCAATTCTACCAAACCTTTTGTCCTGAAGCCATAGAGATCAATCAACACTATCAACTTGATAGCATTATCTTTTGTAGACATGCGTACAAACCTATTCCCTGTTCAGAATTTTACCACAACTTGTGCGAGCTTGATCCTCATCACTATAGGACTAGGGTCGCCACTAGAGAGATGCTCCTTGATCTGGATATGTCTCCTAGGTTTTTACGGATACGACCCACAGTTAATCGTATCTTTTTCAGTGCTTCTATTCCAGAACCATTACCTACTCCATTTGTACATCTTACTCTTGATATTATGTATACTGACTTTTTTGAGGGACCACGTCCTAAAAAGATGTCTACTGTACCACTTAGTCCAAGAGACAATGCTTTTGTAATGACCCGGCCCTCTTGGCCCATTTGGCGGCCCATTTGGCGACCTCTCATATCGTCGACCGTCGGCCCTTATGTCGTCGGCCCATTTGGCGACCTCTAATGTCGTCAACCGACGACCCTTAGCCGTGTTGTTACTCAGTAGGACTTTCCACCCCTGGTCAGTGGATTTTTGTCTCCCCCAGAATTCGAACTCTAAACCTCCAGGCTTAAGTATTAGAGTTTATGAATCCTGGTAACCAAGTGAGATCATCTCACTTGGTTACCAGGATTCATAAACTCTAATACTTAATCCTGGAGGTTTAGAGTTCCAACTGGGAGGCAAAAGGATCAGTGAGTGACGATGGGGTCGACGACACGGCGAATAAAATGCCTTTTTTATTGTAACCACCCCTCTTGGCCCATTTGGCGCCCATTTGGCGACCTCTCATGTCGTCGACCGATCGGCCCTTATGTCGTTGGCCCATTTGGCGACCTCTAATGTCGCCGACCGACGACCCTTGGCCGGTTACTCACGAGGACTTTCCACCTGGCTGTCTTCCCAGATTCGAACTCTAAACCTCCGGGCTTAAGTATTAGAGTTTATGAATCATGGTAACCAAGTGAGCGTCCTGGTTACCGTGAGATCATAAACTCTAATACTTAAGCCCGGAGGTTTAGAATTCGAATCCGGGGGCTATTGTAACGACCCGACCCATTTGGCGACCCTCGGGTCGTCGACCGTCGACCGTCGGACTTTCCACGCGTTGATTTTTGCCTCCCCCGGGATTCGAACTCTAAATCTCCAGACTTAAGTATTAGAGTTTATGAATCTTGGTAACCAAGTGAGATGATCTCACTTAGTTACAAGGATTTATAAACTCTAATACTTAAGCCTTAGAGTTTGAATCCTTGGGGAGGCAAAAATCCACTGCCAGGGGTGGAAAGTCCTAGAGAGTAATGGTACAGCCGACGGTCGACGGTCGATGACCCGAGGGTCGTCAAATGGGCCGCCAAATGGGTCGGGTCGTTACAATAAAAAAGGTGCCTTTTTATTGTAACGACCCGGCCCTTTTGGCCTCTTGGGCGGCCCTTGCGGCGGCCCACTATCGATGACGACCTTTGGTGCGCTCACTAGGACTTTCCACCTGGCTTGATTTTGCCCCCAGATTCGAACTCTAAACCTCGGACTTAAGTATTAGGTTTATGAATCTTGCAACCAAGTGCATCTCACGGTTGCAGGATTCATAAACTCTAATACTAAGCCCGGAGGTTTAGAGTTCGAATCCTGGGAAATCAGGTGAAAAGTCCTAGTGAGTAACGGCAAAGGGTCGTCGACGATACGAGAGGTAAATGGACGACGACATAGGGGCCGCCGTTGAGCTACCAAAAGAGGCAAAAAAAGCGCGCTTTATCAGACCCGACCCATCTGATGGCCCATTTAGCGACCCTCGGGTCATTGACCGTCGACCGTCGACCGTCGGCCGTGTCGTTACTCTCTAGGACTTTCCACCCTTGGCAGTGGATTTTTGCCTCCCCCAGGATTCGAACTCTAAACCTCCAGGCTTAAGTATTAGAACTTGATCTCACTTGGTTCCAAGGATTCATACCCTCTAGTACTTAAGCCTGGAGGTCGAGAGTTCGACTCCTGGGGGAGGCAAAAATCCACTGGCCAGGGGTGGAAAGTCCTACTGTACCACTTAGTCCAAGAGACAATGCTTTTTATAAGATGGTTGTCTCCTTCATTCATCCCCTGTCATCTAGAGATCAAGGTGTTTTACGACCAGTCCATCTTTTTCTAATGTATACCTTATGACATAGACTAGAGTTTGACTTAGGCTACTGGGTGTTTCAGTCCATTATCTATTATTCGGTGTATAGCACCTCGAATAAAATTCATATGATCCAGTGTCATATACTTACTACCTATATTGCTTCTCTTGCTCCTCCTCCTCCAACTAGTGACTTCTTTACCCGTCTACGAGATGTTATTTTTAGTCGATTTAACTACTTGGAAACAAAAATGGATGATCAGTACAGCTCTCTTCAGGGATAAATTGCAGATTTTCATCAATAGATGATGGATCGTACTAATGCTTTAGAGAAGGAGCAGCGGAGGATGTTTGACTATTATCGAGATGATAAGGATGAGTGATTTTAGGATCTGTTGCTTATGACTTATTGTATCTATTGACTTGGATTATGACTAAGTTTAATCTTAAGTAATTTCTAGTTAGTAATGTCCTTTGGTAAATTTTATAGAATAGGTTCTTTTGTTTTGGAAATTATTACTTAGTTTATTTTTCAAAATTATTTTTGTAAAAATCCCCTTTCAAATTTTTGGTTTTCAAAACTCTTTTCAAAATATTTTAATTTTCTGGAGTAGCTTAGGATCTACGGTAGACTGCATGATCCTATAGTTCTAGAAACCATCATTTCACAATCACAGTAGGATCCCTTGTTTGATAACTTAGAATGGGCGAGATGCTTAGGTCTTATCCCTAGATTTCAGATGTCAGTACATCGATATAAATCTGGGCTTTAAACAAAATACATGAATCAATTTGGGTTTACTAGCTAGTAAAAACCTAGTTAGTACTAAATACTCAAATTGACCAACCTGAGTCATCAGCTACTATCTTGTGATAGTTAGCTTTGAACAAAGGTTGGACATTTCATCATACGGACAAATTTTCCTTAGTTTTCCTACCCATGCTTGGACTTTTAGGAATTTGTCAATTTTAGGGGAGGCTTCAAAACAAGATTTTTAAGTTTATATCATTGTCAATTTTTTTTAATGACCAAATCATTTTCAAATTATAATTTTCAAAATGTTTTTCAAAACTTTATTCTTTTCAAAATATAATTTCAAAATGTTTTTCAAAAACTTTTTCATAAATTTTAACTTATTAAATCTTTCAAATTTTTCAAAATTTTATTGACTTAGTAAAAAATTTTTAATTAATTTTTTATCATTTTCAAAATTATTTTACTTAGTAATATTTTTTATTTTTAAAAAAATTTTAATTCAAATTTTTTAGTATATCTTCCTTAGTAAATTTTTCAAAATTATTTTGCTTAGTAACATTTTTCAAAATTTTATTCAAATTTAGTAATATGTTTAAATTTTTTACTTAGTAAAATTTTTCAACAATTTTATTCAAAATTTACTTTACTTAGTAAAATTTTTCAAAATTTCATGATTTTTACTTAGCAAACATTTAAGGTTAAAATTTTACTTAGTTATTGGCTCTACCCCTATTTTTGATGAGTGTCAAAGGGGGAGAGATAGTAAATTCAGGGGGAGAAAAGTTAAATTGTTTGTTTATTTACTTGTTGCATATGTTTAAACTTAACTTTGAACCTTGTTTGCCAAACATCAAAAAGGGGAGATTGTTGGTGCAAGTTGCACTAGAATCAAACCTGAGTTTTCATGTTATCAAAGGTTCAAGTTACGTCTTGTTATTATCTAACAAGTTGACTGAGTGTGCAGGATATTTACTCAACCAGAAAAGTCCTAGCTGGAGGGCAGGCGGAGAAATCTTAGCATATCGTGGAACCCAGGTGCAAGTCCAAGCAGGTCAAAGGGACCCGACGCTTGGCGGTGTGATCGAGAGATCTGGAGGACCGAAGATCAAAAGAAAAAGTCCTGGGGAGTCGATCAAGGCTGAGTGAAAAGTCCAAACTAGATCAGAGAATCTAAGTTTGACAGGTAGGTTGAGGTAAATAACTGGAGGAGCGACAAGGAGGTCGGGTTCCCGAAGGCAACAACCTTAGGTCGCTGATCCAACTGAAGAAACTGGGAATGTTTCAAAGTTGAGATCAAGACAGTTCTACTGTCTTACATTTTATTCCTTCTTTATATTATTTCTCTAACATCTGTTTTGTAGGAAAGATTTTTTGTAACACTGTGGTGTAGGTTTGACTGATCGGTCGACTGAACCATTGGTTCGGTCGACCGAACAAAGAAAACTCAAAGCAGTAATTCAGTTCAGAATAGATCAGACCAGAGTCCGATCAAAGCATGATCGGTAGACCGAAAAGTAAGATTGGTCGACCGAACCAGGGTAACTCAACAAAGGACAGATCATCAGCAGCGATCAGCGGGAAAGGAAAAAAGGCTGATCGGTCGACCGAACCAGAGGACCGGTCGACCGATCCAATCAGCATTAAACAACATTAAAAGAAGATCTCTAGCAGATTTCGACGAACAAGGAAAAGGCTTGTTCGGTCGATCGAAAAGATTGTTCGGTCGACCGAAAATATGGTTCGGTCAATCGAACCATTAAAGACCAATAAATGCAAAAGATCGAGCCAGCTTTGAACTTCAGCTAGGAAGGAAGGGAGCGGGTTCGGTCGATCGAATAGTGGGATCGGTCGACCGAACCTCCAGTACACCTATAAAAACAGGCTTGAAGATAGAGGCTAGATAGAACTTTTGATCATCTTCAAGTCTTCTCTCTGCGTATGGATTGTGCTACAAGTCATCGACTCTGCAAATCTACTCCGTCCGGAAGTACCGACCGAGCTTCAACCTACACATATAATTGTAGGTATATTTTCATATTGCACTTAATTTCAATAAGATAGTAGGATTGTTACTATCTTATTCTATTGTACTTGTACGATCTGCTTCTCTCCGAAGATTTCGGAGAGAAGGGTTATAGTGATTTGCCCATCGGTGCGGTCAAGGACCGCGGGCCTTCGAGTAGGAGTCGAGCTAGGCTCCGAACGAAGTAAAAGAACGTGTCTCTTTGTTTAATTTCCGTTGCTTAACTTTGTTTTTAAAAAGGATAAAGAAAAGTTTTAAAAAGTGATATTCACCCCCCCCACCCCTCTATCGCAAGTTTCCGATCTATAAGGAGATTGTTAGAGTGTATACTAAAAGCCTACCTTTTCGTATAAATATTTATTTAGAAATAAGAATCACATTGGTCAAATGTCTACATTTATATGCTAAGTGTAGTTGTTCAATTAATTTATATTGTAGATAACATGGTGTGTGGTGTCACACATAGAAGATCATGTTATCGGTTCTTTATAAATTATAAATAGTAGCTCACGACTAAGATTGATAGGAACAAACCATTGGAATAGTCATAGTGTAATTTGGTATTAGTTTATCTTAACTATAAAATTACACTAGTACACTCTGAGTGTATTGAGCAAGACCATTTAAGGTAAGTTCCTTTTATACTGACTAAATAAAAGAACAAGATTTTAGTTATTGTGGAAGTGTGTGTGATAAGCCCGATTTTGTCGTGATTTGGGTATCAAATAATTTCACCGAACTCCTTTCTACACTAATGCAATATAGGATGACTCGGATCGTCTCTCTCAATGAATGTAAACAGTAGGATGATAGTCTTAGGATCAATTATTGTTGGCTTGGGTTTTCTAGACAAATTGGAATTTAAGAAATGACTTATGAACAAATAGAAGAAATAAGAACCAAAATTTATGCTACATTTGCAAATTCAATTCATGGAAAGTAACAAGAAAAGAATCTACTAATCTAAACTACTGCACTGAAAGAAATAGTAACCAAGAATAGCCTATTGCAACCATTAAGCAAACCTAAACTGTTTAGACATCAAGAACAGTACTCTTAACCGAAGGTTTCAAAGCAATAGCAAGAGAATTTGAATCAACTATGCATTGATCAACTACAACAAACTAAAATTCAAACAGAGATAAAGACATTATCATTTAGAGGATTCAAACTAATCAAATTGGAGAAACCCTAGATTAGATTTGATGTGCGTCGGATGAAGAACTCGGCAATGAAGACAAACAGAATAACTTGGCATTGTTGATGATCGGAAAAGCTTCAATCAGAGATGGATGCGGAGCTTCAAGAAAGAAAGATAACCAGCCGGAAGACGAAGGAATCGGCTCAACCCACCGAATTGCTTCTCCTTCTTTGCTTCTTCTTCCTCGCACGGAGTCGCGGCAGAAATTGGTGTTCAGATGGTTGAGATGGCATCGCCAGCTGGAAGATGGGTGATGATCGGAGGAAGGGAAACACCCTTGACCTCAGCAACTCGCCGGCGGTGGAATGGATCCAGATCAAGATCGCCGGAGCGCCCTCCTCTGTCTTTGACGCGAAGGAACTGTAGAAGTTGACGCCAACACTGTAGCTTCTCATCCCTTTAAATCTAATCTCAGTTCTGTGATGGACGGCTGTGATTATTCTGCCTCTGATCCAACGGTGAATCTTGATCTAAATTTGATCCAAAGGTTCAAATCTTCATCAAGGGACCTGATCTACTCTCTCCTAGCTCGAATGGACCAAATCTTCAATGGATGGCTTAGATCTCTCTTAATCTTGAATGGACGATCCAGATTACTCCAGAGCTTGATCTCTTCATTTAAGCTTGGATTCGTGTTCAATCTGGTTTGGTCAACCTCAGATCCATTCCCTTGATGCCTACAAAGAATATAACCAAATATTAGCATCAAATACCACAAATATGATATAATTTGCAATTAGGTCCATAAATGGCTCTAACTCATGAAACATGGTGTAAACATGACTTTAACATATGAGAAGATTAAAATGTATGCCTATATGGATCAAAATGCCATAACAAAATAATAGTTATCAAATTCCCCCACACTTATTCTTGCACGTCCCGAGCAAGCAAACAAAATAAAGAAACAACTAGAAACCATCTCCACAATAATTCCCTAGCACTACCTAGAAGATAGTAAAAGAAATTTAACTAAGACCATCTAAAAAATCACAAACAATCATGAATTCAATCCAAACAATAATCAGTAAGTATGGTGATTTCAATCCAATTGAAAAACTAAGCAAGATGCAATCTCACAAGGTACTCACCTATTCTAGCCCTCACACTCAAAAATGCATTTTAGTGGAGCTCACTCAATGTCACTCACAACATTTCACTACCATAAGCTTGCTTATTTTCTAATTCTCCACACTATAAAACATAGCATACATGAATCAAAAGGATTTTATCAACAAGAACTGAAATGGAAACAAAAAGAACAATGAAAGTGAATGAAATAGCAAAAGAAAAGGCATCAATGAAGAGAATGAGAGTATGGAAGGAATTTACTTGATAAGTTGATCATTTTAATGTAAAAAGAGATGAATACCATTTGTCATTACCAATTCAACATATCAAGCTAACCTTTCCTTCAATTTCAATGCAAACATAGAATCTTGATACTCTATTGATTTGCAAAAATTTTTCCACTGTTTTCCACTTCAATTTCAGCACTTGAAACTAATCCCACATCATGTATCCAACACCTCCCCCCAAACTTAAAATTTGGCCGTCTCGGACAATACAAAACCCAAATGATAACCACTTCGAAACACCATATACAGGTACAGATCTTGATTAAATTCTACAGATTTTTTTTTACCCATGAAAAATTCAGGTTCAAAAGAATAGAATACTCCCAATACTGGTTCAACCGGAGCTCCAAAGTATCACTGACAAGAATTAGCACATAACTGATCAATAAGAACAACAAACAATTGGTATAATTTGAGTTCTCTGCATTAAAGTCCAATTTAAGAATATCTAGAATTTGAAACTGGATTCCGAAATCTGCAGCATTAAGACTGAAATGACAGAATTAGAATAACAATGTCTCCACAGAAAATTCATTCTGCAGATTTCACTTTTTTTCTTTCTCTGTTCTGTATTCCAGCATCTATTTTCATGTTCAGAAATCTGTACAAAGAAATGACACTCCACAGATATAAATTTGCAGAAACAATTTCCTAAATCAATTTACAATAAGTTCAGCTATGAATCTAATTCACAACCCACATTACTCATCAGCAACAACTATCAGCTTCCTGGATTGAGTTTCAGAAATTTACATCCAAAAGAATCCCTTCTTACTCCATGATGCCAAACATATCAGCTTTAGCCCTTCCAATTCCAGGATTACAGCAACACAAGCTATCCTCAACTGTGCTTTCAATTCCTAGTTTCAAGATTGATTTTGTCAGCTTTTCCTTACAATTGCAGCAGAGTACATGACTTTTCCTCTTCCATTTTAGATATACTCCGGAGTCCTTCTTAAATAGAGTAGTACTCCACCATTCTAGTTACCTATCATTTCTACATCCAATTTCCAGCCAGCCATTGTTTTAAAGCTCTGCATATCAGTTTCTAGAGTTTGAAAAGGCATGGAAAAGCTGATATATCATTTGTTCCTACATCTTATAGGATTTCACTTGGTCTTTTCAATCGTTTAAATGTTGCTTTGGATTTTTGATACACCTTGGCACCAAATCTTGTATTTCCAAACAGATTTCTCCACATTTCTGCCACTGTTTGTGCTCCAAGACAGCTCCTTGATGTCAATTATATTTCCATGACCTTCAATTATTAGAGAACTGCAACCAAGGATTCACTAGATGAAGAATCAAACTGAACTCTAGATCTTATTCCAAGAATTCTTCCAGCATTTCAGAATCCCTTACTAAGCAATCCATTTTTTTGATTTCAGAACTGTAAAGTCCAAGTAAACTTAAGAAATTGATTTAAGTTTCAGATTTGAAACCATCACGAATTCTTCACAATTGAAACAAATCATTAATTACCAAAAGATATTGAGAGTAGTTCAACTATCCTGCAATCTTTATCCATTCTAGTTCAAATCTCAACCACAATCAATTTCACATAAGCAATGAACCAAATAATTGATGAATTGATTTCAGTTCTACGATTCCAGATGTTCTGTTAGCTTCATAACTCTCCTTCTTGAAATAGCTTCAGTTTGTATCCTTACTATCAAATACAGGAATTCTGAATTGCTTCACTGCACTGTTAGTAATTAGAGGCTGCTGTGAGAAGAGTTTCAAGTAGCTATTTGCAAGGATTTGAGTCTGAATCAAATCAGACCTGTTCTTGTTTCATGTTCAGCTATTTTCTGAATCAAATCAGAGTTTCAAGGTTCAGCAGGAGCTTCCATTAAAACTATTAATGCAACTATATAGTTCTGATCTTGCAGAATTTTAGGGACACTTGATGACTAATTTAGTGTTATTGAATTCTGGATAAATTTGAGTCTTGAGCGTGTTGCTGCTAGTGACCAACCCTTAAGCATTTCAATTCTGATTCAGAATTCTAATTCAGTTCTTGCACCAATTCCAGTTTAGGAGCAGGAGTCCTTGATTTAAAATCCACTGTTGTGATTCAGCTTCAACATTTGACATCAGAAATGAATTTCACTACAGCATTGTCAATTCGGAATTCACAAAATCAAATCTGGTTCCTAGAATCTATTACAAACATTAAGGGTCAATGCAATCCAAACTTAAATCCTGTAAGACTTTTGGCATTGCAGTGATCAGCAGAGAACTGGTGAGGAACTCATCACATTCAGAATCAACAACTTAAGCAACTGAATGTCCATCAACTCAGCTTTTATAGTTCTAGAGATTACCATTATTGAATTCATTGTAGTGGAGATTAGAAAACAAGATCAGAATAAACCCCTACAACAACATTTTGAATCTGAGTTACAATTCAGAAACAATTTCAAAAATTCAGTTCAGGAAAGCAACTTCAACTGCAATCCAAGCAAACTGCAATCAGTTTTAAGGAAGCAATAATTAATTTAAGAATTAGATGCAGCATCAGGTTCAAACTTTTGCTTCATGTCTAACTGTAAGCCATCCTTCTTCTCGAATTCAAATTCTGAAGTAACAGCATTTCTGTTTTAGGATTTCAAAATTCTGATTTTTCTCAACATCAAATTTCAGCTTAAATCACAGAGAATTCAGTTTGGAATAAGACATCATTTAACACTAACTTGAAATGAGCATAGATTCACATTGTTTCTGATTAGAGATAGCTTGAAGATTTGGCACAAAAACAGGGCACAGTTTTTGTAATGCAGTTCTTGGCATTTTAATTCCAGAAATAAAGCTAACAGTTCCCTTACTGATCAAGTGTTCTTCATTGGAAGAAAGGTTTCTATCTCATTCTAAATGTTAGGAGCTCACACCAGCATTGGAAAGCTATTTTCAGCAACAACAATCATTCTGCTGATTTCATGCACTGCAGTGGAATTGAACAATTCCAGGAACCTCTTCCATTGTAGCTGCATGTTTTGACTCATAGTAGCTCAAATTCTGCATTTTCAGCAATCCCTTCGTCCAATAGTTAACCAATTATATAGTGATCATATATCAAATTTAACACATCAGATTCCCTGCAGATTAGTTCAAAATTCCAGCACCAAGGGATTCAGTTTCAGAACTCTAGTTCAAGGAAAATTTCAGGTTAAGACTTGAAGGATTCAGCTTGAAAAGAGATCTCATTTAGCATTGAATTGATAAGACTTGAGTTCAGTTCATTTTCCAATCAGAAGCAACATGATTAGTTGGCACAAACATATTTAAATTTGATGCAGTTTCATGTTTCATGGGGCTAATTTCTTCAATGTACTTCTAGTCGATTTTCTCTCTTTTTTTTTTTTTAGTAGAGAAAACATCAAATGACACTACAAGATGGGCACTCTGAATTAGTTGCAACTTAAGTCTTCAGTAGCAACTTGACTTGCTGGAATTTCTGCACTGTCATCCTGCTCTCTTCAATTTCTGCAGCTTTGTCTGAATTTCAGATTTCCAGAATTCATTTCCAGAATCAGAATGCATTGATCCAACTCTATAAGATATTAGTCTCAAAAATCTAATTTAAGAGCAACTTGGCACACATGTAAATCCGAAACAATTGCTGAATTCTGGTTCCAGTTTCATACCTCACTGTTTCTTCCTTCATTTCAGATTGAATTTCTGAATTTCATCCTTCATTATTTTGCTCAATGGAATTTCAAAACCTGATAACAAAAGATGACAAAATAAACTCCAAATCAGTTATGAACTGAAACTGCAAATCTTAATCTGATCTACAATCAGATTGTTTCTTCTTACAACAGCTTTCAACTCTTGTTTCCCTGCATTATGTGCTCACTGATTCGGAACAAGTTCAGAATTTCTGGACCTGAAACTCCTTAGTAGAAGCGTAGGAGCATCCTCTTAAAGTATTGGTACCAAATAGTGCACTAACAATTGATTGCAGCTCTTGAATTCCACATCCAGCAATTTGATTTAGCTGCAGTTTCCAGATTTCAGGATTTGGTTTTGATTCTAGCAACAGCCAGTAAGGCCATGTCCCAAACTACATATATATACCCAAACTAATAGCTGCTCTACAGAATTTGTATCTCAAATCGTTCATAACCAGATTGATGTGGGAATAGAGCTTTAGCAATTCAATATTCATAAATCCTTGCAAAATCTTTAACATATCCAGAAATTTATCATCTCATCATCTCTCCCCCACACTCAAAACCTTGTCCATCTTAGCAATCTAACTCATCAAGGATTCAACCAAAACTCTCAATAGAAACATGACAAGCAAAGATGATCAAAGATTAAAATGCTAGATGAGGATGTTTCAAGAAAATTATGGAGAAAGAAATTAGAAATAATGAGGGGACAAAAATAACAAATATCCTTTATTTCCATACATACATATGCTATTGTGACCTTGAAAAGAAGCTAAGCAAGTTCTAGAGTTTCAATTGTTGTGAGTGCATGCCACACAAAAGAATAATTAAGTATAGGCTTAAAGTGGTCCTCTCTAGGTAATTTTTGGCAATCAAACTCAATTAATCAAAATGGAATCCACCACCACACTAACCAATATCATGCAAGTAAAGTATTCAATCATGTAAAATGACCTAAACTTGATGGTCAAAATTAAAGAACTTTTACCATCTTAAAAGTATTACTAGAACAATTTCATGGAGAATTTTATTCACAATGAAATGCTATGTAGACTAAACAACATGCAAAGTATAGAAACAAAATGCAAATGTCAAGTATGAAACTAATGAAAAATATAAAGAAAAAAAAATTAAAAAAAAATAAAAACAAGGAACAAACTTTCCTTTATTCCGGGTGGTTGCAAACGATTTAGGAGTAAAATCCATGCCGGTATTGGAATGGTCCCTCCCGGTGGTTGGAGTCGATTGAGCTGCAAAATCCAAGTTGGAAGTGGAATGTTATGCTTTGAAATTAAAATCTCTCCTTCCACCATATGTTCTTTGAAAATTTGCCCCGGCGGTTGAAGAAGGTTCAATTTAAGCATCCACTCCAGTAGCCTATAAAGATGGAAGGTAGACATCCCTCGCAAGCATATAAGGTAAGAAAAAGATGTAACAAAATTAGTCCCTATAAAGCATGTGTCAAGAAATGCATCACATCCAATAAAATCAATTAATGGTACCTCTATGAAATTTTCTAATAAATCGCAAGAAATACTAACCTTGTCATGTTGAAAGGTACCTAGAGGTTCTAAAATGGTGACTGTGACCTCCTCATCATCAGATAGTAGTTCAGGCTCCGGCTCAGGTGGTGTGTCTAAGGGAAGTAATTCTTGGGGCTCTGCTTCCACAGCATAAGTCCCTACACTCTCATCATCAACATCTGGTTCAGGTGATTCTTGGGGTATTGCTTCCAATAAGCAATCCCCTACACTTACATCATCATCTACATCAGTACCTGCATCATCAATAACATCTGCAACAACAATATCAATAGAATTAGAATTCCTTACAACTACAGAATCATAACAAGAAATACTAGAGGCGTCCTGTGAAGTAATAAAATCAAGATCAGGTCTGTCAAAAACACTACAATTCCTCTGCTCAGGCACCTCTACATCCGTAGGAATAATCTCATCAACTCTTATGGTAACTGGTTGTCCATTTCTAAATTGTTGAGGGTTGGCTGCCATGGTTTCCAAAAGTTTCATAGCTTCATCAGGTGTTTTGTCAATCAAGGGCCCCCCACTAGCTTTATCCACCATGTACAAATCAAACGGCGAAAGCCCATCATAAAAATGTAGGACAAGCAACTGATCACTGATTTGATGTTGAGGACAACTGGAGCAAAGTTCCTTGAATCTTTTCCAATATTCATGCAATGTCTCCTCCTCGAATTGTTGAATACCACGAATCTTTTTCCGCATAGCTATATAATCATTTTGAACTCCCTGTGGGCTTTGATATGCTGGATATGACTCATCAACTTGTCCTTGTGCAACCTCGTACCTGAAACTTGCATAATCCACAGGTGGATAGTACTGATGTTCAGATTGATAGAACCAAGTCTGAGGCTGATAGTACTGACAATATGGATCCATGGCCAAAGAAATTCCTGTTCTTATACTGAAACACTAGCAGATAAGATCAGAAGATACAGGAGCATATAAGATCAAACACATGGATATATGAACATGAAAGCAATTGAAACAAATTTTTTTTTTTCAAATTTTTATGTGAAAAGAAAAAGAAACAATCCTAAAGTATCAAACACCGCTACATTCCCCAGCAACGGCGCCAATTTTGATAAGCCCGATTTTGTCGTGATTTGGGTATCAAATAATTTCACCGAACTCCTTTCTACACTAATGCAGTATAGGATGACTCGAATCGTCTCTCTCAATGAATGTAAACAGTAGGATGATAGTCTTAGGATCAATTATTGTTGGCTTGGGTTTTCTAGACAAATTGGAATTTAAGAAATGACTTATGAACAAATAGAAGAAATAAGAACCAAAATTTATGCTACATTTGCAAATTCAATTCATGGAAAGTAACAAGAAAAGAATCTACTAATCTAAACTACTGCACTGAAAGAAATAGTAACCAAGAATAGCCTATTGCAACCATTAAGCAAACCTAAACTGTTTAGACATCAAGAACAGTACTCTTAACCGAAGGTTTCAAAGCAATAGCAAGAGAATTTGAATCAACTATGCATTGATCAACTACAACAAACTAAAATTCAAACAGAGATAAAGACATTATCATTTAGAGGATTCAAACTAATCAAATTGGAGAAACCCTAGATTAGATTTGATGTGCGTCGGATGAAGAACTCGGCAATGAAGACAAACAGAATAACTTGGCATTGTTGATGATCGGAAAAGCTTCAATCAGAGATGGATGCGGAGCTTCAAGAAAGAAAGATAACCAGCCGGAAGACGAAGGAATCGGCTCAACCCACCGAATTGCTTCTCCTTCTTTGCTTCTTCTTCCTCGCACGGAGTCGCGGCAGAAATTGGTGTTCAGATGGTTGAGATGGCATCGCCAGCTGGAAGATGGGTGATGATCGGAGGAAGGGAAACGCCCTTGACCTCAGCAACTCGCCGGCGGTGGAATGGATCCAGATCAAGATCGCCGGAGCGCCCTCCTCTGTCTTTGACGCGAAGGAACTGTAGAAGTTGACGCCAACACTGTAGCTTCTCATCCCTTTAAATCTAATCTCAGTTCTGTGATGGACGGCTGTGATTATTCTGCCTCTGATCCAACGGCGAATCTTGATCTAAATTTGATCCAAAGGTTCAAATCTTCATCAAGGGACCTGATCTACTCTCTCCTAGCTCGAATGGACCAAATCTTCAATGGATGGCTTAGATCTCTCTTAATCTTGAATGGACGATCCAGATTACTCCAGAGCTTGATCTCTTCATTTAAGCTTGGATTCGTGTTCAATCTGGTTTGGTCAACCACGGATCCATTCCCTTGATGCCTACAAAGAATATAACCAAATATTAGCATCAAATACCATAAATATAATATAATTTGCAATTAGGTCCATAAATGGCTCTAACTCATGAAACATGGTGTAAACATGACTTTAACATATGAGAAGATTAAAATGTATGCCTATATGGATCAAAATGTCATAACAAAATGATAGTTATCAGTGTGCTCTTAATCCTAATATAATAACAAGCGCATATATTTATTATTTATTTCTCTGACTTATCAGACGGTGAGATTTAGCTCGATAAATCAATAATCTCGATAAGTTGGGAAATGATATTACTTATAGTGTGTGTTGTTGATTATAGAAGAAAACTGTGTTCTATAAATCTAGGTTGACAATGTCTCTAAGAGGAGCTCATAAGGATTGTCATGTTAAACCCTGCAGGTGGACTTAGTCCGACACGACAATAAGGTTGAGTGGTACTACTCTTGGACTAAGATATTAATTAAAGAGAGTTGTCAGTAACTCATTTAATTAGTGGGCATTCGACATCTTAAACACAGGGAAACTACCACACTCATAATAAGAAGGAGTCCAAAATGTAATTTGGGATTGGTGTGGTAGTTCAATAATAATTCTTTAGTGGGGTGAATTATTATTGATGAAATTAAGTTGGGTGTTCGGGGTAAACATGAGAAGCTTAATTTCATCTGAAGACCAAAATCAATTCCTCCTCTCGGTCCCTATCATAGCCTCTTGTATATACAGAATTATACCCACTGCAAACCCACCTTGAGGTGGCCGGCCAAGCTAGCTTGGAGCCCAAGCTAGGGCTGGCCAAAGCTAAGGGTGGAGACAATTTAAGGTGGTCGGCCAAAGCTTGGATCCCAAGCTTAGGTGGTCGGGCACTAGAAAATAAAAAGGATTTTATTTAAAATCTTTTCATATGTGGATATCATGGTTTTAAAAAAGAGTTTAAAATTTAAATCTTTCCTTTTATAGCTTTCTACAAAAGATTAAGTGAAAGATTTGATATCTTTCCTTATTTGTAGTTAAAATGAAGATTTTAATTTTTTGATAAAACTTTCTTTTTTTGTAATCATGTTCATGATTTAAAAAGAGAGTTTTAAAATTAAATATTTCCTTTTATAAGTTTCTACAAAAGATTAAGAAAAGATTTGATATCTTTCCTTATTTGTAGATTGAAAGAAAGATTTTAATTTTAGAGAAAACTTCCCTTTTTGGAAATCATCCACATGTTTTAATAGAGAGATTTTAATTTATAAAATTTCCTTTTATAACCAATCATGAAGGGAAAAATTATTAGAGAAATTTTTATTAAAATTTCTGGAAACAAATTAGGAAAAATTATTAGAGAAATTTTTATTAAAAATTTTTGTACAGGGCTGATTTAACGTCCATTTGGTATAACTTGAAACCTTTAAATGTTGCATAGGCTAGTAACATTCTGATTGATTCAAGTCTAGCTACCAGGACATAAGTCTCGTCGTAATCTAGTCCTTCGACTTGACTAAACCCTTTTGCTACTAGACGGGCTTTGTTTCTTACTATTTCGCCTTGATCGTCTAATTTATTCCTAAATACCCATTTTGTGTTAATAATTGACTTATCTTTTGGTGGAGGTACTAGATCCCAGACTTGATTTCATTCAAATTGATTCAATTCTTCTTGCATTGCAATTACCTAGTCAGGTTCTGTTAATGCATCACTTACATTTTTAGGTTCAATTTTAGATATTAATGCTATTTGACTTAAGTTTCTAAAAGTTGATCTTGTTTGAACTCGTAATTCAGGGTTTCCTATGATTTGATCAATTGGATGATTAGGGTTTGATTTTAATATACATTGTCACGCCCCGGGTGAGTCTCTACCGAAAAATTTCGGCAGCATCTCCCCTGTATCGGTGACAATCTGAACCTTACATACAAGCAAAATACATCAGCCACAAGCGGCTGGAATATATGTGCACAAAAGAAACACAACCACGTAGTTAAAATCCATAGCCTACACGGCTGGATAAAAAAAAAAAATGAAAACAAGCATACAACTAATATATAGCCCACACGGCCATATCAAAACACAACGGAAAGGCGAAGAGGAAACCCACAAATACAAAAGTCCACGAAACACATCACAGATACAAGTCCACAATACACGTATCAAAAACACCATTCGTTCTCACAACTCTAAATCCAACAAATACGAAGTGTAGGAAAAGAGAAACAAAACCGATAAAGGTCCTCGGGTATGACGTGGGAAAGGGGACCGGCCAGCAGCATACTCCAAGCATCTCCATATCATCTACCTACTGCCTGAACCAACATAATATAGACGGGGTAGTGAGTACAGGGAACTCAGCGGGTACAGACTGGATAAAGCATGGCCTACATAATGAGATAGGAATCAAAGGATACAGTCTCCATAAGTAAAGAATAAGAATATGCTATCATAACATAACTCATCTATCCATATCTGATAAAATAACTGTGCATGAACATACCTGACATAATAAATGCATATAACGTAAATGTGCATACCCGAAAAGAACCAACACCCTGATACCATGATCCGTAAACCCACCGAGTCAACAACATACTCCCGACACCTGTGCAATACATATACGACTGCAAATATATGTAAAGTAAATGACATGTATGCAGCATGACATCCATATGCAGCATACATAGCTCAGACAAATGCAACAATACACAATCATATGCAACTAATATCTAGTAAGCATGTATACAAAAATATCCCCACAGATGCACCGCGCATCATATGCAAAAGTGCATGCATGCTCCATGGTCACCCCCGCCACCTCTCTAGACACCACGACCCCTGTATGGCCGAGAGGCTTGGGTCTGTGACGACTGTACTACCCTCCAGCCCACAATAGAGTGGTCGAGGCGGACAGTCCGCTAGTAGCTATCTAACTACATAGCATCAGGGTCCCTGACTGCTCACAACGCCGGATCTCACTAAACCTCGTGACCGGGTGGCACAACAGGACAAGCGGCGACTGCTCCAGCTACCACTACCCATGAGTGGCCGAAGGTGCGCGCTAAACCAAACCAACTGATGACTCTCTCAACCACAAGGGAGACAACAGTCATCAGATGCAATGAACGATGAACATGATATATATATATATATAATCATCATCCATGCCACAACCTCAAACCTCATAAACACCTCCAATACCCATAACAGACGTAACCACACATACCACTATGCAAATGGAATGTTAATCATGTACAACCCATAACACGTACCAATCACAACCTAGACAGGTATAGACCACAAATACCCAATACAGTCATCCCTACAACACTCTACATGTGTATAACCAATTGAGTCACAGATAACTAGAATAGAGACTCTAAAGAATCAACCCAGATCATATCAAAGATCAAGCAAAAGTGACAAGCAGGAAAACAACAAATAATCTGATTTAAGGAATGCAACCTACTTATCCAAATATAACCATGCTTTTAAAGTTCAAAGAACTAATTAGAAATTAAGGAAGAGATACCCACCTCGATATATCCCGCAATCAACAGAACCATCCCACGTCACGCTGCTCGTATAGATCAAGGTCCTGTGTCACACATACAATCCATGTAATATGTAACTAAATATGCGTACACTACAAGTAGGTGAATTACCTACAAATAAATAGCCAACTAAGAAGTAATAGCTAGCTATGATTACTACCCTTCCACTGATAAAGTTAGTTTAACTTTCTACTTAGCTTAACTCCTTCAAGAATTAAATCCCCCTTAACCCTTTCACACCCCTAACAGAAACCAACCTAAACCTCGCCAAAACCATTTCAGATTTTGATTAAACCGTAGGCTCCCACAAACACCTAACAGAAAGCAATCCTAAACATTACCTAACATGTTGCAGATTCTGGTTAAACCACATGCTCCACCCTCAACTACCCAGCACAGAAATTCTCACTCCTGCTAACCAAAAACCGATCAATTGCCATAGAGATTCTAGTGCACCAGCACACTAGAACTCCTAACACCTAAACAACACAATTCTTACTGCTGCTGTCCTGGATCCAGCTTCAAGCATTACACTGGTTTTAATGCTACTTGGGTTCGATCATGAGGAAAGAACAAGAATTGCACATCACTCCTAATTTCTACCAACAGAACAAGAAATAAGAGCAGCTAGAAATCATCACCCAATCTGTTAACAACAACAAGAAGCTGATTGCCTTACCTCTACTTCTTCTATCGCCGGAGATGATCACAACTCCGGTGGAAGAACTAATCTAATCAATCTGTGGTGGCCGGAATCACCACATCACCTCTGTCCACAGAATCGAAACCACTCGAATCAATACCATAGGAAGAATCAGAACCCAAATTCAAAGCAGGGAACAACCCCCTTACCTCCAATCCTTCGATTAGGGCTCGGTCCTGTTTCTTGCTAACGAACAGAGAAGGGATCGGAAACCTTGATTCACAGCCAAAACCTACCCGAATCAAAAACAGAAGAAGATCAGAGGATCGATTTCAAGACCAACCCACCGCTTACCTTAAGAAATCACAGCTAGGGCTCGGTTCGTGTTTGCCGACGAACCAATGAAGTGATCGGGAATAAGACAAGGGTTCTTACCTCCCTCAATCGGTCGTCACTGGCTAGATCCAACGTCGGTGCCCTCGATCCCCTTCCGACCGCCGGCCAAAATCCCCAAATCGCAACTCCGTCGCTGTTGTTCACCGAGATCAGCGAAGGGAGGAAGGGATCGGGGAGAAAGAAGGTTCGGCTATAACTAACCTCTCTTCTTGTCGAAGCTCCGAGGTCCCCTCCTCGCCGGCGCCACCGAGAGAAGACGAAGTCGCCGGTCTGGGTCGCGTGACGTCTGGGATCGCGAGGAGCAGATGAGGAACAGAGAAGTCGAAGGAAAATAGGAAGGCTTCGGGGCTTTATAGCGAGGTTAATCCGAACCTTAGGTTAGCTTAAATTAAAACCTAAGTTTAACATTAATCATTTCCTACTTAATTTGGGTATTCCAAACCTGCCCCCATCTAACCCTATCGATATATCCTTTAAAACGAGTCATATGGACTCCGTTTAACTCTAGAAAAATTTCTAAAAATTCTTAAAAATTTTCCTAAGGTTATTCCATGATAACCCTAAAATAAATTCGCATATATTACATTCTCCCCCACTAATAAAAATTTGGTCCCCAAATTTACCACTACCAACCAAAGTAAGAAGTAGTAGATAAACTTATTCTAGTTACTGAAATAAACTTTACTCACCTTCGGTAAATATGTGTGGGTAACTAGCTCGCATCTTATCTTCCAACTCCCAGGTGGCTTCTTCATCTGAGTGATGCTGCCATCCGACCTTGACCAGTCGAATTGTCTTGATCCGCAGCCGGCGCTCTTTGCGGTCCAAAATCCGAACTGGAATCTCCTCATAAGATATCTCCGGCTGAAGTACAACTGATACATTAGTGAGAATATGCGAAGGGTGCGGTACATATCTCCTCAACATAGATACATGGAACACATCATGCACCCCAGTAAGTGATGGTGGCAGCGCCAGTCGATACGCCACCTCACCTATCCTCTCGAAAATCTGGAAGGGTCCAATGTAGCGAGGTGCCAATTTACCCTTCAACCCAAACCTTTTTACTCCTTTCGTAGGGGATACTCGTAAGAATACATGATCACCCACAGAAAACTCTAAAGGTCTCCGTCTCCAATCTGCATAACTCTTCTGTCGATCCTGAGCCTCTGACAACCTGCGCCTGATGGTACAAACCATCTCTGCATCACGCTGAAGACTCTGTGGCCCCAAAATCTGTGTTTCCCCAACTTCTGTCCATAAGGTGGGAGATCTACATGCTCTGCCATACAACGCCTCATAAGGTGCCATCTGTATTGCTGAATGATAACTGTTATTGTAGGCAAATTCTACTAAATGTAAATGGTCCTCCCAACTACCTCCGAACTCTATGACACATGATCTCAATAGATCCTCTAGTGTCTGTATGGTGCGCTCTGACTGACCGTCTGTCTGGGGGTGGAAAGCCGTACTGAAACGTAGCTCTGTACCCATAGCCTGCTGTAAGCTCTGCCAGAAACGTGAGGTAAACCGCGGATCTCTATCCGAAATAATACTGAGAGGTACACCGTGAAGTCTAATAATCTCTCTACAATACAACTCTGCCAATCGATCTAATGAGTCCGTCCTACGGATCGGAAGGAAATGAGCAGACTTGGTTAATCAATCAACGATCACCCAAATCGTATCATGTGTTCGCCGGGTTTTGGGTAGACCCACGACGAAATCCATCGTGATATGCTCCCATTTCCATTCCGGTATCTGTATCTTCTGGAGTAAACCAGCGGGTCTCTGATGTTCAGCCTTCACTTGCTGACATACAAGGCATCGTGCAATGAAATCTGCGATGTCTTTCTTCATGCCAGCCCACCAATAAGAACGTCTCAGATCCCTATACATACGTGTACCACCAGGATGAATCGTAAATCTGGATCGGTGTGCCTCCTGAAGTAGGTCCTCCCTCAAAGAAGGTAGCTCAGGAACACACAATCTCCCCCGGAAGTATAGAGTTCCATTTCCATCACAAGAAAACCCTGTCTGCTGTTCTGGGGAAATTCTGCTACACAAAAACTGTAGATGCTGATCGGTAGCCTGAGCTTCTTTAATCTTCTCTACAATGGGTGACTGGGCAACCATCGATAACAGAATACCCCGCTCGGTCTGACCCTGCTCTACTAATCCCAACTCAGAAAATTTCTGTACCAGTTCTGTAACCATCACGCGATGACAGGCAAGAACTCCTCGGGATTTCCTACTCAACGCATCAGCTACCACGTTAGCTTTCCCTGGGTGGTAGTTGATCGTACAGTCATAGTCCTTCAAGAATTCCATCCATCTTCTTTGTCTTAAGTTCAATTCTTTCTGAGTAGATAGATACTTAAGACTCTTATGGTCCGTGAATATCTCGAAGGTAACTCCGTATAAATGGTGTCTCCAGATTTTCAGCGCATATATAATCGCTGCTAACTCCAGGTCATGCACCGGATAATTCTTCTCATGCTCTTTCAACTGACGTGAAGCATAAGAAACTACCCGTCCATGCTGCATGAGTACTGCGCCTAACCCCTGTAATGATGCGTCTGTATAAAGTACGAAGCCCTCATCTCCGGAAGGAAGTACTAATATAGGTGTAGAAATAAGTCTTCGCTTCAGTTCCTGGAAACTCGTTTCGCAAGACTCTGTCCAGCAAAACTTCACCCCCTTCCTGGTCAACTGAGTCAACGGCAGAGCTATGCTAGAGAAGCCCTCAACAAATCTGCGGTAATACCCGGCCAGACCAAGAAAACTACGGATTTCCTGTACAGACTTTGGCTGCTCCCAACTGGTAACAGCCTCTATCTTTTGTGGGTCCACGGATATACCACTTCTAGAAACAATATGTCCCAGAAAACCCACCGAAGATAACCAGAATGCACATTTGCTGAATTTTGCATAGAGGCGTTCTCGCTGGAGCGTCTCCAATACTATACGAAGATGTCGCCCATGCTCTTCTTCGGATCGAGAATATATCAAAATGTCATTGATGAACACAATCACGAACTGATCCAAGAACTCAAGGAATACCCTATTCATCAGATCCATGAAAACTGCTGGAGCATTAGTAAGCCCAAATGGCATTACCAAGAACTCATAGTGTCCATATCGAGTACGGAAGGCTGTCTTCTGTATATCTGAATCTCTCACACTGAGCTGATGATAGCCAGAGCGCAGATCAATCTTAGAATACACACCAGTATTCTTGAGCTGATCAAACAGATCCTCTATACGTGGCAGTGGATACTTATTCTTAATAGTCACTGCATTCAGCTGCCGATAGTCGATGCATAATCTCATCGATCCGTCCTTCTTCTTCACAAAGAGTACCGGAGCTCCCCACGGAGACACGCTAGGACGAATAAACCCTCTATCCAGCAGCTCCTGTAACTGTACTTTTAGCTCCTCCAACTCCTTAGGTGCCATGCGATAAGGAGCCTTGGACACCGGTGCTGTCCCCGGGATCAACTCAATCGTGAACTCCACTTGCCTTTTTGGGGGCAAGCCGGGTAATTCCTTTGGAAATACGTCGGGGTACTCCCGAACTATAGGAATGTCAGAAAGCAGTGGGGTATGATCCTGATCAGTCTTAATCATAGATAACAAATGCCCCTGGCATCCTTGAGACAATAATCTCTGAGCTTGCATAGCTGAGATGATAGAAATCCCCTCATCCTTAGTACCCATGAATACCCAGGACGGTAGACCCGGAGGTCTAAATGTAACCACTCTCGCGCTGCAATCCACGGTAGCATAATATCTGGCTAACCAGTCCATACCCAAAATGATGTCAAATTCTAGCATATCTAGAACCTGCAAGTCCACCACAAGGGTCTGACCCTCGAAATCCAACGGACAATCTCTAATCTCCTGACTGATATTTAGTATCTCTCCCGAGGGTAAAGATACCGCTAATATATAAGTCCGACGAACTGGTAATCTACAAATCTTACTCAGAAATACCCGAGAAATAAAAGAATGGGAACTACCAGTATCTATCAACAATTCAGCAGGAAAAGAATAAACAGTAATCATACCCCGAAAGACCGATCCCTCGGCCCGCTGTGCCTCCTCTCGAGTAATAGCATAAACTCGTCCTGCCTCCGTGCATACCGGCGGCATCTCAGTGCCAGTCTGAAACTGGGCTGATGGAGTAGTAGCTAACTGCTGAGACTGGATCACCGGACAAGAGCTAGGTGGCGTCGGAAAATACTGATGTGCCGGATGCATCTGATGTGACGGGACAGTCGAGGAATACTGCATAGCCACCGGTACTGCTGGATACTGCTGACTCTGAATATGGTATACCTGTGCCTGAGAAGGTGGTATACTCTGCTGATGTGGAGTGCTCTGCGTCTTCTGCGGTCCCTTCGGCCGTCGAGTCTGGGTATTATGACTTCCTTGAGCAGTAACCTTGGCAGCCTGCAGCTGAGCCTTCAGAGTACAATCGCGGCTCACATGCCCCGGAAGCTTGCAGTAGTAACATATATCTTGGCTCAATGGGCAGTCAGGTTTAGCGTGACCCTCAACACCACATCTAAAACATCTGAGTTCACCAGAGGAATCCTTCTGAGGAGGTCTAGAAGAACCAGCAGATGATCGTCCTATCTTTGATGATCGATAGGACTCCCCTGAAGTAGCCCGGGATCCCTGCCATTTCTTCCGTTTCTTCTGACCTTGGTTCCGTTGTTTCTGATTTGGAGGCGTACCCTGAGCCTTTTGCTTATCCTTTCCTTTTTCCAGTGAAATTTGTTGTTGTGTCATCTCAATCATCAAAGCTCTATCCAACGCCTCCCGGTACGTACTAGGAGCGAAGCCAGACATCCTGATACGGATATATACTGCAAGACCCTGAGTGAACTGATCTAACCGATCGCTCTCCTGGGCAACTAGATGAGGGCAATACTCAGCCAATCGGTTAAATTCCGCATCATACTCCATCACAGACCGATCACCCTGCTTTAGATGTAAGAATTCCTGTCGACGTGCCATACGATAAGGAGCAGGGAAATACTGTCTCTCGAATGCATCTCGGAATAAAGTCCAGGTGATACTCTGGTCTCCGAAAAGTGTCTTCTGCATCTTCCACCATGTAACAGCCTGATCTCGAAGGTGGTACGCAGCTAATTCAGCTTTTTCTTCCTCACTACATGTTAAATACTCAAAAGTATCCTCCACATTTCCGAACCAAGACCGAGCAACAGTCGGGCATTCGACATCTTAAACTCTTGGACTAAGATATTAATTAAAGAGAGTTGTCAGTAACTCATTTAATTAGTGGGCATTCGACATCTTAAACACAGGGAGACTAACACACTCATAATAAGAAGGAGTCCAAAATGTAATTTGGGACTGGTGCGGTAGTTCAATAATAATTCTTTAGTGGGGTGAATTATTATTGATGAAATTAAGTTGGGTGTTCGGGGTGAACATGAGAAGCTTAATTTCATCTGAAGACCAAAATCAATTCCTCCTCTCGGTCCCTATCATAGCCTCTTGTATATACAGAATTATACCCACTGCAAACCCACCTTGAGGTGGCCGGCCAAGCTAGCTTGGAGCCCAAGCTAGGGCTGGCCAAAGCTAAGGGTGGAGACAATTTAAGGTGGTCGGCCAAAGCTTGGATCCCAAGCTTAGGTGGTCGGGCACTAGAAAATAAAAAGGATTTTATTTAAAATCTTTTCATATGTGGATATCATGGTTTTAAAAAAGAGTTTAAAATTTAAATCTTTCCTTTTATAGCTTTCTACAAAAGATTAAGTGAAAGATTTGATATCTTTCCTTATTTGTAGTTAAAATGAAGATTTTAATTTTTTGATAAAACTTACTTTTTTTGTAACCATGTTCATGATTTAAAAAGAGAGTTTTAAAATTAAATATTTCCTTTTATAAGTAACTACAAAAGATTAAGAAAAGATTTGATATCTTTCCTTATTTGTAGATTGAAAGAAAGATTTTAATTTTAGAGAAAACTTCCCTTTTTGGAAATCATCCACATGTTTTAATAGAGAGATTTTAATTTATAAAATTTCCTTTTATAACCAATCATGAAGGGAAAAATTATTAGAGAAATTTTTATTAAGATTTCTGGAAACAAATTAGGAAAAATTATTAGAGAAATTTTTATTAAAAATTTTTGTACAGGGCTGATTTAACGTCCATTTGGTATAACTTGAAACCTTTAAATGTTGCATAGGCTAGTAACATTCTGATTGATTCAAGTCTAGCTACCGGGACATAAGTCTCATCGTAATCTAGTCCTTCGACTTGACTAAACCCTTTTGCTACTAGACGAGCTTTGTTTCTTACTATTTCGCCTTGATCGTCTAATTTATTCCTAAATACCCATTTTGTGTTAATAATTGACTTATCTTTTGGTGGAGGTACTAGATCCCAGACTTGATTTCATTCAAATTGATTCAATTCTTCTTGCATTGCAATTACCTAGTCAGGTTCTGTTAATGCATCACTTACATTTTTAGGTTCAATTTTAGATATTAATGCTATTTGACTTAAGTTTCTAAAAGTTGATCTTGTTTGAACTCGTAATTCAGGGTTTCCTATGATTTGATCAATTGGATGATTAGGGTTTGATTTTAATATACATTGTCACGCCCCGGGTGAGTCTCTACCGAAAAATTTCGGCAGCATCTCCCCTGTATCGGTGACAATCTGAACCTTACATACAAGCAAAATACATCAGCCACAAGCGGCTGGAATATATGTGCACAAAAGAAACACAACCACGCAGTTAAAATCCACAGCCTAGACGGCTGGATAAAAAAAAAAATGAAAACAAGCATACAACTAATATATAGCCCACACGGCCATATCAAAACACAACGGAAAGGCGAAGAGGAAACCCACAAATACAAAAGTCCATGAAACACATCACAGATACAAGTCCACAATACACGTATCAAAAACACCATTCGTTCTCACAACTCTAAATCCAACAAATACGAAGTGTAGGAAAAGAGAAACAAAATCGATAAAGGTCCTCGGGTATGACGTGGGAAAGGGGACCGGCCAGCAGCATACTCCAAGCATCTCCATATCATCTACCTACTGCCTGAAACCAACATAATATAGACGGGGTAGTGAGTACAGGGAACTCAGCGGGTACAGACTGGATAAAGCATGGCCTACATAATGAGATAGGAATCAAAGGATACAGTCTCCATAAGTAAAGAATAAGAATATGCTATCATAACATAACTCATCTATCCATATCCGATAAAATAACTGTGCATGAACATACCTGACATAATAAATGCATATAACGTAAAGGTACATACCCGAAAAGAACCAACACCCTGATCCCATGATCCGTAAACCCACCGAGTCAACAACAAACTCCCGACACCTGTGCAATACATATACGACTGCAAATACATGTAAAGTAAATAACATGTATGCAGCATGGCATCCATATGCATCATACATAGCTCAGACAAATGCAACAATACACAATCACATGCAACTAATATCTAGTAAGCATGTATGCAAAAGTATCCCCACAGATGCACCGTGCATCATATGCAAAAGTGCATGCATGCTCCATGGTCACCCCCGCCACCTCTCTAGACACCACGACCCCTGTATGGCCGAGAGGCTTGGGTCTGTGATAACTGTACTACCCTCCAGCCCACAATAGAGTGGTTGAGGCGGACAGTCCGCTAGTAGCTATCTAACTACATAGCATCAGGGTCCCTGACTGTGCACAACTCCGGATCTCACTAAACCTCGTGACCGGGTGGCACAACAGGACAAGCGGCGACTGCTCCAGCTACCACTACCCATGAGTGGCCGAAGGTGCGCGCTAAACCGAACCAACTGATGACTCTCTCAACCACAAGGGAGACAACGGTCATCAGATGCAATGAATGATGAACATGATATATATATATATATATATATATATATATATAATCATCATCCATGCCACAACCTCAAACCTCATAAACACCTCCAATACCCATAACAGACGTAACCACACATACCACTATGCAAATGGAATATTAATCATGTACAACCCATAACACGTACCAATCACAACCTAGACAGGTATAGACCACAAATACCCAATACAGTCATCCCTACAACACTCTACATGTGTATAACCAATTGAGTCACAGATAACTAGAATAGAGACTGTAAAGAATCAACCCAGATCATACCAAAGATCAAGCAAAAGTGACAAGCAGGAAAACAACAAATAATCTGATTTAAGGAATGCAACCTACTTATCCAAATATAACCATGCTTTTAAAGTTCAAAGAACTAAATAGAAATTAAGGAAGAAATACCCGCCTCGATATATCCCGCAATCAACAGAACCACCCCACGTCACGCTGCTCGTATAGATCAAGGTCCTGTGTCACACATACAATCCATGTAATATGTAACTAAATATGCGTACACTACAAGTAGGTGAATTACCTACAAATAAATAGCCAACTAAGAAGTAATAGCTAGCTATGATTACCACCCTTCCACTGATAAAGTTAGTTTAACTTTCTACTTAGCTTAACTCCTTCAAGAATTAAATCCCCCTTAACCCTTTCACACCCCTAACAGAAACCAACCTAAACCTCGCCAAAACCATTTCAGATTTTGATTAAACCGTAGGTTCCCACAAACACCTAACAGAAAGCAATCCTAAACATTACCTAACATGTTGCAGATTCTGGTTAAACCACATGCTCCACTCTCAACTACCCAGCACAGAAATTCTCACTCCTGCTAACCAAAAACCGATCAATTGCCATAGAGATTCTAGTGCACCAGCACACTAGAACTCCTAACACCTAAACAACACAATCCTTACTGCTGCTGTCCTGGATCCAGCTTCAAGCATTACACTGGTTTTAATGCTACTTGGGTTCGATCATGAGGAAAGAACAATAATTGCACATCACTCCTAATTTCTACCAACAGAACAAGAAATAAGAGCAGCTAGAAATCATCACCCAATCTATTAACAACAACAAGAAGCTGATTGCCTTACCTCTACTTCTTCTATCGCCGGAGATGATCACAACTCTGGTGGAAGAACTAATCTAATCAATCTGTGGTGGCCGGAATCACCACATCACCTCTGTCCACAGAATCGAAACCACTCGAATCAATACCATAGGAAGAATCAGAACCCAAATTCAAAGCAGGGAACAACCCACCCTTACCTCCAATCCTTCGATTAGGGCTCGGTCCTGTTTCTTGCTAACGAACAGAGAAGGGATCGGAAACCTTGATTCACAGCCAAAACCTACCCGAATCAAAAACAGAAGAAGATCAGAGGATCGATTTCAAGACCAACCCACAGCTTACCTTAAGGAATCACAGCTAGGGCTCGGTCCGTGTTTGCCGACGAACCAATGAAGAGATCGGGAATAAGACAAGGGTTCTTACCTCCCTCAATCGGTCGTCACTGGCTAGATCCAACGTCGGTGCCCTCGATCCCCTTCCGACCGCCGGCCAAAATCCCCAAATCGCAGCTCCGTCGCTGTTGTTCATCGAGATCAGCGAAGGGAGGAAGGGATCGGGGAGAAAGAAGGTTCGGCTATAACTAACCTCTCTTCTTGTCGAAGCTCCGAGGTCCCCTCCTCGCCGGCGCCACCGAGAGAAGACAAAGTCGCCGGTCTGGGTCGCGTGACGTCTGGGATCGCGAGGAGCAGATGAGGAACAGAGAAGTCGAAGGAAAATAGGAAGGCTTCGGGGCTTTATAGCGAGGTTAATCCGAACCTTAGGTTAGCTTAAATTAAAACCTAAGTTTAACCTTAGTCATTTCCTACTTAATTTGGGTATTCCAAACCTGCCCCCATCTAACCCTATCGATATATCCTTTAAAACGAGTCATATGGACTCCGTTTAACTCTAGAAAAATTTCTAAAAATTCTTAAAAATTTTCCTAAGGTTATTCCATGATAACCCTAAAATAAATTCGCATATATTACATACATGGATTTTCAATTTGGTTTGTTTGTGTTAAGTTGTCTACTTATTCTTGATCAACTGAACCATTTTGATTAATAGACATGTCATTGTATTCATTAAAATTTACATTAGTAGTTTCTTAAATTTTTAAAGTAGATTTATTATAAACCCTATAGGCTCTACTTGTAGATGAATAACCTAGAAATATTCCTTGTTGAGTTTTTGAAGTGAATTTACCTAAGTAATCTTTAAGATTTAATATATGTACATTACATCCAAATACTTTAAAATATTTTATGTTTGGAATTTTATTAAAATAAACTTCATAAGGTGTTTTATTTAGATATTTATTAATAGTAATTCTATTTTGGACATAACAAGTTGTATTAACAGTTTCAACCTAGAAATACTTTGATAAATTATATTCGTTTAACATTGTTCTTGAAGCTTCTTGTAAAGTTCTATTTTTACGTTCTACTAAGCCATTTTGTTGTGGAGTTCTTGGACATGAAAATTTATGGTGATAACCATTTTCTAGGCAAAAATTATTAAAATTTTGATTTTTAAATTCTCCTCCATTATCACTTCTTATTTTCTAAATTTTAACTTCTTTTTCATTTTCTATTTGCTTACAGAAATGTTTAAATATTTCAAAGGTTTTATTTTTATTAGATAAGAATTTTACCCAAGTATATCTAGAATAGTCATCAATAATTATGAAGTAGTAAAGACTCCCATTTAAAGATTCAATTCCATGAGAATCAAATAAATCTAAGTGTAATAGGTCTAATATTCAATTTGTTCTATTTTGATTTGTAAGTTTATGATTTGATTTAATTTGTTTTCCTTGTTGACAAGAATTACAGAATTTATTTATAGGATTCCCTAACTTTGGTAAACCCTTAACTAAAACAATTTTGTTTAATTTCAGTAAATT
Organism: Zingiber officinale; assembly: GCF_018446385.1. Taxonomy (NCBI): domain Eukaryota; kingdom Viridiplantae; phylum Streptophyta; class Magnoliopsida; order Zingiberales; family Zingiberaceae; genus Zingiber; species Zingiber officinale. The sequence continues at coordinate 49,794,144 of NC_055998.1, read as the reverse complement.
CCTAAAGTGAGTGTGAGCTAATCTTCTATGCCACAACCAAGTTTCATCATGATTTGTTAACAAACATTTGGATATTGTTTTAGGTAGATAAATTGAATATATATTTTTATCTCTAAAGCCTTTTAATAATATATTAGATGAGTCATTATAACTTATCAGGCATTCAGACGATAAAAAATTAACCTTAAATCTTGAATCACAGAGTTGACTTATACTAAGCAAGTTGTAATGAAAATGTTCAACAAGTAAAACCTTTTTAATTGAAATGTTGGATTTTTAATGAATTTCACTTGTACCTATTACCTTTAGTTTGTCATTGTTTCCAAAGGCAATGGATCCTAAGTTTTTTAATTTGATATTTGTAAATTTGTGTTGATCCCCAGTCATGTGTCTGGAGCATCCGCTGTCCAAGATCCATTTGTCCAGATCTTTGGATTCCTACAAAAATGTAGGTTTTTAAGCCAAAGTTTGGTTAAAGAATTTAAGTTTTATAAGTACTACTTATTTAAGTTTTAAGTTTTTTTTTAAATTAAGTTTTAAAAAAAATAAATTAAGTTTTAAAGTAATTAAGTTTTAAGTTTTAAATTAAGTTTTAAAATAATTAAGTTTTTTTTAAGTTTTAAAATAATTTTAATTATGTTTAAAAGTAATTAAGTTTTAAAGTTTTTAATAAAGTTTTAAAAGTTTTTAAAAAATTTTTAAAAGTTTTTAATAATTAAGTTTTAAAATAATTTTAATTAAGTTTTAAAAGTTTTTAATAAAGTTTTAAAAAATTTTAATAATTAAGTTTTAATTAAGTTTAAAAAATTTTAAATTAAGTTTAAAATAATTTTTAATTAAGAGTAAAGTAAGTTTAATTAAGAGTAAATTAAGTTTAACTGGTTACTAGAATTATCCGTAAACCATAGGTCTCGGGTTCGATTCTCGCTTATGCCGTTTTCGTTTTCTATTTATTTTTGCTACTTCCGTTATTCTAAAAATTCCATAAAAATATTCTAAAATTTCAGAAAAATCATAGAATATTTCTAAAATAGTTTTGAGAATTTTCGAGCGTTACAATCCCCCATACCTTATAAAAAGTTCATCCTCGAACTTAGAATAACTCTGGATACTTCTGTCTCATGCTGGCTTCCGTCTCCCAAGTTGCCTCTTCTGCTGTGTGACTGTGCCAAATGACTTTGACTAATGGTACTTCCTTGTTCCGCAATTTCTTAACTGCTCGGTCTATTATCTGAATAGGCCGACTGTCATAGCTGAGGTCTTCGCGGATCTGTACCGACTGAGGCTCAATCTCCTGGGTGGCATCTGGGATATGCTTCTTCAGCATAGAGACATGAAATACGTTGTGGACATTTCTTGGGTAGCTCTAGCTCATATGCTACCTTGCCCACTCTTCTGGTGATAAGGTATGGTCCCACATATTTGGGACTTAGCTTGCCCTTCTTCCCAAAATGCATTACTCCTTCATGGGAGCTACTCGAGGAACTGAATCCCCATTTGAAAACTCTAAAGGTCTGCCAGGTATATCGGCATAGCTTTTAGCGACTGGTGCTCTATCCTCTGGCCGAATCTGTTTGTATAGGCTGCGTGGTATCTGCCACTAGGTCGCATCGAGTTCTAGTTCCTACATTCACCACTCTCATACCGATTGGAGATCTACACCTCCGCCCAGAGCCTCGTAGGTGTCATCCGATAGTGGCACGATAAATTTGTTGTTGTATGCAAATTCGCTAGCTCGGATATTTGTACCAACTTCCCTTGAAGTCTAGGGCACATGCTCGGAGCATATCTTCAAGTACCTAATTTACTCGCTCCGTCTGACCATCTGTCTGAGGATGGAAAGCTGTGCTAAACTTTAACTTCGTGCCCAATACTGACTGTACACACTCCCAGAAGTGTGATGTGAATCTGCTGTCCCTGTCTGAAATAATGGTTCGTGGGACTCCATGCAGTCTAACGATCTCCTTGAGATACAACTGAGCTAGCTGTTCCATGGAGTAGGATATCCTGATGGCTAAGAAGTGGGCTGATTTAGTCAACCTGTCGACTATTACCCAGATGGTATCAAAATCATTCGTGGTTCTGGGTAATCCCACTATGAAGTCCATAGAAATGTCTTCCCACTTCCATTCTGGGATCTGGATAGGCTGCAAGACTCCTCCTGGTCTCTGATGTTCTGCCTTGACCCTCTGACAGGTTAGGCAGGTGCTGACATAACGAGCGACGTCTCTCTTCATCCCAAGCCACCAAAAATGTTTCTTCAAGTCCTGGTACATTTTGGTGGAGCCTGGATGCATCGCATAGGGAGTCTTGTGAGCCTCATCTAAAACCTTCTTTTTGAGTTTCTCCTGATCTGGAACACATAGCCTGTCACTAAAATACAACACCTCGCTATCTGATATTCTGAACTCTCCACTTTCTGATTCTGCTAAACCTTGCATGATTCTCTGAATTTCAGGATCCTGCTCCTGAGCTGTCTGGATGTCACCAAGCAAGGTAGACTCTAACGTCATAGTAGAGAGCTGTCCGACTATGAGTTCGAGACCGAAATCTGAGACCTCCTTCTGTAGGGGCGGTGACATGGCTGCTAGAGATAATAGGGTAGCGCTGGACTTTCTGCTGAGGGCGTCTGCTACCCTATTTGCTTTTCCTGGGTGGTAGAGGATGTCTATGTCGTAATCTTTGACCAGTTCTAGCCATCTGTGCTGTCGCATATTCAGATCCTTCTGAGTGAAGAAGTACTTCAGACTCTGATGATCTGTATACACTCTACACTGAGCTCCATACTAGTAATGTCTCCAAATCTTGAGAGTGAACACTACTGCTGCAAGCTCAAGGTCATGAGTGGGGTATTTCCTCTCATAATCCTTGAGTTGTCTGGAGGCGTAGGCGATCACCTTGCCATTTTGCATCAGCACTGCTCCTAGTCCCAACTTAGAGGCATCACTATAAATGTCGAAGCTGTCTATGTTCTCTGGTAGAGCTAGAATAGGTGCACTGGTCAATCTCTTTTTCAGCTCGCTGAAACTGTTCTCACAGTCCTCGGTCCACTGAAACTTTCTGTTCTTTCTGGTGAGAGCTGTCAGTGGGGAGGCTATCCTGGAGAAGTCCTCTACGAATTTCCTGTAGTAACCTGCTAATCCCAGAAAGCTTCTGATCTCACTAGCGTTCTTGGGTCTTTTCCAGTTGCTCACAGCTTCTATCATACTGGGGTCTACCATGATACCATCCTTTGAGATGATGTGACCCAGGAAGGACACCTGATCTAGACAAAATTCACACTTTGTGAACTTGGCGTACAGCTGATTCTGCTGAAGGGTTTGTAATACTATTTTCAGGTGTTCTGCGTGTTCTTCCTGAGTTCCTGAATAAATAAGAATGTCATCGATGAACACGATAACGAACTTATCTAAATATTCTCTGAATACCCTGTTCATGAGGTTCATGAAAGTAGCTGGAGCATTTGTCACGCCAAAGGGCATGACTACGAACTCGTAATATCCGTATCTAGTCCTGAATGCTGTCTTGGGTATATCCCCTTCCTTGACTTTCACCTGATGATAACCTGATCTGAGGTCTATTTTAGTGAACTCTGCTGCTCCCTTTAGCTGATCAAACAGGTCATCTATTCTGGGAAGAGGATACCTGTTCTTGATTGTGACTTGGTTCAGTGCCCGGTAGTCTATACACAGGCGCATGCTCCCGTCTTTCTTCTTCACGAACAATACAGGTGCTCCCCATGGTGAGTGACTAGGGCGTATGAAGCCTTTGTCAAGCAGCTCCTGTAGTTGCTCATGAAGTTCTTTTAGTTCGGCTGGAGCCATGCGGTAAGGTGCTTTGGAGATAGGATTTATACCGGGGATGAGCTCTATCTCAAATTCAATCTCCCTGTCTGGTGCTAGGCCTGGTAACTCTTCAGGGAAGACTGCTGGGTAGTCACATACGACTCGGACCTCTGCTAGCTGTTGGTCCTTGTCCTGACTAGTACTGACTACGTGTTCTAAGAACCCCATACATCCTGAATCCATCAACCTCTGTGCCTTCATAGCTGAGAGAAACTTCTTGGCCTTTCTCCTGGGTTCTCCGACGAATTCGGACTGTACTTCCGCTTCAGGTTGGAATATGACTTTCTGTTTACGGCACTCGATGGAGGCACCGTATTTGATCAGGAAGTCCATCCCGAAGATGGCGTCGTAGTCGGTCATATTAATCACTATCAGATCGCAAAAGAGCTCTCTGTCTGCTATAGTGACCGGCACTGCTCTGAGCCAGTGCGTAGATGCCATAATTTCTCCTGAAGGTAACGTCGTAAGAAACTGGCTACTAAGTACCTCTGGAGGTACTGCTAACTTCTCAACAAATGCCCTGGATATGTATGAATGGGTTGCCCCAGTATCGAATAAGACAGTTGTACTTTGCTGTAAAATACTAATCTGACCTGTAACAACTGTCGATGCATTTGCTGCGTCCTCTCTGGTGAGTGAGTAGATCCTCTCATTGGTCGTAGCTGGAGGGGCTTCTAATCTGCCCTGTCTGATATGTGGACCATCTAAAGCGGCCTGCATCTGATGTAACTGAGCTGGCTGGCCTCCATACTGAAGCGGTTGTGGCTGAGGAAGACTGGTCTTGTTTGGACACAGCTTGGCCATATGCCCTTCCTGTCCGCATTCAAAGCATCCTCATGTGCCCTTACGACAAACTCCAGGATGGAATTTCCCACAAGTAGCACACTTTGGATAACTGGGCTGCTTGCTGGCTGGCCCTCCTTTTGGGTAACTCCCTGGTTTGCGCTTGTTGCTGGAGTTCCCTTTCCAGTTAGAGCCATGAGAGCTATGACCCTGCTGTTTCTGAGTGACTGAGCCTCCTTGACCTTTAGCTTCTGAGAGGACTTGCTTCTGCTGCTTGATGCTATTCTGGTAATGCTCAGTGATTAGAGCACTGCTCACTAACTCTTCTGTGGTTTGTGTCCTATGAACGCCACCAACCACGTTCATTGCTATTTCCGGCCTCAGCATCTTGAGCATCAACTGGATTCGTTCCCTTTCTGTGCTGACTAGTTCAGGGCATAGACGAGCCAATCTATTGAATTTCTTTACGGCTTCCTCAACTGATAGGTTTCCTTGACGAAACTCAGTGAACTCGTCGTAGTGGCGGTTGGTGACCCGCATGTGAAAGAACTCCTCATAGAATTCCTTCTCGAAGTCAGCCCATGTCACCTGGTTCACTGGGCACTTCGCTCTAATTCTCTCCCACCACATGCGTGCATCTCCTGTCAGACAGAAGGAGGCGCACTTCACCTTCTCATGTTCTGGCCAGTCCAGAAGCTCCATCGTACTCTCCAGCGTTTTAAACCAGGCTTGTGCATCCCATGGTTCACTGGTGCCTGAGAAGTTCTCGGGCTTGACTCTCTGCCACTGGATCAAATAGGCTTCTCTCTTTGCCTCTACTGCTGCTGGGGCTACTAGTGCTGTAGGCTGGACTGGTGGAACCTCTAAGACTACTGGTGTCGCTAAGTTCGGCTCCGGGGTGACAGTGGGAGTGTTCTGCTAACTAGCATTTAAGGTGGCTATTTCCTGTTGCTGTTCAGCTAGCTGCTGCTGTAACTGAGCCACTAGTGCTGTAAGGTCTGGGGGAGGCACTGAACTGCCTGCCTCATGCTGGGGCTCAGTGGCTGGTGCCCTTCTAGCTGGGCGTCCTCGTGCCATTTCTAAAGACATAGAGGACATGCATAACTAACACAATCATGTATATGTAACTACAATCACTAACAGGTTAGGTACTATCATCAATCAACATGCTACAGTATCTATAAACATGGAAGAAAGAACATAATAAAGTGAGAGACGTTTCTTACTGGGAAGCTGCAGGTTCAATGCCGATGTGTGTGTAGGAAGTATGGAACTTGGCTCTGATACCACTCTTTAACGACCCGCCTTCTACTAACTAAGCTGTAAGGCCGATCGTCACATTATGCTGTGCTAAACTATTCCCTGACCATCACTAAATCTATATGCGGAAGCTGTACTAATTAAAATTTTGCTAAGCTGTTATCATTTCTTGGTTCTATACATGCTAAGGTAGGTAAACTAACCATTCATGACATGTTTTACCTTCCCCATGGTCAAGGAACTGAACTTAGACATTTTCCCGCTGATATCAGACCTCCCAATCGATCCACGGATCGATCGGAATGTCGAATCGATCTAGTGATCGATCCAGCACGCTACTGTGCTCGGGACAATTATCTGGATCGATCGGCTGATCGATCCAGACTGGTCAATCGATCCAGTGATCGATCCCAGAGCTCTCTGTTCACGACGGAAATGGCTGGATCGATCGGCTGATCGATCCAGAAGCCTACTGTTCGCGGAACAGATTGCCCAATCGATCAGCTAATCGATTGGAAACCCCCAATCGATCCACCGATCGATTGAGGTTACTGTTTTTTGCAGCTAACTCTGATTTCAGCACTGATTCATGCCCCAATCACAATACAGGCTCTAAAATGATTAATAAACACTTAACATCATAAAACTAGTGTTCTAGGCATAATAAAGTGCATGGTTAACTAATTCGTAGCAATGAACACACTAAAGTGCAAATGATAAAATACTGAAAAGTTCTAATGTTTAAACAAAGCTTGCTAAGGTTCCCTAAGATCTTCTTTCCAAGTTCCAGCCCACACACATCTTTGCAGCATTATCCTCCAGCCTCCGCTAGTCCATCTTCCCTTTACCTTTATCTGCAGTATAAGGAAAAGGAAGTATCTATAAGCTTTCGCTTAGTAAGAAACCATCTACCTCACTAAAACATGCATACGATGCATTTATGCTTTTAAAAACATGCTATCAAACATATGATGCACTTGTCAAAGCATGGCATACTGAAATCACTGAACATGAACACTAAAGCATGGCATACAAGCTAATCATAAACTATCGTGAGTATCAATAAAGAAAACTGAACTGAACATGAACTGGGCTGAGCTGGAACTGAATTTAAACTCAACTATCATAACTAATCCTTGTGAGTTTTGAAAAGCTATAATATAATAGATTAAAATATATAATCATACTGCTAATGGGCCCAGCAACTGTACATGCTATGCGCGCATCCCTAACCAAACCCGGGGTTGCAAATCCCGAATTTAGTAAGGTTTACTAGGTTATCTAAACCTAGGGACCGACTATGGGAGCCCAGCCCAATGGATATCTAATCCTGTACAGTGACCCTACTGAAAATAAAATACTGAATCATAGCTAACTAATTTATCTTGCTTTTACTAGGTTATCTGAACCTAGAACTAGGTTATCTAAACCTAGAGGCGACTGTGGGTGCCCACCCATTGGACCGTAGTCCCATATAAGCTGTAGCAAGACTAACTAAACTATTTAAATGCTTCTACTGCATTTACTGGGCTATTAAAAATGTCTACTGTAGCATTTTACTGAGCTAAGCATTTTATCGAACACTTAGTGTGCTCCAACTCTCCTCTCTATTAGGGAGACCACCCCTAGGCACCCGACAACGTCTAGGATCTCCAACTGAAAGTACAAAACGTGTTTGGCCCATCTAGAGGTGCTCAACTAGATCCCTAAACCTACGAGGAGGGTTACATACACCCTATGCGTCGAAAAGTCTGCATATAACTAATTTTAAAAACATAGAATCATACGAAAAGCTACTTATACTGCAGGTGAGGGGTTTCTTACCTCCTGCTCATAATTTCTTACGAGTCTAATCGCTAGGTTTCACGGAGGAGACCATCCTTTCGACGATCTTCTCGCGTCTATGCGTTCTTCTCGCGAAGGGGAGCGTCCTCATGCCCTTGATGTTGCCGGGAGGTGTCCTTGGGCCGAACCTTAGCCTTCCTTGTGGTTGGCGCTGAGAGAGGGAGAGGAGAGGTGGGCGGCGTAATTAGGTTGGGGTGGAGAAAGCTACGATCCAAGAAAATAACTCTTCACCTAATTATTTCCTATTTATATTAAGTGATAATTCCGGCCCAACTCCAACTTAAATAAAATTGTTTCCCTTTCCTTTCAGCACGCCCCTGCTGGGTTCAATTGGTTACTAGAATTATCCGTAAACCATAGGTCTCGAGTTCGATTCCCGCTTATGCCGTTTTCGTTTTCTATTTATTTTTGCTACTTCCGTTATTCTAAAAATTCCATAAAAATATTCTAAAATTTCAGAAAAATCATAGAATATTTCTAAAATAGTTTTGAGAATTTTCGAGCGTTACAATCCCCCATACCTTATAAAAAGTTCATCCTCGAACTTAGAATAACTCTGGATACTTCTGTCTCATGCTGGCTTCCGTCTCCCAAGTTGCCTCTTCTGCTGTGTGACTGTGCCAAATGACTTTGACTAATGGTACTTCCTTGTTCCACAACTTCTTAACTGCTCGGTCTATTATCTGAATAGGCCGACTGTCATAGCTGAGGTCTTCGCGGATCTGTACCGACTGAGGCTCAATCACCTGGGTGGCATCTGGGATATGCTTCTTCAGCATAGAGACATGAAATACGTTGTGGACAGCTGACATTTCCTGGGGTAGCTCTAGCTCATATGCTACCTTGCCCACTCTTCTGCTGATAAGGTATGGTCCCACATATTTGGGACTTAGCTTGCCCTTCTTCCCAAAATGCATTACTCCCTTCATGGGAGCTACTCTGAGGAACACTGAATCCCCAACTGAAAACTCTAAAGGTCTGCGCCGTATATCAGCATAGCTTTTCTGGCGACTCTGAGCTGTCTCTATCCTCTGGCGAATCTGCTGTATAGCTGCTGTGGTATCTGCCACTAGGTCTGTCTGAAGTTCTAGTTCCTTCTGTTCACCACTCTCATACCAGCAGATTAGAGATCTACACCTCCGCCCATAGAGAGCCTCGTAAGGTGCCATACCGATAGTGACCTGATAGCTGTTGTTGTATGCAAATTTCGCTAAGCTCAGATATTTGCACCAACTTCCCTTGAAGTCTAGGGCACATGCTCGGAGCATATCTTCAAGTACCTGATTTACTCGCTCCGTCTGACCATCTGTCTGAGGATGGAAAGCTGTGCTGAACTTTAACTTCGTGCCCAATACTGACTGTACACACTCCCAGAAGTGTGATGTGAATCTGCTGTCCCTGTCTGAAATAATGGTTCGTGGGACTCCATGTAGTCTAACGATCTCCTTGAGATACAACTGAGCTAGCTGTTCCATGGAGTAGGATATCCTGATGGCTAAGAAGTGGGCTGATTTAGTCAACCTGTCGACTATTACCCAGATGGTATCAAAACCATTGGTGGTTCTGGGTAATCCCACTATGAAGTCCATAGAAATGTCTTCCCACTTCCATTCTGGGATCTGGATAGGCTGCAAGACTCCTCCTGGTCTCTGATGTTCTGCCTTGACCCTCTGACAGGTTAGGCAGGTGCTGACATAACGAGCGACGTCTCTCTTCATCCAAGGCCACCAAAAATGTTTCTTCAAGTCCTGGTACATTTTGGTGGAGCCTGGATGCATCGCATAGGGAGTCTTGTGAGCCTCATCTAAAACCTTCTTTTTGAGTTCCTCCTGATCTGGAACACATAGCCTGTCACTAAAATACGACACCCCGCTATCTGATATTCTGAACTCTCCACTTTCTGATTCTGCTAAACCTTGCTTGATTCTCTGAATTTCAGGATCCTGCTCCTGAGCTGTCTGGATGTCACCAAGCAAGGTAGACTCTAACGTCATAGTAGAGAGCTGTCCGACTATGAGTTTGAGACCGAAATCTGAGACCTCCTTCTGTAGGGGCAGTGACATGGCTGCTAGAGATAATAGGGTAGCGCTGGACTTTCTGCTGAGGGAGTCTGCTACCCTATTTGCTTTTCCTGGGTGGTAGAGGATGTCTATGTCGTAATCTTTGACCAGTTCTAGCCATCTGCGCTGTCGCATATTCAGATCCTTCTGAGTGAAGAAGTACTTCAGACTCTGATGATCTGTATACACTCTACACTGAGCTCTATACAAGTAATGTCTCCAAATCTTGAGAGCGAACACTACTACTGCAAGCTCAAGGTCATGAGTGGGGTAGTTCCTCTCATAATCCTTGAGCTGTCTGTAGGCGTAGGCGATCACCTTGCCGTTTTGCATTAGCACTGCTCCTAGTCCCAACATAGAGGCATCACTATAAATGTCGAAGCTGTCTGTGTTCTCTGGTAGAGCTAGAATAGGTGCACTGGTCAATCTCTTTTTCAGCTCGCTGAAACTGTTCTCACAGTCCTCGGTCCACTGAAACTTTCTGTTCTTTCTGGTGAGAGCTGTCAGTGGGGAGACTATCCTGGAGAAGTCCTCTACGAATTTCCTATAGTAACCTGCTAATCCCAAAAAGCTTCTGATCTCACTGGCGTTCTTGGGTCTTTTCCAGTTGCTCACAGCTTCTATCTTACTGGGGTCTACCATGATACCATCCTTTGAGATGATGTGACCCAGGAAGGACACCTGATCTTGACAAAATTCACACTTTGTGAACTTGGCGTACAGCTGATTCTGCTGAAGGGTCTGCAATACTGTTTTCAGGTGTTCTGCGTGTTCTTCCTGAGTTCCTGAATAGAGAAGAATGTCATCGATGAACACGATAACGAACTTATCTAAATATTCTCTGAATACCCTGTTCATGAGGTCCATGAAAGTAGCTGGAGCATTTGTCACGCCAAAGGGCATGACTATGAACTCGTAATGTCCGTATCTAGTCCTGAATGATGTCTTGGGTATATCCCCTTCCTTGACTTTCACCTGATGATAACCTGATCTGAGGTCTATTTTAGAGAACACTGTTGCTCCCTTTAGTTGATCAAACAGGTCATCTATTCTGGGAAGAGGATACCTGTTCTTGATTGTGACTTGGTTCAGTGCCCGGTAGTCTATACACAGGCGCATACTCCCATCTTTCTTCTTCACGAACAATACAGGTGCTCCCCATGGTGAGTGACTTGGGCGTATGAAGCCTTTGTCAAGCAGCTCCTGTAGTTGCTCATGAAGTTCTTTTAGTTATGCTGGAGCCATGCGGTAAGGTCCTTTGGAGATAGGATTTGTACCGGGGATGAGCTCTATCTCAAATTCGATCTCCCTGTCTGGTGCTAAGCCTGGTAACTCTTCAGGGAAGACTGCTGGGTAGTCACATACGACTCGGACCTCTGCTAGCTGTTGGTCCTTGTCCTGACTGGTACTGACTACGTGTGCTAAGAACCCCGTACATCCTGAATCCATCAACCTCTGTGCCTTCATAGCTGAGAGAAACTTCTTGGCCTTTCTCCTGGGTTCTCCGACGAATTCGAACTATACTTCCGCTTCAGGTTGGAATATGATTTTCTGTTTATGGCACTCGATGGAGGCACCGTATTTGATCAAGAAGTCCATCCCGAAGATGACGTCGTAGTCGGTCATATTAATCACTATTAGATCGCAAAAGAGCTCTCTATCTGCTATAGTGACCGGCACTGCTCTGAGCCAGTGCGTAGATGTCATAATTTCTCCTGAAGGTAACGTCGTAAGAAACTCGCTACTGAGTACCTCTGGAGGTACTGCTAACTTCTCAACAAATGCCCTGGATATGTATGAATGGGCCCAGTATCGAATAAGACAGTTGTACTTTGCTGTAAAATACTAATCTGACCTGTAACAACTGTCGAGGCATTTGCTGCGTCCTCTCTGGTGTGTGAGTAGATCCTCGCATTGGTCGTAGCTGGAGGGGCTTCTAATCTGCCCTGGCTGATATGTGGACCATCTAAAGCGGCCTGCATATGATCTAACTGAGCTGGCTGGCCTCCATACTGAAGCGGCTGTGGCTGAGGAAGACTGGTCTTGTTTGGACACTGCTTGGCCATATGCCCTTCCTGTCCACATTCAAAGCAGCCTCGTGTGTCCTTACGACAAACTCCAGGATGGAATTTCCCACAAGTAGCACACTTTGGATAGCTGAGCTGCTTGCTGGCTGGCCCTCCTTTTGGGTAACTCCCTGGTTTGCGCTTGTTGCTGGAGTTCCCTTTCCAGTTAGAACCATGAGAGCTATAACCCTGCTGTTTCTGAGTGACTGAGCCTCCTTGACCTTTAGCTTCTGAGAGGACTTGCTTCTGCTGCTTGATGCTATTCTGGTAATGCTCAGTGATTAGAGCACTGCTCACTAACTCTTCTGTGGTTTGTGGCCTAGAAACGCCACCAGCCACGTTCATTGCTATTTCCGGCCTCAGCATCTTGAGCATCAACCGGATTCGTTCCCTTTCTGTGCTGACTAGTTCAGGGCATAGACGAGCCAATCTATTGAATTTCTTCACGGCTTCCTCAACTGATAGGTTGCCCTGACGAAACTCAGTGAACTCGTCGTAGTGGCGGTTGGTGACCCGCATGTGAAAGAACTCCTCAAAGAATTCCTTCTCGAAGTCAGCCCATGTCACCTGGTTCACTGGGCGCTTCGCTCTAATTCTCTCCCACCACATGCGTGCATCTCCTGTCAGACAGAAGGAGGCGCACTTCACCTTCTCATGTTCTGGCCAGTCCAGAAGCTCCATCGTACTCTCCAGTGTTTTGAACCAGGCTTGTGCATCCCATGGTTCACTGGTGCCTGAGAAGTTCTCGGGCTTGACTCTTTGCCACTGGATCAAATAGGCTTCTCTCTTTGCCTCTACTGCTGCTGGGGCTACTAGTGCTGTAGGCTGGACTGGTGGAACCTCTAAGACTACTGGTGTCGCTAAGTTCGGCTCCGGGGTGACAGTGGGAGTGTTCTGCTGACTAGCCTTTAAGGTGGCTATTTCCTGTTGCTGTTCTGCTAGCTGCTGCTGTAACTGAGCCACTAGTGCTGTAAGGTCTGGGGGAGGCACTGAACTGCCTGCCTCATGCTGGGGCTCAGTGGCTGGTGCCCTTCTAGCTGGGTGTCCTCGTGCCATTTCTAAAGACATAGAGGACATGCATAACTAACACAATCATTTATATGTAACTACAATCACTAACAGGTTAGGTACTATCATCAATCAACATGCTACAGTATCTATAAACATGGAAGAAAGAACATAATAAAGTGAGAGACATTTCTTACTTGGAAGCTGCAGGTTCAATGCCGATGTATGTGTAGGAATTATGGAACCTGGCTTTGATATCACTCTGTAACGACCCGCCTTCTACTAACTAAGCTGTAAGGTCGATCGTCATATTATGCTGTGCTAAACTATTCCCTGACCATCACTAAATCTAGATGCGGAAGCTGTACTAATTAAAATTTTGCTAAGCTGTTATCATTTCTTGGTTCTATACATGCTAAGGTAGGTAAACTAACCATTCATAACATGTTTTACCTTCCCCAAGGTCAAGGAACTGAACTTAGACATTTTCCCACTGATATCAGACCTCCCAATCGATCCACGGATCGATCGGAATGTCGGATCGATCCAGTGATCGATCCAGCACGCTACTGTGCTCGGGACAATTATCTGGATCGATCGGCTGATCGATCCAGACTGGTCAATCGATCCAGTGATCGATCCCAGAGCTCTCTGTTCGCAACGAAAATGGCTGGATCGATCGGCTAATCGATCCAGAAGCCTACTATTCGCGGAACAGATTGCCCAATCGATCAGCTGATCGATTGGAAACCCCCAATCGATCCACCGATCGATTGAGGTTACTGATTTTTGCAGCTAACTCTGATTTCAGCACTGATTCGTGCCCCAATCACAATACAAGCTCTAAAATGATTAATAAACACTCTAACATCCTAAAACTAGTGTTCTAGGCATAATAAAGTGCATGGTTAACTAATTCGTAGCAATGAACACACTAAAGTGCAAATGATAAAATACTGAAAAGTTCTAATGTTTAAACAAAGCTTGCTAAGGTTCCCTAAGATCTTCTTTCCAAGTTCCTGTCCACACACATCTTTGCAGCATTGTCCTCCAGGCTCCGCTAGTCCATCTTCCCTTTACCTTTATCTGCAGTATAAGGAAAAGGAAGTATCTATAAGCTTTCGCTTAGTAAGAAACCATCTACCTCACTAAAACATGCATACGATGCATTTATGCTTTTAAAAACATGCTATCAAACATATGATGCACTTGTCAAAGCATGGCATACTGAAATCACTGAACATGAACACTAAAGCATGGCATACAAGCTAATCATAAAATATCATGAGTATCAATAAAGAAAACTGAACTGAACATGAACTGGGCTGAGCTGGAACTGAATTTAAACTCAACTATCATAACTAATCCTTGTGAGTTTTGAAAAGCTATAATATAATAGATTAAAATACATAATCATACTGCTAATGGGCCCGGCAACTGTACATGCTATGCGCGCATCCCTAACCAAACCCGGGGTTGCAAATCCCGAATTTAGTAAGGTTTACTAGGTTATCTAAACCTAGGGACCGACTATGGGAGCCCAGCCCAATGGATATCTAATCCTGTATAGTGCCCCTACTGAAAATAAAATACTGAATCATAGCTAACTAATTTATCTTGCTTTTACTAGGTTATCTGAACCTAGAACTAGGTTATCTAAACCTAGAGGCGACTGTGGGTGCCCACCCATTGGACCGTAGTCCCATATAAGCTGTAGCAAGACTAACTAAACTATTTAAATGCTTCTACTGCATTTACTGGGCTATTAAAAATGTCTACTGTAGTATTTTACTGAGCTAAGCATTTTATCGAACACTTAGTGTGCTCCAACTCTCCTCTCTATTAGGGAGACCACCCCTAGGCACCCGACAACGTCTAGGATCTCCAACTGAAAGGAGAAAACGTGTCTGGCCCATCTAGAGGTGCTCAACTAGATCCCTAAACCTACGAGGAGGGTTAAATACACCCTATGCGTCGAAAAGTCTGCATATAACTAATTTTAAAAACATAGAATCGTACGAAAAGCTACTTATACTGCAGATGAGGGGTTTCTTATCTCCTGCTCGTAATTTCTTACGAGTCTAATCGCTAGGTTTCACGGAGGAGACGATCCTTTCGACGATCTTCTCGCGTCTATGCGTTCTTCTCGCGAAGGGGAGCGTCCTCTTGCCCTTGATGTTGCCAGGAGGTGTCCTTGGGCCGAACCTTAGCCTTCCTTGTGGTTGGCGCCAAGAGAGGGAGAGGAGAGGTGGGCGGCGGAATTAGGTTGGGGTGGAGAAAGCTACGATCCAAGAAAATAACTCTTCACCTAATTATTTCCTATTTATATTAAGTGATAATTTCGGCCCAACTCCAACTTAAATAAAATTGTTTCCCTTTCCTTTCAGCACGGCCCTGCTGGGTTCAACTGGTTACTAGAATTATCCGTAAACCATAGGTCTCGGGTTCGATTTCCGCTTATGCCGTTTTCATTTTCTATTTATTTTTGCTACTTCCGTTATTCTAAAAATTCCATAAAAATATTCTAAAATTCCAGAAAAATCATAGAATATTTCTAAAATAGTTTTGAGAATTTTCGGGCATTACAATAAGTAGCTATTCGCATGTTTTTTCTGCATTAGTTTAGTTGTGTGTAGATTTTTAGTATGAAGGGTGTGGTTTAGTGCACACCAAGTATTTGACAGAATGTTTAGATCAGTAAAATGCTACAGTAGGCATTTTAATAGCTCAATAATTGCAATAGAAGCATTTAAAATAGCATATTAGTCTTGCTACAGCTTTTATGGGACTACGGTCCAATGGGTGGGCTCCCTCAGTCGCCTTTAGGTTTAGATAACCTAGTTCTTGGTTCAGATAACCTAGTAAGAGCAAGGTAAGGTATATTAGCTACAAATCAGTATTTTATTTTTCAGTGGCACTGTACTGGACTTCAGTTGTCCTTGGGTTGGGCTCCCACAGTCGTCCCTATGTTTAGATAACCTAGTAAACCCTACTAGATTAGGGACTTGCAACCCCGGGTCTAGTTAGGGATGCGCGCATAGCAAGTACAGTTGCCGGGCCCCTCAGCAGCATGATTAATATTTTCATCTATTTATGATAAATAGTTTTCAAAAACTCACGACAGTTATGTGAATATGATTTAAATTCAGTATTAGCTTAGTTCAGTGCAGCTCAGTTTATGATTCAGTTTAGCTCTTTCCTTATGATATTCCATGATTAGTTTGATGACGTGTTTTAGTATACATGTTAGTAAATTCAGTATGCCATGCTTAACATGTTCATCATATATTTCAAATAGCATGTTTTAAAAGCATAAATTGCATCGTATGCATGTTTTGTGAGGTAGATGGTTTCTTACTAAACTCTCGAGCTTACAGATACTTCTTTTCCTTATACTGTAGATAAAGGTAAAGGAAGAATGGATTAGTGGAGGCTGGAGGACAATGCTACAAAGATGTGTGTGGGCAGGAACTTGGAATAAAGATCTTAGGGATCCAGCAAGTTTTGTTTTGAGCATTAGAACCCTCTAGCATTTTATTATTACGCACCTTAGTATGTTAAATTCCATGAACTAGTGAATTATGTACGATGCCATGCTTGGAATACTAGTTATTTGATATTAGGATGTTTTCCCAGCCATTTAGAACTGATATATGTGATTTGAGCACAAAACAGTGCTGAAATTAGACTCCTGATACAAAATCAGAAACCCTGATAGATCAGCCAATCGATTGGAGGCTCCCCAATCGATCAGCTGATCGATTGGGCAACTTGTTCTATGAATAGTAAGCTTCTGGATCGATCTGCCGATCGATCCAGTCGCATTCTGTAGCGAACAGAGAGCTCTGGGATCGATCAATGAATCGATTGACTAAGTTGAATCGATCAGCCGATCGATCCATAAATTCTTCCGTACACAGTAGCACGCTGAATCGATCAGTGGATCGATCAACCAGTCTGGATCGATCAGCCAATCGATCCAAAAGAAGTTTCCGCATATAATAGCAACCGGAGTCGATCAACGGATCGATCCAGTAGCTGTCAATCGATTGAGTTCAATCTGAATCGATTGGGAAGCTGGGTTTTGACTAGGAAACCTGGTAACTCAGCTCCTTGACCTTAGGGGATGCAGGATACGCCATGTATACCTTAGAATGCACCCCTTAGCACAGGCAGAACCAAGAGATTGTATTAGTTAGCAAAATCTTAAATTTGTTCAGTTTTTCGCACATTAAGAATAGTTTAGCAACAGCATAATGTAACGATCCGGTCTCGCAGTCATAGACCAGTAGGAGGCGGGTCATTACAGTATACTAAAAGTCTAGCTTTTTGTATAAACATTTATTTAGAAATAAAAATAACATTGGTCAAGTATCTACATTTATATATACTGAGTGTAGTCGTTCAATTAATTTATATTGTAGATAACACGGTGTGTGGTGTCACACACAAGAGATCGTGTTATCGGTTCTTTATAAATTATAAACAGTAGCTCACGACTAAGATGGAAAGGAACAAACCATTGGAATAGTCGTAGTGTAATTGTAATGACCACCCTTCTTACTACTATTACTACTCTCTAAGGGTGACCGTTACTTAACTACTAACTCTACTTAACCGGTATGATCGAAACCACGAGGAGTCCTTACCGAAAAATTTCGACAGAGTCTCCCCTGTACCGGTGACCATAATCATTAATACATGCAAAATAAACCATCAGCCACATGCGGCTGGTATGTATACTTCACAACCATGCAGTAATAAGACACAACAACTTTAAAAAACTATTCTAGCAATAGCAAATGAATAAAGCTCCAACAGTGGAAACAACCAAACTAACAATGCGGAATAGACTCAATTAGCAACATAAGAAAAAGGAAACAACTCTTTAACAATCTCAAATGACATAAACCATAAAGTACGACTCCATTCCCCAGATCTCTTCCATAGTCCTGGCATCACACACCATCCGCACCACCTTGTCGCCTTCCTTGCTATATCCTTTCCTTTCCTTTATCTGCAGTAAGAGGAAATGCAATATATAAGCAAAATTTGCTTATTAAGTGCTATCTAACTCACAAAAACACGGATATGTATGTATACAAGAAGAACTAGAAACTATATGCTCTAAAAGAAAATAAAGCATAAACATAGTTGCTCATGTTAATCTAATAGCAAAGAAAAGCTAAGGAATCTACTCATGTAATTCTAATAGCTAATCATACTATACAAGGATAAAACTTCATGCTGGTAGATAAAGCTAATCATGCTAAATAACTAATCAGGAAACAAATAAAACTAATACTGCATGCTCCGAATTAAAAGAAGCTAAACTTGCTGACTCTAAGCATAAGTGAAACTTGTTTCATTTGTTCCAAAACTTATTCTTTATTACTTCAAAACAATAATAAAGTTTCCCTTGGTTAAAAACTTATACTTTAATACTTAAAAATAATAATCAACTTCTCTTAGGGCCCAGGCTTAGTACCAATGCGCGCTCCCTAATAAAGACTGTGGTAGCTAGTCACAAGTTCTACGAGGGTAAAGACCTTGGTCTTACCAAGGCCAAGACCACGGAATTGGACACCTAGATTTGTTTAACGACAACCTTGGAAGTCGGGTACTAGCCTTTCTTTAAAATAAAATACTTATTATCTTTTTATGTTCTTATAATAAAATGTCTTGGCATTTCTTTGAGCACTTGGTGTGCTACTGATCCCAATACTTAAAATTTAGGGATCCTATCAAGACCTTGATCTTTTCTCACTTATAGCTACTCATAATCCTCTAAAAAGGGTTAATAGGGCACATAATCATTCCACTAAAATACATGGCTATTCATCTTATTAAAATAGCAAAGACAACTCACTATATGCTTTAGATTAAAGAGCTATTAAAAGATAACTAACACATATATGCATATGTATCAAAACAAGAAACTAGAAACTGAATTAAGAATCAATACTAAAGAACCTTAAAGCGTGAATAAGGAAAACTTTAAACTAAACAAAGGTGAAACATTAAACTAAGCTGATGTACAAGCTATCCTCAACAACTAGGAAGGTGCAGAATTAACCTTCATCTATCTGTTACATAGGTTGGAAGATCAATTATTAGCAAAGCTTTAAACAACCACTAAAAAGAACATCACACTACACATGTATACCAACTACTTCCTATAACTAAAAATGTGCAGGTTCAACATTAAACGAACCAACACCTGAGCATAATAATCTTGTTACCAGATTACATTGATATGCTAAACTAAATGTGACCAAAATACTCACATTTGAATCATGAACTTAACCAAAGACCTTTAACTCAGTGACCAAACATTGCAACAGCAACTTAGATCATGAAACCTTATAGGTAAGACTAAAAGCAATTGTAGGAACCATATAGCCTTTAAACCAATCTACTGTGATACGATCTTACTTAAAGATTTCCTCCAAACTTAACCTACCATGGAAAGAACACCTTAAAACCAAAGGAAACAAGCAGCAAGGAAAGAAGATCGCGGAAACTACTCCTACTGCAGGTGAGTAGCAACTTACCTTGCTGTTCTTGAACTCACAGCCGGAAAAAATTGCTTCTAGGGTTTGGAGGAGGTGAAGATCTCGGCGGCTTCTTTGTGTTTCTGAGCTCCCCTCGTCGAGGTGGTCACACAAGGGTGAAGATCGGCTGGAAAAAAATCCTAGGTCCGCTTCGTTTCCGCCCGAGAGCAGAAAATCACTGCGTGAGGAGGAAAGGAGAAAGGGAATTTGGGGTTCAGGATGAGAAATTAAATCTTTATACTTAGGGTTATTTTCGGTTCCAACTATAGCTTATATATATTTTGTTCCCTACTTGATTAACAAAACGCTTGCAGAACAGTTGGTTAGCTGCGTTTTGGCCGAACCCAACTTTAACCAAATACAGCTAGCCAACTGTTCCGCAAATGTTTTGTGAAAGAATATGGAACCTCTCATGTCGTCGGTCCATTTGGCGACCTCTCATGTCCTCTCACTTGGCTACCAGGATTCATAAACTCTAGTACTTAAGCCTGGAGGTCTAGAGTTCGAATCCTGGGGGAGGCAAAAATCCACTGCCAGGGGTGGAAAGTCCTAGTGAGTAACGGCACAGCCAAAGGGTCGTCGGTCGATGACATGAGAGGTCGCCAAATGGGCCGACGACATAAGGGGCCGCCAGTGGGCCGCCCAAGAGGCCAAAGGGTCAGGTCGTTACAGTAATTAGGTATTAGTTCATCTTGACTAATAAATTACACTAGTACACTCTAAGTGTATTGAGCAAGACCATTTAAGGAAAGTTCTTTTTATACTGACTTAATAAAAGAACAAGTCCTTAGTTATTATGAAAGTGTGTGCTCTTAATCCTAATATAATAACAAGCACATATATTTAGTATTCATTTCTTTAACTTATCAAAGGGTGAGATTTAGCTTGATAAATCAAAAGGCCCGATAAGTTGGGAAATAATATTACTTATAGTGTGTGTTGTTGATTGTAGAAGGAAACTGTGTCCTAGTAATCTAGGTTGATAATACCCCCAAGAGGAGCTCATAAGGATTGTCATGTTAAACCTTGCAGGTGGACTTAGTCTGACATGATGATAAGGTTGAGTGGTACTACTCTTGGACTAAGATATTAATTGAAGTGAGTTGTCAGTAACTCATTTAATTAGTGGGCATTTGACATCTTAAACACAGGGAGATTAACACACTCATAATTTGAAGGAGCCCAAAATGTAATTTGGGATTGGTGCGGTAGTTCAATAATAATTCTTTAGGGTATGAATTATTATTGATGAAATTAAGTTGGGTGTTCATGGCGAACACGGGAAGCTTAATTTCATCGGGAGACCAAAATCAATTCCTCCTCTAGGTCCCTATCGTAATCTCTTGTATATAAAGAATTATACCCACCTATACCCACCTTCTTACCCACTCTTTGGTGGCCGGCCAAACTAGCTTGGAGCCCAAGCTAGGGCCGGCCAAGACCCAAGGATTGAGCCA
Source organism: Zingiber officinale (assembly GCF_018446385.1). Taxonomy (NCBI): domain Eukaryota; kingdom Viridiplantae; phylum Streptophyta; class Magnoliopsida; order Zingiberales; family Zingiberaceae; genus Zingiber; species Zingiber officinale. Next base: position 49,773,266 of record NC_055998.1, on the reverse strand, counting down.
AGATTAGTGGTCGGCCCTAGCTTGGAGTCCAAGCTAGGTGTGACCGGCCACATATAATATAAAAGGGATTTTATTTAAATTTTTTCTTATGTGGATAACATGGTTTTAAAAGGGAGTTTAAAATTTAAATCTTTCCTTTTATAGCTTTCTACAAAAGATTAAGAAAAGATTTGAAATCTTTCCTTATTTGTAGATTGAAAGGCGTATTTTAATTTTAAGAAAACTTTCCTTTTTTGTAAACATATTCATGATTTAAAAGAGAGTTTAAAAATTAAATATTTCCTTTTATAAGTTTCTACAAAAGATTAAGAAAAGAATAAATATCTTTCCTTATTTGTAGAT